>NC_080438.1:16021949-16621949 GCF_028018845.1 Melospiza georgiana | reverse complement strand
ATTTCATTTAAATGCCAAGGCTCAAAATCTAAAACAATGTGACTTTAACAAAAAATCTGATGAGGAATTTGATGAGAAAATGGCAAGAATTCCTGTGGCATTTGGGTAACAATTTCAAGCCTTCGTTTTAATAGAATAAACAGGATCATATTTCATTCAAAGCTGGCAATGAGATGAGCTTTGGGTATTACACTGATATAAACCAATAAAGAATTTGCAAATTTGAAGCACTAATTAACAGGCACAATATTAAATGAAAAAAGTTTGCTCCAGGGGCAAATATATTTTGAAGACTTTAAACTTTTATTAAAAGACAATTTTGAATAGCTTCTTCTGCATTTGACTATTTTGTTCATTTCAAAGTGGGGGAGTCTTGTGTTTTGAAGTAGCATGTTTAATACAGTTGGAATATAAATGAATAAAATAACAGTCTCTTTTCTGCCTTTCTGAAATAATAACTCAATGTCATGTCACTTCAAAAGAAAAAATCCCTCTAAGTTGAACATACACAGCCAAGAGCTGTGTAAGAGGATGTTAGAATTTTACCTACACTGAACTCCAACACTATTTCTATTGAATTATTTTTTAAAGTCTTATAGTGCTGAATCAAAAAGCACTCCTATTTAGAACCTGACTGTTCTATTATGAGAGTCCCAGTAAAAATGTATAAACAACAAAAATTGGAACTTTTGGTTTACAGTTCACAGATATAATAGTAAAAGGATTTTCTCTAACTAATTGCAATGCTGCACATTGTAGCCTTTTTGATACTACAATATCCAAGACTTATGTATCTAAAGAGTCATACTTCAGAAAATGGGAATGTCAGCTAGAATATTAAGGTATGAAATCTATGAGACTGACCTTCAGATAGGATATTAGAGACTGTTTTTTGAAACAAGTGGTTATTTCATCCTAAGCATAATACCATCAAAATCTGCTGATGATAAAGTCACCTGCTCTGACAACTCAGCAGCTGTGCTTCACTTAAAAGCTGTCACATATTTAATTCATTAGGAAGCCAGCTACCTTCTTGCTTCAAGAAATCATGGATTTTTTTACTTCCAAATATTAAGGTAATTTTTTCTTTTACACTCTATGGGATAATTGTGCACCAGTATCTAATCCTATAATGGCAGGTCCATAGTCCCTTATATCTTATCTTCGGTGATGCTTCCATTTTTTCCAACCACTTTCATTTTTCTTGTCTTTAATACAGCTGATTGTAGTACCTTTTTTTTTTCTTATTATTTAAAGGAAAATTATGAGGTAAGTGTTTAGAAAGGTAATTGATCTGTAGTTTAGAGATAAAAGGCCTGATCTTTCCTTCTGATACTGAATGTGCATCAAAGTCAAGTTGAAGCACTTTACATGCATTGCTTAATGAAAACTTGTAGAAAATGGAATATAAAAAAAGCCATTAGCTATAAAAATAAATGACAGGAGGTTCTGCAACCCGTTCACTGACAATTTGTGTATCACTTGGATTCAAAATCTATACAATTTACATATACATGTGAAATACTGCCTAAGTTTAATGAACAACTATTCACAAAATCTCACGTTACTTGTGTATGCCCATAACTCTGTACCTAAAAAATGCCCAAAATAATTTGGGGTTAGGATCCAAAGTGGGGAAGTCCGTATATTTTTAGAGGGTAGAATAGAAACCCCACACAAAAATAAATTCAAAATCCAGAAGCAGAATTGACCTGGTCCTCCCTGTCTCTCTATGTCAATGCCTAATTACAGGACATAACCCCACATTAGACTAGTGATCTTTAATTTACAAATATCCAAGCTTCCTCACATTTCTATCCCAAATTCAAAGTTTGGTTCAAGAACCAAGGGAAAACCATCTCCCTTGGAGGCATAAAGGCACTCTGAATAACAACACACATCTTTCATGACAGAAGTCAAAGCAGAAATCTGGCAGAAAATGGGGAAAGATGGTGTCCTGTGTGTCATTCTGAGTGTGATCACACATGCACCAAGACATGTGCAGAGCAGGACAGTCATAAAACTACAGAATCTCATAGAATATGCTGAGTTGGAAGGGGACCCATGAGAATCAAGTCCAACTCCTGGCCCAGCACAGCACCATCCTCAAGAGTCACACCCTGTCCCTGAGAGCATTGTCCAAACACTTCTTGAACTCTGTCAGACTGGTGCTGTGACCCCTGCCCTGGGAGCCTGTACCAGTGCCCAAACACCCTCTGGGTCCCCTCAAACCTCTTCCTAAAGACACAGTAAGCTCACCACAGCAGTCACTGTGATTACATTGTTAATAAACATTATTTATTTGCTTAGAAAAAGAATGTGATGCGAACAAATACTTCAGAAGCAGAGTGAAACACAAAGGCTGTTGTATAGCTCGTCCACAATGACAAGGAGCCATTGGAGAAATTACCTAATTACAAACCAAGAGAAAAAAATTCAGGCATAGAGAAGAATTACAAAATGGACAAGTAAACACATGGATGCAGTAAGCTGGAGAGGGTTATTACACACTACAGCTTCTCTATGCTAATTCCTCCATTGTTACCAAATTACTGAGGAATATGTTATCTTATATTTACCTAGAGTTAAGAGCAATCAAGCCTGCAGTTTTCAGCATAGTGCTGCTGGTTCATATTTTTGCTTTATGGATATAGTAACTTGTTTGCCTACCCATCTCATTATAGAATTAAATAACAGATCATTTCTCTATTAAAAAAAATTCTGTATTAAAAGCTACCTGAAATTATATACTCCCCACTGCACCTCACTGGTGAATGCAATTTTCCAAGTAAATCTATCACAGCTCTAATATGTAAGATAGTTATTGATCTGTAAGTGGAATTATATATGAGTGAAGACATTTGCACCTGTACCTGTCACATTATAAGACACTTCTGAGTAACTGATGGAAGGATTTAAGTATACTCATTGAACCTCCAGTACAGCACTGAATCACTTCAAATACTACAGGAATGAGTGAAGGATCATGAACTGGAAGAACCAATTCAGCCTGCACACTGACTTGTCTTACGGAATAAAAAAAGCTGTTCTCCTCCATGCTGTGATTCAGGCTCAGCTGTCTGAATCAGAAAAGACATAAAATTCTACATAAGTATATCACAAGGGTTTCTGGGAAAAGGAAAATGCTGTGTATGTAATAAGCAGGCACTTCTGTGAAAAATACAAACTAGCCTAATACACAAGATGTTATTGGCTAGAGAATGAAGCCATTGCCCAATTTAAATAGTTCGCAGAAAAAGTGGCTTAAAAATACTCCATATCCCAGGCAATCAGTATCTAATGACCACTTAAGGGAAACCTTTCAACCTTTCAACTCTTTCAAAACTCATCATACTTAGAAATATGTAGAGCTCCACTTGCCAAACACTCCCTAGACTGTTTTGCTGTGGTCTGCATTTCAGGATAGAAATTTCTGACAGAAGGGCCACTCTCTGTCCCTATTCTGTACGGTGTCACACTTCTCAGGCAGACTTTGTCCCTCTGTTCCTTTCCATAAAACCCTCTGAGAATAACAATGGGGCAATCCTAGATGTACATACAGACTGGGGAACTGCTGGAAAGCAGTGCTGGAAAACAGTGCTGGAAAGCAGTGCTGGAAAGAGGAAAGTGACCTAGGGGTCCTGGTCAACAGAAAGTTGAATATGAGTCAGCAGCACCCTGGGAGCCATAGCACAGCCAACTGTGTCCTGGGAGTATCAGACCCAGCATCAATGCAAGGGAGGGGATTGTCCTGCTCTGCTCTGCTCTGCTCTGCTCTGCTCTGCTCTGCTGTGCTCTGGGGCAGCCTCACCTCGAGTGCTGGGGGCAGTTTTATTGTGGCTGGGGAGAGTTTTATTGTGGCTGGGTGCCACAATACAAGCAAGACATTAAATTATTAGAGTGTGTTCAAAGGAGGGCAACAAAGATGGTGAAGGGCCTTGAGGGGAAGCTGTGAGGAGCAGCTGAGAGCACTGGGTCAGTTCAAACTGGAGACTGAGGGGACGCCTCACTGCAGTCACAACTTCTTCATGACGGGAAGAGGAGGGGCAGGCACTGATTTCTTGTCTCTAGTCGCCAAGACCCGAGGCAACAGCCTGAAGTTCTGTTAGGGAGGATTTAGGTTGGACATCAGAAAAATGTTCTTCACCCAGATGGGGGTTGGGCAGGGGAACAGCTCCCCAGGGCAGTGGTCACAGCACCAGCCTGACAGAGTTCAAGAAGTATTTGGACAATGGTCTGGGGCACATGGTGGGGATAGTGCCATGCAGGGCCAGAAGCTGGACTTGATCATACTTATGGGTCCCTTCCAACTCAGCCCATTCTGTTTGATTCTGCTCTCATTACCAAGATGCATGTTAGACTACCAGATTTCCCTCCAGGACATATACTGACTTTACTGACTTGCCATACATTCATGCCTTCCTTGGTTTTATAAGTTAGTCATATACATGTAAGCCAGCAAACATGGAGGTTTTTACAAGATTTCCACATGCAGTTCTTTTTGGGTGACCAGAAGAGTCCACACACATTTCTCTTTCCTGAACCTCTTTCTGAATTCAGGCCTCATGGGTCAATTCTCTCACAGATACACACTTCTGAGTAGCCAGCATTTTTTCACTAATAGTCCATACTCATTTTTTGAAATGTGTTTTTTTTTGTTTTCCCCTTCAAATCACTTTCTTGCCCATGGCATGCTCTACAATGAATTTCCTTCCTCATATCTTTCCCTCACTAAAATATCATTTAAAACTCTTTCTATTTTTTTTTTCTTTATAACCCTGAACCATTTTTCCACCAGTGTCCTTACAAGAGCCTCTAACAGTCTCTAGCACATAAATGGAAACCTATCAGGGTTCATATATTTTACATACACAGAATATTCAAGCAAATTTTCAGTAATAATTTTCCAATAAGACTTTACTGTTCAGTTTGTTTTGACTACCTTTACTTTGCATAGAAAATGGTTTAATGAAACTCAGCCCTATGTGCACATGTCTGGGTGCTGCCAGAACTCCCCTCTCAGACTAGAGCACGCTAAGCAAAACTTGAAGTAAATGTAAGCAGTTTTCCAGTTTCTCCAGGATCCTCGTTTGGGTGACAGAACCTTTTATGTTAACTTCCCAACATTTCCAATAAGCATTTAACATTGATTTTGCTTACACAGGCAATGTCCTGTTAAAGACAGCAAAAGGAAGAGAATCAAAAGACTGTCTACACAGACTAAGCTTTGATTAATCCTGGGTAGCTCTTCAGGGTTAGAAACTCAACAAACATGTGACTGTGAAATTAGAACTGTTCAACAAAATTAAAACAGATGCATGCTATGCTAATAAGAGAAAAGAGATGTTACAAAAGATAACAGTGGGTTTTTCAAGGCCTGAAACATCAGTTTTAGTCAAGATTTCAGAGGTTAATGTAACATAGTATGGGGGATAAATTCAATTTACTCCTAACATCAGTAGGAGCTTAAAATGTCACACAGAATTTTTTTTATGCTGAATATTACATTTGAGTTAGGTAAATTACTCATAGTGTGCAAACATAAACTGAGGCAGAGGAATTCATGTTCTTGGCTGAAACTATGAAATATTAAGCAAAGCCTGCTTTAAAAAGACATAAAGTACTCCAGTTAGAAATTATTGTTGATGAAAATCAAGCACCTAATTATAATCAAGTAGTAACAAGTTAAGCTGTCACGTGAGAATAGAAAGGGAAAACACAAGGAAACCTGCAGGCTTGTATTCTAGATGCCATATATATGGGATTGGAGTGCTTTCCAAATTATAAACTCTCATTAAAGCATTATCTGAAATCAGGACATACATCTTGCAGTCTATTATTTGCCCAGGGCAGTCATTTTATCCTATGAAGACAGGATACATTCTTATGTACATCCTGTCCTGTTGCCATGCTTTTTGTGACAGTGTGCTTCTCCTTCTTTGTATCAACCTGACCTCTATTTCCTGTAAATCTGTTCAAGTGCTAACCACCAGTGGTGGTCCTAATGGATGGTTTGGTAACGATGGCTGCATCCAGCTTAAAGTGGATTCAGGGGAGACATAGCAACACAATAGCCAAAGGCTAATTTGAGCAAGGCACACTCCAAACCACAGTGCTGGTCAATGCATTACTCAAGCCAAACCTGGACAAAGCTAACATCTGTAGTCAGTATACAAAAATGACTACAACTCAATCATCTGACTCCCTATACTCCATATGGGCAGCCCAGGGCCCATTGAGCTCTCCCGAATGGCAATGGGCTGCACATTAGAACGAGTCCCTGAGCAGGAATCCTTATTGTATCAAATACTTGGTAAGTGAATGGGGAATAAGCACACTGAAACTTTGAAATCTTATCTAAGTGAGATAGAGAAAGGGATGTGCATATATAATCTTTAGACATAAATCATTCACCAAGTCTGGGACTAAATCTGTATCCAGCTGCATCTAAACTACCCCTGAGGAGTTTAGAATGAAAGGGGGGTCCCTTCTGAACCTCATTACTCTACATGGGGGTCTCAGTCAGTTCATTCTGACCCTGTTCACAAGCAGTAAATAATCACACGTACATTGCCATGGATTTTTGTTAAAGCAGTCACATTTACCATAGAACTTTGTTAACACACTGCCTGATAGAAACAAAATGTTTCTTCTTTCTTGTGAGTGAAGTGCATGACTCTATCCATGACAATTTTCCACCAGTTTAAACAAAACTTTGCAATGAAATCTCACAAATCTTTACAACATTTATATACATTTACTCCTCAAACGTCAGCTTTCACTATGGGCCGGCCCCTGTACAGTGCTGAGTGCCCTCAGCTGCAATTTGATACTTACTTTGGCTTAAAAACTCATAAAATTGATTACAATGCCACATTTAACTGATAAATGCTTCATGACAGGTCATAATTTCATTTAGGGTAAATAACAGCAAAAGGTAAAAAGCAAAACAGAAGTGAAAAGCAGTGTAGTTTCCAACTACACTAGCACTAGCACTCCATTTCACTGCACTGATGGAAAATGGCCTAAGAAATAAAAAGGAAGACAATGAGTCTTATAGTTGGAAGTTTCATCCTATGTAGTCATTTATTTCATTCTGAGATTTCTCAACAGACAACAAAATCTCTTAAGTTGGTAAATATTAAGGGAAAGGAAGAATGCAATTTTTTTCTTTGACAACTGTATAATATCAAGGCATAAAGGGAACAGTTGACACCGATATTTTTCATTACAAGCTATATGAAGAGTGAAGTCACATGTATTTGATGCAAAGTTAAAAAAATACCTATTTAGGAGTAGCACAAAGGGTAGTTTCTCCCACTTCAAAAAGTGTGTTTCTACATATTGTGCACACAATTAATCCAAATGCATGGCATCATTACTTGTAAGAAAACTTAGCAGGAGTACTTCTGTAAAAATTATATCATCAATTTTTTTCCTGTTTTGGGCCTGAATATGTCAGAATCACTACAAACTAGACTAATTAACTATTACTAATGAAGACTGTTTACATTCTAATACAATGAAATGGAAAAGGAGTCTCAGAAAACATATCCAATAAAAACCCCACAGTACAGGTTAATTAATTTTCAGGGCTAAAAGGCATCATTAGATTATTTTAGTTGCCCTCTTACATAACACAAACTTCAAAAATGTCACCTAGTTTTCCTCACAGTAAGTCAAATGACAAAATACCACTGCCTGATGCACATCTGCTCTACCTTGCTCAGAACTGTACTTCCATAGTGTAGAGAAAAATGTCTTCAACTAAAATGGGAAAATGAAAGGTTTTAATCTAAAACAGTAGCATTTCTCCCTCTTACAGCAAAACACCATTTGTTTGGTACAAGTAGTTATTCTGCAGCCAGCACTAACTAGACCACTTATTATTGTAGCCTGTCCAATTTCTCATTCAAAACGGCAAGTGGTATCCAACATGTACTGAGAGCCCAAGGATACAAGAATTAGAGCTGTAGTGACTCTAGCTCAATGATTCTTGCTATGCAGTGTTTGGGGTTTGCTCCATTACAGAGAAAGAGATTTACTGCAACTGGTGGACATTCATTCAAGCTTCAAGCAGCAGATAAGTCAGCTCAAGCAATGAGGCATTACAGTACTTATTTTACTAAAAGAATGATCTTTCCGTTATTGTTCATGTGGGTTTACTGGCAGGAGGAGAGTAAGAGAATGAAAAGCGGTGACAGGAGAACAAAGGTGACAAAAGGCCTAAGAGCAAATGTTGCCTAATGTTAATTATGAGGCCATAAATATGAGAGGTTTTTAGGCTGAGAAACTTTTATTGGTTAGCTGTCCCGTTCTCAGCTGTTTCTGATGACCTGGAAAGGCTCAGGATGGCCTTGGGCAGCCCGTGCTCCAAAGGACGAAAGGAGTCTTCAGGTTTTTTTCTCGGTCTTCATTGTGTTTATTAGTTTTTTATCTACAATATTTTATTAGTGTTTATTAGTTTTTATCTACAATATTTTCTCTCAGCCCGAGAGAGGTCTGCACAGCACGCCAGCCATGAGCACACTGAGAGCCCTCGGGGCGGTCACTGATCTTTATACCCAAAACTACGTATAAGATATTTACCTATTTTCCCCAATACCTTTCACCCTTATTGACAAGTGCACTTTTAGTAAGAACCAATCCCAAAGTGCCACCACCACCACAGAAGATGGAGGCCAAGAAGAAGAAGAAGAAGAAGAAGGACAGGACACGCCCCAATTCCTCCATCTTACTTCTCTAGACCCCCCTGTACCGAAATTCTAAAACCTGTGTTTCACACTATAATTAACCTATCCCTTCACCATTTATCCCCGTGTGATCCTCCCACCCTCATACAGGTGTCGTCTCCTGCGCAGGATCAAAGTCCAACCACCAGACACTTCTGGCAACGTTCCAGGACCTCCGAGCCCCCCAAGGGTGGTCTCGGTGTCTCTGCATATCAGGACTGATATGCTGAGATCCCACAGTTAGCAAAAAGAGGATTTTAAGATTTTCTTTCTGTATCCATCATCATTTCAGCTCTAGTCTAACTTCAGAATTTCAAGACTGGCAAATTGAAGTAGACAGTCTGCCTCCTGCCAAATCAGCTTTATACAGATGCCCAGCAAATACACAGGCTGTTATAATGACTGAGAAGTGGGAGGAATCAACAGTCAGAAGAAAAGTACTAAAAGCTCTAGGTGACACATCTGCTAATCAAAGAGAAGGGTCTGAGACATGTTTTTCACAGGGACACAATGATCTACAGTGGAGTGCTCCAGATTGCATATATTCAAGTACCTGTTTTGTATTTAGTATTTGATGTGAAGAGTGGACTGTTTTGAAACCCACCTTAAGTATTATAGTAAGTATGATTGATGAGGGTTATTTTAAAAATCTATATTTTTTAAATATAGATTTAGAGTGTGGGGGAGCTATCAAATTATTATTTTTTTTAAAACTGTTGAAGAAAAAACACTGATAAAAATCTATTACGAATATACTTCTTCAGGAGCAAAGAAGCTATTGAGGGCTGATATTAGATCAATTCAAGAACAGCAGTAATGGAAGGGAGTTTTAAGTTTTATGCTTTAACTGCATTAAAGAATTCTGAAGAAACAAAAAAATAATTAACTGGTTTTTTCAAACTACAGCATAACTCAGCTCTTCTAGCACTTCTACCATACACAGTGTTGAAAGCTAACTTTCCCTTTTAGTATGACAGGTAGAATTATCACTTAGGCCATCAAGCCATTAAACCAGTTTTTTAAAAGTATTTTGTAGATTCTGTAACATTCTAGAGAGTTTCCTGTGCTTTTTCAATCAAGAAAATCTGACTAAAATTGCGCTATCTGACCTTCCGATTAATGGCCTTCCTATAGCCTGTCATGCTAACACGGATTCTGGGGAACAGTTAGGATTCATCTGGAAGCAATATAATTTCTGTCTTTGTCTTTCTTTTCTGGACACTAATGGCTTTAAATCAGTCCTCTTCACTCAATGTATGACACATACAGCCATTCTATTTCAGCTGTCCATTAACTTCAAGCACTATGACAAGAACAAAGCAACTTCTCAAAGGAGTTCAGCTATATGTGTGCTGAATTTCTACAAATCCTTCTCTTCTTAGGTGCTCTTTTCAAGTACCACTAATGTGTACCTGAGTGCAACACTACCTATTATAATTAAAAGTGGCTGCTTAAACAAATGAAACAGGTTACAAGGCTTGTGGATTCAACATTAGTGTTACTATTCAGTTTCTCTACATATTTCTGATTTTTTTCCTAGAACTTATCTACCTTTTTTAAGCATGAACTGAGGAAAAAAATCAACAATCAGAAACCTCCAGTTTGTGGTCTGAAGTCTAAGGCCTGAGCATGGTACTTGATATTGCCTCCTGGAGACCATGCAAAGGACAGACTACAGAGAGCACACCTAAGCAGAAAGGAATAAATACATTTCCACGGGTACTTACAGAATCACCAATATAAACAACTAGAAGAAATAGATTCTATTCTGAAAAGTGATACCTGTAGTCCTACAAGATATTTAAATATTTCTGCTCCTTAAATATTTATCACCAAGATGCAAATAAAGCATCTGCAACATCCTGTGAAATAACATGCATTGGATGGCTTTAAGAAATGTGTCTGACTGTATTAACATCTTTCTTAGTTGTACCAACCTGGCATCTGGTCAATGTCTATATTAAGGCTACATAACAAAGCATTTTTACTCACCATACTGTTTTAAATAAATGAGAAATCTCCTATCTCTTTTTATTGGGACACTAATGAGATAAGAAGTCTCTAGGTATCGTTGAGAGGTGGGAGAAGCTCTCAACTTCTGTAAAAAATATTCTTGTCAGAGCCTCGCTGACCAGACAACACAGTACAGTTCCATCTGAATGCAGATGGCATTTATGTCCATGTGGCAAAGGTGTTTTATTCTGACTTGACTATATTTGGTCTCATCAGATTCTGGTGAAACTTATCAGTAATTTGCCTCTTCCCTAGCCAAATTTTCCCAGGACCAGCTATGTCTGTGAAATGATACTTGCAGCTATGCTTTTCTGTATTCTTCAGTGACACAAAGTTCTCTCCTAAGCCTCAGGCAATGTGAGAAGCCAATTCAATTTTGATTCTTTGCTACTTCTCTCTCTCTATCAGACAGCAAGCAATATTCAAAAGATGCCTTCTTTCAGAAGAAGACTAAGCCTATATGTATAAAACTTCGTGTTGTGCTAGATTTTCTCCTTATTCTTTCTGAGCCCTGCATCAGAACTCCTCCTAGCAGAGAGTTAAATGTAATGCAGCAGTATAAAGATAGCTTTGCCCTTCAATAAACACTCATCTCCTTCTAATGTGTGTCTTAAGACTTACGCCCTGAGCATTATCCTTTCTTTCTCCATCTACTCAGATTTTAAGCAAAACCAGTCATCATTGGGACACAATTGAGTAAGAGATCAGATCAGTAAGTATCAACATGAGGAACCTGCTCTCTCTCTCTCCCCAAGACTTCTCTGTTAATCTGAATCCAACAGATCAAAGAAAATTGCTGCCTCAGGCATTCAACCCTACAAAGCCAACTACATCTGTCCAGCTACAAAGTGCAAAGCTGGTGGTAGAAATGGAGATAGGATAGTGGTGTCTGTAACAAAAAGACAGCTGAGGAAAAACACCCAAGCTGTGAGATGCCCAGTGCACTGCCAGACAAAGCAAAATGCTCAACTTCATATAGGCTGATACCTCAGGTGCTCTGAGATCAGGGGAAGGGCAGGTAGAAGATTCTCCAAAATCTTTTATGCTAGCTACTTGTCATTATGAATATAATTTTGAGGGTGAATTGGAATTACAGATTCAGATATCCAAATAAAATATAGAAATAAGTCTCTACAAACAGATGTGAAGCAATGTGGTTTTACCTTCTTCCTGAGGATAAAATTTTCAAGAATATGTTTGCCCTTGTAACACAAGCTAATAACACAGGTTAACAGCAAGAGATAAGTTTAAGCTCTCACAGCAAGGCATAGAAAGCAAAAAGGAATCAACATAGTGCTCTATAGGTGGCTGCAGAGTCCCCATGGATCTTACTGCTCAGCTTCCTATTTCACTCCCACTTCATAGCAGTGTAGTAAGAGCTATCATCATCTGAATCATTCTGATACCCTGTTTTCCAAAAGTACTATCTGCCTCTCCCTCTGTTCCAAATGCATTCAGGCTATCTCCTCTAGCAGTTTGCTGCCATGTGGGCAAGGTTTAGCTTATACTCATCCATGTAATTGGAACAGTGTTCATTTTACATTGCTAAAGAAGACTGTACATGATTGTCCATGTAACCACAACCAGTTCAATCACCTGGAAAAGGCCACGACTCGGCACTATTTATCCAGCTTGTTTTTGTTGTTGTCAAAAGCCTGTAACACGTTTCCAGCTTGAACCATATAACAAATAACTATGTAAGAATTTGAAAATGCACAAGCTTTTCAAGTCACTGGTTCTTAAATATGGAACAGAACCAATCCCCTATTGTCATCTCTCTTTTATCTTTTCAGGGTGCGCCTATATAGTGCACAGAAAGACTTTATTATATTCACAGACAATGCAGCTGTGTAATAATGTTAGCTTTGTCCTTTAGTGCAAAATCATTTTTTGCTGTCATGCGTGTCTTAGGGACCCATAACACTGAAACATTAGAAAATAGTGATTCATTTTAAAAATTTCATTTGAACATCTGCACTAAACAGAATTTACAAAGAAAGAGACATTATTCTGATCATACAACTTCAGTGCTTTACACAATCTACACTGGTTTGTGTTTCCTACAGCTCAGAGTCACCCACAAGGGATGATACTGAAGGCTAGTTCTCTTTCTGCATGTGGCTAGACAATTTCCAATTACAATAAAAACCTAAATTTCAATGTAAAATTCCATTCTTATTACATCCATGTTTAAATGCCTAAAAAAAACCAGTCATTAAATATATGAGAAGGAATATTAAAAAAAAAAAACAATCTCAAACCAGAAATCCCAAGGGTATGGGTATATGCCAGGCTGGGGGTATTAAAAATACAATGAGCAATGAAGCATTTTTTAAAGCAAATGCTTCCATGTGATCCTTGAGAACTATATACCTGTGTATGTGTATGCCCATCCAGACATACACCCTATTAGGGCAACCTGCCCTCATCTGCTCCCTTGCAACTCTTTCTGATAACATAATTGAGGTCATGTAATAGAAGGAAATCACACTAGCAAAAATAAATTACTCAGGTTCAGATGATTTTGGAAAACATGGGAGAAATAGAAAGTTGAATTACAGTGAAAAGACAGCAATCAGTTTTTACGTGAAAAATCAGATAATGGGTTTACCTGACGCATGAGTATCACTCTGTAACTTTCAAAGGGGGCTGAAAGGCTGCATTAAAGGCTGAGGAGAAGATATTTGCAGAGATAGTCACTGATACTAAATGCAGAGGGAAGAAATAAGATTAAGAAATGCAAAAACAATATAAGAGACAAGACTTAGAAAACATTTCTATCAAGTTGATGACAAAATTAGTTTGGTAATATTACAGTTAGACTTCGGCATAAAATGGGCAATATAAGGTAAAACCAAATTTTTAAAGACATTTTTCTAGTCTACAACAAATTTAAAAAATCATAGGCATGGATTTCATCTACAATAATCAGTATTAGATAGATAAATAATGAAACTCCTTGTTCTAGTAACATACAACATCTTATCATAAATGTTGCTAACAGTGTAGTTTATCATTAATAATGGGACTCAAGAAAAGCTGAATGGAACAACTAGGTTGTCCATAAGGTAACTGTGACTAAAAAAATAGCTGGCAGCATTTCATTCTGATGAGACAGGGTCTGCATAAATTAAAGAATTACAATTATGTCAGGAACTACATATAAATGAAGCTGATTGTAATACACCAGGAAGTACATTGTTACTATTCACTATGAATCCACATACATAAAAACTTTGTTTACTCTTGTTTTAATCCCAGCATGCAGTTTATATTAACCTGTCCAATTTCACATAGTAACCAATTGTGACTATTACAATCCATATAATTTATCAGATTAAAAAAAAATAAAAAATATAAAATAAAAAATGAAAAATAAAAAATAAAAAATAAAAAATAAAAAATAAAAAATAAAAAATAAAAAATAAAAAATAAAAAATAAAAAATAAAAAAAGAAATCCAAGCAACACCTTTCCATATGGCCAATTAGTAAAGTCATAAAATGCAGCAAATATATGATGCTGTATTGAACATCTGTGCTGGTTATCCTATGGGAATTTTTAATAAAGGACCAAACAGCATATTGATGTTAATTCTATGTTACCGGGACTTTAAATAAAAAACTAAAATAAATAGCATCCATTAAACTGATCATACTGTTGTAACTCAAATTGTGTTTATTATGCTAATGGAACATGAAATTAAGAAAAAGACCTTTATGCCAGTGGAATTAATTAATGAGCTTTATGAAGGCATTGGGATGTAATTTATTTCTAGATAAGTAAGTCTAATTTGCAGTTCCATGGGTCTCTGCAATGCTGATTGTAATAGTTATTCCTGCAGATGTGCTGCTCACAGCATGTCTTTCCATTAGAACTGAACACCTCATTATATAAACTGTACCTAATTAAACATAATACAGTGGTGACTTGTTAAACTGGCCTTTTTAAGTCAGCAGCTGCTTAAGCTAATAATACCATATACAAGATTTATATCATCTACCATATAATACTGATATTAAAATATACTGCCCAAGGGATTGACAAGTAATTTACCAGTATGTAACAGGTATACTTCAGATTCTGCAATAGAGATTAAAGACTACTAGTCTATAAAAATCAAATGAATTAAAGTCTATTTGGAGTTCTAAATACCCATAAAAGTTTCTCAACAACTTTTATCTTCTAACAGTTTATTTAAAAAAAAAACACATAATCAGAGAATGACACTTCTCCTATGTTCTTTCTCCATATGTGATGGGCCATTTTTCTTTTGTGGTCTGAATTACTACAACATTCGAACACAATTAGGTATGTGCATATTGCCTTTGTTTCAGGCAAAAGAAAACGAGAAACTGCAAGACAGATACAGCTACTTCTTGAATTTTGTGTGTTTGATTCTGTGACTATTCTGTTTGATTCTGTGACTACCCTGTACATGTCCTTCCCACCAAATTGTAGACAGAGCTCATATTCAAAATATGACAGTCAAATTCCATGAAGTCTATTTTGGTCAGGAAACAAGGCAGTTGGAAAATTCACCGAGAACAGATTGAGTTTCTTATGAAAGCTACATTTGAAAGCTACAAAATAATATTTTGGATAAACCATGTCTAATCATGAAAACTTTCCATTCTGTATACTTCCTGTGGTTTAAGAATTGTTTTCTGTTTCTCCCCTCTTCGGAAGCTGAATCTACTGCCACGCTATGTTCTAATGTAGAGCAGCATTGCTTTTGTTCTTCCCGTTTTGCCAGTGTCTGGAGGAAGAGAATACATTTTGCTCACATATGTATCTGGGGAGCTCCATAACTACACCTTTTCCTCACAGAAGCCTGCGATTCTTCTTTCCTTTTTTCTCAAGTATGCAAAACTGGCTCATTTTCCACTCTTACTCTATGCCATAACTGAGCCGCCTGAAGACATGTGAGCAGTTCTGCATTTTGCTTCCATCTCTCTTTCTAAATGAAGAAAATGAGGCTCAAATTCTAAAGCTATTTGGACATAGGCCACTTCAAGCAATACCTTTAAAACATGTATAAATTTAGTCACAGCCTGGAGTCCATTGATGTCCATTATCAAGAATCAAGTACAAAGTTGATAAACGTCAATGTATTTTTTCAGTATGGACTGAAACTTACTTTCAGTAAGTTTCTGGAAACATTCATTCTCTTGAACAACCTTCAACATTTTCTTGCATAGAGAAGTTGGAAAAAACAACAAAAAAGTAAAAGCAAACTCCTCAAGTTTTGGAGGAAAAGATTCAGAATTAGATCAGATTTGCTTTGAGTCACTTTCTCTGTCTTACTGAGCACATAAAAAAATATAGTGTTCTTATATACACCTCAATATCTGCAGTGTCATACTTTACTTTAAAGGTTTCATGATAAAGACAGACAGTCATTCCCCTCTTCTTGCTACAATATCTAAATCGTTCCAGACTATAGTGTGAAATACATTAACCACTGCAAATCAAGGTGAAATTACAGTTTGTTTTAAAGTTACAGATTCAGAGAAGAAAGATCTGTTCTGTCCTAAAGGCTGTGCATCAAGTAACAAAACTATGAGCAATTTAACCCTATTGGCAGAACATGAAGAACAGGCTTCCAGACTGAAACAGCTCATGCACAACCAGCTTATGCTACTAACAGAAAGAGGATTCTTGTGGTAGAGCTGACAGCACACTCAGAAGAAACTCAGCATTCCAGGATAAAGATTAAAACAGAGAACTTGCAGTTAGAAGCAAAGACTTTACGAGAAATTATTTGTTTCCAATAGTTGCTCTGTTTAAATTCTGTCGTTACCAAGGCTGCATTTTAATTTCCTGGAAGTTACCATTTGCTTCAGGCTTTCAAGAGAGTCTTCCAACTATTTAATTCTTGTACTTAATTCTTGTACTTAATTCTTTCTTCAGATTTTTACTGCAAAATCTTTTATTATAAATAATCACTGTTCTAAAACAACTTTCTTTATTTTAAAGGATACTATTTCAATTCAAAACCAGAGTCCAATTTTTTCCTAAAAGTCCCATTTAAATTGCTTCACTATCGCTCAGTAATCAAACATGAAATGTAACAGAACAGCAACATAATTTGCTGAGGGTAAAATTTAGCAGAATCAATCAACAATAAGAAGAAAATAGGAGGTCATGAGCACCATGGATCCATTATAATTATTATTTTTAATTAAATATTCTAGATACACATTAATTTTCTTTGCTCACTACTTTTATTGTTTGACTTGCCTTCAAATGAGAACTGTGAGCACTTTGAAAAATGAGTTGAAAGACTCTCTTGTTTCACAACAGACTGAGTAGCTACTTCTCCATTTGCTGCCAAAATGCATTTTAGTAACGTATCACAGCTAAACTCCTCCATGACTCACCAGAGATGCCTTCTGTCTCTTAAAGCAACCTAAAACTAGGAAAACATTTTCTCCATATCCAGTCAATGAAAGTACAGAAATATCACCAAAGGTTTAAAGCTATCTAACTGGATCTTGAATTCAAAAAGCATTTTCTAAACTGTTGTTATTTTAAAATTAAGAACCTTTTATAGTGTCTCCAAAAAGAAAAGAAAAATCCTGTCATTGTGCTCCTGAACAACATGACGTCTTTAAAAATATTAAAGACAAACAAAAGTATGATAAAACAAAATACTAACCCCTTTAATGAGATCAACAGAAGATTTTTTCATTTAATTAAAATTTCAACAATTTTATAGAAGAATTTTACAGTTTCTTATCCTGCCTAGTTCTGGTGAAAAAAATAATTCTAAATACAACAAGAAGGGTGGATTCACAGGCCTACTAATGTGGCTGAGTTTTCAATTTACAGTTTCAGGAAATCTATGAAATTGAGAGAAATACCCTGATAATTTGATGCTTATGTGAGTTGAGCTTCTAAAACCTTTCTGAAAAAGTGACTCTCAACTGGTGTGATTTCACAGGTGTCTAGGAATACGGGCTTGAGAGTTATACTGCCTATTTAACTTCTGACTTTTACAGTTAAGCAGTTATTCTGGAAGAATAAAAAATACCTCAGACTGTCACTCTGTCACTTGTAGCTGGTTTTCAACCTCCTTGGGTGATGCAGAAATGCAAACAATTGGGATCAACTGAATTCTCTCAGAAACATTCCTTCCCAGAAGGGTGTAAAAATATGCAATAATATGGTCAGCAGGGAAAAAATTATTCCATAATAAAGATCTCGCAAAAAACCCCAGATATTTTAGCCTATTACTGCTACCATAAAGTGAAAAGAAGCTGTTGGATAAATGAAAACATTGGGAAATTACTCATATTTTTCCTCTCAAACCACACGCAGAGTGTTATTGTCCACTGCATTGCCAAAGATTTGATTCACAGATACTCTAAAATTTTAGTCTTTTTTCTGAAGTTCTTCAAAACAAAAAACAAGCCTTTAAAAAAAACTTTAACACACCATCGACTGAAAAATCAGTATTACATGGTGAATTGGGACAATCACAGGAAACATAAACAGCATCTTCTTCCAAATAACTCTACAACAAAGCAAAAACTCCTAATCCATACTCAAGACAACTGAAAAACAGGAGAAAAGTGACAATCATTAACGCCCTGAAAAATTACTTGGAAGACAAAGAGAATGTATATGCATGCTACTTTGAATTCCTTTTGCTGCCAGAGCTCAGATACCATAACAATGAGAGGTCACACACACACCCTGACAGAACAGAACTGACAGGTTTGTTAATTGATGACAAAGTTACAGCACTAATATCTTTTCAATTATAACAATATTTTCATGATTTGAGAGGTCAGTCTTCATTCCCCACGTGCATACCATAAAGAACACTAATGAAATGCTGTGAGTAGAATTCAGACAGTTGTTTCTGCTCCCATCAAGGACAGAAATTTCCACTGACTTCAGTGTAAACAGAATCGGGCCCTTCATGTGCGTATTAAATAAAGCAGACACTTCTGTCTCAATCTTCTCTGAATACATGCTTTTGATGCCACAAAGCAGATAAGATGATCTGATAAAAGTAATAGATGAAAGTATATTATTATCTATACTATCTCCATTATAAGATATAAAATACTCTGTAGTGTCTGTGTGCATTACCATAAGCTACAGTGAAAGTTGACCTGTTTTCCAGAGGACAGATTTTTAAGTGTGATGCTGAAGCAATTTTTGATGACATACTTTTCTACAACATTTCTCATGCCACTGAAGATTAGATATGTCTGCAAAACAGAATATAAATACAGCACCAGAATTTTATCTTATCCCTTAGCCACTAGCTATGAAATAAATGTTCCAATATCAGTTTCTATATAAATATGAATCAGTGGAACTTCCTTGGAATTTTTTAAAAGTCAGACATTGCTATTATTGTCATGTCACTAACAACAAGAATTACTATTTTCTAATTGCATGTTCTCTGTCCTCCCTCTTGGGAGGCTCCAACATAGAATCCCTCTACAATATTCTTTAAAAGCACTGGCATTCTGAGTTAAGAGTTTTTCAGCTTTGGAAGCAGATTCTCACAGCACCAGGGGAAAAACAGTAAAAAATCCACAGCTGGAAGCACAGCTTCCCCAGTGATGGAATACCCCCATTTGGTAGGTCACAAATCTGCAGGGAGAGACAAAAAGGTGGGGTTTGCACACCAGCTGGCCTTTGTGGAGAAGAGATGTGAGCTATTCTCATTCAGATGGTGCCTCAGGAGACTCACAGGCTAAGTCAGTACAATCAGGTGACATTGTTTTCAAGACCCAGAACACTAGTGAATGACAATTTAATACATTAGAAGGTGCACTGAAGTAGTACTACAAGACCTCAGCTAGGCATGTGTGATGTGCTCTGGAGACTTTAAACTCCATCAGGAAAGGTTTATACAAGGTGGGAAAGAAAGGAATGTTATTGACTCTACAAACAGGGAATCAAGTCAGAAAGGATTTTGGCAGAAAGCTACTGAATGATTAGCATGTGAAGGAATCACAGGCAGAGCGGATCCCAAAATAACACTACTACTTGCCAAGTACCTCCTAGTCTCTAGCCTGCATCAATTACTGAAATACACACATCACAATACTCAACAGTGCTTAAAATTATTTTTTCTGAAACTGAGGCCATCACAAATTTAACACAAAACCTACAGGGAAGACATGTAATGGAACAAGGTAAGGGGGAAAAAACCCACAAAGATGCTTTTGATTCCTCCTCTCTGTATAATGAGCCAGATTCTCAGCTAATGCATAGCCTCATTTTTCCACTCATACCTATTGAGCTCTGACATTCTGTACAACTGGTATGTTTAAAAGCAGGTTAAGAATAAACCTGTAGACCCAGCCTTAGGACTTTCCAGACTTACAGAAGCTCATAACACGGTGAAAGGTCACAGAGCTGCTCACATTTCTACCTTTTGCCCAACAATACCACAACTTCAGCCACCCACGAGGTGAAAATATGCCCCTGACACCAAGCTGTCAGGCTTAATGACTGAGTCTTCATAAAAAAGAAAAAAGCTCAGTTAAATCTACACGCACACAAACAAATTCTGACCTCTGGTGAGAAAAAAGAATGTGTATTTGTGCCGCTTTTAGCTTTTATTGGTTTCCCACCACATCTCTTAATACTTCTTCTGACTTATTCCAAATTTTCAACTTTTGAATAACTAAATTTGCAGCTCTGCTAATTTTGCTGCTCTGGGAACACAGCAAAATCTGGCTGCCACAACTGTGGCTCTTTTGTGTTCAAAACTGCATCACTTATGTATTTAAAAATACATATGATATTTATAAAGCCTACTCAAAACATTACTAAATTGTCCCATTTTCATGTTTTCATGACAATTTATATGTTTTCCATATGGGCAAGTGCTGACAATGTGATACAAGCTTATTGGAACAAACTGGTTTTTCTTTATTGTCTTGGCATCGAAAATCTGCACTTGCATAAAAATAACTCTCTCCTCTATTTTAAAGGGATGACTTTTCATTAATGCAATTTTAAGGGCAATTCTCTCTCATTTTACTTAAAATGTATCAGAAATTTTCACTGCTTACCTTACCATTGTATCACCACTGTATTTGAGAACATTATGAATCTATTGTAAAAAGCATACATACACAGAGTGCAGAATTATTCAGAGTTTTCTATAACTTAGCATGAGCTCCACAAAAGACTCAGGTTTGGGAGGGGAGGAAAAGATGCCTCACTCTTTTCATCCACAAGGAGACAGATACTTACATATCTCTCCTCTACTTCTGTTTTCTCCCTCCAACTTTCCAAAAGCAGGAACAGCTCATGCCTGCAAGTATAAGGAGGAGCCTGTGTGCTAAAAGTCTAAGGCTGGAAACGCTGACAGTAAATGATTTCCTTAAAAGTTCTCAAAGACTCGAATATGGCACTGAAAAGAACTAATATTGCTATACTCCAACAGCACGTGTACTTCAGCCATCTCCATCCAGTCTCTGCTGCCTCCCTTACCCTACCTCACCCCAAAGCTGTCCTTGCCTTCTACTTTTCTTCTCTTCCATTTACTGCAGTCCTAATGTAGAGAAAGCTCTCCCTGACCTGAAGCTCATCAGTAGACAGTCAGACCAGCCAACCTTCTCTTCATTTTATCCAGCTCCTCCACAAACTTCACAACATGACAGACATGTCAAATGAGCCATCCACCAGGCTGCAGACAGCAGTTTCTAGGCCATAAGAGACACAGCTGATGGAAGAGATTGTCGGAGGAAGTCAGGAAGCCATAGGTAATATCACAAGTGTCCTGCTGAAAACTAACAGCCTAATGAGTATGATATTGCTGGTTATTTTATGTATCTCAAGTCTAGGCCTTGAATAATTACTACTTACTACTGAGAAACTAAAGTTGGAAAATAGATTTTGCCAGAGTTAATAACAAAGGCTAATATAGAAGTTGTGGGTTACAGGCACCACCTCAGTCAGTCTAAAACCTTTTACTTTCTAAGAACTGAAAGTTGCTGAAAGTTGCTATACTGATGGAATCAGACCAAGTTAATTCACCCACAGATAAAGCAGCTGGTATCATACACAAACCTTCTCCTAGGCAGCCTCTCTCTGGGATAGGCATCGGGCAGTCTGTTTAAGAAGCAGGCTCAAAAGATAGCTGACTCAGACAGTCTCTGAACGAGCTTCCCGTTAACCAGCTAGAGAGATACTCAGCCACCAACTGGCGTCTTTTCCTTCAAGGAGAACACGGCACTTTCACCAACTGTTCTCTTTTGAGGTGACTCACCTTGGTGACATTACTGTCCCTAGACATGCATACGCTTCCATTTGTAATTCTCATGCCTGACGGGAGAAAATCTGCTGTGCTAAAACACTGGAACAGTCCATGGATTGTCACTTCCTTTTTTTGCAAGACTTTTTTTCTATCAGTTGTGTGGGAAATGCAGTTCAGGACAGTTTTACTGCATTCTGTACACATCCTCCCACACTCACAGCAAACTGACACTTTGTACTGGTTTGGGCTGAAGTAGTTATTTTTCTTCATGGTAGCTTGTAAGGGGCTGTGTTTTGGATTTGTGCTGAAAACAGCATTAATAATTCAGAGATGGTTTAGTTACTGCTGAGTAGGGCTTACACAGCATCGAGGCCTTTTCAGCTTCTCACCCCACCCCACCAGAGAGTAGACCAGAGGAGCACAAGAAGCTGGGATGGGACACAACCAGGATCCCAAATGATCACAGGGATATTCCACATCATATAGCACTGTGATCAGCATGGAAACTGGGGGAAGAAGAAGGAAGGGGGACATGTTTGGAGTTATGGTTTTTGTCTTCCCAAGACCATTTTGCCTGATGGAGATCTCCTTCCCTGAAGATGTCTGAATACCTGCCTGCCTGTGAGAACTGGTGAACAAATTCCTTGTTTTGCTTTCCACAAGTTTGTTTATTAAACTGTCTTCATCTCAACCCACGAGTTTTCTGACTGTTACTTTTCTGATTTTCTCCTCTGTCCTGCTGATGGGGGAGTGAACAAGCGCTGTGTGGGTGTGGGGCTTAGGTGAGCCATGACAAATCCACATGTACAGTAGTGCAGCTTCAGCAGAAGTCTCCATTGTTGACATTCTCCAACTCATTCTGTCCTGTTTAATCTGACTCATGTTTTCTTCACCCATCATCTTAGTTTTCCTTATTTCATTACATTTCCTTTAAAAGAGCTTGTGGCTGCAATCTAAGAAAGTTCAAGCAGTAATTTATTTTTCTTTAGCAGATATTTTAAGGGCAGATCTCTCAACAGCATTTGTAAGATGAGCATTAAAGGCAAACAAAACAAGCTTCTGAGGAACAGAATCTAATAATGACTTCTCTTGGTTTACTTCTGGATTGTTTTTGTATTAGGCACAGTATACATATATAGTTTAATTAGGATAAATTCTCTGCTTGTTTATGATCTCATCCTTTGCAAAACTACCACACCACTAGTGTTGAATAGGCTATAAATCACTCAGATGTTCACGCTCAGCGTTGAATTTCTCTCACCAATTAAATGGGGGTTTAGAAAAATTCTGAATCCAAAAGTTCACATGATGAAAATTTTGGCACAAAGGTGAATATTCTCTATTCTCTATTGAGAGAAATGAGCAATATAATGCAGTGGTTCATTTTCCATCTAAGCAGAGTCTTGATTAAATACCTGTCTGTTCCTCTTACATGTCAATAGCTTGTATTTCAGCCAAGTGATTGCTCAATTACAGAGAGAAAGTTTGGAGACGGGAAACTGCGTTTATTCTGCGCAATATAATAGAACCACTAAAATTAGGTAAATTTCCAGGAAACTGTGCAATGAAATACAATAACCACCTAAAGACTTAAGTCTCAATATAAATGCTTATTTCAAACAGCATGTTGTCATCAGTCAATGGATGATTTTTCCTTTTCATGTAGCATCAAAACCTATCAAGTGTCATTTGGAATTTTCACTTTAGTTCTCCACTGTTCAAGTGACTTAATAGTCACAGTTAAATAATCAAATAATAATTTTTAAAATTGTATTGCAAGTAAGATGAAATGGTACACAGTAAAGACCATTGACACTCTCCTAGAGAATTTTGTTCCTGGATAGATAAACAGTATTTTTTTCTTTAAAAGGAAATTAAAAAGTAGAAGAAATCTGTTCTGGGAAAATGAAAATAGATATTTTTGCTGTTTATCCAGGCTGAATTAATAGTGCTAGTACTCTCAAGGTAACCTGACCTATTCCAGTAAATGTAATTCCTTGCTTTTCAACCAACATTTGAAAATTAGTTTTTCCACTTTATTAATCATATATTAAGTCTATTTCACTTACATCACAAGCTTCAAAGGTTCTTTTTCTTCTAGCCCATCTCTGCATTTCACCCTTAAAACTTGCTTTGCAGTTAAAACATCCATGCCAACAGGTACTGTGACATTCATACATTTTATAAAATAGAACCACAGCACACACATTTAAAAAAACATTTAAAATACACAAATTTTCAGGAATTATTATTATAGATGGTGGTCACACTACTTTAGTACATACCAGAAATTGTAAAGTGTTTTCAAGTGGACTGAAGGGCTTGACCAGTCCTGGGAATGGAAAATAGACCAGAAGACAATGTCAGGTGTTAAAAAATTCCTTACAGAAAGATTCCAAGTCAAAGTCACATTTACTGCATGATTTGGAACTTAAACCATTCCTTTCTGACTCTACTTTCTTTCAGCAGATGTATTTGAGGTGTACAAACACTGAAAGTCTAGACTCCTTTTTACATAAATTTGATTTTTCTACCTTAATTATTGTTGATATTGTACATCATTTAGATGTGATTATGTTATATTTAAGCATTCCTAAATGAACTCACATTAATCTAGTTACCTAAATTAGAGTAGAAAAATTATTTTAATGTGACATCCTGTTAATTTGTTCCTTTGGTACTTTAGCTTTGCATCCCTGGGGCAATACAACCATATCCCATCTAATGCAAGAGTTTCAAAGCTCCAATACAGTACACAAACTGCCAAACATGATCAGAACCACAGGCTATTTAGTCTCACATCCTGTCTCCTGCAGGGAAGATGCTCCAGGGAAAGGTGTAAGAAATCCACCAGTAAGTGATAACAAAATACAATTTGCAATGTGGCCATCCAACACAAACAATGGAAATGGTGATTTTAAGCACAGCTACCATAAGAACAGAGATTAAAAAAATAATAATTATAAGTAATCGCTTTAAAGAACACAGGGATGTTTCTATTATGTAAATTTCCATTCCAGTGAAACTTTGATACAAACTGTGATATTCCATCATGGGCTACAAATAAAATTATTTGTCAGGGCACAGCTATGGACAAGAGAGAAAAACGTGCATTTATTCTATATAATGCTGTTTAAGAAGTGCTTCCAAGTGGCCCACAAATTTTTATTCAGGGAAACTGCTTTTGCTTACGCTTGCTGAAATCAGTAGTAAAACTAACTGTACTGTCTTTGGTTTAGAAGGGCAGAATGGAAAGCAAAATTTAGCCACTGTGAACCTAAAGACACACTTATACAGCTTGTGAACCACACACAGAGGCTAATGATCTTAATCAACAATGCAATTACAGTCATCCAAAGGTCTATATACAGACAGAGCCCTGGTAATATCATAGCTGCAGGAGCCCCACTTCTCTTACTCCATCTGGAAAATAGTATTTCACTGGGCTGAAAGGCCTGATTTTTGTTCTTATCTCTAGTCCAGACTTCAATTCCCATGAAAACTGAGGAGAGAGACCCTGGCTCCCCCCGGTGAAAACTTTCTGAACAGCCCTTTTCCACATCTTCCACGAGAAGGCCCTGCATAAAGGAAGCTACTTTTTGAAGAAGGTTTGAAATGAGCTTCCACAAAAAGCACAGGTCTTTTGCAATAAAACCTGCATCAAATTTTACAGGAAAGGGGAAGATTTCCTTGAAGCACATGAAATCAAGTCTTCTAGCAGTGATAAGGCTAACTCCACATAATGGAACTTTATTTTTTAATATTTTTTCTTGACATAGTAAAAGATTTTCAACTTTGAGATTTTTCAGGAAACTATTTTTGGAATGCCACATGGCAAACCAGAAACTCCAAATATTTCTAGCTGTACATCTTTTTTGTACAGTTTACAGTATAGTCTAACTACATAATCACTTACTTGTCAGTATCATACTTTTTCTCCCACAAAGTCAGAGACAGATTATAATGCTACATAATATTTTTCACCGCCATAATAGTCCACTATGTCTTTAGCAACAAACTTTTCTCTGATTAAATCCTCATCTTTCTTCAGTAAATATTTTTTTTAGTCAGCAGCCATATACTATATAGACTTTTTTCAAGCAATAGCAATGCTTTAAGTTACATTTTGAGATGAGATTTTACTTTGAAGCTAACTTAGCTGCATGCACAGGTATCCTAAAAATGCAAGTCAGATCTCACAATGTCCTCAAACTGGTTGATAAATCTGACAAACGGTCACACTATGCAACAACAGTGGCCAGCCCATGATGAACAAAAATAGTGAATAAACAGCTGAAAAAGAATTTGCACAATGTTTTCTCACATCTTGGAAAATTAAAAATACATCCAGAATACAGCTTTGTTTTGTCCTTGACAGTTAATTAAATATAGCTACCCAGATCATCTGCCAAGCTTGAAATTTGGATAATCATACCTGTAATGTAGAATAAACCTGCAAAGCAGCTGTGACTTACAAAATTATTCACTAGAAAGTACTCAGATATTGGTGGATCAGCATATCCATACTTTGCCCCTACCATGAGAACAGAATACAGACCTGTGGTTAGAGACTGCAGTAGCAGATAACAGATTTACCAGATCTTCTGGCATATAAAAAATGTTCAACAGCACAAAATGCAGAATTATCTGAAGTGATATAATAATTGTACTTCAAAAATAGTAGCTGACAATGTAGTCAAAAGTTGTTTCTTAGAGGGATTTTATAAGTGTGACATTTCTTCCCTTTTGAACACTTAGCCTTACTCTTGCCTCATGCATTTACCATCAGGGTTGTCGAAAGAGGGTGCAGAAAAATGAAGCAGAAAAGAGCAGCACTGAAAACAATACCGCCTATTAAGAAATTATTAAAGAAAACTGTAAAATCTTGATCATAAGAAATGTATTATTTTGAAATCTCCAGAAAATAAAGTCAGAATATAAAATAACTGTAGTCCTGTCATGGGGAATTATTTTCACTGTAGGTGTGTAAATACATACAAACCAGAGCTCTTCCATTTCGGTAAAGAATAATTTAAGGAAGCTGATCTTTACCTCCCCTTTCATCTTTCTTGTAGAAACAAATAATTTCCTTTTGCAGTATCTTGCCTTACTCTTCTCTGAGAAGTTGAGAGTTTGAGCTTCCAGCCAGGCCAGATAATCTGCTAGTAACTACTCTCCCTAGCATAGCCAAAATTGACACAAATGTCTCTTGTAAAAACATTCACTTTTCTGTTTTAAAAGGCATATTAATACATGCACAGTATTTCTGTGGATCAGATGCAGAATATACTCACTAGTTGAAAGTGGTTTTATGGCTCTTTTCCTCTCCAGGAAACTTAATGCTTTGGCTGAATTTTGCTTATGGAGCCATCCCATTTCTGCCTGATAGAGATTTGAAAAAGCCGAATTTCCTTGGAAATTATACCAGGCAACAGCAGGGACACGCTCACCAAGATCAGATTCAGTTGTGAAAGGGGGAAAGAAATTTTAAGGTTTTTTTTAAAAAAGTTGTTTTGACATACGGACTTCCTTTGTACATAAGACAAATAAATTTGAGAAACTGTTTCACTGTACCACATATAGGGCCCTGTAGGGCTTTTCCAGATGAAAGGAAGAGATAGCAGTGTGATCTGCACAGGTGTCCACAGGAGTCTAATCAGCGAACACTGGGACTGCAGAAGGCAGGCACCAAACTAGAGAACCATTACTGCAAATGATGACAAATAGATGAAAACAGCTTGGTTTAATGGTCAGACCTTAAAGTGAACTTGTAAGATCTATATGCAATAAAAGTCTTTAATGCTTTTGCACTGAAGAAATTGATGAGAGAATCAGTGATATACAAGGGAATATGGAGTACCACAGTGCTGTTATAGTACAGTTATTTCTAACAGGAACACTATCTTAATGACTTCTTTGTAGATGTTTTACAATGTAATCAATTGCTGGAACACACATGTGTGTGATGTCTACAATGTCATGCCTAAACCCAGGTTTAATTCGACATATAGGCGGCAAAGACTGCTGGAGCTTTGACATCTCCCACCTCTCCAAGGCTTTCTGTGACTCTGAGCACCTTCATGTTTTTATAAATCTGGTCTATGTCTACTGGAACAGAGGGACTGATTTCTACACAGAACAACATAGCTACAGCTATGAACTGCAACTGCAATTGATTGTAAAAACTTGTATTTCATCTCTTTCTAAATAACTGCAGCTCTGAAGTACAGAATCATGGAATCGTTAAGGCTGGAAAAGAGCTCTAAAATCACTGTGTCCAACGATTAATCCAGAACCACCATGTTCACCACTAAACCATATCCCCAAAACATATGGCAAGTTAAGACCAACAAAACTTTCTTTACCATTTCCAGAGAAAGCTGGTTCCTGTTTCCAAATGGCTATTTACTGAAAAACACATTCAGAAAACTGAAGCAAATCTTTGGAATATGGGTATCCTTAAAGCACTAAAACTTAATCTCCCAGATCTGTAAAAATAAATGTGCTCCATTAATAAATATTTTCAATTGTGTGTCATGCAGAGAGTATGTTAGCAGGCCCTTGACCCTTTACACCAAGAAAAAGTAACAGGAAATTCTAGGAAAACAGAAACATGCCAGTGCTGGACACACAGTGGGAGGGGGTCACAAGGCCAGTGAAGATTGTAAAAGGTGTCTAACGGAAATTGTTCAATTTATTACTTATTTAAAAAGCAATATATACCTTTGCTCTATATTTCCCAGTGCCTGGGAACCACAGATTTTACATGCAGGTAAAGCAGAAGACTGAATGTTCCTCAGCTGGCTGAACCTACCCACTCTTCACTGAAAACCAAGAGCACAGAATTTGAGCCCTCCTGAATCTGTAATTAATCTTAGTAAAAACTCCTTTCATACCTGAGACATCACTGGAAAGAATGTTTGCATAACAGTTCTAAAATGCTAGTGCTGTGGGTGGATATTTTATTCATTTATACATAAATATAAGCATATATAAGACAGAGCTTGGTTCAAAGATCCCCTATCTAATGATATTTCTATAAGTTAAATCATACACGGTAAAATAGTGGGTTTTTTCTAGTGAAGAAAGAGGTAAAAGAATGAAAGTTTCATAAATTACCAGTGGCATGAGATGGCCAGCTTAAGACATCACAAGGATGCTTGATCACCTTTGAAAACCTAGAGCAGGGACCCAAATTACTCTCCCCTCTTGAAAAAACAGCTTGCTCTCTGAAATAGCAAAAATATAGAGCATATGGTCATCATACCACAAGAATAACACAGAGGAAAATAACTGAGACACTATGGTGTCTAAGCATGGTAGAACTGCAGCACAGAAGGAAAAGGGCACATTGCTATTCAAAAGCATTGACTTGTTTGGCCTCTGTGTTTCAGTGGGGACAGACACAAACTACCTGCTCTAATGAAAGAAGGCTGCACTCCCCACCATCGAGTGCAAGAGCTGTCTTTGGACATTCAGAGCACAAAAAAAACTCGTTACTGCTCCCCTATATCTAGCTTCTTGCAATGAAGTTAAAATGTGGCTTTTTATACAAGCCGTGTTACAAGATAATTTCTCCTAAAAAATAAACTAATGAAAAATGCTCTTAAAAAAAAAAGCCTGATCTATGTTTTCAGCCCACACAGATATTAAACCTAGTTTCCTAGACCCTGAAAAGCTAATTATGCATTCAATTAGAGTTTCTTAATAAAGATTAAAACTCTGAAGTCTATTACAGGCCCATATTTAATTCAACTGCCATTTTATCCATGCCATGAAAGTGTGAGTGGTAACAATGAATATAAATTATAATACATGCCATAGAGTGAATGCTATTTGTCCAAGTACGTTACTATAAAGAATTAAATTTTGCTATCGGTTCCATAATCTAGTTAAAATTGGTATTCTTTATTTGGTCTTTCAATGTAGTCCAATTTCCTACTTTGAAAAACAAATTCTAGGGAATAAAGAAAAGAGATTAATTTATCATTAAGACTCTGCTTAATTGAAGTCAATTCCGAACAAACTTGAATTCAATTTCTACTCATTAAATTGAATGTGCTCTGCGTTTCTCTCTGCATTGCTTTGAGCAAGCAGCTGAGAACAAGGGACTAACATCAAAATTATTAAATTGAGGAGATTTTATTTGGTCTTCACATGCCAGAGCTGCTTTGATGAGGAGCTGTTTTGGCACTGAAAGGAAACGAGAGCAGCTGGAGGAAAAATCAAATGAAACTAAGCCTCGGAAAATTGAAGAAAACGCAAGCTTAATAATATTTAATAATTAAATTTCCACAAACAATAGCGGCAAATGAAGTAATCTGCAAAGTCTGTGAACTCATTTGCATAATTGATGCCGGTCCCCTGTAAATGAATAATGAAGATAATAAAAGATGTTTCTAAAAATGGGCACAATAACAGCAAATTTCATCAAGCCGCGCGCTCTGATTAATCTGCTCTTGCAAATCAGCAGTGCGGGGGGACGCGTGATTACCCGCGCGGCGGCCGGCAGCAGGCGGCAGCGGGGCCCCGGCCCTGCACCTGGCCCTGGCCCTGCCCCGCCCCGGCTCCCGCGCCCGCCTCACACTGGGGGCAGCACCGGCGGCCCCCTTGGGCGGCCTCCGGCCTGGGGCCGCCTGCAACCCAGCGCCCCCGAGCCCGAGGCGCCCCCGGGACCCCGCGCTGCTGAGGCACAGCCCGGGGGCAGCGGCGGGGCCGGGGATGCCCCCAGCCGTGCGGCCTGTACGGCCCTTGTCCGCCGGGGCGCCGCGGCCAGGAGCAGCCGGGGCCCGAGGCTGCTCCGTCCGTGCCGGGAACCGCCCGCTCTGCCCCGCGCTTGGGCCAGGGCACAGCTCTGCCCTTCAGGCTGCCCTGAGCAAACCGCGGATTTCTTACTCAGCGCCCTTCCCGCAAGCCCAAGGCCTCTCCTAGAAAACGCAGTTTCCAGCAGCCTAGGACAAGGGCCCGGCCTGGTAGGGCCCTTCAGGACTGGACAAGGTCTGGCTCGGGCCACTGAGCACCCGCAGTTTCAGCGCAGCCTTTCAGTCCTATCAACACTCGTTTATTTCTAAGAATAAGCCTTGCCATGTGTGTACCATCCAACCTTCACTCTGAGGGAGCCCCTCATGACACAACGCATCGCCCAACGCTTCACACAGCAGTCTCTGCTCTTCACAGATGAAGAGTAAGTGCCACAAGTACGAGCTGTTGGCCAGGTTGCTATCTGGCTCAAGTGTTAGTAGCCATAACATACTAATTTCAAACATACTACTCAGTTTATCCTGATTTAGCTACTCCCACAAGGGTCCAACTACACAGATTTCACTGGCATTAATTAGTGATTTTCACAAGACCAGAATTTTTCACAGATTGGGGAAAAAAAAAATTGAGAAAACAGTTATTCTGCTTCCTGAAGCTGATGCATAGGCTGGCAGTGGACACTATGCATTGGAAGCAGGAAAGTATTCCAAAAGGCAGTATCTTTTTAGAATACAGCACCACACTCTTTTACAGCATTTAGAAATATTCACTTAGAAGTGAATTAGGGGTTTACTCATAGGGGATTACTCATAGGACTATTTACAGGATCAAGCCCCAAACTGTTAATCTGTAGATACAGTTTACTATTCAGTTGCCTGAAACAAGTTATCTGTCAGACCATTAAACAATTTCATTGAATGAGAACTTTTCGCTGTATGTAATATTTAAGTACTTTATAGCCAAAGTACAAGATACTCTCTATTTTAATTGCTCAAATTCTTTTACTCAAATTATGGATCAATCCACCTTAACAACTAGAATTTGTTTGAAGTAAAGGGCATGTATTTCATTACAGAGTGGAAACTCCAATACTAGACACTCCTAGGATAAGTCTTTTATATCAGTCTACTGAAAAACACAAAAACCCCGTCATTTTCTCTTGCTTATGATAATTTTTAAGCTGCAGTTCCATCTATTTAATTTGGTGAAAAAACACCACCTCACTTCCTTGAACATGAGGAAGACTGCCCTTTGTGGCAAGTATATGTCCTTCATCTTTCCTTCTGCATTGATACAAAACAATTGTTTAAACCTAATTATTAAACCTATGTGCAGCACTATATACACCTGAAATACAGTTTGATATATCATAATTAATACAAAGATCTCATGGGTAAACTGCATTCAGTACATACAAAAGCAGTTAAGCCATTCAAACTAGAATGAGCAGTTTTTTCATGAGCTTGATGGATGCCCGCAGACCTGCACGGCAAGAAAGAAAAAGGTTTGATTGTGTTAATAGGCATATAGGTAATTGTTTCATTAGGGAAATAGGGACAGATCCCACTATACAGAATACAAATCTATATTTTGCAGCTAGGAAGATAGCTTTTAATTCTATCCCTTTTTTTTTTCTTGTAATACTCGAGGAATAATTCTGCTCCCAGTGTAAGTTAGGGCAGCCTTAGAAGTATTACAACTTCAGCAACTTTGCCACTGAACCTAAGGATCCTCCTTTTGGCTGTGTATCAATGAAGCACAACATCCAGGGCACATAAGCACAAAACAGGCAAGAGCCAAAGGGAGTACTGAGAAACATCAAGCACAAGAGTCCTCCCACTAAACAGTACAAGAACCATGGACCAGGACTCAGGATCCTGAGTCTGAGGGGTTTGTAAATGTAGGAGTCAAAGATGCCACTAATAAGGGAGACGACATTACCAAATATGTGTGAATATAACTTTGGATTCAATTTCTGATAGACGTGATGTATTTGGGGTCAAAGCTAGTTATTGTAATGAATTGGGTTCTATGTTCTAAAAGCAGATGTTTGGTTAAGTATTATCAGATGGTAATATATGTTGATATAAATCTGATTTTATTTTGAAGAATCATTTTTTATTTCCTCCTTTTTTTGAGCACTATCATTGTTACACTGTTAGAAGTCATTATCAAAACATCTTTGTCTGATAGTAGGACTGGGAATAATTAGATTTAGTCCAGTCCAGTCCAGTCTAATGACTCTGGTGCATTGACTTAAGACCTGACCTTTGTTGACTAATTAAAAGGATTCTGTACCAGATGCAAGTGTTGTGATTGTTTTTGATGCCCTACGGCACTTTTGGTCAGAAAAAAGATTCTACTTTGCTATTCTCAGCATGTTTTAGTTGAGGTATTTTCCATCTTCGAAGAGGAATAAATGTGTTGTTAATTCTTTGCCTTTCCATCCAAAATATTGTTTAAAAATGTTCTCAAGTCTTCACCTCAATGAAACACTAATTCAGAGATCCTGAGCCTGTGAAATATCTGGATAAACTTATGATTTATAAAAGCAGGAACAGTTCTTATTATTGGAGTTTTTTCTTTCTCCCTTTCCTCCGCTTTCCCATTCTTAGAATGCCTATGAATCCCATGCCCTGCTCCATCAAACATTCCAGTATTGCATCTACATAGACTCACTCTATCCAGACAGCATCCTAAAATACAGATCTTCAGCATATCCCCATTTTTGTCCCCCAGTGTTCCAAAGAAAAATGGACAGAATTTAGCAACTCTTGCAGGAAATTGTTCCATTTTAAGTTTCACTTGGTCTTAGTTGACAGTTTTCAGGCAGAAGCAAAATTACATTGCTCTTAGTGCAGACTGGATGAGCTCTCATTGCAATGGGAGGAAAGGATTAAGGCTCATCCTTCCTTCACCCCTGATTTCTACTGTTCCTAAGTGGAGTTGGTGGGTTTTATCTGCAGAGCCTCTCAGTAAATCTGGGCAATATCTTCATAGTCTGAGTCAATCTGGGAAGCTGTGTTAGACTTTTTGTACTCCCTTTATCATTCAGCTGCCATCTTTGCCTCTATAGTCACAGTTAACCTGTCAATGTACTTGCTGTGAAACAAGGTTTCTGCGACCATTCCAGCTGGGTTTTTTTCATCAAATGCATCTTGAAATTGTGTATGATGGTCTTCCATGTTAACTGGCCCTAAAGACTGTACACTTCAGCTAAGTGTTCTCCCCTATTTCAAAATAAAAGAAAAATTCAAAATTGGCCAGCTGACGTGACTTCTCATACTTTTGGATATCTTCCTGTGGGAGATTTCTCTTCAAACCTTACACCGTTACATTGCCTAAGTTGAGTTTTGTGGCCATTTTCATATTTTAAATGTTCCTTTTTATTTGCTAGTCTGTAGCTGTTCCTAGATTAGTAATGGAGAAGACAGATATAAAGGTGTCACGTGAACTTCTGACCTGGCTTAAAGACTGATAAAAGTATCACTAGAGACTGTATTTCATCTACCTATTCTCATAACTAGGGCTCATAGTGTCACAAATTTAGTCATAGTTGGTGACATTTGGTTATGCAACGTGCTTTTTTCTTTTAGTAAGGGAGATTTACTGTTGCACTATACTAACTTCCATATAACAGCAAGGAGCAATGGATAATCACAATAATCTTATTGGAAAGCTGCTGTTGAAGGGCTATTTGGCCAGAATGTTAAATTGACTATTTAATTGCACAAACAGCATTATATAAAATGAAGAAAATCCAAAGGGAAAATCTTCACCCAAGATCAGTAGTGCTACCAAAAAAACATTCCGGAGCAATTTTCTCTGGCTTGTTCAGCATCATCAAACCATTAATTCTAGGTGATACTTTCAATGACACTCCCTCAGAGGAACAATATTAGGCATTCACTTGTATGATCTTCACCTTGTATGAAGAGAATGAATAAAAAATGAAGTTCTTCACTGTGAACTATTCTCGACTAGCTATTTTCATTTAAAAAAATGTTTATTTTACTTTGACAGTCTGAAGGTTAAATTAACTCTGAGTTTTCTGTTCCACCATGAAGCTAGTGGGAAGACTCAGAGCATGCTGCTGCCTCATAAGATAGTAAAGGAAGCAATAAAATATAGCTGAAATGTTAACACACTAACACTATTAAGTGTCTAAGTCACAAACTCATCAAAAACTTTCTGACCAGCGATGCTTTCTTCTGTCTAGAGCATTCAAAATCTTGATTACTGATACAGAGCCAAAGAAAATAAAAATTAATTAGGATGCTGCCTCAAAATAAACATTCCCTGGGATGCATTTTGAATGCCATGCAGTGTTTCCTATGCATTCCACAACTTGTCTGTATAACTCCAGTAGTGATACTGTTCTCCTGAGCCAGATGCAGAAAGGATTGAGGTTCTTTTTCTCGTTTAAGGATTTGATCCCAATTTGCTGCCATTGCCTAAACAAGAGAGAATATTTTGACCACCCTGACTATGAAAGAAGCATAAAAGTGTATTGCCGTACATATGCCTTTCTCCTTCTTAGTAAAACACTGTAAGCAGACATTAGGACATACTCTGCAACACAAATTTTCTAATTGCCTTCTCTCTGTCTTTAGTGACTCTTAACTGAATTCACATGGACAGAGGGTTTTCTAAACAGTGAGGATTTTTTTGAAAAGGTTGAAACTACTAGTCTTTTAGCTGAGGTTACCAAGATCTATGTGGAGAATAGCACGTGTCACTGCAGTCATCTCACAAAATACATACACTGCACTGGGCAGCTACACTGAGAGTCATACCAGCTTTTTGTTGAATAAACTTGTAAAGCAGAGCAGTAGTGGAAATATTTGCTACCAGCTCAGAGAGAAATTAGTTCAGAGCCTTTTGAAATAATTGTTCTGTGCTCTAGCTGATAAACCACAGCCTATTTATTATACTATTTATGCCTCATTGTTCAAAATGTACTTGCCTATTATGAAAGACTGCTACATTGCTAACTGAATGAAAATCTTAAATATACAGAGTCCTACCAACTCTTTGTGGAATATCTTTTGAAAGTGTATCTGCAGTTGGATATTCAGACTGACTAGTTGTCTTAATTTATGCAAATATAGCCTATAGCTAAAAGCTTTGTATATTTGTTTCCCATGGTATTAGTATTCAAAAAATGGGACATTCTTTCAAGGGCATTTTATAAATGCAGAACTATAATTTATATAGCAAATTAAAGCTTATACAAAATGTGTGCACTGAGCTACAGATTAACATATTTAATTTCACTATTACCTGCAAACCTATTTTTTTCCATCCACTGCTCTAATTAGCCATATAAAATCAAGTCAATATATTGTAAGCAATTATTTTAGTGGGAGTAGAAAGAGAATCTGAATTAAATATATGGTAAGAGATAATATCTTATGGAAATTAATATACTCATTTGTGTCAAGAAAAATGTGTTCCAGCTAAATTTTATAAGATAGTTTGGAGTTCAAACATATGACTCATGTAGAAGTTGTAGTTTTATAGCTCCTAAGATGTTAGACTGTGGATCTGCTTTTAAGTTCTTTATTAATGTGCCAGTGCTCATTCTTTGATAGCTACAGATTGTCAGTAACTACTGCCATTTCATACTGTGAAATTGTTCTTATTATGAATATTCACTCCCCCTACAGTCAAATGTGTAAACTGTTAGTAACTCTGTATGTTAAAAGAAGGGGTTTTTCCATAATTTAAATGTATAAATCATACCTGGCTCTTCATATTGTTTTATTATTCATTTTTATTTTTGTAACTATTTACTTGAGAGAATTAAATGATGGTGAAAATCAAAATGCATCCTTCCTTTCACTGAAAACAAAAAGTAATCCTATAAAGAGTAATTTTTTTCTTTTATCCTCAAAAAGTATGAAAACTAAATATGAAAACTCTTTTTAAGGAGTAAGAAAAAAAAGTGATCCATGTGATGATGAACTTCAGCTGTTTCCTCCTAATACAGTTTCCAATTGTGATGGTATTCAGACAGCACAAACTGTTTTCTAGCAGTAAGAGCATTTAGCTAATCAAGTTGTTGCAATTCAGGATTTTGCACTCAATTTCAATTGTGGAGTCTGCAATATATGCCACAGTTAAGTTCCTTTTAAAAGAAGGATAAGAGACTCAGTTCCTCTTACTTCTTGCTCCTAACTACATGGAAGTCTGGTGGCTGCATAACTATCTCCTGGCTTTAGAGCAACTTTTCCCCATTTCTTGGCATAGAACTTGCTGTCTGACATAGCTGCCTTATACTTCTACTCTGCCCTGGGAGATAACATGGAATCTTACTGCTTGGAAGCGCCTCCCTAAAAAGGCAAGCAGAAAATAAAATCTTTTAGAAAAGGTGCAAAAAATTGGATTATGTTTTTGTCATTTTGCCTCCAGCATCACACAAGAAGCACTAATGCACAAGAAACTTCCTGGATCTAGAACTGTAAAGAGAAGTCTTCCCATCTCATGAAAAATCAAAGTTTCCAGATGTTTTACTGTTTCTTGTCTGAAAAAATGAGTGAACACTACAAAAATGTTTCAGTTCTTCCCTTAGCATTCTTTCACATTCCAGCTGAGCATCCTGGCCACTTGAAGTCTGAGGTAAGTTGTTCTCAAACTTCCCACTGTAGCCTTTTTATCTTCTATGAACAGAAAAATCTTCATTTTAAGAACCTGTTCCTGGGCAGAACATCAACTACTAACCAGCCTTAAGCAGCTGTATTATAAATGTTAAAAAAACCCCACATATACACACACACACACATATACATTCTCCTATGAAACAGGTGGGTTTGGAGAAATCATCATCTCAAGTGAAACTCATTCTGTTTTACAAATCCAAAATAGTTTCTCCAGCTATAGGAGGAATAATTCCCAATCTTTATATTTATGTGTAGAAGTAAAAGAAGTGTGTACAAAATACTTTTAAATAAAACTTTCCTTAACTTTGTAGTACAAATTGGCAACATGGCCTCAACCCAATCTGTAAAAATATGTGGAAGAACTTCCAGTGTGACAGCTAAACTTGCACTCAACATAAAGTGCAGTAGGAGTGACAGAAAAAGTGACAGACAAATTAAAGAGCTACCTCTGTTTTAGCAATTTTTTTGTGACAGCATTTTAAAAGTTTGCTGGGCAATTACTCTAAAATGACAGTGTACTGCTGAGCAGGTAGTACACTGAGTACATAAAAGAACTTGTCAATAGCTTTCAAACTCACAGGAGCTTTAGTATACATCATTACATAATTAAAATATTAATTTATATCAGCTTTTACAGATGTAAAATTGTTGCTGCACCCATTTTGCTAATTAACTCTGACATTTATGCTTTTGCATAAATGTTAAATACTTCAGAGATAGCTCATTTCTACATGCTAGTTACTAGCCTGTATCAATCTGCTTGTAATATCAGAACCAAAAGACTAAGTACCCAAATATGGCCAACATTTGGGTCAGTGATGACCTTTTGCATATAATTTTTCTTCCTCAGTTTTTTCAGCTATCGAAGTCCAGCCTTTGGGGGGCTGTAAAAATTTTTTTTTCCATGCAGCATTTTAAAGGCATGTTCATTTTATTGTAGCAGAAATTATGTGACATATGAGTTGAGTTTTTTTTCAAAAGAAAATGGTTTGCCTACAAAGCAGATACAAATATGGTCATGTAACAGAAAATAAGTAATACTACTGAAGAAATATTTTGCATCCGCTTTATATTACATACCTTCTGTGTGCTTTTTTGGTACATATTTGCTCAATACTAATAATGGACCACTTTAACAGTTTAAAGATTCTCTGCATATTTCAGTAAAAATTGAATAAGTTTTCTTTTCCTCACACATATCAGAGGTTTTCCAATCACTTTAAAGAAGTACTCTCCTAATCTTCCCAGACAAAGTGACTAGTTACATTTTTCATCACATTACTCTGGCTTATGAGGTGTTAGAATAAGATGATACAAATTTAGTTTATATCAGAATTATTAAAGTGATTCTAATGCTTTTAGCAAAAAATATTAATCCTGGACAAACTCTGCTCATGGACAGTCAAAGCAAATAAATAGGGCTTTTCACTTCCATCATACAAGTTTAAATCTATTCTACTTTAGTATTGTCCAGAAATTAACAGGTGTAAGCTGGCCTAAGTTCCCTGTAGGAAACCAGTACTAAAACAGATGGAGATATACAGTACTGCAGTATTTTGTTATATACTGAAAGGACTTATGAGCCACCCAGGCCTCTCTTCTATCTCATCAATACTTTTAATGGTAGTGTGTAAATGTGGGGGAAAAGGTAAATGCTAACCAAGAGGATTTCCTATCAGCCACGTCAAATATCTCCCGTTGTGTTCTTTCCCCAGTCCTTCATACAGATTTGTACTTGGGGTCATCTCATGGCACACTTTGCATCCTGCTGCTACAGAATAGAGCCAGTGTGACAGCCTAGTACCAGTGACATGAATTTTCAGAAATTCTTGAACATTTCTAGTTTTAAAAAGCAATGCATTGGAATAGTACTGATAGAGTTAAAGCCAGTTCAATGTTTTCTGAAATTAAAGTGCTTTTTTTAAGCAACACAATACAAACCATCACTGTTATTAAAGATAGGCTGTAGCTGGTGCTTCCCAATAATACTTGCTCAAACCCACACTCAGATAATTTTCTTCATTCATACAGAAAACGTGTGGGGAAGATGTTTCCAGTGACATCATAGCCAGTCGTGTAGGTGAAGGGTATTCTGGAACTCTGCTGCATTGGCTGCAATGTGTCTAAAGTCCTGTAGCTATCAATCTCAACCCCTGCCCTCTACCTGTTTAAAGACATTGCACTGCTGAAGAGTAGTTCACAAACTTTCATGTACTATTCACAAAATGTATGAAATTTTGCACCTTAAGATTCTCTTTCACCTCAAAACCCAGTTCTGTTCAAATACTGCAGTATCTAGATTCATGCCAGCAAGTGCAGCACTACCACAAAATAATACAAGTCCAGCTCTCCATTAGATCTTGCAAACCAATATGCAGGAGGTATTGTGTTAAAACAGTAACCTTAATCCTAAAATATTTCTTAAAAGCTGCCTTCCAAATTCTGGAAGTTTGAGCCACATAAGGTTATTAGGTTATCAAGTTTTGACCAGCAGTTATATGCACAGTTCAAACACACTTCTAAACATCTGGTCAATAGCTGTACCCTATTCAAGTATTGAAAGTCATCCTCATTGATCTTGTAAGAAAATAACCAAAAATCACAATACAGCAAAGAAATACCATGTTATACAGTACTTTTAAAAATTATTAAATTGTTATAGAATAATTCCCAGTGTTTCATATCACATAAATGTGTATTTTGAAGATTTGTGCCATCTCTCCAATCACACTCACAGGAAGCAAAATAATGCAAAAGCAACAGTACAAAATGTAGTTAATATTGACATTAAACTATGTATCAGCTACTCCAGGTGTTATGAAGTAAACTTAAATCTACATCACTAAGGAAATTCAGCAGTAAGAAAACAGTTTTCCTCTGAGAAATGTGGCAAAACTTGCAATACACATTTCTCTCACTGAATTAACTTCTCCTTAGTTACAACAGTCCAACTGGAGTGTCAAAAATGGCTTTAGTAACACAAGAGTTCAAACTGCATTCAGGCAGAACTCCCATCAAAATAAATGGGAATCTTTCCTACAGCTTTATTTCTGAAAATGCATACTCATGTGGCTATTGAAGGCCACAGGCCTGCATGTTTAAAATTAACTCCACATCAATGTATGGGCTCAAAGCCTAAAGAAGAAGTAGAGAACTGAACCTTACAGGAACAATGGCTCAGAGATTCCAAAAGGAATTGCTTAAAAAACTTATATTAAGAGTGCAATGCTTAATGCTTCTAGTCTCCTTTGAAAAATCTCTTCATTTACCTCAGCTATTTCCTGAGTAGCTCAAGCCTTCTGTGTGCCAGGAAAAAAGAGAAGAGATATCCTCACTACCTTAACTATTCATGCACTAGGATTCATGCACTATATGAATAGTTTTGATCCAGATCAAGTTCTACACTTTATCAAATAGCATAAATATCTAAATATGATAATGCTAGACCTGTATTCATTAGTGCTTTAGTCAATGGGGACATATTTGTAACAGTAAGACACTGTCACTTCCGAGGGAAAAGATCATTTTGTGACAGGTAAATTATTGCTATATCTCATTAGGAATGCTACGTTCCTGTGCTAAGATATATCAATTGCAAACGGGTAATCATCATAATAGCATCAAGATGTTGCTATATATAATCTAGAAATCAGAAGAATGTGTTCCCCTTGGGCCTGCACTGAAATTTCAGTGCAATTATCAATACTTTACAATCAATTTCTGCTAACTTTTCTCCCATAAATCAACAGTGCACACCAATACCAAACAACCAAAGCATTCCTTTAGATGGGCAGCTCTTCAAGATCCCAAGCTTTAAAATTACAACTATTTCTCTAGTTCAGAATCAGCTGTATCAGTGTCATCTCATTCAGCAAGGAAGTCTTAGAGACCTCTGCCTGATGCTAGGGAGCACTAATAGTGTCATCTGACCTGAAGTGATCCTGGGCATCCCCTGAGAGTCTGGTTGCTCTTACATGCAATTCTCTGTCCATAGGTTCTACTGTACCAATCTGGTGGGATTGGCTGTACCCATACGGACAAAAATAGAAACTTGAGACCTCAGAAATACTGACAACCTTTCCTCCTGTTACACAGCTAAAATAAGCCACAAGAAATATAAATATTTCTAGTATCAGGCATTTCAAATTGAACTAAAATTTCCTGCAAAAAGGAAGTCAGTCCTTTCCCCTTGATTTACTGCACTGACAAAGGAACCCCTCCTGATTTACATTAGAGCATGTGAATCAAAACTTGCTATTAGATATGTCAAAATATTACCTCATAAATTTTTAGAATCAGAGATTACACCATAAGTATTTTTAATGAAACCTAAAAACAGAAAAGTGAATTTAAGTCTTTAATTCATTAAGAGCTAAACTTTCAAGGCTGAGGGACATACATCACTTCTAGGGGATTCCTAACAAATCTAGATTTTTCACCATGATAGGAAAATGTGACCAGAGTAATAATACATGGTGTTATATACTGCTACACAACTTAGAAAAATTACATCTGCTACTGGATAGATGTGGAAAGAGTCTGCATTAGCAAGCTTCCTGCTGGGTCTCAAACATACATCAGTAATGGTTTGTTTTCGGCACAAGAAAAATTGCCATTGTCATATTCCAAAGTAAGCGTAAATTGTTTTATTATAAACTCCCTGTTGGTCCCTGTTTAACTGAGAAATCATTCAATCTAAATTTATCTTTTCTCTGTGGCAAGGCCATGTGCTGGTATCACCAAATTTTGCCTCAATAAGACCAGTATTTCTGTAAAAGACAGACTGCACTCTTGATCTTAAGCAACCTACCATACATTAACTCTTAGTTTGCCCTCATTTCCTTTGATTTATAATCCAAGGCACTCAGTTGCATGAAGAAAAAACCTCATTGTTGTTGATTCACAAGGCAATCAGTCTCTACAAACTTCTATGATGCTTGACAATTCAACATTTATGCATATGAAAATATAGATTTCAGAAACACTAAAAATTAATGAAAACTGTCCCCTATTTATATGAATTCCTGTAGCCTCAATAGAAAGAAATCCTAGTCCAGATTAGTAATGATAGATATACCTGTTCCAGCTATCCTCCATGCACTTCGTTTTCATTTGATTTGCAAGAGAACTGACCTGCTTAAATAATGTCACTTAAATGTACACAAAACCAATATGTAGCCTTTTTTATTTTCCTTTTTCTACATTTTTTGCTCTTCCATCTTATCTTTAGCATCTGATGGCAACAGGGTAAGTGTCAAAGACTCAAAAAGAACAGCAAAGCAAGCACTCAGACATCATACAGGCTCCAATTAGCATGAGAAGGTGTTATTGTTGTGTCCAAGCTCCAGCAAGGAAGGCTTTGTTGACGATGTAATTTTTCACACGTTGTGCCATGAAATGTCAACCTGAAGCAAAATCAAATCCACCACTCCTAATGTCACAAACAGCTCCATTATACCATCAAGAGCACAGCTGAGGAAATAGAATGAAGCTAGGTCCCCAGTAAATACTTATCTGCTAAAGATTAAAAGTGTTATATGCATTGGAAATATTATAAGTTTGATTTTTATATGTACACATCTGCCCACATTCAAAAAGGGATAGACTTGTTTAAAACAAAACATTTCCTTTAAATTTTTTTAATTGGCAATTACAAATAAGCAAAGCATCCTTCCTACCCACTAATTTAACCTCTAGGGAATAGCAATATATTTTGCATCTTACCACTCTTCACTGAAAACCTGGAGCAATTTCTATACTTTCTTTAAGAAAGGAGGTTGAAAAACATGATGTTACTAGAAACTGTGGGGATCCACTGTTTTCTGTCTCCAGCTTCTCCATGTTCTCACAGGCCAAAGTAGCAGCCAGCTCAGTGTGACTTGCACAGGCAAGGCAAGCCAAGCCAAGTCAGGTGGTATGTGCTGTCTCACAAGAAAGAAGAAGACAGGATTGCTTCTCTAATTATGCTAATGAAGGGCATCCTTAAAGCATGTAATTCATTCCTCTTTTATAGGGCTTTCCAGAAGAGGATATTTACTGAAGGGCATAGCATGTACTATTTTAAAAATAAACTATTATTTACTGAACAGAAAAAACCCAGTCCTTTCAAATATTGTTTTATAATGGGATTTTTCCAGCTCTTCTTCTGCACCAGGTTTGGGTTTTTGTTTGGTTTTTTGGGTTTGTTTGGGTTGGGTTTTTTTGGGGTTTTATTTTTTTTTTTAATATCTGGTTTAAGTAGAAGCCCCAAGTGGTGAAAAATGACAGTTTACTTCAGGTGACTGGGAGATCTTCCAAATTAAGAAGGGAGTATGTCAATGATATTTCTGCAGTATGCAGAAATTTAAGCATTTATCTGGATAGTGGGTGCTAGCCTATGGCTTTGATGCAGCTTAAACTGAGTAGGGGTTATTTCCTGTGCAAGGAAAGAGAACCTGAGTTCACCTCTGTCCCTCCTGCCTCGTTGCTGTGTTTCCATTCAAAAGCACAGGATGGAGAAGCTGGAGAGTTCCTGGAGCACACTGCTGCTCCCCACTGCCGGCTGGTAGGTCCCAGCCAGCCCAGCTGGGGCTAATTTAAGAAGTCACAGGTGCAGCAATAATCTACCAGCAGGAACTAAGTTGTTGTTGTTACACTTTTGGGTATAGAACTGCGCCTACAGACTGAGATCTGTCTCGGGTATGAACTTACATCAGGCCTGCTAAGACCGTAAATCTTCAGCAGGGACCTCAGAAATTGGAGAGGAAGAGAAAATTTAGCTCTTCCCTGAGTTTTGGAATATGTGATTCACTTTGTTATTCTGGAGATCCCCTAGTCTACAATGAGATAAAAATTAAGAATATTTGTAAGGAAAATGAGTGACTTTAGCTGCTACTGGCTTTCTGTCCTGTTGAAAAAAGCAGTTTGTGAAATATCATTAGATAGTTTCTTGTAGCAGCATGATATCTCTTTATTAAAACCCATTGATGTAACTAGGAAGCAAAACTATTGCTAGAGAAAAGCACATATCCCAGTTATTATCTTCACATGGGTATGTTTCAGAAAGACTTACATTGGGCCAATGAATAATTTGTGGGTTTTCTTTAAAAAAAATTACTGTCTCATGATATTCAAGTATAAATTTAACCTTTCTTTGGACAAGCATCTAACAATGAAAAAAGAGATTATTAATTTGAATATAACAGCCTTAGAAAAAAAAAGATTTTTTATTAGTCAAAGTCAAGAGCAATAACTGTGCGTACAAGAAACACATCCAAAATGTGGTATGCTTAGTGGTAGAATCTCACCTATCCCAGAGCTACCAAAACCCAAAAATGTCTTAATGAATATGAGTGTATAATTCTGACAAAAAAATGGAGAAAGTGTTCACCTTGTGAATAAAGAAGCACAGAGACCCCATTAAAGAACATACTAGAGCTGGAGAATGAAAGCTAGGAAACCACTGTAGATAAAACAGGAAATAAAAAGCAGCCACATACATTGGATTTCTGAAGACTTTTGAAAAGGCAGTAGTTGAGAAAAACAAAGTAGAAGAAATCAAAGCAAAGTTTATTTTTTGACATTTCCCTTCCAAGACCAAAAAATACAGATAGGTGAAAAAAGCATTATCTGAGGATGATGTGAACACACTAATTGGCAGCCTGGAGAGTGAGTACTGAAGGGACTTACAAGGTGAAGAACATTCCAAGTGCTGGGAGAAATTACTTGCACATTAATCATTCACCATCTGGGAAAGAATTAGAATGCCTACCCACTCCTCAATGACCACAATTTCTGGGGTTTATTGTGGTTCGAATATTATTTAAATCAAAAATATGAACAAGTTAAAAATATTTTGTTTCACAACACATTTCATTGCTATCAGTTTTCTACTAACAAGAAGTGCTAAACAGAAGTCCTTTCATACCTGACTTACTTGTTCTATTTCAAAATTCAGCTAGTCAATCAATTTATTTCTATCTGTACACTTTAAGAAACATGTTTGGAATGAAAAAATACCCTTTTTAAGGCTGCCTTTCTCCCATCTCCAATTTTGTTCATTCTAGCTGTTTGTTAGAGCACAGCTGTAGTGCACTACAAGCACAGGGGGATGGAGGGGAAGGGAGGGCTTTGGAAGGGCATCTGGTTCAAGGTTAAGATGAGATAAAGCCATAACTTGCTTTAGACTTATCTATGTCTCATCTCAGCTGTGTGATATGACCCTCTCTTCTTGCTGAGCTGCACTATCTCATGCTGATACTGTGTATCAGCTGACAGACATCCTGAGCTTTATTCTTGCCACTGTGATTTCAAAAGATGGCTACAATGAAGTATGGAAAAGTATTTAGCAGACTGAAGGAAATTGGGAAATAAGTTTTATAGTAATGTGGTTCACAACCATTAGTCAGCTAAATCTGCATCTTGTAATAAAATATTTACAATTATTGTCAGTGAAATTAAGGTTTCATTAATTTCCAGTTCATTCTTAACTGTGTCTTGCTATCTTTATGTTACTTCAGACTATTTTAAATATACTCAGCTCTTTGAAGTGCCAATGGAACATTTCCAAAAGTAACTAATTTCAGAAACAACAGGATGATAAGTTAAGTTAGGAGTAATCTGAAGCAGAAAACTACTTTAGGGTGTTTATTTTAGGGAGCCAAACACTGTCTTAAGCACAGGAAATGGCTATAAAATGTAGAGCAGGTTTTGAGAAGATTTCAGCTGAATTCTGGAAGTACTAGGCCCAAGCCAGCAAATATCAAGAGGCTTTCAAAGGTTTCGGCTTTGGCCCACTTCAGTGCAAAAGCCATGCTGTTGATTCTAGAATATTTTTGTCTTCCTGCATTACAGAAGCAACTAACAGTTCTCTACCATTAAAGACTGGTCAGAGCTTTAAGCTTCAGCTGCAGTGAGTCCAGAGATGCTTACATCTGGTTTTATGCTTCAGTGACCACTGAGTCTCAGTAAAGTAAGTTAATAGCTTGGATTTTGATCCTGTTTTGCTCTTGTGCCATAAAATTACAAGAAAGAGTTGTCTTCTGTCTTCCACCAACCATTCTAAAATGTCTTCTTAAAAGAACACGTGTTTATTTATGAGAACAGCTTCAAATAATTTAAATTTTGTGTTCAGAACAAAGGACACTGCATTCACAAGTAAATTCCACTTACTTGTTTCTGCAGCATCCATACCTGACACACTTCTTCAGAGATTCTGGTTTATAAATCTTAAATTTGTAGTAGATAACCGTGGGCCCAGAAATACCATAACTGTAAAATATTTCCTTCTGATTTGTTTTATTCAATTTCTGTTATTAAGCCTTATTAAAGAACAACTGGACATTCATTACATATGCTATGCAATATGCAAAATGTATAGGCTTGGTTACTCCACTATGTTTTTGATAGCAAAAATAAAATTTCCTAAAACAAGACTGAAAATCATTTATGGACTACCCCTGCTCTGTTTTCCATTCAGCATCTAAATATTCAAGGCAAAACAAAGCTTAACTCCACATGTTATGAAACCTACCATTTAAAATTTATTTATGTTTAAAATTACCTACAAAACTTTTCTTCTAAACCTCAGTTGAGGTATCAGTTTTTTAAATATATTCATCACATTTACCAGAATCCTATCATCTCTCCTCTTCCTATTTAATTAAGAATTATTTTGCCTGCCACAGGAGAATCAGAAGAGCTTTCTTTTGAGTTATTCAGAGAGTGGTAAAATAACACATGCAGATACAGCAGCTGACAACATAAGCAGGGTCAGTATTAGGACAAACTGGCCAAAAAGAGCAGCTTTTGGCATAATTTTAATCAGTCCTTGGGTACATGAAATGTCATGGAGTTTCATATGAAATGAAATTATCCCTTTCTCTTAGCTTATTTTTGTTCCAACTAATCCTCTAACTCTTTATTAAACATTATCTTTACCATCTGCTCTGGGTGAATGTTCAACACCTTGCAGAAGAACTCTGGGCTGATTGGTTTTTATGAGCAACATGATCTGAGTTTTATGCACATACTTAGGATTATGTCAAGGACAAAGAGGATGAATAATCCATTAACTATAATAAGCAGGAACCCATATCAGTGAAGCTCAAACATGCGTTATGTTTCAAAAGGAAAAGATGAATTAGAGATATGTGGATCATAAAATACACATAACCCAAGACCCTCTCTACACCAGAACGAAATTTCCATACATACATATTCCACTAAACAGCATTCCTGAAAGTGATGTTTCATTCTTGACCAATCAGACTTTACAGTGCTGAAATGGAATTTCCAGGCCTACAACGTGCAAAGAAATAGCTCTGCTGAACTGGGCATTTCCTCTAAAGTGGAACAGATGGTAGCAAAATATCTGCCCCGTGCACAGGTCTTTCAACCACATCTATATGGTCAATAGTAGAACTTCACTCTATTTTCATACTTTCAGTAAGCCGCTAAAATAAGTCATCAAGGAAGTGCTGCTGTTTAAAGTCACAATTTAAAAATTTACACTTAAAAAGTAATTGCCAAAAGTTAGTCAAATGTTGCTATCAAATAGATCCAGTTATTGCTTCCACTCTTTGATTACCACAAACACTAAAAATAACATTACCAGTATTAATTATGATATTGAGGGTAATATGTATCAGCCCACCAAGACTGCATTTGCCACAAAACACATAACTGTAAGAGTTTGGTTCCTTGCTTGCAATAGTTCATGTAATTACTCACCTTTTTCACCTTTCTACATCTTCTGCAATAATTTGTCTTCCTCTGGCTAACCTTTCAGACCAAAGTATTTACCTTTTCTTCCACTATAAAGGTTTATGGTCCAAAATGAACAACTGTTACAATAGTATTTGATAACAGTATATTATCAGCAGAAAATATCTGGACAGTAAGTCTTTACTCATTTCCATTGATGCAGAAGGTTTGCACCATATATCCTTGCAGAATGCTCTAAGGCCTAATGACTGACTACTCTTCTACACAATTTCAGTAACTTGTTGAGAATTACTTAACTCACAGTGAGCAGTGTTCTTCACTGCTGTATCATTCCATACATGAAGGGAAGGCTCAAGGTTCTCCACTGATATAAGGGTTATGAATTCTGTTGATTTCAATAGAACTGTGTTGATTTGAATCAATGGTGTGATCTATACACTTTTACAATCAGTGAAACAGTAAGGACTCTGAGAGAAATAGTCATTACTAGCTACTGGCTATGCTGCTAAAGACTATGAGAATTGTCCAGCTGAGAGCTTTGGCAACAGAAGGCTGTATTAATCCCAAAATTCAAACTTCAGTACTGCATGTGCTTTGGCTCACCAGGGACCTTGACTTCTTTACCTGTTCCTGTAGTACACACTAGGGGCAAAACAGGCTTAGAAGCAAATCACAGAAACCATGCTCCATGAACCATGCTCCAGACCACTGCCCTCATGGCTCACTGGATTAAAGGGAGATCAGATTAGACCCGAGATCATTTACTGTATGGAGACCTGGTCAAGTTGCTTACCCTAATCTAAATCTCAAGTGTGCTAAGCAACAGATGAAAAGCTACACAATAATTGCCTAGCTCAGGTGCTTGGTAAACAAACTTTCCTATACTTCCAGACTAGTGACCAGTTTAGAAACAAAACCTAGTAATAAATAAAAAGTGGTACAGCTGAAAGAGCCCAAAATAGCATTACACTAGGTCACAAACAATAACCCAGTATCTTCCTCTCCAATTCCTCCAGGCATGGGCAGCATTCAGTGATAGTCATAGGTGGGCAAGGAAGGATCCAGTATGTTTATGTCACAGAATTTCCCATGTAAATAATTAGCTGCTTAACACACACCCAAGAGTTCTTCCTAGACTAACAAGTCTTTGTGAATCTCTCAGTTCAGAATACAAACTTCATTACTAAATGAAAGAATAAACATACATGATATTCAGAGTAAATCTCATCTAAGATAGGATTTTATCATTCTTAAATAGACAGAAAAATGGGTACACTCAAGTGTAGTCAGAGGTCTGGGCCACTCAGCAGAAGACATCCCTATCAGCTCCCATCCAAAACACGGAATTTCAGGGACTCTTCAAAAGTACAGAAGGGAGTTACTTTTTTACTGTTAATGCTTCCATTAAACTTCTTTTTATGAAAGTAAAGTTACTTTCCAGTGCAAATTTTGAATCCAATGGGAATTTTAAAACAAAAGATAAATGTAGTGTTCATTCTTATCTAGAAAGTCTCTCCCCTCCCTAAATCCTATTACATACATACATGCATGATTTAGATGAGGTAGGACAGTGAGACATGAAGAAGAATCTTCTCTAAAATAACACCTTTGAAATTATAAAAAGAGGAAAGCAAAAGAGTTATGTAAAGTGTTAAAGGGTAATAAAGATTTTATATCTATCTTAACTGTTAGCATGAGTAATACACAAAATGGATTTGTTTTAGGTTACCAGCTTTTATCCAGATTATCCAGACTATCAGCATCTGGTTTAAGTCCCCAGTGTAACCATCTGTAGTAATGTCACATGAAGGATTAGCCTTATCTGACATTTGTAATGAATATATGGATGGAAGAAGAGGAAGGAGTGTGACATAGAGTACAATTGTTAAACCTTAAAATCAGGTGAAACCACATCTCTATTCGCTGATTCTAACCATGGGGTTTTTTACTTTTCAAATGTTAGCATATGTATTGAAAGACAACACATCCTTATTGATTTTTTAAAGAAAAGCAGGCAAACTGAGAAAAAAATATATTTGACCTTTTAAACATAATTAGAACATTAAATAAAAATAAAGCCTACTTCACCATGTTCAGCTATGACAGATGGGTATGATCACAAAAACATCAAAGGTAGGCTTATCCTAATCCTGTAAAGTGGTAAGTGCCTCCTGAAAGGTCCTGAGTGCTTTCTAATCCTACTGAGGATAGGCTGCAAGTGCAATGAGAGGTAATGGGAGCAAGTAACAGAGGTAATAGTGAGCTTTCCTGGCCACATGAGGAACAGACTGTATTAAAAAGATCTGATATGTTAGGAAATCACCTAATTTATCTAAACACAGAAATCACAAAGTAGGAGGATGTGTGTTTATTTTCTGCTCTCTGTAAGTTAGTCCCACATCATGCAGCCCGAATTCAGAAAACCTGACTTCTCTTCCAGGCTTTGTTATTTGCATAAAATTGCACAGTGTCCCAGGTCAATATATTTAACCCTTAGCATCAGTGTCTTCTTTCCATAAATGGTGAAACTGAAGTGACCTCTTCTCAAGAGATCATGAAGTTGGGCAAAATTGACAATATATAAGAATCTATGACCATGATTAGTTTTGCTACAACAGAATGTATGATGAAAAAGCTGGGGTTTAAAGCAGAAAGAAAAACTCAAATCCTACAAAAGGTTTTGATTTGAGGATTTCCCCTTTGGGTGCAATCAAATATTTAGGATAGGGAAAAGGAGAATAAAGGATTCTATCAACTGAAGGCAGGTACCACTACCTTTGGAAGAACAGCTGAATTGGAATGACTGCTGATCAGGTTAAGTTCAACAGGAGTATTTTTATTTAAAAATGGCCAGGTGAAAGGTCTCAGTGAAGATGGGCTCTGTGTTTCGAGACTGGGTGATATGAGAACACAGTCCTGCAATGGAGTGTAGCAGCTAAACAAACAAGGTGTATTGTGACAATGCCAACCACTCCTGCCCAGTTTAAAACAAGCTTGCTAAGTCACACTGCAAATGTACCTTGTGCAGTCACAGATGTTATCTAGTGCAGCCTGAGAACTCAGCCTCAGCCAGTTTTATCTCATCACAGTGAAACTCTAGAATGTTCCCATTGGTCATACAAGACATGGATATCTTATTTCCTTTAGTGAAATGGACACAATTAATAGTTGATATTAAAAAAAGGCTTCTTCATATGTGTATTATTATTAGATGTCACATGTCCATGAAGCTCAAGCTTGGAGTTTTTTTCAAGTATCCAGATACCTGTTACCAGGCAGAGGTCAAATGCCTACATTTTATAAATTTGCATGAGACATTTTTATAGCACATGCTGTATTGGCACCATTGCCCAATACTGCATGCAATTACTTTGTTGTTGCTGTTGTTGCTGAGGGCCAAGCTCTAACAAATTAAATTTAGAGAAGGGAAATAGGCTTATATGCAAATGGAATTAAATGCTGACACAAGGATAAAACAGCCCTGGATTTAGGCAGGGCTCTCCCCCCGACTTTTTAACCAATCATTAGATTTAAATTGAACAGACAGATTCATCTTTGATTTAACTCCACTGTAATCAATGGAACTGCAGCAGGGATGAACCCAAAGCAATATGTTTTTGACAGGTTTTATGCAGTGGCTATCCAGAATGAAGTAGATGAAACAGATTTTTTTTTTTTTTTGCTTATAATTGATGAAATTATTTCACCATCCCCAAATCCCTACATCAAGGAAATTAGTTGGTGCATAAAAATGGATAAAGTAGGCTGTTGCATGCCAAATACCAACTGCTGACCACAGGCTCTGTACCCAAATACACAAAGCCAAAATATTTATCTGACTTACCTGTGATCCAGCTCAAGCTCCCTAATGGTGTCAGTACAGTTGGATAATTGCATGGCTTCTCCTCAATGTCACTTGAGCTGCATAAAAAGGATGAGTACATTTACTATCTCTGTAATATTGGTATCATATATAAATAGTGGCTGAACTTAGCAAATTATGGAATGACAGTTATCTGATCATTGCTTTGAATAATGATCATTGCATGGAATAATGACAGTTATCTGATCATTGCATTATACGAAATATGCATTTCAGTAAACTTTTAGAACCCTTGGTTGCATTTTGTGCTCTTGTTACATTGCTTCCTCCCTTCTCTGTCTCCATTGGCACGTCTTGTGTTTATCAAAATACTTAATAAATTAATGTAGGACCAAAGGACTGTGACAACAGGCACTATATATGTAGCTGATGAGAACTAGGGACTATTGCTCATACCAATTTGACAGACTCTGGTTTTTTTAGCACCTTTTTTTTCATCGATTCCTCTTCATTCTTCTCTCCCTTCCTAGTTTTCCATTGTTTCTTTTCAGCTGACAGCTCATTGCTTATTTATTTATTCATGGTCTCATTTTTTGGTTTTAAGGATTCTTTATTCAATGGTAAGTTCAGAGGTACAACAGTTTGTTATTCCACACTGCCACTGCTCTGTACTAAAGCCATCAAATGATACAGAGAACTTCTGTATGGGTGTGTAGCTTTACCCTTCTTGTGTCACAGTTTCCACTCTTACATTGCTTTTTCCCACAAAAGGTTTTAGCTTCTTTTTCACTGTATATGCTCATGTAAAGCTAATTTTGGTAACTGCCAATGGTTAACCAACTATACATGAAGCATAACAGACTTCCTGCTGGCTCCTATGGCATGATCACCACCAGCCAGAGTTTGCAGATTATCTTCTTGAAATATTAGAGTAGGACAGTGCTTTTTACTTAGTGACCACAATAGTCAAAAAGTAAGTCCATGCATCAAACAGTCATTAACCTCTGCAGTAGAGATATCCACAGCTGTTGGAGGATATAGGGATTGGGACTTGGGACTATAGGTATTCTAGGCAAAGACAGCAAAGCAGACCAATTTCAAAAAGCAAAAATATTTCCAATACCAATTTATTGGTATTATCACCACATTATTACAAATTTATTTCCAAAATACCAATTTCAAAGCAAACTCAATTCAGATCTAACAGCCCTAGAGAAACATGTATTTCCTTTGTATATCTTGTCTTACCAACATAAAAACAAGAGGTAGGAATCTAACAAGGCCTAGCATTGAACTTACATTGAGGGGATTACTGATCTTTGTTTACATTTGCTGCTCTGTAGCAAATCATTAGGGACATAGCAAAACAGTGCTTATCAGTACTATTATACTAAATGGAGGTGCTTGAATCAGGTCTAAAGCACATACAAACTGCTCTTCCTTTCCTCAAATATATGTATTTCCTCCCAAAGCACAAAGCAGGTATTTGTTAAAACCGCATTTTGCTCACTAGAGATTTTTGAAAGTATAATCAGAATTACTTTGGCAACATGCAGTCCTGTGAAAATATGTACAACGGAGAGAATTGTGGCGGCACCATGTATTTTAATGCAAAACTAGTTAAAAAAAAAAAAAAGTCATGAAGATATAAGTCAATAAAAAGTGTGGAAAGCAACTGCTTTTATAATACACATCCAGCTTTAAAGAGAAGGGAAAAATACTATCTTTACAAGTATGCCACTGTATAACTTATAGGAAAATTAAGATTTTTCATTTCAGCTACTAATAGTTTCCAGAACATAAAGCATAAAAGTCTGAGTACTCCCTTTTTTCAAGCAGTAAAGGTCTCAAGTTTTTACCCTATTCATATTTGTTATCACGTTCCAATCATTTGTATTTCATTGATTTCAAAACAGAGAAAACGGTCCGTCAAAATAATGCTTTTTATAGATGTTACAAACTGTATTACAATTCTTCTACATTTTTCACCATGGAAGCTACAGTAATTCTCAAGTAATAAAACTTCATGCTTACTTTCTGGAGTTCTAATTCTAAACATTTCATTCTGTTCAGTTATCTGGTGGTACCACACTCAAAAGCATTCATTCTTCCCAAGTGAAAAAAGCAGAGTTAGAGATGGTAACGGATATTTGCATGAATTCAGGAATCTAAGCAAAATTAAGATATTGGATGGTTGTTCATTAAGAAGTCAAGTCAGCATTCAACCATCCATTAAAATATTTCTAATATTAGTAAGAAAGTCTTCAACTCAAACTTATAAGCCTTATTTCTTTCCCTAGTCTTTCAACAGATGAAATTTAAAAGGCATCTTAAGGAAAGACACATGCATCAAATCCAGTATGTGGGAAAAAACTTGCTGGATTACAATCAAACTCGTGGAGTAACATTAACTGCTTGCCTTCAAACTTCAAAGTGGTCCGTTAATTTTTAGCCCTTTCTTCTACTCCAGCTTTGAATTTCTTCTTTTTGCCTGCCAAAATACCTGAATTGATCTGTGGTTGCAAGAATATGATTCTCCATGTGTTTCTTGTGACTGCAAAGAATCAGTTTCAAAACCAGTTAGAGAACTCGATCTGAAGGGAGGCTGTCCATAAAATCAGTTAATCAATTCATGAATACACTGTAGAGTTTTATGCTGAAATAATTAGAAACTTATTTAGTACTCTTTAAAAGTCCTGCGGGCGCCCGGCTGATGCGCGGGGAGGGCTCTCTTTGCCCTGGAGCCCCCGCCGGGCTGCGAACGCCAGGGCGGTCGCCCCTGCGCGGCCCCGCCAGCGCCAGACCCGCTCAGCCACAGCTGGGAACGGCCGGCTAAACTGAGCTGGGGAACGGCCGGCTAAACTGAGCTGGGGAACAGCCGGCTAAAGCTCAGCTGGGGAACAGCCGGCTAAACTGAGCTGGGGAACCGCCGGCTAAACTGAGCTGGGGAACGGCCGGCTAAACTGAGCTGGGGAACCGCCGGCTAAACTGAGCTGGGGAACGGCCGGCTAAACTGAGCTGGGGAACCGCCGGCTAAACTGAGCTGGGGAACAGCCGGCTAAAGCTCAGCTGGGGAACAGCCGGCTAAAGCTCAGCTGGGAACGGCCGGCTAAACTGAGCTGGGGAATGGCCGGCTAAAGCTCAGCTGGGAACGGCCGGCTAAAGCTCAGCTGGGGAACAGCCGGCTAAACTGAGCTGGGGAACCGCCGGCTAAACTGAGCTGGGGAACGGCCGGCTAAAGCTCAGCTGGGGAAGAGCTGAGCCGGCTAAACCACAGCTGCCAACGGTGCACGGCTCTCGCACCGACTAAAAGGCTCTCGCATCTTCTACTAAGAACACTCCCTCTTCATTTTTTGCCAGTGCTAGAAGTGTATGAGTCTTTTATCCAAACTAAATAATGTTCCTAAAGAAAGTTTTATATTCCTTTGGGAAGAAAGTAGTAAAATGAAGAGTTGGATAAGAGTCTCTTACACAAAACAAAGCAAAATATTCAAAATATGCAAATGTGTAACCATCATAAATAAATATCTACTATGGAATTAAAAAATGGGTTCATTTTGAGAAACTTCCCCATTCATGGGAAAGCACCTGCAACAGAGAGAGAAAGAACAAATGCAAGTAAAAGGAATCAACCAAACACAGAATCTGAGAGAATTTTCAAGGAAAAGCATTTTACCACTTCTAATATGATTGAATATGCATCTTACAAATAAATAGTCCAAAGAGTGGGAGAAAAAATTAGTAACAATTTCAGATCAAATTGAAATGAACCACTGGATGGCACTGAACCGTGAAACAGGAGAATTTGGATTCTTCTTGCAGAGTTTTGTCTGACTTGTTATGAAATTTCATTTGCTATCCCATCTTCCTCAGTATTGTCCATTCCCTTTCTCAGCTCTGGTGATTTACAGAAGTTATGGACCAGTTCTCACAGTGGACACATCTATGCTAAAATCAGAAGATTGATGGTGGGGGGTGAATGAAAACATTCCCAGACTAGCTTTACTCTCACTGCCCTGCTCAACAGACTTTAATTGTCCCAGTAAGTATCCATTATGTCTTTCAGATCTGCATCCTGTGCTGTAGTCCATGTTTCCTGTCAAAGTTCCTTGATAAAGCTTCCTTCAGCTATGCCTACCAGTCCTTCCCTCCCACCACTTACATAGAGTGCACAATAGTGATTTTGAATAGGTGACACCTGGATCTCAATGGGCTCTCTTAAGCACTACTTTATAATACATAAAACTAAGTGCTGCTGAAATACAAGCAACTTCCTTGCACGGATGATATGTTGCTGGACTAGCCCTGCTTTTCACCCAGATTGCTTCTAACAAGCATTTCCTGCAAGTCTGGGCAATTCGTGCCCCTGTGCCTGGAGTGTGGATCCCTGCAGTTGGTGCACTGAGCAGTCCCAGCCGGTGCAAGCTCCCTGCACCAGGCCCTGCGGGCAGACAGCCTGGAAATGCACCAGGGAGCAGATGCACCACGTCCTCCTGCAAGCACTGCAACAGCCACTGCACGGGTGCTTGCCTAATGCCAACTGTATGATGTGTATTTCCTGTGCTGAAGGAAATTGCATCTTTCAGAAATTGCATCAGGCTCTGGCAAAAAAATAAAGCAGCTAGGGAGAACATATTTCAATATGAGTGAGCTAATTATAATTTTGGCTCCTAAAGCTTTTTAACAGCCAACATATAAGGTCCAGCTGGCATGTCCTTCCGCCTGCCTGAAGGAAAAAATCCCAATTTATAGCATAATCAAAAACCATGTTTCTATATTTTTGGGGTTTTTTTAAGTTACTGCCAATACATCAGCCTATGGAAAAGCCTCCGATTGCTTTCCAAGTGATAGAGTGCCAGGAAGAAAAAGTTTCAATGTATACACATTTACCTGCCTTTGCACTGGTTTAAAAAGCACACAAGATTGCCTGGCTGGAAGTAAGGGGAAAAGAAGTATCAGGTAAGTAAGGAATTTGTGAATCACATAGCCCTGTGCAAGTAAGGGGCCATTGTTAATTTTCAGATTGTCATAAAGCCAGTGGTGAATTTCAGACAGTTCAAAACCAGTTACAATAGAAGGAAGAGGGGATTGCACAATCTGCTGAAATGAAATCCAGCCCACAGAAACAAAATCTTGCAAGAACCCAGCACTGAAGTGTGAAGTGTGCTGTGAGAATAAAAAATATATGAGCAAGTGTACAGGTATATAGTCTTCTCAAGACCAATGTTATTTGGTATGAAAGCAGAGGGTGTTGCACAGCTCTGAACACAGGTTTGCTGAGTATACCAGGCTCTTATTTCTTTCAGTGAATTGTACTCTGAAAACTTTGTAACTACCACAGATGTACAGGGAAGCAGCTGAACTGATTTTCACTCACTATACCTATAGTAATAAATCTATCAATATCTCTCAGAGAAATACTATAGGACTACTTGCCCTGAAACAGCATTTTGAGTATGCACCTGCAAAGGCAGATGAATTTTTCTACATCTCATAACTGAAACACTGCACCACAAATAGCAGTTTGCAATGATCAAAACAGCATTTATATGTCTGTTTTAAAGTGATGTTTCTTTCGCAATATAATTATGATTTTGATTACTTATGCATCAACGTAAACTAAATGAAACATATTCTAGGTTGTATTGAAAAAAATGTAAGTGACCAAATCTAGAAACTTTATTAAAATGCACAACTCTTATATGATCAACAACATAGATTTCAGCATGACTCTTTTTGTATGTAACAAGTTTGTGTAGTAACTTGTGTAGTGAGTTAAAGCCCAGGAATGTGATTTTGGTTAGTAATCTTGCAAACCAAGGATAGGGAACCATATTTACTCTTTAACTGATGGCATCTGTAGCATATGAAGGCTAAAACGAAACATTTACCCAGGTTCTGAGACTGGAAGTTGAACAGGGTACACCTCCTACATTCTGTGGTGCATTGTGACTTGAATGCAATCTTCTATGCCTTCCTTACTCATCCCCCCTACATTTGTATGCTCAGGTATTCAAATTCCTTCAGTCTAAGTCAATGCTTGCCCAAGCCAACCCAACAGCAGAATCCAGATGGAAGACTTTAGGTGTCTGAAGAAACAGCCAATTTCAGCAATTTTTTTTACAGTTGCAGGAATTCTTTCAGTAGTTAAACAATGTGCAATCTTAAAGCATGCTTTGGATGGAAATGAAGGCAGAATGGAAACTTGCCTCCATATTTTGTCTGTTACTTCAGCCTTTATAACACCAAGCCCTTCAACTGCTCCTGGTGCCTCTCCTCAGCATGCATTCCCTCATTACACTGTAAAGGATGTAGTTTGAAGTACCAACATTTTATGACTCCTAGTTCAGTCTGTGACAATTGCCAAGCACCCATCAATCTCCCAGTACTAATAGCTAGTTATTTACTAGCAAGTACATCCAGAACCCTGATTTTCTCTCAGGGCCCCTGAGAATTTTCCTGTCTTATCAGTGAAATACAAAATTCCACACATCTTTATACCTTGTCTATCTGGGTATCTTAACTACATGTCCTTTGGAGGTAGCATTTGGGTTGTATGAGCTCTTGAGGAGAGGATGCCAGTCCTCAGGGGCTGCAGGGATTGCCAGGATCCATTCCTCGGGGCTGGGGCAGGTGAGGCAATGTCCTTGCTTGCAGCAGTGAGCTCACATGATAACTGGTGAAGACAGCACCCATCATCCTGGACTGTGGTGACACCATAATCAGTAGACTGAGGAAGGAGAAGCTCATCACTTGTTAGACCACATCTGTAACAGTGTATTTGGGGTTGGGATCTCTATCACTCAAAAGACACAGGTAAACTGGTGTGTTACCAACACAGTCAGGGACAACATATACATATGTATCTCCAGAATATATGTATACATCCATATATATGTTATTCAGATCAGCAAAAATCCACATTTTCAACTGCCTCAACACTTGCAAAAGCTGGAATTAGAAATTAAATGAAATGTGGAATCCCTTTCCTTAGGGCAACTTTTTTCAGAAGAGCTGTGTAAAATTTATAGATCATAGCTTATACAAACCAACAGTCTACATTCCTGTGAAAAAAGTTTTCAGTATTTTTTCTCATTTTTATATATACATATACAAAGATAGAATACACACACACACACACACACACATATATATATAAAACCAACCATTTCTTGATTCAGTTGGCTATGTGCCCCAAAAGCACCTAGGTGATATACTTGATGTATATTTTCATATCATTCCCTTTTTATTTAGCTCCTACTAGGAATAGGATATTGGGCTAGACAAACTCTTAATGTGATTCAAAATGAAAGTTTTTATAAAGATTATTTTCAACAGTTTCAGCAACATTTTAAGTTTACTATTCCAAATATCCACAAAGCATAATTGAAAAAAATCCAAATAGTTTAGAGAGGTTTGGATTAGCTCCTGTTTTCCATAAAGAAAGTATGAGGTTCAGGAGAGTGGAAGACAAGATGAGCCACAAGAGAATCAATCTGCAGCCATGGTCCACAAAAATCTGAGAACTACCAAATCACTAAGTACTAAAAATTGTGTGCAAAATATGAATAAAATATTGATTTCATTAAAAATGTTAAGGACTACTTAATTCAACAACATTTTATATGTTTGCATATTTATTTCCAAATTTGCATATCTGTTTGCATATATCTTGTAAAGCTGAACGTTAATTATACTTTAAAATCATGTATAAATTGTAACCAAGAATGTTGTATGAATTTTTGAAATAAGAGATGCTCAAGTACCATTAATTATAAACTGCCATTTAAAGCACACTGAAGCAGACCTCATATTGAAAAAATATTGAGCCCTTGACAAATAAAAAAGGCAGCAAGAGTTATTAACTGGTCTAGCTGATTAAATGGTGTTTCCTACAAGCATAGCATAGATTTTTTTTCTTGCTATTTCTCCCTTCAGACCTTTCTCCCTCCTGGGTTTCTTTTACTTAGAAGTGACACATGACTATTGCTGGCCAAGGTAAAATTAAGACCACATGATTCACTGGTTTATAGTTTCTGTTTAGGCCAATTCTCTTTCTGAATCTTTATTCATGTAGCACTGATAGTAATATATAACAATAGACAAAACTTCATGAGTTACTTTAATGAATTAATGTCAAATGAGGTGAGTTGAAGTGATTTTCTCACACCCTAATTAGATCTGTGAAATTATTCTGACTAATTTAAAAAGCAAGGTCAAATCTCAAGCAGCTTCCAAAAACCTAGACTTGCTAAATATACATGTTGATCTGACTATCACTTAAAGTGGCAATCAGAGACAGTCAAAATTCTAATAGCTTTAGATATAAATGCAAGGTCAGCTATCCCAGTAATCATTAAGAGCCAGGAGTTACCTAAAAACTGTTTCTTAAGAATATTGTGGAAGTATAATTTGCTCTTGTTAATTTTGAGAAGATGTGAAGATCCTTTGATAGTTAAAGAAAATAATTCAAATGTACTGCTTGCATAGAGAAGGCTCCACAAGTTTATTAGTGCAAATCAGTATTGCTGCCCTTAAAAGTTACCTATCTCTGCAACAGGCTGTTCCCTGAAGAAAGGACAGCAGAAAGGTAAAAGTCCACACCTCTCTCTAGTCACTCCAAAACTGATATCTTAATTTACATGAACAATGAAGATGAATTTGCATTAGTCCATCAGGCTGAAAAGTATATAAGTAGAGATGCAAACTCGCCTATCTTGTGGTGCTAGCTTTGTCTCAGAGGTGGTAACACCAGTGCAAGGAGCAGACTGACAGCCAGGAGCAGTGAAGTCTAAAACTTCTGCATGTGTTATGCAATTGGGACCATGTCCATCAGCTTTAGTGATGTTGCACTACAGATTGAATTTGGCCTGCATAGGTCTGGCCTAACATTGGCATGTTATCAGCCATTCACACTCCTTGGTCAAGCAAGGGAACTTTCTTCAGATCTATGGAAGCTCTTTGCCTGATCTGTATTACCCACTAGAAATACAGACCACAGCGAGAGGGAGAGCCAAGAGATGGAAGTACAGCTCTGTGGTTATCTCTATGGGGAAGTGTGGTTACAGGAAAATAATCACACACAGGTGGCCACAGAGCAGCCACCTCAGAGAGAGAAACCTCTCATTTAATCCTGTCTTCTGAGAGACACCTATTCTGCCTGCACATTCTTTCTTCTTCAGCCCACACTTGAGACTGAGCAAGTGGTTCCACTAGAGGACATGCATACTCCAGCACAGAGGCCTGCTGTTAATATTTCTTCCACCATACAAACACTGTTCACACTTGCAGAGCTGAGTTAGATTTGCACTAAACTTTAATAGACGTGGATTCATAGTATAATATGTCAGTGGTAAAAATCATGGCAAATTTTCTTGCTCTCTGTAGGAAAATAATGTGAAACGCTATGAGTTCTGATTTTTGATTTTTCAGGATTTCCAATTTTTTTATTTTCCTTTCCCTTTTTACAAAACAGTCTGCAAAGGAAATAAATGACCCTTCATAACATCACATGTCATTACTTCCAATAGTAACTGATCCTCAGGCTTGGTTCTTTCTCCTGTATCAGTGTACTGAGAGAACTTAAAGTAGCAACCAGCACAGCTGTGTAGAGCAGGGAACTTCTGCAATGGCTAAAAATGCAATGAATAAGTTACCAGCAGCCATTTGATGCTTTTCTTCCAATGTGCACGTCCTTCACCTACAACCATGGGACATTTATTTTAAAAAGAGGGGAAAGAAAAAAGATGCTTCTGTTTCTTGAAACTAAGACATTGCTACAGCTGTAATTTTCCGTTCTAAGGAGGATCTATAAGGAATGAATTACTAAAGCACTAGACAAGCACCAAATAGTTCTCCCTCCTGATTGATTACACTCTAAAGGCAACAAAATCTCATGGTTGAGTCACTAATGAGTCTTAGATAACCCATCTGTTTGTAATAGGAGCATGCTATTGTAGTGCCTGTAACAGAAGGACTTTGTATTGATATTTTGTTACAGAAGGGTCTAGAACTAGATTTTTTTAAGAATTGGGATCCAAACAAAGATCTTTGTAGTAAAAATGCCAGTTGCAGGGATAAGCCAAAATCCTGTCTCAGTGTTATGCACTCAAACTTGTATGATTTTAAGTATTTAAGTACTGAATCAAGTTCTTTTGCTGAGCTTTCATGACTAAAGTTATCTATTTAGCTAAACGCAGAAGTAATTTGGCAGCATGATTTAAACACATGCTAAACTAATACAGCTTAAACTTTAATTTCCTCTGTTCCTTTATAATGGTTTGCTACTTTGATATGAAACAGCAATTGTATTAGATTTAGGCTTCAGTAACTAATTAGTAGGTGGTAGTGGAATTAGTTCATAACGGTTCAGAAATGTTAATATAGCAATTCATACTTTGTGTCACCTTTGTTTCATTTTAGTGCAGGTAGGTAGTTCAGTAATGCTTGACAATAATCATTGTATTACAGCATATTCAAGACTTGCAAGACTGATACATATAAGCTATTGTCTAACTTATGTATTTTTCTTGATTTTTCAAGTCTAAGAATCTTCTCAAGTGCTCTATCAGCAAATTAATTTCTTAATTGAAAGTAGTATACACAAAATATATATAAAGATGCACCACCAATTCTTTGTTTATGCAAAAACTATGAGTACCAGTGTAGTTGTTAGAGATTTTCATATGCAGCATGCTTTAGATAACTGCTTTAAAATGGATGAGCTGATAAATATACTAATTCCTTACTACTTAGCAGCCTATTATCAGTGTGATTCCCAAAGAGAGGCAGGCAGGCAGGCAGACAGGCAGGAAGGAAGGAAGGAAATGTAATTTTGTCCTTTTTCAAATTACAATAAAGAATAATTAATACAGGAAAAAAAACCCTGTGAGAATGTAAAGGGATTTTTTCAGATAATTGCCATGCCTTGTATTGTAGTCTTACTAATAGACTATATTCTGATCACATTTCATAAAGAACTGTGCAAAAGTAAGTTCCAAATTTCACTTTTTGATCTCATTGATTTTCATTTAAAAAACGCCAAAACACTGTACTTTTGGAAATACACCTGTTACCATTAAAATGTAGGTAGCTGCAGCTGGAAAGGAGCTATTACCTTATGCTTTCAGGTCCTCTATCATGTGGCTCCTAGTCTTGGTTTCTCCGAAGATGCAAAAAAACACCAGGGGCCTCAAAAGACAGCACACCAACTTTTGGACTTGTCTACTGCAGCTGTAACCATGAGAAAAGAGATCTCTGAGCATAACAGTGATCCACAAAGGAAAAACAGGGGTTGTGTCTTTTTGCTGCTTTTATACATTCTACAGAATGCCAAGATGAGGTTGTTTTACAAGTTGCTTAAAAGGTTACTTTTTGCTTTTTGAAATACAAGGGAGACCAAGTTTTGCTCAGCACTAATTGGAGGGGATGGAAGTACTGAACTTGTGTTAGTTTTTTTCTCACAACTGCTGTTGATTAGCAGTTGAGACATACTGAATATACTTTTGTTATGCTTGTCATAAATTTGAAGACAGCATTTGCTGTAGTGTATTATCAATTACTTCTGCTCAGTTCTGTATACTCTGCTTGAGAAAGAATAATACACAGACAGCTTGTGGTGACAGTCCACCTTTTCATGCACTCTTACATGCACAGAAAACAGTAAGACAACAAAACCTCATTTGATTATGTCAGGAAAGGAAGTCTCTAACCTTCAATAGCTTGATTTTTGCAACTACCAGGCTAATCTACTGTTACAATACGACCTCATCTTCAAAAACTCAGTTCTGTGTGTAAGCAGTGATGTCAGCACTGCAAAGGAAGGACTGCATGACCATTGTAACAAGCCTATCACCCACTTCCTAGCCAAGTGATACTTTTTTAATGATTAAAGAAACTCTCACAGGAGAGCCTGTCCAAAACCAAGCAGCAGTCAAGTGTATTACCTGAGATATTTAATTTTGTGTAGCTTTGGGGCTTTTAAACTGGCCATGTATTTCCCTCCAACATAACACCAAATATGAGACTTATGGAGAGAGAGAGAGGGAGAGAAAGAGAGAATATGGGCAATAGAAATAATTCATTAACTGGATACATGAAAACTTCTGAATGTATACAGTGTTGGCAGACTGAGAAATTGCTATGCTGAGCAATCTAATCAAGGAAGAGGTAGAATCAATGCCATCCTCTGTATATAATAAAGTCAAAGTCTTACTACATAGGAAGAGGTTTTCCTTCTTTTCTTTCTCTATATTAAAATGTCCACTTCAATGAAGATGAAACCAAAGCTATTGGTTTATTCAAAGTTCAGTCAATTTACTAAAAGAAAAAGCAGAGCTCTCTTGCTTTGAGAAGTACCTGCAATCTGTGACACCAGAGAAAGCACAGAGCTCTATGACACTTGTATTTGTAGGATTGCTTTATTTGGCTCTAAAGTAGGAACACATCTATGCCAATCTAGCTTTCAGATGAGTTTTGCAAGCACAGCCTCATATGTCCAAATTTGTACCAACTTAATTAACAGGAACAAAAAATGAAAATTGCTTTTTTAATGCAAGACACATTTCTAAAATGATCAGTATATGAACTAAAATGTATCCATCCTTAGAGTAACTGCTTGGCTGAGCTAAAAAACACAAGGAAGCTTGAAAGTGGAATTCCTCCCAGCTGTTTATTGAAATCCCCAGGAAACCTCTGTCTTAGCCATGTTCTGAAAATTATTTCAGCTAGGGGGCGTTCAACTAACATATTTTCCATGGCTGCACTTCAGACATCAACCTGTTCCCAGCAGCCGTGACAGCAGCCTCCTGATGAGAGCTGTAAGTGCAAAACCCTGATATGGCAGGATTTTAAATTTCTCCCTTATTCTGTAAGCAAGGGCCTCAGACTCCACTGTGAAGCTGTAGCAACACAGAAAATAAGAATCAGAAAGGTGCCTGCCATTTTCTCACTCTACAGGCACTCCCATGCAGGGATACCCCAACACTCTCCTGCTGGGACTGTTACAGGGATGTGCATTGTACCAATACAGTGAGGCCATGATGCACAGAACAGATCACAGCAGTGTAAGTTCATGTTCACAAAACTCCTACTGACATAAAGCAGAGATCATACCTCATGTCACCCCAGCTTTCCTACTTCCTTCAAGTGACAGCAGCAGCATAACTACAACCTCAAATACTTATCAATGCAACTATTTTGAAATACTACATTTGGAGTATTTAGGGGGGCAAAAGCTTTGTATCAATTAAAGCTTAGCTTCCCTGGCCACATGTCATATATGGCTTCAGGACACCAGCACCTCCACTTTTCCTTGGTGGACAGTAGTCAAAGGAAGTCTCTTCACATGTCCACCCACCAGGGTCTTAAGAGAACATTTATTCCTGCCTCTTCAATGTAGGCAAGACATGAGCATCAGCACTTTTTTACTGGTTAAATAAGGGACACAGCTTTCAAAGCTTTGACCCAACAAAGATAAATATAGATCTATAACCATGGGTTCAATAAGGGTAGCTAGACACTGAAGGAAGGCTAAAATTTTCCTTCAGAAACTGTCACCTCTTCTGCATTGATGATTCTCTGGCATGTCATAGGCTTAGACGACTGTGCTGGGACAGGGGCTCTGGTTAAGAAAATGCTATAATAAGTCTTCAGTTCATATTGCATGAGATTTCTTTTGCTGTTTTCTCCCTCTCTGCAGATAAATAACAGAGGAAAACACACATTGCAGCTGGTGACTCATTATATTAGTAGCTGCCCTGTGTTAAACTCTGTATATGAGAATTTCCATAATTTCATGGGTGCCTCTTTAAGAAACAAAACAAGCTGAACTTTCATTGTGCTGTGGGAAGTAACAGCACATCAGCAGTTATGGCATTACATATGGACTTTTGCTTCCTCCTGGGAGTTGTTTTCCTTAGAAGCAAAGCTGATTCCTATTTTCCACTTTGCTGATAGCTCTGTTCCTGCATAGTTTGTACTACAGTGGGAACTATTATGCACCCTTCCCTCTCCCTCCCGCCCCTGCATACCTACACGCTTCCTCTTTCCAGAACAAAAGCTTTTTCCAGTTACTTAAGGAATCTCACAAAATTATACTTCCCATCCTTATACACTGATCTCAGTTATTGGTCCCAAAACATACTTTTGAAGGGAAAAGTATAATTGTTACTCAGGACTGAGGCTTAAGCCTCCATTACCTTTGTATTTAATGTTAAAATAGTCATGGGAGAAAAGTTTTTGGGGAAAATGGGATTCCCTGCCCAGTTCCGGTTGCACTACCTGTGTGAAAACAATTTGATTTCAGAGGATTACTAATGCAAGGGTTCCAGAATCCAAACTTACTAAATTCTGGTAACTTTCAGATATTCCTAGTTACTGTTTCATGGAACTACCATTTGGGATTTATTTACAGTCAGCAAGCAGTAATGATAGAAACTCAAGACAGGTCAGGTTACTTCAGCTTAGCTATCAGACCCCTTGAAAATACACTGTACAACCTTTAGAAAAACAAGCTTCTAATAAACATAAGAAGCAAGTTCCAGCCTCTGATTAAGAATTCTCTTATCTCTTAGCCCTGGTTCCAAGGCTAATGAGATGACTTTGAGAAAGCTGTCTTTAAGTGTCTCCCCTTTATGCTGTCCAGAATTCTGCAGGCTGTATGGCTCATTACATGTTTCTTGTAATGCTGATTTGTCTCTGCCATAAGCTGTCTCTGCTGCCTGAGTGCAGGAATGTCTCACATTAAATTAAAGGGCCAGAAGCACAGGACATTTCAAGAAGGACAAAGAGGTGGCAAAGCTCACTGATTCTGCAGGGAAATTGCTTTCTTGAGGAGAGTGTTTCATGTACTTTCTGGGAGAAGGTGGCTCAGTGCTGATAGGGGTGCTAATATAAACTGTATATGAGACTATTGTTATCATTTTAAATTAAAGAGATATATAGTCAGTCCTTCAGCCTTTCTGTTCCCCAAAGTCAGTATTTTATTGTTTTTAAAGCTTTGTGTTGACACAGTGCCGACCAAAGGCAAACACTACGAAATACAAGCACAGACCCAGCATGTCACTTTGCAAAACAAAAACAGAATGGGGAAGAAGTGCTACGATGCCATGCAAAACATCTCTAGGCCTAACTTTAAAAAAAGACAGTTTTATATGGAATGGATTGCTCTTAACCTAGAAAAAGAAATACATTCAGAGAACTGGAAGAAAAACAGTGCCATACACTATTACAGAAAAAAAATACCTTAGCTAAACTGTAGCATTCTATAAATGATTGAATTCAGATTGAATGAAGAACTGCAAACACCTGAACACTGAAAATTACTGTCTTTTGTTACAATCCATAAGAAAATAGCCTAAAACTGGAGGCAGAATATTTTGAAACTATGATATTTTGGAACTTTGCTTACAATATTTAGCCACACACAGAGAACAGGAGTGGTGTACTTGAGATTGGAGGAGTTGTGGGGCACTGGACTACAAAACACACAGGGCCACAAACTGATCTGAGATTAGCACAGGGCAGTAGAACAGCCTTTGATAATCAAGCCTCAGAAGAGTATCAGACTAAGAGAGAGTTGCTCTTGCCAGTAACAACTTTATTAAGCAAACCATTGATATTTCCCCATATCTAAACAGAAAAAAAAACCAAAACCAAAACAAAACCACAAATGAACAAAAAAAAAACCAAAAACCTGCACAATCAACAGACAACCTTTTTATTGATTATGCCTTTCTTTTTGAAGAGCAAATTTTCAAACAGCATGGGGCAGCCTAAATAGTACCACTATAGGCCTAGTCCAGACTTGCAGTGAATTCAAGAGAAGAATTTTCCATTTACATCGCAGTTGGTCTCACTAGGCCAAGTTTACAGAGAGCACATCCCTGCAAACGTAGTCAAGCTGAAAACAATGGCCCTGTTCACACAAGTCCAATTTTGTACAAGTAACGTGGTAGGAAGGAAGGTGTCCAGGATACAGTGCTATTGATAACTTCTGTGGCACAAAATCACCTCAGCAAAAAAGAATCAGGCTGCATGTGCTAAAGGTTAAAAAAGAAGAAAACATACTTTACTGTATAACCGACAAAGCAGAGTGCCTTTTTATATTTCCTTATCACACAACCCCCAAAATATGGAAAAAAAATTCACTCAGCAGTTCCAATCATCCATCCAGCATGAAAATAAGTGTTTCATAATAATTTGTGATGGTTCTCAAACAATAAAGAAAACATGCAAATTACACCAATACAATAAAGACTTGATTATGCAACTGTTTTGCCTCCTTCACTGCAGCAATAAGCAAGCAAATAGAGACTGAATTGAACACAATTTATACTGCAAAAGAATAGTCACTTGGGTTACTGCTTCAGCTACTTAAAAGAAATAATTTTGGTAAATCATTATAATTAGGACACCCTATTTAAAGTTTATATCAATGATTTTGAGACTAATTTCATCATGCTTGTGCTCCCCTTCCAGATTTTCAAGACACAATTGCTTTGGTCTCAAAAGACAGCAGAATACTTTTTACAAAGTGTGTTCAATAAATTTTTAAGACTGTCCGCATTCCATTTTTGAGGATTAGTATCTTGAAATTATCTTCCCTAAGTATTTCTACGTGAGAATACCTACACATATTAGAATTTATAAGCCTTTTTTAACCTCATTACAGTCAATGGAAGTTAAGTACAGGCTTAAATGTATTCTGCTGTTTTTCATCCTGAACCAGGATATTCCATTGTATTTTAGACCAAGAAAGAACAACACTGAAAACTATGTATCAGGCAGCTTTCAGAGTACACATACAAGATATGCTATACAAATCGTGGCACTATGCTAATAAAATCAGTTATTTCTTTTCTCATGCTGTTGTAAGACACCAACAGTGTTGTTTTTGGGGTTGATCAGAAGAGAAAGACTCCTTTTATTCAGCTACACAAAATCTAGATTTAAGAGAATGTTTCTCTTTCCTGGTTTCTTCTCAGAGCAATGGACTTTCTCACACCACTGTGGATGAGAATCTACATTTAAAATTTGGTTAATTAATGTGCTAGAAGCAGCATTAACTCATCCTGCAGCCCCTAGGAGCTGTGTCAGAAGGGATCACAGAGCACTGGTGCTGGCCAGCAGCCAGTGACAGCATGGCGAGCAGCCAGCCATTCTGCTATGAACTGGAGGGGGTTCCTGAGGCAATTTTAAACTTTTTCTGTATTTCCACCTTTATTGCAGCTCAAGATCTCCTGCAGAGTTTGCATGTACAGCTTATGGATACTAAAGGCTATGCTTTTATTTCACTGAATGCTTTCATAAAGAAACCAAAGCAACAGTAAGACTTTTATACAGCTTCAGGAAGCTTAGGTGCATGAACTTCTTTTGGCCTCATCATATCCACATCTAAGACTTTGCAGAATTGAAAATTTAAGGTAATTCATGCTTTCCTCACAAGCTGAGAAACACAAATAGAGGAATTAGTAATACTATCTTGTCTAAATTCTCTATTTAAGAGGAAAATAATCTTCTTTGTTACAGTTTCCTGTACTTTAACATTCTTACCAATGAATTACCGGATTTGGTCCTGAAACATTCTGCAGCAAGATTTGGAAAATTTGTGCATACCTTATGAAATGAAACCAAGTTACACATGGTTTCTGAGGAAATAAAATAATAATTAAAAAAAATAATTAAAGCTTATATAGAATCAAAAGAGGCAGCATGGGTTATGGAGAAAAAAATGCACCTCAGCATACTACAAGAGTAGGCAATATCACCAACACATCACTTTCTCATACATATTTATAAAGGTCCATACATAGAAGCACCTGCCCACAAATACACAACACACAAATCCACAGCTCTTTGGGAAATGGACTTTGTATAATCTGATAGAAAAACTTTACTGCAGCGTGCTTGAAAACAGATTGAAAATTACTGCCCCACTTTGAACATTTCCTGAAATACACTGTAATATCAGTACAAAGCTGACTGCATCAATCAGGTATCTTCAGATGCTTCATTTGATTTTTCAGAGAGATGAGAAAGCAACAAAGTGACTAGACCAAGCAATTCCAGGTACTTATAGCACATTAATCAATTTGAAATGAACTCCTTTTGTCTGCTGCTGCAATGGTTTAGAAGATATTTCCTAAACAAATAGATAATACTTTCTTTTCTATTACAAGTGATCAAACTCTGAGACTTATATAAGAATTTTTTTTAAACCCACAACACAATACTAGTGCTTTTTTTTATTAAAGAGCATGCTTACAATTGTGAAATCATGGTTACAGAAGTTCAAATAAAGCTTATTTTTTAAATTCTATCTGACCTTGGATTTGACAAAATTGTATATGGGTCAAGATTATGAAAGGGCTTTCATTACATGAAGTTATCTAAGTATTGTTCAGACTGGTTTTCAGGATGAAATACTAGCTGAAGTTTGTATTTACTTCATGTGCAATCACTTTAACCTTGCTATTTGCACAGCAGATGTCTTCTTCACAAGACTACAGAAGCTATTGACTATAAATCTTGATAAGATAAGCTGTTCATTCCTTCCTTGTCAGAGCACTCTAAAAAGTAGCATAAAAGAAAACAATTACTGAACTGAGGCAAATAGCAACCGTTGATCCTAGAGTTCTTATGGGCTCTTCTGTACAGCAGCTTCTGACCAAGTCAAACCAGCAGAATTAGAATCCTTGCAGGAAGGTCATTATACAGAATTTATCTCATTTGTGACATTTCATTCATATGAACGCCAAGACTGCAGTTACAATTTTTCCAATTGCCACTATTCCTGAAATCTCAATAGTTAAAAGAAGATTAAATAAGCATAGTAATTCAGCTACTTCCTTTATCCTTGCATCTTAGCCATTCAGTCATCAGTGACACAATGTGTGGTTATAGCAGGAATGGAAAAGCTTATATTCCCCATCCTAGTGGGGAAGAGAGTGGCCAAGGCTGCCAGCTCCACAGTTTAAATTAACAAAAGCCTCCACTGAGTGCTTTCCACTATCTCTGGAAATAGTTTTGGAAAGCAGGCTCCATCCATTTTTCTGGTTTACTGATTTAAAAAGTTTGTTCCACTTACAAAAACAACATCAAATCAGCATAAGAAAGTCTGAGGACCCCAGCTTCCTATTAAGAGCAGAAAGGTAAGAAAAATACACAGCTGGTGATATCTTGGCCATGAGTGTCTTCACCAATAATGGTTAAAAAAAAATGGATAAGGTGAACTGCCCTGTGGAGAAGGGAAGATTGTTCCTTCATTGGAGAGCTATTAACATGTTCTAGGAAAAGTTGCTAATTCAACTCAAAAATTTTGGCATTTTTGAATTGAAATTAGTGGCCTTCAGAGAATTCACTGTAAGGACAAAAGTATTATCTTTTTAATCTATCTACATAAGGTGAAACAAAAAACCACCACTCCTGTTATTTCAATTATCTTCTACAAATGAACTTTCTTGAAATACAAACCTGATTCTGCTTTTAGTTACATGATGCTAATGAGCTAATTAACAGCCAGGTTATTTCCTATTGACTTTCTGTGGGCTGCCAACTCATTGATGCTAAGCAGCAAAAGATGCATTATGACTGAAGTCTTTTTTTTAGATAGGATTCCATGCTTTGACATAAAATATTCTACAGCCTTTAGACATCTGGGAATCTCAGAACAAACAGGAAAGTTATCTGCAACCCTACCTTCAAAGATGACTTAATGGATGAAATAAAAAATAATTGGCAAAGCACACAAGAATGCCGTAAGATAGTCCCATCTTTAAAGCACATGTGCAAAGGGACAGGCCTCGAGAAACAACAATAGCATTACTATACATAAATTAGTCAGATAATCTGTGTATACTCAGCCTAATAAACTGGATTTACTCAATTCAAACAGGATTCTGCAGTGGTAAGACCATAGTCACTATTTGCATGCAGTGCAGCCTCCTTTGCCTGTATGCTGTTGTTAAATCTTTCTGAAAAGCAGAGATTCCCTACTGCACTTTCTGAATTAAATGAAACAGAAATTGCAAAGGTATACAACCCTTTAATACTTAATTAGCTTTCCAATCAAGGAGTGAAACCAAGCAAGATTATATGATTATATACTGATGATATGACTGATCCATTTGGATTGCTATTTGTCACATTATTCTTCTCCAAGTGACCACAGAGACTTAACACAAGTAATGAGGAGAGCTATCCTTTGGTTGCTTAGAATCAGTTTAACACATTTGCTGGTGATTTTCCTGGCTTCCCCATCAGCCCTGCCAAATTTCTTTTCAGCAAACTAATACCCAGTTATTTTTGCCAAGTCTTCAAGCTTTTATCTCAGTTAGAAAAGTATGATCTATCTGTTTTCAGAGGCTGAGAATCCACAATTTTCCATATCCTCACATGAGTGGCAGACCCTGCTATTTGAGCACCATAACCCCAGTGTTCTTTCCTAACTGCCACACACAGTAAAGCAATTGTTTTAGGTCATTTCAAAGTCACCTCTTGTGTGGAAGAAAAGAAAATAGTCATAAGATCAGATATGCAGCCTTGTGAGGATGGCCAGTTACATGGTGACAAGGTGGGTGAGCTGTAGAATTAAGTCTGTAACTGGGAAGCACTTCAATAGCCCTAGAAGCAGCAAAGAATAAATGTGATGGTGCACAGGAAATTCATGATGCAGACCTATTTGCAGGAGAACATGCAGAGAGTGATTACTTCTTACAGCAAACACGACATAATACTATGTTTAAAGGAGGCAAATTTCAAACTAAGTTCAACATAATCTATCCATTCTTTCTAGCAAAACATCCTTGCACCTTAGGAAACAATCTCATTGCTAGAAAGCCACAGATGTTGTTTCTGTTTCTCAGTAAGTCAGGTGCATTTTCTATAGCCTTGTGGGACACTGCATCCTCCTACAGTTTTGTAATGTAACACAGGCCTGTTACCTCTTCACACATACAAAATTGTATGATCCAGATGCATCAGCCTTCCAGACTCCACATTTGCTCAAATACAGTAACTACCAACTTTTAATTCTGGTTTGCACAAGACATTCCGATACATATAGCAGCTACATCTGCACATATATCTCAGCTCAATTCCCACAAGAACTTTTTTGGGACCTTTAATCAGAGATTGAATTACTTGTCTTGCTTGTTGTGGGCACAATATACAGACTTTTTCCAGAAAAGCGTTGTTAAATAAGATCTATGTGCTTCAGGAGGACATCCTGTCTTTCTGTTGGAGCTTTCTACAATGTCCAGTTCTATACTCCAACACACAAATCTAATGCTAAACCCAGAAAGCAGACTGAAAAATGCTACTTCTAGGGAATGTTTGCCTCCATTGCAATCCCTTCTTCTTGCATTCTTACAATTTGCAAACCACCTCGCATATCGCAACCCACTTCTTACTCACAGGAGAGGAGGGAAAACTTAAACCTCACAATTCTACTTTAGGAGAATAACAGGACAAAATTCAGTTTAGAAACACAGAAGAAAAAAAAAAGGGGAAAAAAGAGAAGCAATTGAAAAGATAAGAGGGATTTAGAAGTCCTTGAACACCAAAATTTTTCCCTGCTATGCCTGGTTCATATCTCCAGCTGCCAGGCTGTCAAGTCTGAGAATAGCTGCTGTGACTGGAATCTGATAAGAAAATAGGATGCTCTGAGCAGCCATGTTTAATTAAACAGTGGGAAGTTCACATTAGCAATAAACAGGGGAAGTATCAGAAGTCTTGGCAAAAGCCAAGCACAGTGTCACTTCTCTGCTCTGTACTTAAGTGGTCCTTTTTACTGCTTGTCTTTACAAGAGAGCAGAGACAGTCAGGACTTCTACAAAAGGATTCTTAGGTATGCTAATGAAATCCCATGTGATTCCACCTGTCCAGAATAAGAATGCCTAATTCTGCTTCAGATGTTCTGCTTCTAAAGCTTTGATTCACAATTTCACAGAAACATGGATGCAGACATGGAGAGCTTGATGGACTGAAAAAATGCCTCTCTGTCAACTTCTGCTTTGGTGGCAGTAAATCTAGAAAGAAGCACCCAAATAGTCCACTATCTGTTCTGCAGTCATTAAAGAGATGGAATTAAAATAATTTCAGATTAGCTACAATAACAGGACTGAAATTATTCCTGAAGATCATACGGTATCAGAGGTTAAAAGCCCAAACCTGAGTAGAACAACTGAGTAGAATGTTTTTTTACCTGTCAGCATGGAAATATGCAGAAACAAGAAGCCACATGCTGGTTTTCTTTTTCACAGTACATGCCACTAAAACAGACACTAGTTTTGATTAGAGGGGAATGTGAAAATCAGTTAATTTCAATTAGCTAAGAGAAGGCCAATCATGGAAATACCACAGAAGTTAGAATATGATAATAAGAATCATAAGAAAGAAAGTTTAAGAAGGAGTTAAACCTGAATGAACTACAAAAATCATCAATGGTAAGAATATACTGAAAACAAACCAACCAAAAGAAAAGAAAAAAGTGTGGCATTTATTTCTTTCAGGGAGTTAACATCTGTATGATCAAAAAGGGTTGAATAATCAGTAAGATTCGATTTTATTACAATCCAAAATGAAAGAGGTTATCCATGCTTGGAGATCTAGAATCACTTTTTGATGAAAGAGAAAAAGTTGTTTGCCCAATTAAGTCACACAATCCAGTACTAAGCTTATGAAATAAGCATTCTCATACAGTAAACAACATAAAATGCAAAATGCCACAAGACAGATTGACAGAATTAAAACTTCATGGCATTGGTCTAATGAAGAAGGTGCACAAGACCAAAATTTCAGAAACTTGGAAGAAAAGCAAGCTCTTCAAGTCCAGGATAATGCCAAAAAACTCCAACAGTCCAGGATAATGCCAAAAACCCAACAACTCTGCAGGTCCTGCACTGTCCTATGGAAGTTGTTCAGAGAAAATGCTCAGATCAGATGGATCAGCACCAGTACTCTCAGTAACCTGCAAAAAGACAAACATGCTCACCATTTTTGTATCCATCCATAACATTTTTAAAAATACATACTCTGCTAGAAACCAAGGAAGTTTACAGCAGCAGAAGCAAAGATGAAGCCTAAAGAAAAAGGGGTCAATGCCAAATATTTATTTACACTGCATGTGGATAACAGCCAGGTTCTGATGAGTACATCTGAAAAAAAATTGAGGAGTATACATCAAGTACTGCCTCCCTCAGTGCACATGCTGACTGTTTCCTGGGACTGCTGCTGTTTGGCTCAGGCTTGAAACAATTATGTTTCATTACAAAAACAAGGCCTTTTTGATGGGATGAGAAATAAAATGGTAAAGATGTTTTCCAATATCAAAATCACTACAAAGACACAACAAAGCAACCCTAGAGAGGAGCAGAAGTGAACCAGTACAAATCATCACAAGGCATACTCTCACAATGTATCTGCCTCAGCAAACAAGAAAGATTTCATATATGTATTTTTAATTAACTCAAAGAAAATTTCCACTGCTTTAAGATAAAGCACCATTCCATTTCACAGCAATTAATTATTTCTTCATGCACTGTTATCAGGATGTGCTACCTTGTATTTCAAACTTTGAAAGTTAAGCCAAAAGTACAACAGCTGAGGTTAAAATGCACCCTGCAAGGAAACTTTACTTAGCATGTAGGGAAGTTACACAATTGTGATATTCAGTGGCCTGGGAAAGGAAGATAGGAATAGCAATCTGCAATTTTAAGTGACCAAGCTAATTGGGAAGAGGAAGTCTGGAAAAGTGCACTACTAGGTCTATGTTCCATTATTCAAGTGAATAATAAAAACAACAACAGTCTTGGAATACAATGCAACTCTTCTAGACTTTCAGAGCATTTTCTTAATATTAAAGGAGTATTTAGACATGAAACGAGGAGAGAATTCATTTACTAGGAAATTAAAGGTAGCAGATTAACCAAAACTGAAAAATTAATGACAAAAGTAAAGGACAGGGGAGTAAGCAAGTCCAATGCACCTGCTACATTTTCAAGAAGAGGCAACTTTCTTTTTAAAAATCTAATACTTAAAATTTGGACTTAAATTATTTTAGTTACCCCTTTTTCTTGCTTTTCATTTTTAAATGTTTTTTTGTGTTCTGCAGGACTTCAGCTGCTGATTGCACAATTTTGGGCTCTATTCAGAAACTGAAAAACAATACCAATCACCCTGAAAGTGATTCATTGTTTTATGATTTTGCTTTCTTAAGCACCTCAGTTCCCGTTAAAGCCAGCTGCATAAGGGATGACAGCAGTGGGCAGCAAGAAATTTGCAGGTCTCCTCAAGAGCTTCCTCTTTTTTGCTTTTTCTATTTTGTCTTTTCAAGGTGTTCAAAGGAAGAAAGCATCAGAGATGTCTGGATTAAATCTTTTCTTGAACATTTTTCTTTTGAATTTTTTCCTGTTTTCATAGCTGGGAAACACAGGTGTTTTCACCTTGATTGGCATAAGAATTCCAGTTGCTTACAAAGTATATTGACATTAACAAATCATTCAATATTCAATTATTCATTATTATTATTATCAAAAGTACAGCATCAGTGCTAGTTAAGGCATTTGGGTGAAACAATCTGCAACTGGTATTTCTCTCATGTTAAGACACGAGAGGCATCTCACTATGTATCACTATGCATCTCACCATGCACCGGACTCAGTCCATAATTCACTGGGTATTTTGTGTATTTTAACTCTTTGACAAAGAATCAGAGACTTCATCCTTATTGTACTATTTATGCAATCCAGCTTCTCTATTTTCCCAAAAAAACCCTGTAAGGCACTAAAACCAAGATTTCAAAAGCAGTTGAGACATTTGGACACCTAAGGCTTGCTTCCATTGAAGTAAACAGTACAAATCGTCAGAAGAAACTGGAAAGAAAATCCAAGTTTGTACCTTGTCACATGTGCAGTTCCCTTGGTAGAGAGCTTCCTATGTAAAAGAAGAATTCAATCTTAAATTCTTAAGAGGCATAATTGTTACTAAAGAGTAAGAATCACTAAAGAAAAATGTCAGTTTTAGAAGATAGCCACTAGATGGAGCAATTTAATATTAAGATTCCATTTATAAAGATTCTTTTACTTTTCCCATTACTGATTGATTTTTTCCTTTTTATGCTAAGGATACTTAGAAATACTGTGTCCTTGCATATTATGCAAGTAAAAGGAAAATTGCATATGAATAAACACTAATGTTTCTGTGTTTTGCCTGTATTGAAGCAAAGACTGGAACCAGTGGAAGGTAAAGTGGAATTCTAAACTACTTCTGTTAAACTGTTAATTAATCCACCAATCTACATTTCCTAATCTTGAGAAACATTGGGCATTAAGAAATATTAAGCAGTTTATCAGAATAGTATGCTCTCTATTCACCAGACACCTGAACTTTTTGCCAGCAGAGATCATTCTATCCTATCCTGAACTTTGGCCAAACTACTATATAGTTAGAATTCTTCTATATTTTAGTATCAAACTCAGAATTAAGAATATTTTGTACTGACACAAAAGGAAAAAAAACTTGACCTCATTAGCTTGAGTCCCACTTTACATCAGTTGTATCTAAGATGGCTGTAGAACTACAGTGCCTTCTGTCAGTGTAAGACCAAAAGTTGAACCTTTGTCTATTTATATTTCTAATGTGCTTTTCAAGCAACAATTTACAGTTGTTACTATCCAAAGTACCTCCTGATAGCATCTATCTGTCCCTTGTGAAGGCAATATGTATGTTTAAAAACAGAATAATGGTGTTGTTGCTGAATGCTGCTCTGAGGTACCAAGAAAGTAAATCCTCAATGATTACATGGGTCTTAAAATCCTTCTTTAATACTGGATTTGCTGGGAAAAGGGGAAGGAATAAACACAGTTAAGGACAGCCTGTGAACAGCAATCCCCAACTGGCCTCTGCTTTCTTCTTTTAAAAGACTTCTGTTATACCATACTTACAAAATATTCATATTTCTGATTGATAAGTATGATAATCTAAGCATCATGAATGGTCTACAGCATCTAAAGTCTGCAAACATACAGTATACCTTTTAATATTCTTCCTATTAATGAACTTTTCTAATGTTAAATCAATCTCTACCTGCATAGCAGGTGCAATTAGCAGGTCCATGGTGAAAGTCCATGCTTTTATTGTCTAGATGTGGTGCTTTCTTCCAAGAACTGTTACTATGATCTATGATTGATGATACATAAAATCCAAACACCAGGCTGTTTATACAACTATTAAGGCAATTGTGCATTTCTCTCTTAGAGAAGTCAGCCATGGTTCTAAGGTTTCTGAAGATGTATCATTGATATATCCCCATCATTTCCATCATTATCATGACCACATTTAGCACAGGTTCAATTAATCTAATCTCTTATCTTGCTTATCTCAATCAAATAGTCATTAAGGACATTGCTGTTCAATGGCTTACTAGATGGACCTCAGAATGAAGAGAAAGCATATAGGACAGGAGGAGGGTAAACCTTATTATTTTGTTTTGAGATTACTACACTTCATTTTTATGCCTTGCTCCATCACTGCACTACTTCCAGGGGGGAAGAGGGGTGTATGCAGGCAAGAGAAGAAAGCAAAGAGCAAGCCAAGAATGAGCATGCTGCATTAGCTGGAGACACTTCTGGCATTTGTGTAAAAGCTGCCTTCATTAAAGCTGACATGTTAACACTGCAGCACACAAAAACATAAATGAACATAAACAACATCCACATAATCACATTTCAAACATCAAACCAGTATACTTCAGACCTCTCCTCCATTAAGTCCACCTCAGCAATTGCCTCTGGCTGACTGCTCCTTGACAGGGTAGTGACAGAAAACAGATCAAGGCCCCAAAACATTTTCCCCCACATTTTCCAGTGGCTTCTATGCCCATTTTTCTTATAAAGAACAAACAAGTTCACTAACTGTAAACTACCTACTAGAAAAATCAACTTGAAAGTGTTTTAGATTTCATTATGTGATGATAATAAACAATTCAAAGCCGAGGCCAGACTGACAGTGTGGGATTTCAGTGAATCCATTTCAAGCAACTTAACCCAAACTGATTCAGCTTAGTCCTTGAGACCTCCAGGGTTAGCCTAGAACAGAAGAGCCACGACATAAAATCCTCACAAGAAAACACTTCACACTTTAAGAAAACACTGGCACCTATGTATCTAAGCATATTAAGAGAAGCACAAGAATTTCATTAATCTCTTAAATGCCAAATCACTTCACTTTCCAGTCAGAAGAGTCACTCCACAAGTAACTTTGTAACTAGGCTTCAGTACAGAAATCTAACCTAAGAAATCTCACCTAAGCCTTTCCACCTTGTTTTTTTTCAGAAAACATGAAAACGCCAGCAGATGCTCTCACACAAGAGAAAACACCTTTGAAGAACTTGAAATGTGTGGAAATTACAGCTAGTTAAAAAGGTGATAAGTGTAATTAACTTCCCTGCTCACTTGTGTTACAACCATCCCTCTCCAGGGATGGGGGAGAAAGAAGAAAGAAAAAGAAGGAAAAAAAAGAAGAAAAAAAAGAAGGGAGAGAGAGATAGAGAGAGGGATTAGTCTTACTTCCTCTTATGTTTAAATAACACTTAATTAAGGGGAATGCACTGTAACAAGCCATCTCTGAACCACAGGGCTCATAAGCAGAACATTAATGAAAGCAATGTAAAGTTGCATTAAATTACATGACAGCAAGTTTGCTACAGCCTAAGAATAAAAAAAAAATTGAAGGTGAGGGATATAAGACAAGGAAGAGTGAGGGGGAAGTTCTAACATATTTGGTAGCAGAACTTTTTGGAATGTTTTTCTCTTTATATTGTTTGATGCAATTGTGATTTTCTCAGAAAGTTTTTAAGCTCTCTTCTCTTTTGGGGATGTCCATCCCAGCGGAGCAAGAATGCAATTAGAGCCAGCTACAAACCTGCCAGGTAACTCTTGTTCTAAGTGCTCATTAGATGAAGATAGATCTGCCCTTTTAATTCAGAGACATTGCCTACTAAGTACAAGCTAATAACTACTTAGGACTTCAGTCCCTGACAGAGTTACATATGCAGGTTACTGTCTCTGAGAAGAGATAAAGACATGCAGGAAAAAACCAGCCATCAGGTTAATCATGACCAGAAATCATTACCATCTAAGCCTGAGTGTCTGATGAAGTCTGTTTCAGGACTATTCAACATAGTTATTTATGTGTCCACAAACACATTAGAGCTGAGAAAACACTGGTGTATAGATGCTGTACCACCAGACACGTCATGCAAAGGACTCACTTCCTGGTTTTGTCAGTCTGTGCTGCAGATTTCAAAACAGCAAGTTCAAATTGGTTGAGGACAACCAGAAGTTCACAAGTCACACACATCAACTTCCAGAACACGAGGTGAGACAAGTCTGTTGATAGTACAGTGCAGAAGGAAATGGACACAATCTTCTGACTTCTTTATACCCTGCTGTAAGCTGCTAGCAAATCTGCAGTGTCATATTTCTGAAAGCAACAGACTGCCCATAGGCAGGTCAAACCCCACACCACTAACATGCCAGAGACATCCCTGCAGCCTTTCAAGCACAGATCTCTTTTGCAAAGATTTCTCTGGGTAAGCCATGTCTGACTCATCCCTTGTAATACATTTCCCTTTCCTCCAAATGCAGACTGGGATTTCAGCTGAAGTTGTAAAACTTTTTTTATTTGAAAAGCTTTTTGGAGGACTTGATTTTCCTAGAATCATAGGAAGTTGCACACCTTACTGCTGCACAAGAAAGTCCTTCAATTATCTCCTGAGCCTGAATTTTCTGATGTTTATTCATAACAACTTTGGGTCACAGCCAGCCACCTACATTCCTTCAGGAAATCAGCCTTCTTCATAACAGGATGACATATTTGTCATCTTGCCTTGTTTTTGTAACAAACTAAGATATTTTCCCCTAGTCACCATTTGAAGTAATGTGCTTGCAATTTACAGAAATAAAGCAACGAGACCAGGAACTACCCAGAGGTACAGCTACCTTGTTTGGACTGATTTCTTATCTACATTGTTGAAAATAAGGTCTTGATGTTAGCAGTGATGCACCAGGCCCTATTCACTTCAGCAGAGTCAATGAAAGCACAAGAGTCCATCTGGGCAGTTCATTTGCAGAAACAACATCAAGTATAATAAGCTGGATCCTACAATCAAGATTAATTAGAACCACTGGGAGTTAGCATAGGTGTAGAGATCAATAATGTTGATCCACTTGTGGACTCATAGCCTTAATGTAATGACATAATGCATTTTGTTATTACTTCAAATAATCCAAGCTGATCTCCTCTAGGGAAATGAGGTCTGACCTCAACAGCTGGTTGAGCACAGGTAGGGCTCTCCTCTCCTCAAGGTACCAGTGACACTAGCTGGCATAAGGCAGACTTCTCCTCATAAGAGAAGGATAGAAAAGAAAAACAGCAGGCCATAATGAACAGGAAAGAACCTCCTTCCCCTGGAGCACTCTTTTATCACTGACTGTAAGTCTTCCCAGGGTCCAGAATTAATAAAACAGATAGTAAGATAAAGTTTGTTGCACTCCACACCTCATAACATATGCCTACACTTAGCCCTGGGTAATAGTATGTAAACATAGAAGACAAATTTTAAGCAGAAAGTGTGCAGCAATTGCTAGGAGGGTTATGATTGCATCACAGTAATCCACACAGAAGTTGTAAGATTAGTTGTGTAATTAAAAGAGTAATAAAGGAATAGTTTACGTGTACAAGAAATCTGCAAGCACCACAAGAGCTAAATAAATGTAGGTAATCATTTTAGTTTTCTGTTTGTGATGTGCCATAAACTCATCCCCTTCACTGGCACTGGTACATCAACATGCTCTCAGGAGCCTTTTCTTACACAGATTTCCCTTGGAGAAATCTGAGGGAAAGGCAGGTAATTAACTCCTGAGAAGTGCTATGAAAGTAGTGAGTTTTCAAAAAAACAAAATTATCCACACTTTAAATTTTTTTCAATTTTTTATTTTCTCCTTTATGGCATTTTCTTTAATAACACCTGGAAATTGTTGATCTAAGAAATATTATTATATACATTTATTTTTTTGTCTCAAGTTTTAACCTGACCTAGACATATTTATTCCTAAATCTATTGGAAAATGTAATATTGGAAGCTTTATAAAACCAAGATTACTCCTATTCCCACAATTATTTGCAAAGCAGAACAAGAAGATGGAAAGTACTATTCTTCACTAATATGCAATTTTTTCAACACCATTGGGCTGAAGTAAACAAATAAAGGCAAAGATGTATACATTCTCCATCTCATTTTCCTGTGCCTCATAGTTCCAGAATTTTGTTTTTAAAAGATCCAACTTCAAGGGTTAACTATGCAAGAGTAACATTGCTTTGTCTAGATGTCAGGGACAATTAATGGTTACATTATTGAAAATCTGTTGTGGTGGTGGTAGTGGATTGAAGTTGTTTTCATTTAACTAATGTTGGGGCTACATTTGTTTTATATAGTTAGTTGTCTTTATTCCTAAGTGAAAGAACTTAAATTCTATCCCAAAGCTGACTTGAAGTGTGAATTTTAGCATTCCTGCTTCATGAGACAAGGGATTCCTTTAACAGGTATCAATATTACTTGCAAAATCAAATAACCTTTACCCCACCCCATTAACAAGGTCACCAATTCTTAGAGCTTGTCCTGTGCTTAAAAAGGTGGTGAGCTGGCCTAGTTTTGCTCTGCCCCACTCATCTATTAAGAGCATATGTAGCATCACATCCAATTTCTCCTTTCCAAGAGTTTAAATTTGCCCATATCTAGGCACATCTCTACATTGTTGTCCCTCTAGACCTACATCACTAATTTAAACAAGCAAGATTAACCAAAAGCCTTAAAAAGAAATTACATTTCTTTCCTGGTAGAGTTTTGCCAGTAGTAAGTATAAGCATATAATTAACACCTATCTGGTGCTCTTCACATGTCAATCCTCATTTCTACAGGCATCACTAAGTGAAAGTAACTCTTTCTTAGGTGATACATTGGACTAGTTAGAACTATCCTAAAAATACCCTTGATTTTGCTTACAGTATCCCAAACATTTACATAAAGTGTTCTGTACTGTGCTTAAGGGGTCACAAGGTGTGTTTTGTACCAGGAACACTGAAAGTCTCAGCCATTCATTTTTCCAGGTCTTTGTGACAAAACTTTAATAACACAACATGAAGAAACAATTAAAGGGTTTAGCCAATATATTGACATCCATTTCATTCAGTTTGCTTTCCTAGCTTGCTAATTGACTGCAGGGATGAGCTAACAGAATAATGGCTGAAGAGATTGCTCTCAGATCTTTTAAGGCACAGGCTGAACTCAGGATTCCATATAATGCAAACTCTCAGAGTTACGTATTTAACTGCCTTCTATTTTGGGACTCACTCGGAATGTTCCCTCTTGCTCAGCAATTCCCTGTCACAGCACTTCAATGCAGAGCTACAGTTGTTCAGGACTGCCTCGTACGTTCCACACTCTAAAGGAAGAATTCTTAAGAATCAGAGCTTTAGCTAAGCTAATATTGTTTTACCAAACCAGTTTCTCTTTAGATCCCTGTGCCACTACACTTCCATCAAAGAATCTAGGACTGTGTCCTCCCAAGCTGTGCAAGTAACATTTGGAATACAAAAAAGGATTACACGCCTTGCCTTGACAGGAGCAATAACATGCTCTAGGCTACGCTCAATAGGCAGGCAGGCCAAGCATGAACCAAAGCCAGCTGCCTGTTTTACAGAGAACCTCAAAGCTTCACTAACTTTGCTGACACCCACTCATATATCTATGAATTTTCTCTGGTGCACATCTGTGTTTCCCTCTGACCGCATCTTGTAAATGAGACCTGCAAGCATATTGATTCTTTTTCCTTTGCAATGGGACCAGGCAAGGTGAGCTGCAGTAATGGAGCACGCACGTGCTGACAAGTATATGAAGTCACCAAGTCACAGTAATCCAGTGATTTCTGATTACCTCTTTATATCCTTCAACATTTATTCTCAAAACCAGTTCAAATGAAGTTTAAACATTAGGAATCATTCTATCATGGTCAAAATGAGAAATTATTATATAAAAGTCTTTCTTTCCCCATCCCACCCATCCCATTTGTACGCACTGTGTGCCACAAGTCATGGCATGGCTGTGGAGAGGGGCCCAGGGAAACAGTACTGATTCATCCCACTGGCACTGAAGCTGGGCCAGCACACATCTCACTGGACAAGAGCCTTTCCAAAATAGTGACTTTTACACAATCAGCAAGTCAATTTTTCCTCTGAGCCTGTAATTGCCTGGCCACACAGGCGAGAAATTAAGCCATTGGCTTCACATGGACTAAGTCTAGACATAAATTTGTGTATGTGAAAGATTATGAACTGTATCAAACAGCTACTTACATGCAAGTCAGTGAAACTGTCACTTCAGTAAATATATGCATTGTTACTGTAAAATTATCTTAATATTTCTTTTATGTGAAACTGGGTGCATGTGTTCATAAATTCTTTTCTACTGCATGATAGTACCTCAGATTGCCAGGCTTATTTGGTGCTCAACAGTGGAAGTATAAGCACACTTAAAATGCTTCTAATTTGCTAGGAGTAGTAGTGATAATTTAATGTTGACTTCTGCCATTCCTAGTTCCTCAAGAAAACAAAACAAGCCAATGCTCCAAATGCATTAACTTGCATTCCTAGAGCAAACAGAGTACTATTGGTCTGTAGCCATACAGAGATGCAGTAGCATATACAGAGCCAATGCTGATGATGCTTGCATGAAATTGAATCTATTGAAAATGCCTCAGCTTATAAATTTTACATGAACTGCATAGAGGAAAAAAAACACAAAAAAAAACCCAAAAAAAAAAAAACCAAAAAAAAAAAAAAAAAAACACCAAACAGCTATAATTGCTTCCACAGAGCATTTTGCATTAGTCCTATCAGCCGAATGTAGCATCAAATATTAGGGTGAAATGAGAAAGTGCGTGGGTACAGAGTCGCCAACAGAAAGCACACGTTTAATGGATAGGTGAAGAAAACCACCAACCCTCGGCACAGGCAGGAAGCCGAAAAGAAACGGTCTTGTCACATGGCGCCACGAGGAAAGAGAAACCATTTCCTCCAGACACTCTAACCGATTTTGAAGCTCTGAGAAGCTTATTACTCTGCACATTAACTGAACAGTGCCAACCCCCCAAAAAACTCACCAAGCACCCCAAGTACAAATGTTTAGCCCTTTAAACTGTTAAAAACGGCATTTACAGCCCCCACTCACCACAACCTCCTGGGCCACTGCTCCAGGTCCCCAGGGCGGCAGGTGGCTGCTTGAGACAAGCGTGAACTCTCCTTCCTGAGCTACCTGCCTTCGCTACCCAACAAACTGAGGGCTTCACCTGTCTCCTGGGCCCGGGAGAGCCGAGCCCCTGCAGCCCCCAACACCAGGAATGTGCCACACGCCCCCCAAACCCCACCACTACTGAAGGAAAAGACATGATTCCCAGAGCTGGAGCCTGACGGATGGGGAAGCGCAACTAGCGGAGCGTGCAAGGAGAGAGGGGCGAGGCGGCCGCGGGGCTGAGGGGAGTGTGGGGAGCGAGGGGCTGAGGGCAGTGAGGGGCTGAGGGCAGTGAGGGGCTGAGGGGCCTCGCGCCCGCCTTCCCGCGCTCGGCGCCTCGCGCCGCTCGGCCCGCGCGGGGCAGGTGGGGCGGGGGGCGCGCGCCGCTCTCCGCCTCCGAGGGAGCCCGCTCTTCCTCCCCGCTCAGTCACGTGCTCCGGGAGCCGCAAAGCGGCGACGCCTTTGCGACAGGGTGACAGCCAAATGGTGCGACATCGGCGGCGGCCGCAGGCGCAGCAGCCGCGGCGGCCCCACCGCTGCCAGGGCCGAGCGCCGCGCCCGGGCGGGGAGCGCACGGCGGGCACCGCTCGGCGGGGAACGCACCGCGTCGCTCCGCGCCGCTCCGAGCGCGCCGCGCCGCACCGCGGGGAGCGCGCCGCTCCGCACCGCCCCGCGGGGAACGCGCCGCACCGCGCCCCACAGCCCACCGCGACCCCCATGAGAGTAGAGGGGTCGGCGGCGGCCCCCCCGCGCACCCCCGCCCGCCTGCCCGAGCACGGAGCGCTCCCCCCGCCCCCGATGCGCCCTTAGTCCCGGCCCCGGACCCGCCTCCCTCGCTCCCCTCCCCGCCGGCGGCGGCGGCAGCGGCAGCAGTAGCGCCCAGGTGCGGACTTCAAACCCCGGCGAAATGGCGTCCAACGCGGCCGAGAGGGAGATCCTCTTCACCGAGCTGCAGGTAAGCGGCGAGGGGCGCCGCCCCAGCCCCGCTCCCCTCCCCTCCCTTCCTGGCGGGGAGGACGGAGGAGCCGCCGCGCCCCGCCGCCCCCTGCCCGCCGCTCGGCGCGGGGCGCCCACCCCAGCCCAGCCCGGGCCGGGGGGCCGGCGGAAGCCCGTGCCCACCCGGGCCTCTTCCCGCTGCTCTCCCCCGGGAGCGGAGGCGCCGCCGCCCGGTCACCGCCCCACCCCGCCGCCGGCCGCGACCCGCTTTTGTCTGCGCTCGGCTCCCTCCTTCCCCCGCCGAGCGGCCGCGTCCCTCCGGCGGGGCCTGCCCGGGCCGCGCCCCCGGCCCCGCCGCGGCCCCGCCGGGATCTCCGTCCGCCCGCCCCGAGGCTGCCCGCGCCCGGAGCCCCTACGGAGGCCGGAGCTCTCGCCCTCTCCGCGCCCGGGGCACGGCGCTCGTCCGGGCCGGGCCCAGAGGGCTCCCGGTGGCCACCTCACGCCCGCGTCAGGGTCAGGCAAAGAGCCTCTCTCTCCTCTGGACACGGCACCGCGCAGGGGCCGAGCAGCTTCCTTCTTGTAGGCCTTGAACGCTGAGCTTGGGAAGAGGAGAAAATGGTGCGATCGACTTGATTTGTCACACGGCAAGGGTTCTTGTCACTACGAAAAAACAATCCCAAAAGACCCCGCAACACTGTTAAAGGTTGAAAGCTCAAGGCTTAGAGGTTTCCATCGCTGTAATTTGACCGGGTTTGGTTCCCTGTGCAACTGTTACTTTTCTTCTTGCCAGCTGCAAGGTTAGATGCAATTCCGGAGCTTCATTTTTGTGCCCTTATCTTTAAATGTCAGCACAACCTGCTACCTCTTCAGCTTCCTTGTTCTGAAGAAAGCTTGCTTTTCTTTTTTCTTTTTTTTTCATTTTAATTATACATCACTTAATCCGTGCAAATTGTTATGTTTACCCAGGCAAATAATGTGTCTCTGAATTTATTAGTTGGACAATGAACCAAACTAAGAAGTCCATAAATGGAAAGTATTGAATTTAATGGTCAAATAAAAATTAGAAAGGCATGTCTTAGAAAAAAGTAATTTTATTTATGTAATGCTGTTAAGTTCTCCTGTAGTTCTGAATGTTGAAGGTGTGCTCACTTGAATAGCAAAGGAAGAGAAGACACAACAGATGTAGGAGTCTTTTTAATATTGTAGCACATGAGATGGCTAAAGGCTAAGAATCCATCTAAAATGCTGAACTTTAATCAGTGGCTCATAAGTGCCTAGGAAGAATCAGTATGTTAATACAAACTTGATACGATGATATATAAGCTTGTAAACCTGTTTGAAGTGGAGAGCTGTGTGAATAACTAACCATAGCAGTGTTTCAAGTAGGCTAAATGGAAGCAGCATTTCTGTAGAAGTACACAAAGCAGGATTCCAATTACTTTAAACAGAAATGAGTGGAGATTTTTCTTTGGGGGGCATTGGAAAGTTGGTTTTGTTTCTGTTTTGTTACTTTTTTTCTTATAAGATGAGATTAACAGTGATACTAATTAAAAAAACCCCAAAACTAAAATACCCCCAAAAAATCAGCCAAACAAAAACCCACCAACCAACCAAAAAGCCTAGGATGGATTAGATTCTTGGGTTGCACTATCTGTTCCATTATATATGAAATTTCTGTATTACTAAATACAGCTTCTTGCACACGACAGAAAGGTTAAGTTAACATGGGAATGCCAGTAGTGTTTAAGGTTTGTGATCTGCTAACTTTAAGGTATTTTTGAGAAGAACTTTCATATCAAAAAGAACTGCTGTAAAGATAGTGTTGTTTGCCAGGCTGTATATTAGCAGTGAAATACAAAGGCATCAATGTCATTCTGCTTGGGAATACCTCAAAACAAATTGCTTTTCATATACCTGTACGTAAACAAATTGCTTTTCAAATACCTGTACATCAAAGTTGCTTTAGTGGTATGGTCTGAAAGTAAAGGGAACTACAGTGGGGTGTGAGATACGCCATTTCACTCATGTTTCTTCAGGAGGGAACTTCCTCAATCATAAGAACTCTAACTTTAAAAGTGCTTATATGTGAAACAGACTTTTGCTTGCATATTGCAATCCTGCACAGAAAGAAGAGGAAGTTGAAAAATTCATGGCTACAGTAAAAGTTTAAAGGGTCAAGTCCATAGGTTGATCTAGATCATGGGTGATGTGTGGTCTGTGTTTTCTTAATAGATGTGAAAACTTACTGAAAACAAGCTAAACCCAGTGTAAATGGCAAGCTTGTTCCTGCCAGGGGCTCTAAAGCATCAGTCAGTGATCAATATAACACGTTGCTTTGTGCTGTGCTAAGGGCTATGTGCTCCTGGTTATGACAGCCCTGTGCACTCCAGCGTGCTGTAAGGAAACTGTTAGCTTGGGGTGAAGTAGATAGAGGCAGATCAGTAGTTATGAATCAATTGAATGCTCCTGGCAGAAAGATTAGCAGACTGGCACAATTACCGACTAACAGGATGTGAAGTGGATTCTGAGAAAATACGAAAAATGAAAGAGCAAAGTAACTAGTTGCTAATAAGCAAGTGGTGAAACATGGATGCAGTACGTGTCCTTGTTTCAAAGGCTTAATTAAACAGGCCTTAAATAGACCTTAGATCTCAATTCTCACAATGAAAGTTTTGTATTTTAAATAAGTGATGCCATATCAGAGCAATTGCTTATAAATCTCTGCTAGCAAATATCCGCTTCATATTTCTGTTCTGCTTTTTCTACAAAATATTGTATCCATTCTTGTATATTTTATTTTACTTTAAACATTTTCCAGACTGATAGTGGTATGTAGAAAGTATATCTTGCCACTTAGCAAGTTTTAAACTTAAGCCTGTTCAGGGTGAAAAATGCAACGCTTATTTCTCAGTAGTTAGCAAATGCAAAGTACAAGGTAAACTTGGCAATAAGCAAATCCTCTTTTTAGTTTGTTCTGGTAGCTTCACCAACAAAATTGCCTGATTACTAAAGATTGAAAGATTACATAAAGCCAGATTACCCTTTTTTACCTCCTTTTATCTCTAGTACAGGTTCTTTAGTAGGAGGAGGAATGAGCTTGGGTAAGAACCAGTATTGCTGATGTTGCCTTCCCTTCCAAAATTCTGCTGTCCTTCTGTGGGCTTGCATCCCTTAGAACTTTGAACACCAGGTAAACTAGCCTCTCCAGTGCTGGCTCTCAGATTAATTGCACAGTCTTTAACTCTTTGCTTCCTGGTGGAAGTGCCAACCCTGTTTCTTCAAAGAAATTAAGCTCTAACATATGGTGCTGTAGTTTGTTAAATAAGGCATCCACAAAATAAAATATTTTCAAGTTTTTTATGGAAAAACTTTTTTTTTAGCTAGTTTTTTATTTGTTTTTTTCAAATCATTATTAATATTTTTTTGTAAAAAAATATGTATGCTTTCTTGGCAGTGATGGTAGATGTCAGCATAGTAAATTGGTATGGCTGTGTTGACAGAAATTATTGCTTAGAGTATTTAAATGAAACCAGTGTGTATGCACAGTGATTACACTTGTGTACTTCTAGGTGTTCACTACCACTTCTTTTCTAGACAGTACTGTGAATCTTCTAAACTTGGGGCATTTATGGTTAATGTTACTGGATTTATTTTACAAAAAATTTCACTTCACTTAAAGTTGTGTTTTGTAAAGCAATACTTGTTTAATATCAAGAAAAAAGTACATTACTTGTGTTTATTTGCTTATATGAAATTGTTTGGTCAAGATAGAGAACTTGGGCTATGCCTTGAAATGAATAAGCATGTAACAAACCCTCCATTACTTCAAATGGAAATAGTAAAGTCTCTTCCTAGAGTTAATTTTTCAAACTCAACCATCATACATATTTTTGATATTACTGAACATTGTGAAAAATGTCTTTATACTGGTCAGCATAAAGGGACCTTTTTAATGGATATTTTGTTTTAATACCCTGGTCACCTAATTTCCTGAGGTGCTCTACTTAGAGATCATAAAGCATAAATTTCCTGACAGAATCATGTTCAAAGGCCATGGTATTTTTTTTTTAATAGTGATGAACAGTACCACAACTGAAATGTGTAAATTAAGATTATATGATGGTACATCGGTATAGGTTTTGGTTTGTTTTATTTTTCCATTTCATACCTAGGGCAAGAATATATGTTAAATTAATGTGACTGAACAATGCTTAGTATTTTATTGGTCTGCATGATACAAATTGGACAGTTGAGTCTGAGGTTGTACAACTATGTTTTGTATATAAATGTGTATAAAATTGGATGCTTGTACTTGTTAAACTATTAGCTGGGACTCTGAAAACCTGTATTTCATTCCTGGCTTCTCTGCTCTCAGCTAGGTGACATTAGGCAGATGGCTTTGCTTACTCATGTCTCCATTTCCTCATCTTTAGAATAGAGGTAATGATGCCTGCTTTTTTTAGAGTTAGAAAGTACTGGGTATTTATTATTAGCTGTGGTCAAGTGCCTAAGGACACCGTAAAAAGGTATAAGTAACCTAATTAATCTGTTTTGAAGAAACATTGTAATTGGGCTGAACACTCAGCAGTAAGACTGCCTTCAAATAATATTCAGCTAGGACAGATTAGCTTTAAATAATTTTGAATTACTCTTGTTTCTTCAGGAGGAAAGAATGTCACATTCAGGTGAAAATATCCTGAACTAGTCAATTGCAGTTTAGAAAGGATGTACAGCTGCTTGGGACTTCTTAGGTCCCTACAAATATTTTCACAATTGGTGGATTTAGAAAAGCACTTCAGGTTTTTTTTTTCCATTTGTGGATGTATATACTCTTCAAACGTTCCTGTGTTCAAATATTACATTAGCAAAATATGCATCCTGTTCTCACTGGAACATAAACAGTCCTTAAAATACCTTTTGGTAGGTGGATGGGTGGGGTTTTTTGTTTTGTTTTGGGGTTTGTTTTTTTTTCTTTTTTTGAATTCTGTTCGTCTTCCTGTTAACACAGGAACTTGTATATCATTTAGACTTGTATACATTTGACTGAATTTTCTTTATCAGAGTAGCTGTCTTTTTGGGACCTAGATCTGTTACTTTAACTCAAGATAAATTATTAGTGATGGCTAGTAGAAAAGTATTTTGTTAACTATATGTAATAGCTCTTCTGGAAGAGTTTTATACATTGTGAAGGTCATTCATTACAGTGTAACCTAAAGCCTGCAGTAGAATAACTAGATAAATATGTCCTTGACATTGGGAAACAATGGTTTGAGGGTTTCATGTTGGGATTAGGATTTCTTCATCAGTGCCTCAGTGCTGAATTAGAGACTAAGACCTCTACATGGATTCAGAGTAACAAAGTCTCCCACGTGCAGTGGAGGGCTCAGGGTTTTTTTTGTACACACTTGTACAGCTGGTGCAAATTGGTTGATGGTAGGCTTTTTGTTTGTTTTGTTTTTTCACTACATGGGTCCAGTAAGTGAAAGGGTTCAGGAACAGACTGAGCTGAAGCATCTCTCATGAGACTTTACTGTAGCATGGACAAAGCATTTGTATGGTACTTTGAAGCTTTAATTATTAATGCTTGGTCTGCAGTTCCTGACACAAGCAAAAGAGCATCTTTGCCAGTGTTTGGTGTGGGTGGGGGAGGTTCTTTATAAGGAAATGAGATTTATGTTGTAAAATTGAATCCATGGCTTCTGTTACTTTGAGATATGATTGAGAAGTAGCACATCAAAACAGAAACTAATAATACCATTAGCTAACAAAATGCTTTAGGCCTGTCCTTACAAGTACCAGCAGATATGATATGTTTGTTTATTTGAACTGCAGCAATACAGTTATGTCACAGTTACACAAATCAACACAATTTTTGTTACTGCCATTTTACAGCTACCACTTACTTACTGTTTGACAGCTTACCAGTGAATTAAACTACTTGCATGGCAGTCTGGGAGTACATCCTTTGGAGCAAAGTACTGCTCAGTTTTCTCATGATTTTGTGGGATGATTTTCCAAACTTTCAGGAATTTGGGGACTGTATGTCAAACTAAGGAAGTTTTGTGGCATCCATCAGAATTGCCATGCAAATTCTGGTATCTGGTGAGGATGAGATGGCTGAGGTTTCTGTGGTGAGGAGACACATGAACAGGATAGTAGTGCACATTTGCAGGCTTATGTTCAGCTCAATGAGCCAGCTTTGCTGGGAGTTCTGCTGCTGTTCTGCTCTGCTTAGTGGAAGAGGCTGAAATGAGGCTGTTCGAGGTAGTGCATTCAACTTCATCCGTAGGGTGAGCTGAGAGGATTCATGTGATCAGTTACCATGGCTCACAGTGGGACCACCAGCTGGGTAGTGGTCAGCTGGTTGTTTTTTAGAGCAGGCCACGCCTTACTTTTCCTTGATGTTAGGTGTAGATACAGTTTCCTATGCTTTGTATCAGCATTATGCCCACTGTGGCTGTACTTCCTGTTTACTGCTGCTGCAGTGTACAGAGCACTTCTGGAGGGAATGCACGGAGATGGCAAGGCTGTGGTCTCAGTAATTGAATTTGTTACTTCCACTGGACAGGGAAAAATAGGAATATTAGCAGAAGTGTATTTTCCTAGGCCAAGTATATCCCTACTGAAAGCCTTTGTTATTTTACTGTAGATACATAGCTAGCTATCGGATAGGTACCAAATAAGAAATGATAACTGGAAAAGGCTGGGCTGTGAAAGTTTAGTATATGCAGCATTTCCCTGTTCTTTTTTGTGTCATGAAGAAAGGCTGATATGTGACAAGACCCAGGGACAGTGTGCTCTGGCCCAACATACAAATCAGGATTAGTAAAAACCTTAATGTGGATGTGACTAAATTAGTTCGCTTTTTCTACTTCCAATTCCTATGGATTCCTTTAAGCCTTGTTTTCTTCATGGGGGATGTATTGCTTTTTAAATTATAGGGAGTTTCTGACTCCTTCCCTAAATAAGTGCAGATCAGAGAGCTTGAATCAGAAGCCTTTAATACCTGGCTCCTGTCTTAGTGCTATGTGTGGGAGTCTGGTGTTGAAGAAAACTGTTTTTATTCTCTTGAGGTTTTTTTGACATTTGTTACCTTGCAGCATGGTAGTAGGGTTGATACATTTTAAGTTTCCATTAAATACAAGAACATATTAGCCTGAAAATTAAAGTAGTAGAATCAGTTCTGTTTCTATTGAGAAGAACCATGGAGTTTTCCACTAACTTTCCACACTTGTTATTAGGATGTAACAAAATGCAATAGGCAGCAAATCTATAGCCAGGAGAAGGCATAATTAAGTCTGCAATACCAAGGAACTAATAGATTGTACTAAAGTTTTAAGATAAATCTCACGAATACTGTGGAACTCTGTTTGTTACTGTGATGAAACACTTCCAAGCAGATCAGGTCAGAAGGGAGACCTTTTCTTGTGGGTAAATACAACAGTAGTAGTTTTCTGAGCCCTAAACCCAGAGAATATTACTCAGTTCTTGGAATGTGGGTGCCAATACACCTTGTGGTTGGCTTTTTTTTTTTTTTAGCTCCTAATACTCAAAGTACTTGAACATCTCTACCACATACATTTTCTCTAATGCAACTTAAGAAGTAAATACACATATGTGAACTTCATAAATACATATGCACGCTCATGTGTACTCATATTTGTAAGACTGTTGAAATAAATAGGCTATTTAAATTAATAAGAAGTAATAGTAATTTTAATTGTTATTAACCTGAAATAGTACTTGTAAATAATAGCAGTACATAGGTGTTTTGAAATTATTCTTCTATTCAGCTGTGTGTATGTATATAATTTTTTTTATACAAACTTCATGTAACTTTTGAAGAGAAACTGAGAGTTGATGTTTAAAACATCAGAAAAAATGTCCTTTTTTTGTTTTTCATTTCAAAGTCCAAACCACAAACCATCTAATTAACCAGGTAATAGTGATGTTGTTTAGTATATCACTGGTGCCATAGTCGGCCTGTGAACTTAGGAACTTTAACGTATGTATTTTTGAAAACTGTTAAAAGTATATTCAGTTTAGTTTTCTTTGTTGCAGTAAGATGTAAGACAGGTCCATAAATTTAGGATGGAAAAGTTCTAGTTGGTTCATTGATGATGTCATGTGCTGGAGTTGGAAGCTTTGCCCATCCAGAATTGAGTCTGTTGCTCAAAGAAAGTGTCAGACTCTGTCAGCCGGTACCACTGCTGAAAGTAAGCATGTGCCATATTATGTTGCTATACATTTGCACAGGCAGCTATATGGTGAACAGATTTTGTTGGGTTGTTTTGGTGGGATTTTTTCACCCCTAGATTAGTTTTCAGCCAGATCAGGTTCAAAATTGCAGTTCACTGTGTGGCCATATAAAAGTTTGTACTGCATATATCAGTGAGTGGTCTGGAACAGGAACAAACTGTTAGGGGAGGTCAGGACTGCTTGTTCTTTAGGATGCTTTTTATTGCCTGCAGTGGTGGTTCATGCAGTAAAATGTTTATGGGAATACAGATTCACAGCTAAGGACTGTGTGGAGTCCAATTCTGCTGCAGGTGAATATGCTGATAATGAGCAGTCCAAGACTGTCTGTGGCAATTCTCTTCTAGCTTGACGTTCTTCAAGCAGAAAGTCTCACAATATGCCTGTGACAATGAAAACCTGTTTGTCTGAAAAGGCATTAAAAATAGAATTGGTTTGGACATCATGCATGGATGGAAGATATAGTTACATTTAGTTTGATGTTGAAGGCTGAGAACAGTGGTAAGGTTTGGTAGCAGTACGAGGCCAGTGTAGGGCTATAAGCCCAAGTTTATTAGCTAACTTTTAGAAGTGCTAAGTCTTTGCTGTTAAACCTTTCATGCACTCAATGCAAGAAGAAATTTTGTAGAATCTTGAGTCTTTTTGTTATTTCTCTAACTGAAGTGGAAGAAAAAGTGAGTGTACAATTGAAATGGATGGGAATGAATTTTGGAGTGGAGACAAAGTACTGTGCAAGTAATACTAGAAATGTACTGCCCATAAAGGTAATGAAGAGACTGAGGTATTATATACAGCTTGGTATGAATACATTTGTCAGTTAATGAGTAGCTCGATAAGTGTGAGACATTTGAATATTCAATAGGGAAATAAATCCCCTACAGTGATGAGTTGAATGTTTGCAATAGGAAAATATCTCTGAATGGTCACATGAGCATCAATTAAAGCACCACTTAGAGGACTTTGAACTACTGTGTACAAGATTGATTCTGTGTTTCAGAGGTCTAGCCAAATTTGGGGGAGAAAAGGCCTAAAAATCTTGTGCAGAAGTAAGAAGTTTGAGGTAACAAAGTGATTATATGTTTTCAATGTTCTTGTGTTGAATTAATTCCAAAATTACAAATTCTTATTCTCCTTGTACTTGCAAACCCTGAATGTATTCTTTTGTATTTGTGCTGTTGAGGTGAAAGATTATGTTTAAAATAAACAAGGAGATTGTTTTTGGTGATTCCAGGTGTTCCAGAGCTCTTTAGTAACAACAAGCTAATTTATGTAATGTAGGCAAGAAACTTTATGCCAGTCCTTAGAGAAATGGAAAAACACTTGCTTGGTTCTGTTTTTCTACCTTTCTTACTTCTCTTCTGCAGGAAGAGGAACATAACCACTTCCTTGTATGATAGATTTTAGGACTTGCCCTATTTGCATCACTGAGCTTACTAGATATGAGATTGAAGTTTCTTTTTCATCATTGTAATACATGTTATCACTTGGATTTTTGAGTAACATAAGCCCAAAAGCATCCAAATCTATTGCTGAGAATTTAGAAGGAATGCAAATTGACTGTGTGGCTTGTTGCTTTTTACAAGCACAATATGTAAAACCATCCACTGCTTTTCAACTCCATATGTTTATTTATATGGGAAGACACTGCAAAACAATGAAATGGAATATGTTTTAAGAGGATGTTTCCTTTATAGATGGATCTGCTTATGGCATGACAAGATTCTTTCTTTCCTAATACTCAAATTGTGGAAGCTAAAATTATAAGATAAGTTATGACAAGGAAGTGTCAGTTTTTCTGACAAGTGTTATTAACCTCTGCAGTTGTAAGGGTGTGTGCTGCCTGCAACCCATCCAGAGCATGTCGGGAATTCCATGGGCACAGTCGGATGGGGAGACCCAATAGAGTAAAGCAGATTCTAGCAAAAGGTTACAGAAGCCAAAGTTCCAGAGACTTGTATGGAAAAATACAAAAACAAGCATACAGATCTACAGAAGATTTAAAATCAGCAAGGCCTTTTTGTAGACATATTCTAAACTTAGTGACAGCAGTAGAAAAGTAAAAGTACTGTAAATCGTACATGCCTGACTACTCATGTAGCATTCTTGAACTGCTGCCCATTTGGGACTCAGCAATCTCCTTTAATGGAAGCATGTTTTCTTCAATATTTGAGTTTGTTTGTTGCTTATTTATAAGCTCAAATGAAGCCATTGTTTTAGGCTGAAAATGCCAAAAGTTATGAGTTGCATATTATAATATCCATAACTCGGGGTCCTCAGAAAGATTATTTAAATTTTGTTATTGAAACTTAACTCATTATTGAGGGGGTTTTCTTCAAGTTGCTACGATTTGCATCTTTGGTTTCCCAAGAGGTGAGAACATGACATTTTGAAAATTAAAGCAGACAGTGCTTCAATACTAGAAAAACATAATTTCTATCAGAGGGTTTTTTAATTCTACTCTACTTCTTTATTCAGGCAAGTTAGTGTAAGTCAAACTAAGTATTTTTCTGTTGGGTGAAAAATTTAGTTTTAACTATTCATTTTTATCAAACTGGTTCATATATGATTCCTCAGCATATAAGCAAGCCATTTCACAAAGGAACATCTTGATCTGACTTTTTTCCTTTTCATTTTGTATGCACATTTTTCAAATAAAATATTAATCTGTGGCAAAGTACATGGCATTTATCAGCAGTTAATTTTTTGTTTTGGGGGCAACCTCCTTTCTTGAATTCTGCCTTTACTTGTAACATGCTACATAATGCTGAAACAAATTACAATTGTAGATTTTAATTGCTTTAGAAATTGGTCTTTATCTGTATTGGGATTCTGCACAAGAGAGCAAGTGAATATATTCTCAAGTTTTAATTAAATTAATTCTAACAGTTTTTTTTTAAATCCTTAGAAGATTCTTAAGTGCAGGAGGGGTATCCAGTATCATCATCTATTTTTCAGGTTATCAGCCAGACTATCTAATTTGAAGTGTTTCTTTTTGGTGGCAATAACTCAGTGACACTGTCAGGGCAGCAGTTTCTGTGAAATGGAGATTGATTTCTTTAACTCCAGTGACATTCTTGAACTAGATGATGTTGGATATGAAAGAAAAGCAAGGGAGATCTAAGTTCTGCTAATGATCTCCCATTTTTGCAATTTTTTATTTCTTTCTACAATAGACTACACTGTTTTATGAGCTCAGAGGTAGCATTTCCTTTCTTTAGCATTTGCCTTCCTTCCCATCTGCTACTTTAATTAATTTAGTGTCAATTTAAGGTTTATACAGTACTTGAAGTAAACAGATTTTTAAAACTTAACTACAGGCATCCATAGATGTTTCCTTACTGCAATGAATATACTTAGTACAGAGTGAAATACAACTGCTGGGAATTCCTGGAAACCTGAGATACAAAGGCAGTGAGCATTTTAGTGGCATATACTGGCAATGAACAGAGCTGCCTCTTCCTCACTCAGGGTTAGCTGGCTGTGGTTGTGGCATCTTCAGAAAATGGGGAGGACCTGTGCCTAGGCAGAAGCATTGGCTGCTGCACCCCAGAACGTTCATAATAATGCTGGTTCATTGTGTCCTGGCTGGGTAAAGCAGTGCAAAGGGCATGAAAAAGAAACCAGTAATGCTCAGAGAGGTCAGAGATTTTTAGAGTTGAGAGGATGGTAGCCTGACCTAAATATAGTATCTTAGCTTAATTTGGAAAATGTTGTATACAGATTGGAACTGTACTTTATTTTTGTAGTTAAAATTCTTTTTTTTTATTGCAGAGACTGATTTTTATTTTTCTCTTGTGACTCGTGACATCTTTAATACAATACTTGAGAGAGCATCAAAAAAACACACCCCGCCCACTCAGAATCAGCCCTTTCCAAGTGCAGTTACAAAATAGCCACAACCACATAACACTTACATTTCAGAATATGAAAATCTCTTTCATCAAGTAGGAGTCATCTTCCTGCTGGTATTTTTCAGTCAGAAGTTAATTTGTGTATTTTTGTCTCCTAAAGATGACATGCTTTAGATTAGACAGGTCATTATAGAGGAATACATTGTAGATACTCTGGGGAATGCATCAGGTTAACCATAAATAGCTTCTGATTGCAGTAGTTTCTTTCCTTAGCTTAAGGCAGTTCTTCATGAAGGTTTGCTTAATGTCATATCTAGAGTATTTTTTGGTAGTTCTTAGTTATTAATAAAGCAGAATATTCTACTTTTGCTTAACGGATTTCTCATGCTACAGTTTCTAGTTTTCTACAGAGAAAAATCTGAAGATTTTTCTCAGGCTGCTAACTGAAATGCTTCTGAACTGGAATGAAGTGGAAAACTTTTACTCTTGAAGAAAAATGCCTCAAAAGCGATGAGCATACCAAAATCAGATTCACATTAGCAACAAGTATTCTAGGATGTTTTTTGAAATTGTGTATATGGAAACTGCTGTTTATATGTGCCCTGTAAAATAGGGTGAGGCTTTCAGTGTTAAAAAATTGATCAATTTAGGATAAACATGTTACATACCACATTCAAGGTTCCATTCATATGATTGTGGCTGGAAGACACATAGACTGCATATGTAACCTTACCTACTCTGAAAAGGGAGGAGTATTGAGATCACTAACAAGGATGTCTTGTGCATTTTCTGAATACTCAGCAGTATATAAAACAACTAATCTAGTGCACTTGTAAGGTGAGACCTTTTTACCATTGTTATGTATACATGGGTTCTTGAGATATCCTTTAAGATTTAGTTTTATATGTATGTCTATACATGATGCACTGAAAAACTGTTGTTTTGTTCTGCTTTATTTCTGTTATGTTACAGGTCTCGTTGGTGCATTGGTTATTCTGAAACCGCTGCTTCCCATTTTCTATTTAACTGATATTGAGCTGTGCTGGTAGCAAGAGCTAGGTGGAGAGGAGTCCTATGCAAGTGTGTGTGCAAAACAGGAAACAGCTTACTTGGGAGATGGTGCTGAGGCTAAGCATAAAGAGTAAAATTTGTTCAATATGCAGTAAGAAATCCCTTGCTAAAATCCTAGGCTTTTATTCTACACTTTTCACTGTAAACTTCATATGTTAGTCATATGTTCATTTTAGGTCATAAAAAAGTAGATTTACTTAGAGTACTTATTACAGTCAGTGGAGAATCAGAGCTCCTAAAAACTAAGAAAATGTAGAAAGGTTTTACAATCAAAGCTTTAGGCATATTTGTATTTAGAAATGTACTGAGAATTTTTTGCAATCCATGTAGGAAGTGAATTCACCTGCCTCTTTTTCATTGCTGTTGCATATAAAGCAGTTAAGTCAGGCAATTTTCTTTTGGCTTCTGTTGCAGGTTAAGACAGGATACTATTTCTTCATTATTCTGTAATGCCTAGGGAATTCTTAAATAGAAAATGGACATTAAGAGCCAGTGAGAATCTTTCTACCATATTGTAAGGGTCAGAGGAAGAAGGGTTGCAAAAACACTATTTAAATGTATCACAATGTACATCAGTGATGCTCTGTAGAAGTCTCAGACAAATGGAACATGAAGTAATGCTTCTATAAATAACCCTGTGTTCATACGTAAACTTTTACTGGAAGAGCATGGAATGAGATGCCTGCATCTCTACAAGTGGAATTTTGGGCGTGGCAGTCCCAGTGGGGAAAAGTGATCTTTTCTACTGACCACCTGTAAAAGATGAGGAAAGGATTTAAGAAGACTTTCCAATTCTCCTTTTACTGGTGGAGGTGAAAGCAGGAGCAGGATTTCCAGCTGGTTGGAGTGTAGGCTGGGAACTTGAGTAACTTCAGATAAAACAACCCAAGCTACTGTGAGAGAGTTCTCAGTCCTAGAGTAGGAAGACACAGATCCTTAGTATAAATACAAGCATACATCCCTTTCCTGCATAACAGATTCAGCTACCAAGCTGGGAAACCCATAAGCTCTGCTGAAGCTGCTGTTGCACACAGTCCTAGAAAGCAAAAAATCTGGTTCTTTCACCAGGATCTAGTATTTAGCCACTTGGCCTCTTGCCTTATAAAACAGATGTTAGTATTATCTCTGATATGTATTGCTGCATTTATAATGTACAAAATAGTTGGCTGCTAAAGATGATGGCTTAATTAGAGTGGAATGTAGACTCTCAACTCTTCCATTAGTTTTGAAACGGCTAAAAATAGCTCCTGTAGAACATAGTAAAGTAAAATGGACTAACATATCAGATGTTTGTGCTGAAAGTTGGAATTGCCAGAAACAAAGAAATTTGTGGGTTTTTCTTTTCGATTGCTAGTTATCCATCTCAGAAATTGAGATTTTCATACAGTGACCCCTTTATTGTACTTTTCAGATTAAAGACATTGTGTATTGGTCTTCAGCAGTGTCCTGATGCTTGCTTGTGTTATTGAGAAATTCCTTTTTATTGTGAGGATTTGTTTTGCATCATTTCAATGCTGAAGATTTTTAACCTGCACTGAAAGACCACAGAAGTTCCAGCTGTAATGATTTGTTTCTGTAGTAAGACATTTTAGCTTTCTTCTCTTGCAGTTTAGTTAAAGTGTGTTACACTGAAGTCCCACCACTTAACAGATGTGGCAACAGCTGATACTGTGATTTGTGGATGAGCAGAATTCTCAATCTGTTGCATTACCTGAGATAGATAATAATACCTTTTTGGTGGTAGCTATTATCGAATTAATTTTTCATTCATAATATACAAGAAAAATACCTTACCACTTGGGATTGGATCTGATTGTCATTAAGCATTAATAAATTAGAGTTTTGGTTCCTTGAGGTTTTATTTTTGTATTTATGCATAGTAACTAAAACTCCTTCACAAGCAGAAGTTTACCCACACATTTTTATCTTAATGTTAACATTACAGCTGTTGAAAATATATGGTTGCAATGAATGGTAGCTTCTCTTCAAAGTAAGCATATTTTTGGATGCATGCCCACCAAATTATCACCTTTATACAGTGTGCATTGAGTTTGAGGAGGAGTTATCAAAGTCATAAGACATGATTTTGATTCATATCTGTTGACTTGACATTTTAACCTTTGAAAATCTCTTCTACCCAATTAAATACCACATCCTGTAGTTTGGATAATGTAGTGACATTATTTTTTCAAACATCTTGAGCTACATGTATAATATTACTCTAGTCTGAATGTTAGACAGTGACAGGTAAATGTTTTGAATGAAAAAAATGCAATAAACATATTTATATTGGGATTACCTGGAACAAAATTATGCTAACTTTCAGTAGCGGCAGAAATTTTTGAGTTTAGGTGTTTGCTTTAACATGCACTTCAGCAGATCCCTTACTGGTTGAGATGGAAGCAGCATGGGGAAGAGGGAGAGTGTTTCTCCCTGGTGGACTGATTAGTTTCTGTATTACTTATACTTAGAGGCAAATTCACCACACAATATTTGCATGACCTTACCTTTATCTGAAATAGTTCTGTTTCCTGAGTAACTTATGTTATACTGCAAGCACTTCAAAGCATTATAACAACTGCTTGCACCAAACTTGAGCTTAATGTAACAGAGAGATCAATCAAGTCAAATGGAGACAAATCTTGTGATAAGAATTTCTCTCAAGCCCCCTTCCTTGTTTCAGTCTCTAGCAGTAACTCAAAATGAGTGTATGAATTTCTGAAAGAAATGGATACCATGGATACCCCTATGTAGGGTTTGCCAAGTGTATTAAAATACACTGTATTTTAAATACATGCTGTATATATTCAAGAAATAAATTTAGGCCATTAGGATGAAGTTGTTCATTTATCTATATAGTGCAGAAAACTGCAGGTGTTCTCATGAAAAAACTCCTGCAATTCTTATGGGATTTTTGAAAGTGTATAAAGTAACAAGAAAAGAAAAAAACCCCAAAATTCACAAATACCTAAGTCCCTCGCAATACATAGTTTTGCTATCAGTTTTAAAATTTAAGGGGTTTTTATTTTAAAGAAGCCTCATGCTGTCAAACACACATAAGAATGCTCATTTCTCTGCTATTTACTAGTTCATATTTTCATATATTTACTTCAGATTTTTATGGGATCTAAAGATTCTTTTCACCAACACATTTCTCAAAAAAACACTAAATTTTTCAGTTCAAATTTAGAAAATGCAAAACAAGTTTGTGCATGAAATTCCTGTGTTGGCAGTAGGAGGTAGGACACAGATACCTGTCTGTTTTTGCTGCCCAGTCGAGTGCAGTAAGTGTACAACTCCAGGATCTGTGCCCGGGGACTTAGTCTTGCAATATTTTGTGCTTCCGTGAACTTGCCTCTCTTTCATTTGTTGAACTGTCACTTAATCCACCTGTTTTTCTTATCTTTTAAAGGGGAGTGTATATATTTACCACATTATTAATATATGATAATGTTACAGGCATTAGATGAGAAATTATCATTTCAGTGCTTTGATTGCCTGCATCTTGGTGAGGCTGCATTTTAGGGGAATTACTTCAGTCTTCTTGGCACAGTTCTATGATACATCATTATTGGTGATATTTTCAGCATGCACTATGGTATTAACATTTCATAAAATCTTGTTCCCTGTACCTTGAAAGGGACTGTTTGTATTTTGGCATTTAATAGAGCTTCACCTACCATATGTGGTCTGCTTGAAACCATACTATTTACATAAAAAGCAATTTTCTTCTGAGTATGTTATTCTCATATGTGATGAGAAGCTAAATGAAAATAAGCAAAGTCTCATAGAGAATGGAGAAGTGGCATTATTATAGCCATAATTTCATATCCTGATCTTCTTGGGTGTTAATAAAGGTTGTGACAGCAGTCCCTATTGATGGGAACTAGGATTTTGCTCTTTCTTTTGCACATCTGAAACTACAGAGGGGAAGTTTTGTTTCCACTGTACTGGGCTCTATTGGAATTTTTTGGCTTGGAGTCGGAACTTCAATTTGGAGATAAAAGTTTGGAAACCGCTGAAGTGTTTGTACCACGCCTGTTGCCAGAATATGTGGTCATGCTTCTTGGATACTGTAGCCATTTGCTGGCCTCCCATTTGAGTGCTCATCACCTGTGTTGTGCCACAGCCTCCATCAAGCTTTTGTGATTGTGAGGAACTGTGTGAAGTCACTGACATATGACACATGAAGTCATATGGCATTGAAAGAAAATCTTCAGTGTGAAGTGTGAAGATTTTCTTTCAATGTCATATTTCCTTGGAAGCCTCCTTGCAGGTTCTTCTCCTTGTGTAAAACCATCAGGAGCTCCTGCAACAAGAAGCAGCTGAAGGCAACATTTCTTAAAATGTTTTCTTTCTTTTCTGTAGCAAAGTCTCTCTCTCTTATGCCCCTTTCTCTCATTAGTGTTGGCACAGCTCTGCAGGGACACAACTTCTGGTTCTGTAAGCAAGTCTTTACTGCAGTTAGAGTACCTTTGGGTGCCATGCTCTTTGTGTTAGAAAATTCTGGCTGAATCAGGAATTTTTGATGGCTGGAATGGTGGATGATAGCAAGGACTCCCCAGGGAATTTTATTACCTGTCTAGATGAGGTGTTTTGGCTGAGTCAGGTCACACAGGTTTTCATTCAGGAGCTGTAGGACCAACTGCTGCAGCCCAGCACCTATTGTGTGAGTGAAAGCAAATGTTCCCTTTAAAGTATTCATCAGGACAGCAGTTCAAACTGGGAGAGCATAGCAGAGGTGACCAGCTGATTGAGGACCTCCCTATTTAAGGAACACATTTTTCCTTTTTTTAAAATCAATTCATCTCTTACAGATGCAGTTGGGCACTCGCTGTTTGTGCACAGGAATTGAACCCCATTTAATCAGTGTCCTACTTGAATTCATCCATGTATAATATAGTGGACTGTGGATATTTCTGCCTTAAACAGCCTCTTGTTACAAAGCAGAAAGCTGTGACTTAGATTAAATTTAAATCCTGATTTGTGACGTGTTAGCACAGCAAACTAATGCCAAAATCTATTAAGCCTCCAAGTTGGGGGTTTTTCAGTTCTTGACATTGGGTGAGTGCTGAGATCTTGACCACAATCACATTTGCTTCTGAGTAGGAGGAAATAGCCCATGTAGTTCCAGTAATGCAGACAAGCCATCACATCTGGTTTTATGAATGACTTTGGGGGGAAGGGAAGTTTGCAATTGATTAACATTGTTTGTAAAATAAAAGACTACTCTAGTCTTTGGAATTAGTGTAGAGAACTTTGGGAACCTTGGCAGTTAGCTCAGAAAAGCAGGGTTTTTTTCCTTTTTTTTTTTTTTCCTAAAAAATTATTCAGAAAATTATTATACTAAGATACCTAGTAGTTCCAAAACTGTACTTCTTGCTCTTCAAAATTAAATTACATGTTAATAAGCATTTTGTCTTTCTGGGTAATGATAACTTTTTTAATCATACATAAGATGAAAATCCTATTTTTATATAGCATTTTTTACTATATTTGTCAAACAGGTTTTTAATTGTCTCATTGTCTATTGAAATGATTGCTAAAATTCAAGAGCATATAAAAAGAAATGCTAATACTTTTAGGAAAAAATGTAAGCAGTTTTACTGGGAGTTTTGATAAGGTCTGGTTTGTGATTTTTTCTAAATGCAGGTTTAGTGTGTGCTTGTAGCACATCAATGTAAAAGGTAAATAATATTGTGCATGAGCAGTCATCAGCTGTTAAGTGTGGTTTAGTTTAAGGCTCCACTTACCTTTCTATAACAACTTCTAACAGAAATGAGCCATTGAAATTCTTGCTCTAATGGATATTCTCTGTAATGAATATATGGTATAGCACAGTCAAGTTGTACTGTGATCTTAGGAACAAGTCTTCAGGAGTTACTAATGCCCAGAGTTTTAGTGTTATCTTCTAAGAGGGAGCAGTTTGAGAATCTCATTTAGAATTCAAAGCCATTTGGTTTACACAACTTAAACAGATTCCCTGCTATGTTCAGCTTCATGGTACTCTCTTTAGTAGTACCATTGCCACTGCTGTGCAGTTTGGATGTTTTATTCTTAAATAGGATTTTGGTGGTAAATGCAGTATATCAAAGCACCTGCTTCACCAGTTGTTTGGTTCAGAATTGATCTGAAGCAAAAGTGCCAGCCCCACATGGTTTTCATAAACAGTATTACTACTCTCTTTCACCACACCAGCCAGAATCAACTGTATTATTAAAAGACATGCTCAGACCACTACTTATTATTTTCAGCGACTATACTTAAAAACAGTTCCCAGAAGTACAGAAGTTGAAGGCTGGCATCTTGAATTAATCTATGTAAATAGATAGTCTTTGAGCCAGCAATCAATCAAAGTGAGGTTGAGCCCTGTGCCATGGGAAGTCTGCATAAATGTGCTCTTTTTAACTTCTTTTTTTTTTTTTTTTTTTTTTTTTTTTAAATCAAGCAGTAGTATCTTATGTGCGGTTGTTGATAGTTAATTGTGGTTAGCATATTTGAGTTTCATTACACACTGAAATGTTTCAGTAATTTGCAGGGCTCAGAAGCATGTATTTAGCAGAGAGGTGTGCAGTGCTGCCTCTCAGTGCTGTCTGTGCCTCCCACGGTGGGTGGGTGCTGCTGCTCAGGCCCAGAGCCAGGTCCCCAGCGGTTTGTGTGGCACAAGGGAAAGGATGCTGTGCTGGGCTGTCCAGTACTGGCAGCACCCAGCAAAGACTGGCCCCTCTCTTTTAACCAGCACTCAAAACACTACAGAATTTAAAAAGAAACTGAGAATCAGTAACTGGCTGCCCGTTCTGTTACCTTGGATTGTAAAGCAATGAGGCCTGTTCTCTCTTTTGCCAGCAAGAGTGGTTTAGTCATTATCTGTTTTCGAGCATTTCCACTCTTAAGATATTTTATGTTAAGAGGGAGAGTAAAGGAAAGAGCTGTACAAAAATTCATTGATAGCTTCTTGGTATACAGAATGTGAATGGTTTCTTGTTTTTGCACGCTGCCTGTTTGAGCACTGCAAAGGAAAGAACTTGAGCCTTGTCCCTAATTGTTGTTTCTTTTTACACTTAATTTTCCGGTTGAGTGGGCAGAGCACCTATAACCTAAAGGATGTGAGGTTTATCCTGGGAAGGAGTTTATCCAAATGAGAAAAATCATTTTTTGAAAGAATATTCAACTCTAAGCAGAGACTTGGTAGTAGGTTCTCATCTAACAAAACTGGAATATGCTGTATTTTAAGTAACTTCAATTAAAAAAGTATAGTTTTGAGTTTGGCATTTGGGAGGTGCTTTTCTTAAAGAAAAAAATCCATCTCATTTCTACTACTGACTTATTATTAGACATTTACTATTAGACTGATTTAACTATCAGACGTTCTGTCCTGTGCCATTGTGGACATTATCTTCATCTTAAACTGGAACACTTTTGAGGCTGCTCATCTTTGCAGCATGAGGCTCTGTCTCAAAGCTTTGTTGCATCTCAGCAACAAAGAGTGCAGGGCCAGAGCAGCTTCACTTGCAGAACACAGTGTTGCTCTGCCTTCACAGTGACCTTCAGGGGTCACTGAGTGCACAGGTGCCTCCTTGGAAGAATTTATTTCACTGTGACCTTTGTGCCAGGTGACACATCTGGATAACTAGGTGAGAATACTTCTTGCTCAAAAGTGTAATTAACTCTGGATGACAGGAGAGAGAGAAGGAGTATCATCTGTGGCTTTTGGGGGGATTTACAAAAGAATGTTTAAGTGTACAGGCAGTGTGACCAGCTTCCAGTGTTAGCATCCCCACTATTGAACTCTACTGTCTCAAAAGCAGATTGAAGAAGACAAGTCTGTCCTGAAACCCTTAAATCCAGAGACAAAAATGCTGCTGAGACTACTCAGGCTGAGGAGAACTTCAACTCAATTACTGCAAATTCCGAAGGCAAATTACTAATGATCATGGAGACTTAATTGCATTGAAGGCTTACTAGGGACTCTGTCTGGAACAGGGGCTCCAAAAACCTTTTTATGGGAGAACGTAACAACATTTTAACAGATGGGATATAGGGCTTGTAGAGGGATAAAAACCTCCCCTGTAACAAAATACATTATTGTTCAATGGATGAACAATTAACTGAAGTCTCTTTAGTAAACCCGAGTGAATAATATTTCTGAATTATTTAGATCTTAATTACATTGTTCTGTGTAAGTGTACATTCTTGGCATAATTTTAGCAAACTTCAGGTGCTATTACAGCATTGAAAAAAAGGTTTTCTTTTGGGTTTTGGTGGTTATTTGATTTGGAGTTTTTTACATTTTTCATTTGTCTTTCTCCTATGAACTTTAAAAAGTATAATATCCTGCTTAAAGCAAGCATGTGATACATAAGTTTATTTCTAGAAAGCTTGCACAACAGGCATGAAAAATTGTGGTGGAAAAATAAATACTTTTTATTCACAATTGTTTTTAATATCTCTATCCTTAAAGGCTGACTAGTAGCATACTAATCTTGTCTTTTTTTGATGTCCTTAATTTTTATGTGTTAGAAAGACAGGGAAATCAAAGATCTTAATCTGATTTGGATATACTTACTACTTAAATAGTTTGCCATACAGTTGTTATATCAATTTATTTTCAGTTTCAGTTTTCTCAAAACTAAACACTCAACTCATGGTGGATGGCTTCCTTCATTTCAAGAACCTTTGGACCAGTTGCTCATTGCTATTGATTATTCTATTTTATTTTTTTAAATCAATTCTATTTTATGTGCCTATATATGGAAACAATGCCATGTACTTCCCAGTACAGCTATTAATAGCCTCTCCACATATGCATAATTATTTATTTTAATCTGCACTGATAGAAGAGCACTCACAAGTGTACTTAAAGTAAATTTGCATGTTTTTTTCCCTTTCATTTCTAACTCACTTTGCCATTTCTAAATTGCTTTCTTGTTCTCTGTTTTACTGATAGTCAAATTCTGTGGCAAGATGGTGGTTCTGACTACTTTGAATATTTAAGAATCTTTGAGTTGTTAACGTTTTGTACTAAAAGTGGAATCTGTGGGTAGACAAATTTAATGAGAGACTTGAGAAACATGGGAAATTATAGTTGAGGACTAGTAGATTGGATCTTGCTTATGGAAGGCAGTATTGCTGGAATATGCATGGATTGAAATAGTTTGACCAGCATTATCTGTTGACATGTAGGGTCCAGGCACAACCTTCGTGATACAAATTGTTTTGAAAACCAAGTTACTGTAGAGTGTCTGTAGTAGTTTTGTGTTCTGGACATTCTTCAGTTTATTAGCCTGGTGCTGTGCTCCATGAACTCCCTCCCAAAAGTCTTCTTCTGTTTACTGTGATGCTAACTGATTTTATGACAAAAACTTTCTACATTTTAATTATGCTATAAAATGCCTTTTGTTCACCCCATTTTTCAGAAGTCAAGGCAACTTCATCATAGTGTTTAAGAAATTTTGGTGGAATTTTGGTCTTTTGGGTAGTTACATGAAAATCAGGCCAGACATTTATTAAATAATTCTGAGTTAGGATGGGTTCAAATTCAAGTTCAGGAGAATCTTTCTTTATCTTCACTCATTTACCTCTAGCTGGAATTTTTTGGGTAGAACCTAATGTCTGCTCATTGTCTGGGGCCTGTGCATAAGGCACACAAATCTTGTTACACATGTAATTAATTGTATATGAACTTCAGAGCTGTAGGTTCTATAATGTGCCCTTGTGCTCCTACTTCTCAATGATATGTGAATGTATAGTAGGCACAATTATGACCCCCTGTGTACTGGGACTCTGAAGGCTTTTTATCCCCTGCTCCCTCACTACAACAACTCCTGTTTCATTAGTGCAACTTTTTTTTTTTCATTTCAGCCTAGCTTGCCTGCACAAGAAAATAAGATTTGGCTTTTTTTAATGATTATTACTTTTTAAAGAAATTAATTTTTATTTTAAAATAAAAAAAAAAACAAACATTTTTACTTGAAGGATTAAAAAGACCTGGTAAATGTCTTTCCAGTAAAACCTTGAAAGATCCTTACAGATATGCCAGTATTTCTTTAAACAACTGCAAGTATCACTACTTTTTTTTAACAATCTTTAAAAGGAACCTATTATAAAGAATGTATAAAATTTCCCCATAGATTATAATTATTAGAAGTTAGTCTTATTTCCTCTATCCATCTTATCTATTAAAACACAAATTAAATCTATAAAATCACAAACATGACTCATTAGCTCTGAGGCATATAACTGCTAGGCAAGCAGCCATGACAAATACAAAAGTATTTAAATCTCTTGCTGTTAAAAATAGGCATAGTAAAGATGTCACTCAATTTAAAATAAATCTGTTGTAAAATGTAGCTCCAGTTAACATCATATCTTGTGATATTGTTGCTTTAGGTCAATGCGAGTGTAAGCTGAGGTTAGTGAGTGGCCTTACAGGGTTAACTTAGACCTGAGTGCTGGGCACTGTAAGTGTGTGTTGTCAGAAACAGTGTTGCCTGGTGATTATATTACTGTTTTTCTTCCTAGGGGGATGCCAAAGGCCTTGTAACCTCTGAGAATGTGAGCACTGGCCAGAAGTTGGACTTCTCAGATACAATGGTACAGCAGAAGCTGGATGAAATAAAGGACCAAATCAAGCGAGAAATAAGAAAGGAACTTAAAATCAAGGAGGGAGCAGAGAACCTCAGGAAGGTCACAACGGATAAAAAGAACTTGGCATATGTGGACAACATTTTGAAAAAATCGAATAAGAAGTTAGAAGACTTGCACCATAAGTTACAGGAGCTAAATGCACACATTGTTGTAACAGATCTCGAAGATGTTGCAGGTACCACGCATTACTGTGAAATCACTTTTTCTTTATAGCTGAGATAAGCTCTCCCCATTTCACTTGAAAAATTTGCTTTGTGAACGAGCAAATCTATAGCTGGTGAGCTTGTTACTTATGTATGTCTCTTTGTTTTGACTCACAAGTCAGTATCCAATACCTTTGAGTTTAAAATTCCTTCCCAGGGAACAGTGTCTTTTATGGATTATGAGTTCTTCACTTTCAGTTCTTAGCATACTAAAATATTTTCTCAGTCACTGTAATGTTTCCTAGTAACTTTTCTCTGTGTGAAAGCAAATTTCATGAGCTCTTCCAGTGACTTTCTCTGAATTACACTGTAGACATCAGAATTGATGCACCATTTTATTCAATGCAGGAAAAATTACAACATTCATACTTAAAAATTTTTGTTAGGTTTTGGATTTTTAAACTTAACTTAGAAAATGTTTTTCAGTTGTGCTGTTATTTAACTTATCAAACATTTCTTACAGTGACAATTCTTACAATTTATTTATTCTCCAGCCTTTTCCACAGCAAAGCTACTATTTTAAAGACAATTTGAAATTGTTTTCACAGAATGGTTGTAGTTGATGGTTTTAATTAGTATTTTCTGTGGCATGGCAGCGAGTCAATACTAATTTTGAATGTATTTTTTAAAAATACCAGGATTGGTATTTTAAGATGGAATGTTGTGAAAGTAAACAGTCCTCTTTGAGCTTTGTGGAATGGCCTGGGAGATACTGCCAGCATGGTGATTTCACATTGCACAGACTCTTCTTGGCAAAATGTTAATAGTGTGCTCAAGCCATTGAAGATTCATGTGAAGTGAATGCCAAGCCTGAGGAAGCTTGGGCAGTGGAATAAAGGTCTGCAGCATCCTTGTGATGCAAGGTTGGTTACAGTGAGAATTTAGGAAATAGTGGTTGGTGATGTCTGCAGTTCATAGTCTGGCCCAGTGACACACTGCAGAGGTGTTCAGGTGGCCATGGTGGCCTGTGCTGGATTCTTTTTGGCATTTCATCTGTGTGAGGATACAAGAGGTGGAGCAGGGACACAGCTGGAACCAGTGAGGTTAAGTGGTTGCTGCAGCATGAAATGGAAATGAATGCAATCATGTATGCTTCCAGATAGCCACTGGGCTTTTGGTAGGCATGAAGCATTCTGTTCCATGTCAGCTAAAGTTTATGAAAATCTGCTTCACTGTTGACAGGACTGTGGCTTTTAAAGGAACAGGAAGAGTGGAACAGAAAGAGAATTGTATACAAACTGTGTATAGACCAAATATTAAAAATCTGTGCAGATACAATTTGCAAAATTCATCTAGCAGTAGGACTTGAAAAGTGGATGAGCACAGAAATGCTCTTGTTTGAATGCTTCCTTCCAGTGTAGCATTTTTAAAAGCCTTATCATAATGAGTTAATGAGTAATATTGTCATTGTGCATGTCTTGGGAAATGCAGGAGGGATTCAAAGGACAAAAGATCATGGTTGATCTTATGTGCTTCTACATGCTTTTGATGTGTGCTAAACTTCTTAGGACTTTTTTAAATTCCATTCTGTTCTAGGTGTTAGTGGTAGATAAATTGTACAGTCTTCATCATGGAAAGATGCGAGAAAAAACTTGAAAATTTGGTTGAGATCTTTATATTCTCTGTAAAGTATTGCATCAGGTAGTCCCATGCAAGACCCATTTAAATTGACTATTTTGCATAATCTTCATGAAGAGGGAAAAAAAATAATCTTTAATTCTCTTAATACCTCTTTTTAGATAAAGATTTGGAAGCACCCACCCTCTGAAGTTGAAGTGCTTGAGGTTTTTGTAATGTTTGCCTTGTATTTTAAGTGCTTGTCTCCTTCCTCATTCATGGTCAGTAGTACATGGAGGGGGAGCATTCTCAGTAAATGTTGTCTGTCTTGAGAGAAACGGATGCAAGTCATTTTGGTGATATTTTGATTTTTAATACTGAAGCCTTAGGCTTGACTTAAGGTATTGGTGAGCTTGACCTTCACAAAATAAAGTTGGTAACATAAAAGTTATGACATGCCAACTGTGTGTGTGCATGTGGATACATGTGTACACACACACACACGCATGGTATTGAGGAAGTACAGAGATACATAACCCTAAAGGTGACTGCATCTGACATCAGATACCTCAGTGGACAGGTCACAGATACCTCACTTGGGCAATTCTTGCTTTTGCTCAATTTAATATCCATTTACTGGTCAATATGGGAGCTCCCCAAAAAGTGAACTGAATAAAGAGATTATCTTTATTCAGTGTTACTGCTTTTCACTTTAGCTTGTGTTTGACCTTCTTCTGGTCACTTAGTAACAAGTTATATAAAAGAGGTGGAAATATATAGGAAATTTTTAGACTGTGCAGATCATGAATGCTGAAAATAAGGTAAAGAAGGTTCAAGAGCTGTATGAGTCAAGGTCTGTCTTCTCTTTATGTACTTTAATACATTTCAGTATTAAAGTCCTGTGTTTTTCCCTGTGTGACAGAATATACTGGGTAGGTTTTTTCAGGTTCTAAAGTCAGGATTGAGATTCACTGAACTGATGTCTTTGACTTGTCAGGACTGAACTGTAAAGATTTTTTTTACTTTTTTGTTGACTGGTTGAAAGAATATTTTGGTAACTTAGAACAGTCATTTAATCTTCTTGTGTTCCTGTATCTGAAAAGTGGGTGTGAACATATATTTGTGAAGTGCTCCCAATATAGAGCTGAGAAATGCTACACAGGCTGTTGTGGTTCTTTCTGTTGCTTATGGTATCAAGCAGTAACTTGTATTACTTTTTAACAAGCCACTAATTTTTAGTGTAACTGCTTTGTAATCAGCACAGTGCAATCAATACATGTTGAAATCATTAAATATAGTGTTAACAAATCTACTGTAGAAAAATCTGTTTTAATAACATTCTATTCCAAGCAAGTTTAGATGTTTTTGTAGTAGTTTGCCTAGAGCTGAAAGATCACAATTATTTGAAGAATTAGTACTAAACTTTAACTAGAAAGTGCAGTTTGCCAAACAGCTTTATTAGAGCATGTGAGGGTAGATTTGACAGTGGGTATGTGATTCAGAAACAACTTTTAGCACAACATAGGTGTACTTTACCTTATAGGGATTGCTGATGAATCTAAGTTTGTTTTAGAAGTGGGACTTTGTACCCAAGTCTGCCCTTGTTGTGCAGTGTATTAGTCACTGCAAGGATGTGGAATTCTAAAATTTGTAGGTCAACACTTAAAAGTGAAGCAGAATCCAACAACATAAAAAGAGTAGGACAAGCCTAGCAACCATTATTCCTGCAAGTCTGAGAGATGTAATGTGTCCCATGGGGATGATTACTTCTGTTTCAGAGATGAAGAAATGTTGTGTCTAGAAAACATACTTCTATACAACAGCAAAGACTGAATTGGTGGATTTGTGTTTGTGTCAAAAGCAGCAGCACAGATTGTGGTCTCTAATGTGACTCAGGGAGGTGTAAGACTGAAATAGCTTACCTATAGCAAGTTACTGATTTAATTAGACATGTAGCTAATACATAGAGAACCTATAAATTGGCAAATTGGTCTGTTTCATTGAGCTGAAGTTAAGGGGGATAGAGAAGTGTAATGATAGGAAAACCTTAGAGTGAATTGATAAAACTGGATAAAATATGGACAAAACTAACTCAAAGACAAGTTAATGCCTTTTCTTCCATCCTCCTAACTGACATGGAAGCTATCCACTTTACATCAAACTTGGCTGTAGGCATTGCAAAGAAAATAAATTGTTTTTTAAAATAATATTATTAGCTAGCTGTTTGGGGGATTTCTTTGTCCTTACAAAAGACTAGGTTAATCTGTTGGACACCAAAGTGTCCACATAAGACCAATTACTGGAAACTGGTAGAGGTAGCAACCAAACTGATAATAGGTAGTGACTTTTTAGATAGCAGACTCCACCTACAAACTCATATCCATTGGAATTTCAGATAACTTTGGGACCCAAAATAGGATAATATTATCTATGCAATTTGAAAGAATCTCATGCCACTTTTTTAGTAGTTAAAATTAGCTGCTACCTAGTGGAAATTCAGCTCAACTTCAGAAGTTTCCAGGAGGTCAGCACTGGATGTTTTTAGAGTGCAGAATGTCCCCTGCTGCCTTGGGCCTACTGATGACTTAGTTCCAGTGCTGATCCAACCTTCTGACTCCCTGAGAAAAGCCTGACAATGCATCTTTCTTCCTCCCTTCAGCAATGCCTAAATGCATTGCAGGTATTTCTGTGGGGTATGACACTGAGGAGGCTAACTGCAATTAAATATCCTCAAATAAGATTAAAATTAACTATTTACCAAAGGTACTTGCTGCTAATTGAGTACTTAAGCAGCAAGCTGCAGTACCATCTGGGAACCCAAATTCAGAAAGTTATGTGGGATCCTCGATTTCTGAAGCTTACTGAAGAAATACTATATGTAGCATCTGGGGAGGAGATCCCAAAAGAATAAGCAGCAGTCTCAGAAGAGTTATGTAACTGCTCTTTATAAATATAACTTAGATAGCAGTGATGGGTAAAAGGCAATTTAGAAGCAAGAAGTTTTTGCTGGTGAGCACTGTACAAACTCAAACTGAAAAGGTTTTCAGAAGAGCAAAGATCACGGTTCATATGAGCATTTCAGACTGAAAACTGCAATTGTCCTCATGTAATCCAAATATTAAATAAAAAGTCATCCCTATTAACTTATTTTAAGTCTGGTGAGTATATTTTTATGAAAACAGGGTCTTTTAGATGCTAGGGAAGCAGCACTGTAGCTCTTCCAGCAGCCTGCATGTGTGGTGACAAGTTGCACAAAACTCACTGGTGTTAAGCAACAACATTCATAGTTGTTGAGCATAATAAGATGCCTATTTGCTTGAAGTTGAGTTCACTTGAAATGCATGTGTTGCTTCACTCTATACTCACTGTCAAGAACAATATCTGGGTCTGGGAGCCCGACCTGTACCCCAGCAAAGCCCTTGTTGTCCTATGCAAAACTGTACTTGAATGTATCCAAAATGGCAAGTCTTGCACTGCCCTTATTAACCAACAAATGGGGCAACCTGGAAAATCTCTTCTGTTCCCCAGTCCCTACTTTGAGTGAAATATCAATTTGGTATTAGTACTTAACTCTTGTATAACTTTAGGAGTATACATAAATTCCATTGATTGCAATTACGTGGATGAATTTATTACTTATTCGTTCTATGAAGATAACTAAATGCTCTCAGAGGAGATAGGACTCCCTCTGTAAAGTGCTTTAGATAAATAAATCTTAGATAACTAGCCATGCAAAGTCATTACAACCTTCCAGAACAAAGAGAAAAGGAAACAGCTAATACAGATGTAGCTTGTAGTGTTGCTGCTGAGACTGTCAATCCTTTCTGCAATAGAACCGGTTTGTCTGGCTGATTTAAAAATTAATCTGAATTCTATAAGAAGCTGCCTCGAGCTGCTTACTGAGTAGTAATGGGGAGATTGGTTGGGGGATGGTAGAAGGAGTCCTTGGAAAGCATCTCTGAAAAACTATTGTTTGGTTTTTTTTTAACATAATATATTAAGAAGCATGTTGTTCCAAATTTGGGAGTTTAGTGAGCAGCCATTATGCCTAAAGGCAAAAAATTACTTCTTCCTAGCAATTAGTCCCTATTGCACCAAAGTTTCCTTTGCTATTAGTTACTAACAAAGCACATAGTACAACAATTTTAACTAAGTAGTAGAGGGTAGGTTACACCCACAAGTACAGACCAGGTCTTGAGATGACCCAGGTAAGTGGTGTGGTTACACCTTCACAGCAGAGACATGCAAAGGCAGATAATGACAGCTGCCTGGGCAGCCTGAAACATGGTATCTCTAATTAGTCCTTAACTTGCAACTTGTGTGTTGTTTTAATGCAAAGAAAGGCTGTTTGTGTACATCCTTAAAAGCTGTGAAAACAGACTTCAGGAGCCCCACAGCCTTCACAGGGATCATCAGAGGGCTGGGATCTTTAAGTGGTAGAGGCTTGCATCATATATCTAAAGTTGGTAAATATCATTTATATGATGAATCTACTTTACAAGGAGACCTGACACTGTGACTTTCAAGTTCATGTTTGTTCTCATTTTGAATAGATTATTAGATGAGGATTAGTTGAAACTGAACACATAAGTGATAGGAAAGCATTTTGTTAATCTTTATTTTATTAATAAAAGATTTTAGGTAAAGCTGTTCAAGTGCTCTTCCACAGAGGAACCAAGCCAAAACATTGAGGAGAGGATCAATGAAAAAACAGCTGAGGAGTAATGCAGATTTTTTTTTAAAAACATCTGGTATTTTCTGTGCTACCTTTAAGTAGTGAGGATGCAGTAAGAGACTTGTAAGTGGCTTGAAGTGAAGAGTGAATCAGCAGTAGAGGAAATTAAAACTCCTTACTTGAAATCTGTATGTAGCCTCAGCAAAGATTGCCATTTAGGAGGAAATTACCCAGCAAACTTGGAAACAAAATGTGTTAAATCTCCAGAAGTAGTTATCAGAAACTTTTACAGAGAAAGTATGAAATGGCAGATAAAATATCTCCCTTTGATATCTCATAAGTGAAAATTTGTAAGTTACTCGTGCACTGCCTCTGTTTTCTGGTAATTGAGGATTCCAGCATTCCTCATCCTAGTTTTAATACAAGGAAGATTATTACAACTGGAAAAAAGATTCTGTGGTTCATATTCAGTAAATACTGTCTTCAAGGAAACCAGAACCGTTTGTCCACAGAGAAGGTATTCTCTTGGTTGTTGGGGTAGAAGAAATTTTTTTTTTTTTAATTATTATGGTGGAAATAATTTGTCCTCTTTTACCAAAAGGTTGGAAGTCATTGGGACTGCTCGGGAGAATAGTTAGCTATAAGGACAGATGTGTTGGAAATAGTCCAGTTGCCACTTACTTTCAGTTTACTAACAGTTCATGTTGCAGAAGCTGAAATATGAAATTATACAATAGACTGGTTAGGAAAAGCTAAGGAGCTTGACTTTATAATTTAATTGATAAAACTAACTTGCATTCCATGAAATAAATCCAACAAGAGGGAGACCCAAACACAGTAATACTGTCAAGTGAAAAAGCTTTCTCCTTCCCATAGATCAGTGAATTGTTCAGTAACCTATCTGACTATGTATCCAGTTATCCCAGATTTCTGTTATGACTGCACAGCAGAATACATTCAACTTGAGAATAAGAAAAAGGCTTATTTTTATCTGTTCTTAATTTTGACATGGCAGTGTCTGCAGTATTCACACTAAAACGGATGAGGATCTACTCAAGAGCTGTATTCAGACAGTGCTCAGTAGTATCTAATACTATTATCCAAGTTTGTTGTTAAAACACTTTGATTTCAAATCGGGGGTATAAGAGAGCTTAATGGAAAACTGCATTTTTTAAATTGACTCAAGACATTTGAGAAGAATTAAATCTCCTTTGAAATAAAAATAGGCTTAGCTGCAGACCTGCCTGTTTGCCCAGTGCCGGAAGTGATTCATGTGAATCAGGACATGTGTAGGAGTCACAGGGCTCTCGGGAGGCTTTTCATGGTAAGGCGCATTTGCAGTCCTGTTGCAAAGTAGCTCTGGACAGGAGAGTCACTTAATTCTCAAGTAGGATGTTCCAGTTCTGTTCAATCTGTAACTTCATAGAATAGAGTGTAAGGTGGGTTTTGGGGGAGTGGTTTGGGTGTTTTCTTCCTGGATTTTTTTCTGCATGCTTATACCTTTTCTTTAATTCACAGATTGTCCTAGCACTCCTGATACTCCAAATAGTGATCCTCGGTTTTCTACGAACAACAGGTTGATGGCCTTAAAGAAGCAGTTGGATATAGAACTGAAGGTAAAACAGGGAGCAGAAAATATGATACAGATGTACTCAAATGGCTCTTCAAAGGTAAGGCTTTGGAATGCTTAAAGATCATTAAATGAATGTGGGTTTTCACATTGCTGTAATGTGACTGTAAAATGTATAAACAGTATGCAGCTTCAGTATTTTTAGTTCGGGCTATATTTTTGTTAAACAGTTCCATCAAATCTGCTACAATTTATTTTACCATTTTTTGTTGTGGTTTGATACCCACTGCAGGGATTGTGTTATCAGTTTGTGCAGATGCAGTTCAACCTAAATAATAAATCCGGCTTACTAAATTTAGTACATCTAGTAATCTTTGACCACGTGGGATTCACTTAGCAGCAAAGCTTGGTAGGACTGACTGGTGTCTGGTGTTTTGCCTAGCTCCACAGAAAAAAAAAAAGATCCATTAGTTTAACATTGTAACATGCATGATAATTGCAACAAAGGCAGTATTGCCAAGAATATTCTGAACTTGTCATCTAGTTGTAGTTAGCAGCAAAAAGATCTGTGCCAAATGCTTCAATAGAATATGTGTAGTATTCTGATAGAGATGTCATAACCTGCACTGATACACATAAAATACCCATTGAAATAAATTCTTTTTAGGGAAGTGTGGTAATCTAGAGGTAGCAACTGATAGAATAAAGTGAAATTAAAAATAAAGCCACACTTACTATTATATCTGAATTTTAAGTACTTGCACTCACTCTCTCTTGATAGCACCAGAATTTTTCCAAGGAGGTGAAAGGCAGTCATAATTCTCAAATGAGAAAAAAGGGAGGGAAGGATCCTCTACTTACATTCCCCTTCACCTTTCATTCATTACTCATGAACTGTTCTTTACCTTTATTAAATCATTAAGGAAATTAATTTCAAGACTAAGGGGAAACACAAGAGTAGATCTAACAAATAATGTGTAGTAGCTTGGTTAGATGTTTTTGTGTCCAGACAGTAGTAAGGAGAATCAAAATGTTTTAAGATCTTAGGTGAGCCAGCACCTATCTGGGTCAGTCAACTTACTAAAAGGAAGTGTTTGGCTAGAAGAGAAGGAATCTGGAAATTACATTGCTACCCCTTAGAACTGATTTTAACTAGAAATTGTTGGAAAGGAACTTCATGTTTTTGACTGAATTTGGGCTAGGTGTTGGTGGAGAGGCAGATCACTTTGTATGTCTCTACTGTATGACTTCTTTATACCTTGAACAAATAGCAGGGAGTGCTGCTTTCTCACAGAAAATGAGTTTAGACTCGATGGACCAGAGGTGCCATCAAGTTCCTCCTGTCCCAGGCAGCCTTATCTGAAAGTGACCTGTAACATACTAGCTGGGGGCAAATAGAAGAAATAGCTGGAGTGCACATTATGACTAAGGTCCTGGGAATGCTGTCCATCCACCACAGTCCCTCAGCTCCTAGAAACCCTTGGAGTCTACATTCTCTGGGGCCATGTACTTAACATCAGGTACACTTAGAACTAATAATTAGCTAACCCAAATGGATCAAAAGACATACACGAATAAGGGTTCTAATAAACCCTTGGTAAGTAACCTTATAACAGGCTGAAAAACTTAACTAAACACTCAGGCTGTAATATTAGACATTGTTAGCAGGCTTTGATCAGACTAGGTAGAGAAGATAAATTCTGGTTTGCTTTAGATTGAGGTATGTAATTAAAATCTCTGATTGAATCTTGTATTTGTGATTGGTAAATGCTTAAATGAGCCTACCACATTGGGAGTATATAGTAACTGGGCTGGAGAGAGCAAGCTGCAAAGCACAAAAGCATTGCCAGCCACTTCAGCAAACAGGATGGAAATGGTGGGTATTCATTCTCTTTTTTTTTTTCTGCTCAGTTGTGAGTTATTGGGCAAGTTTGAACTGTAGCCTTGAGCATGCTGACTATGTTTTAAAAAGCAGAGCTTAAAAGAATCCAACCATCTGGATGGGGTGGGCAAAAGGGGCAGAAAATCCCTAGTTTGAATCCAATCCCAGTAATCCAGTAGTTCTTTAAAAAGTAGTCATAGGCCATCTTTAAACATATTAAACTCATTTGTGACCTTTCTGCAAGTGTACTGTATGATCTAATTTCAAATCTGTTGTATTATTTTGAGACCTAAATTTAATGGAGGGAAGTTATAATCTGTTTTCTAAAAATGAAAAAGCAGTCTGTTAATAAACCCATCATCTCATGGGAAGCTTTTCCCTTTGTACTTTACTTGCTTCAGTAACATTCAGCTCAACCTATTTGGACTTGAACATTTCTGAGATAACGATCATCTTTCCTTGCATGTGCGTAGGTTCTCTGAGATCCCATGACAGCTCTGCAGATCAGTTTTACAGGCACTGTCAGTTCTTCTGTACTCAGAAGATGCATTGAAATACTTTGTATTCAGCCTCCAACACTAAGAGAGCTGCTGAGCATTACACATACATTTTGATTCGGAAGATGTGATCTTCTGTCTCTTTAAAACCTAAGGATATCTCTGTAACGCTGGATTGCCTTTGCTCTACACACTGAAGGGCTAATGCTGCTCCTGAGCAAGCAAATCCATTCCAGTAAGAGACTGTGAGGGATAATCAAGAGCAGCAAGATCAAAAATAAGATAAAGGGGAAGATACAGACAAAGAAACACTTCCAGCATATTTATACATCAGAATGATGCATGGATAAGGTTTAATACAGGATTTTAGAGTAACTTGTAATCTGTTCCTTAAACCCTATACTCTGCTAGAGTCAGTGATTATTCCAAAATTTCACATCTGTATGCGAGAAAGTATTAATTTAGGAAAGTCAGTGTGATCATTAATTGGATAAGTAATATGGAATCTTAAAATATGAAATCTGTAGTATCTCCCTGTAATGTTGATTAATACTACAACTTAAAATTGAGAGTTGTGAAACTATGGTATGCAGAGGGGGCACAATTTCTTTCCACAAAACCAAAGTCTTTTTATGTGTAGATTTTGGTAAATCTACCCTGCAGAACAAAGGGCAGCATTAAAATATCTGAGTGAGTAGCAAGTCAAGGGGAGAGGTCATAGAGGAGCTCCGTGAAGGTCAATTTCTCAGCATACAGATCTTTCTTACAGTATGCTTCATGGTGCAAGTATTTCCAGCTCTGGGACCCGAGCTTCACTGCAGGTCTTTCTCTTGATTATGGCAAGGGAAGAATTTACTTTCTTTAACTTCTTAAGTAGTTGATAACTTCATTATAAAATCAAAAATACAATTATAAACCATGTCCATGGGAAAGTAACTTATTAATGAGGTTATAGAGTGGCTACAAAATGAGCTAACCAAAATACCCTTTGGGTTGTAAGGGTGGTACACATCTGCCCTGACTGGTGTTAATTACTGTGATTGATTGGTACTGCATGGACAGGACAAATACACTGCCTTAAATTTCCTTAAATTTTGTCATACCTTGTTTTTGTTGTTGTTCATACTGCAAGTCAGATCACCTTTAAGCTGTCTGGTAATTGCCAGAACATAGAGACAGAGCCACGTGGAGCCATGGAAGTTTATGAAACTTCATCTTTAGGAATGTTCTCTTCTAAACAGCTTCTTGTGATACTGCTTTTGAAAATGAAGCTTGGTTATCTTAGTTTATTTAGATAAAAAAATGCTGTACTGTACTTAGATTGCTGATGAAATAGCTAATGAAGTAGGCCTTGTTTGTTACCTATTTATTAATGCAAAAAAATTTTAGCTTTCATTTGTTCAGAAAAATGTTCTGCAAGCTTAATGAGCTTTCTAAGCAACATCATATTTCTAATTTCAGTATTGAAAATCAACTCAGGTTAAATAGTGCAATTACTTTTATATGGGTTTAGTCCAGCAAATTTGCCTATTACAAGAGTTTTTACCATACTCAAAATAAATTGGAGACAATCTACATAGTTTTGGAGGTATTTTGCACTTAATATCTTCTCCTTTCTTTAGAATCAGATTACAAAATATTAATCTACATATGTAATGTTTCTAGATCATGCCTCCTTCACTGACCTTGAAACACAGTTTCCCTGGGAGTGGCTTACAGTCTTTAATCAACCAATGCCTCTGTCCTAACTTAATTTTCACCAATATCTTTATGTGGTTAGTTTGCCTAATGCTTTACTAAATGAAATGCATAGATTTAGTTCTTGTTCCTAAGTATGTGTGGTTTGAAACTTTCAGTATGTCGTGTTCCATGAAGATGTTTCTGATTTCAATTTGTCTCTTTGTTTTAACAGGATCGAAAACTTCTTGCCACAGCTCAGCAGATGCTTCAGGACAGCAAGACAAAAATAGAAGTTATAAGGATGCAGATTCTTCAGGCAGTCCAGACCAATGAATTGGCTTTTGATAATGGTGATGGTGTAGAAAGGAAATATGAATCCTTAATGTCAGAATGTCATATAGATATATACCCATATGCACACAGACTTGCCATACATTTCTTTTGGGAACATTTGATACAGCATGCATGAACCAAAAATTTTCAGAGGCTAGGCAAAATTTTGTGTGTCTTGGGGTGCCAAAAACATCTGAAGGAATGTGAAGGAAAATACCTACATTGTAATGAAGAGAAATACCATCTCTCTTTATCATCCTTTCTATACATTATGCTGTCCATTTTTGCTTTGTGGTCTAGCTTCTCATTTCATGCATGCTTTCTTCTGTCTTAATAATTAGTGATTTTTTTATAGCGTACAATCTTTATATTATGATGCTAAAAAAATCTGATGCCAGTACAAAGCCTGCTTGTCATACATACTTTAATAGACTGACCTTATTATTTCTAGTGGTAGGACAGATGGAGGAGAATTTCTCCTGGTTTTATAGGTATTTAGGCTAGATTGAGTGCTAAACAATTACCTTTAAAGCAACCAAAAAAAGTGTTATTTAAATGACCTGGCTTGAAATCCTCATGCTGCATTTCAGAAGTATTTTTAAACTTTCATTTCATTGAAAATCTTCAAATAATAATAAAAAAAAATTACTCTTGAGCTCTAATAGCATGAGTGTACTAGAAACTCACAGGCATATGGGTATATCTCTAAGTCTTGAACTTTATTTGTGTGCATTTCTGAATATTGACATTGTGTGACAATGCTTGTAGTCAGGGCCTGTATATATCCTAGGTAATGAAAAATGTATGTTCATATTTTGTTTTGTGGTGTGTGAGGTGTTTGGTTTCTGTGTTTGTTTTTCCACACTACTTTTTAACACCCATTTTAGCACATGGATTATGTATATAATTTGTTTAAAAGGAAAAGAAATTCATGCTAGAAAGGGCTTTCAAATGCCTTTTTGTGTTCCTACTACTCTTAGTGCTTTAAGCAGAAAGGAATATATTCAGGAAGTGTTCTGGTTGGGATATGTAAGCACTCTGAGATGTTGGACATTAGAATGGTTGACCCAGGCCATTTGGCAAAGGCAGTGTATGGAATCTCTCACATTTCTCTGTGCTGGCAGAAGCCAGATTCCATGGGATTTCAAGTGAGCCAGGGAGATTATCAGAAACTGATCAGGGATCTACTTGGCTACAGAGCAGTATAAAAGATAAATGCTCATGGTGTAGTTCAGAAGTGTGGAAATCCCAAAACTTCCTTGCCAGTTGAATATTGGGGATATTTCAGTTTTGTCCCTTAACTCCCCTGAAGACATTTTCTTTTTTTAACACCTTCTAGCAATTATAGCTCTTCAGGAAGTAGGAGCTGTTTATTGAATAGAGGCCCTGATTAATTATTTCTTCATTCAAATGTAGATGCTTAAAATATCAGTTTTTACTTTTATTACATACTTCAAGTTTCTCTTTGGACTACCAAATATGCATCTCTCCTGTTTTTTTCTTTTTCTTCTCCCCTCTGTTTATGTGGAGGAGGGGTTGATACTAAATAAATTAAACCTGGTTGTTATCTTCAATGAAGGTTGTTTGTTTATATCTCTTTGCAGCAAAACCTGTGATAAGCCCTCTTGAACTCCGAATGGAAGAATTACGGCATCATTTTAGGATAGAGTACGCTGTAGCAGAAGGTGCAAAAAATGTGATGAAATTACTTGGATCTGGGAAAGTTACCGACAGAAAGGCACTTTCAGAAGTAATTTGTCATTACAATTTCTGATACTTTGTTTTAAAGGTTCTTTAAGGGAAAAAAAAATTGAACTATTTCAAATTCTTTTTGTTTTAAAAAGGCACAAGCAAGATTTAATGAATCAAGCCAGAAGCTGGACCTCTTGAAGTATTCACTGGAACAGAGATTGAATGAACTTCCTAAAAACCATCCCAAAAGCAGTATTATTATAGAAGAGCTTTCATTAGTGTCTTCACCCACATTAAGTCCTCGTCAGAGTGTAATATCTACTCAAAACCAGTACAGTACACTGTCCAAACCAGCAGCTTTAACAGGTATGATTTAAAGAGCTTTTTTGGTTTTCCTTTTTTGATCTTAATTATTGACTTAAAACAAGCCTTTAATGCCAATTATATTTCTTACTGGACATATGTAATTGTTGTTCTTTTCCTAGACAAAGGCATTTAGAGTTTCCCATTGTCTATACACTGCAAAAAATGCAGATAAGTTTCTTTGATTTATTTGTTTACCTTTTTATAATGTTATTGAAAATGTGTTGCTCTGGCATTAAATAGCTCCTTATGGAATGATATTGCTAGCATTTACCAAATGCCTTTAATCTTGAGATTATCGTGTACTTATCATCAAGGTGTATAAGTATCATTATACCCATTTTACAGATAGGGAAGCTAGGTTGCAGAAGGGTTCAGTGAGTTGCCCTGATCATACAACAAGTAGGTGACAGAGCTGGAGATAGGCACCCAGCTTTTCTCCCAGTTCCTATTTTACCCACTGGACCTCAATGGATTTCTGGAAGGTGAGATTTATACTACCAAACCATGCATTATATTTGTAATCCAAAGAAGGAGGTCCTAACAAACATAGATGAAACCATGGGAGACTAGTTTGTTGGTGCCAACTCTTTTCCTTGCAAATAAGATTGGAGTGACTTTTTTAAAGAGACTTGGCCTACTGTGAAGAACCACATTTATATATAAATGTGAATTAGGAACAATCTCATAGTTTGGGTTCACCTGGAATTGTCCTTCATTGAAAGTAAGGTTTCAACAGAAAACGATACTTTAACAAAAGTCTTGAACATTTGCCCCTCACAGCATTCTTAAAGAAAAACATGCTTCTGACTACTTGGGGGTATGCTGCTGTTCTAAAGTATTTTAGCCAGTGGTCTAGAATTCCTAGGACAGATAGGTTTGACTTTGTTTTGTTTCCTAACACATTTGGCATGTAACTATTAAGCCTATTATTAACAGAGTAAGTTTATAAGAAAAAAGAAATACCTGGAATTAAAATGTTACTCAGGATATACATGTAGAAATGAAATGGAATTTAATTCTGAAGTACTGTGGGGTTATATTTTGAAACAAAAAGAGGAACTTTTCTGCTAAGCAATAATAATAATAATAATAATAATAATAATAATAATAATAATATGATGGAACAAGTCTATTTCTCTTGCATTGTGAAGCAAGAGAAACTTGCTGAGAGTCCTTGTAAAGTTGTGTGGTAATAAGAACATTTTTCATCAGATGGAAACTCAAATGATCAAGGCAGGAAGTATCATGCCTTGGGTTTAAAACAACTTGCTTTTTTTTTTTCTGTTTCCTGTAACACATAATGAGGAGCCAGATACTTTATAGTGACTATAATTTCTTTTTAAACATGATTTCCTTATACATATGAAATTTTTTTAATGGAAATTGACAATGCTACACGCTTGTGAAGTTCTTAATAGTTTCACTTTCATATTGCCTACACAAAGAGCTTTTGTATTGAGCAGGATTTAAATGAACAGTGTCTCTGTGTTTTGCCTCTAATGCTTTGTGAGAAATAGAGCAATGCTACTGTCATACATCTTTAAGTGCATCAACATGACTTTCTGATTTGCATCCATTCCTTATACAAGAGTATAGCTTTTCTGCTTATTAATATCTTTTTTTTTTCTAAACAGAGTTTGGGAATGGAGTATTCTTTTACCTTTTAACCTGTTTCGGAAGCCAATAGCATCTCTTTGTCTTCATAGCCTAATGCTTAGCTGTCACTTACGGCTGTTAGCTTCCTACAGGTTGGGATTTCTTCTTAGACTGGTTTCTTGCTGTCTGTTCTGTGGGCTATGATGTTGCCAGATCATTTTTAGGTTAAGTCTGACTTAAGTTTCTGTTACAAAAGAGTACTTTTTCAGTGTCATGGTTAAGTACATTTGCTGTCAAAAGAAGACTGCATTTCAGAGCTGCATTTCTAACTGACACTATTATGAACTGGCTAATTTCACCACTTCTAGTAGTTGATTTTGTCAGTCAATGCTGTCACAGTTTCATAGATGTTATCTTGTACAGGATGAAGCCTACCATTCTTGTAACCATCTGTGGTATTCAGATGTTTTTGTGCTGCTGGAGGAAACTCTTCAATTTGAACAGCAGCCTTATACCTCATTTGGTTAAAGATGCAGAAGATTTGGAAGAATAGCTTGTTGAAGAGTAGCTTCTTGTCTCAGCTTTTATAAATCCAAATTCAGTCAAGTTAGAACAATTGAATGATTTTAAATTACATACTGATACAAATTTGACTTTAGCATGCACCAGGCAGATGTGATTTGTGGTGTGTGATTTCTTACAAAATCTGTAGTCTCAGTAGTTTGTTAATTTTATCCAGTATTAACTAGTTATATAAAACTCATTAAAAATTGTTATTTCTCCATCTGCAAGATTCATTGCTTTAATAAGAAACTTGAAATTTGTCAGTCTTAAAAAATGACATTGTTTACAATTCGAACCCAACTCAGTTAGGTTCCCAAGTGAAGAAAACAAAAAGACTTCTGGAACACAACAAAAACTTATTTTGTGTTATCTTGGTGAACTGCTGCTCTTTTCTAGAAGGCTGAGTCCCACATAGTTGACTTTTAATGCTTTTATTTTCAATATATATGTGTGTCCTGGATTTGTCTTTTGATTTCATCTGATCTTTCTGTTATGCCCTGTGGGAGTCAGAATGTGAGCTATTGCCATCAATCAGTCATTAGTCATTCACTTGGCTTACTTAAGAGCAGAAAACTTTCATAAATCATTGTCCATCTTCTTCTAGGTACCCTGGAAGTGAGGCTCATGGGCTGCCAAGATATATTGGAAAATGTCCCTGGTCGATCAAAAGCCACATCAATTACATTACCTGGTTGGAGTCCAAATGAAGCCAGATCATCTTTCATAAGCAGACCCAGTAAAAGTAAAAGTGGGAGTGGTAGAAACCTTCTGAAAACTGATGACTTGTCCAGTTCAGTATACCCTTACTTCTCTTATTTTTATGCATTGTCTTTCATTTAAATTTTCATGGGCATGATATGTTCTGTAATTTAAAATATTAAATTGATTCAAAGCTTTAAACTTTAATATTTCTTTACTTGTTAAGCCATTAACAAAAGCACAACCACGCTATTATGCCCATAAGAACCAATTAAATATGAGATTACATTTCTAAGGGAAACTTACTGGAGATTTTTTTTTTGTTTGTGGAAAATCCTCTTAAAGTTTTAAGCTGAGTTTGTGTACTTTACTTACAGATGAAGTCTGTGCTGTACTGAAGCTGGATAACACCGTGGTTGGTCAAACTAGCTGGAAACCGATTTCCAATCAGTCATGGGATCAGAAATTTACACTGGAACTAGACAGGGTAAAAATGTGGCCTGATTTCCTCAACAGCTGTACTTGATTCTTGTATTAATTTCATGTTGCTTTTTTCCCCTGTTGCTGTCATTTTATTCAAATTCCGTAAGTGCAGCATTCCCATCTTTACTAGAAAGAGCTCCCTGGGCTTAAGCTGTTGTGCTGGGCCAGCAATCTAGAAATCTTAACATTTTTGACTTACATACTGATGTAATATTTTTGTCAAGATCTAACCCTTAGTGGGTTTTCAAAGATGGGAGATGGGAGAGATGGTGCTTACTTTTTTATTTGGATAATCAGCTTTTAATTATTTATCAGTAAAATGTGATATCAGATCAGTTGGGATGTTTTGGTAAAACTGCATCATAGAATTTTTAGTGTTTTTATAGAAGTGTTCTCAGTAAAGCTGGTGAGTTCTTCAGGAATAATAAATTCATTACTTGTTCGTTCTTATAACTTTAAATGTTACTTAGAGTGCACAAGTATTGAGTTGCTACTTTTGAAGTAGAATTTATGTTATATAGATTTAGCCAAGTATTTTTTTAGATACCTGATAGTCCTAGTATTTAAAGGTATAAGGTTTCTTTTTTTTCTGAAAATTAAACTGTATTTTAGGAGCTTAAATTATCTCCAGTGCATGTTTACTCCAATACATGCTTCTCACATGAGAAAAAATAACACCCACTTTCCTGTTTTTTTGCTTTCTCCCTGCCAAGCCCCAGTCCAGATTCCCTCCATCTAGGAAGGAAGCAATTTTAGACTTGCAAGTAGAGAAATTCAGGTTACAGTCAGGAGTAGTGCAGAAAAAAAAAAAAAAAACCAAGCAGCTGTGGAGCTCTGAAGCCTCAATTATTTTCAGATTAAGACTTAAACTACTCAGCATAGTAGCTGCTCCTGCCAGCCTCATATGTGTTGTGGGCTCTATTTAAGAACTCAGGTTTTGGTGCCAGAAAAGGACTTTGCTTCTGATGTTCCTGGCCACGTATCCTGAGACTGGCTCAGAAGGTCAGAGCTTGGTGCCAGTGACACCAAGGTGTGGTTTCAATCCCCATATGGGTCATTCACTTAAAAGCTGGACTTTGATGATCCATGCAAGTCCCTTCCAACTCAGAATATTCTGTGAATCCTTCTGTGCTTGAAATGCACAATCCAAGCCCCGTTATTCTTTAATCTGGTGCTTCTTGACTTTTACTTCTTTTAAAACATATCATAGCCATGGTAGACAGTAAAATGATGTATCATGATGGAACTGAAGTCGTAACATGCGATGGTGCGGTTACATTGCAGGATTCTTCCCTTTTGGGACAGGTTTTTGTAACACACATATAAGACACTCTAAGAATACATAAATCACATCAGCAAGATAGAGCAGTAGTTCCTGGTAGTTTGAAGTTTTGACTCCTCTTTACAACCATGTTACAACAGGTGTATGCATTTCTAGAGATAGTCTATAAGGTTTTGCATCATCATGGATATCCAGGTACGAAAATGTTTGCAGGCATCAAATGAAGTTGGTACTTGTAAAAAATGTGGAAACTACCAAAATTGAGGTTTCTAAGCACAAGTTAAGCTTTGTTGTCAGAGCTTGAGGTAAAACATCTTGAAGAAGCAGTGTTGTTAGACTGACCCAAAAAGTCTGGTTACTGTGGTTCTCTGCTTCTACTCTCAGGGAAAATTTTACATCTGTGCTTTTATTTTTACACTGGAGATCTCATCTGAACTGAAGTGAAATGCTGTGATCATCAGAGCTTCAGTCTGACTGGTTAGCCCTGACAGCCTTTTAAAATAACAGCTCTGCATCTTGATCCTTGAGTTCCTTGATCTTACAATTGTACTGTGGTAACTCTTGCAGAACAATTACTAATAAGTGATTTCCTGTGTCTGTGTTTCCTGTCATAGTCACGTGAATTAGAAATCTCAGTTTATTGGCGTGACTGGAGATCTTTGTGTGCAGTAAAGTTTCTGAGATTGGAAGATTTCCTGGATAACCAACGGCATGGCATGTGTCTCTATCTCGAACCCCAGGGCACTCTGTTTGCAGAGGTAAGAATGTTTCTTTGAAGCACTTGAACATACTTGAAAATATTACATGGCAGAATAGTTTAACAAGTTTTCCTTGAACTTTTAAGAATGCATTTTGTTCTGAAACTTCAACTATAACACACGTTATTTGAACTGCAGGTTACATTTTTTAATCCGGTTATTGAAAGAAGACCAAAACTCCAGAGGCAGAAGAAAATTTTTTCGAAACAGCAAGGTGATTCTTTCATATAAACATGTAAAGCTTAAAACTTGTATAGATCTGTGAAATTTTTTATACAGAGGTCTAATGTTTGCCTGCAAATTATACTGTTGATAATGAAGGATTTGGCATTGCATTTAGAAATCTTTTGTATAAGAATTCCTTATTATGCATTAGCATTTAATTGTGGTTAATTAGAAATTGCAAAGGAAAATTATAAATTTTGTTTGTTTTTCATAAACTATAAATTAATTAATATGGAATTTTTTAATTATTGGTTTTGGTAATGAGTAAGAAAATTACTTGCATTCTGTTTTCTTTTTTCACAATATCTATAGGCAAAACATTTCTCCGAGCTCCTCAGATGAATATTAATATTGCCACTTGGGGAAGGCTGGTGAGAAGAGCTATTCCTACAGTGAATCACTCTGGCACCTTCAGCCCCCAAGCAGCAGTGCCTGCCACAGGCCAAGTGGTGGATGCCCAGCTCGCTGAACTGACCCTGCCAGCCGGGTAGGTCACCCTGCAGCTCTGCTGTATCCCTGAGCACAGGAGGGAGCACTGAGAGGCTTCTGCCCTCATGTACAGAATGTGTGCACAGTTATCCTGAAAGGCTGCACACCTTTCCTTCTTATAGTTGTGGAGAACTATTCTGTAGCTAGATCCAGACACACATGTTTGGTTTAGGAGAAATCTACAAGTGTTAAAATAGTCTTTGCTATACACTGAGGAGTTATTTATTTTCTTGCCAGTGACTCTCCTGTAGCCAAATTGGACTTTGAACTTGAGCCTGAGCCTCCACCTGCTCCACCCCGTGCATCTTCCCTTGCAGAAATTTGTGAATCTTCCTCTGAGATAAAGGCTCCTGATGTGCCTTCTCAGGTAAGTAATTTTTAAGAGTCTTGGGTTATACAGTTTAACATGGTTGTAGTATTGGCATCTTTATGATGGATTTCTGCCTTTATAAATCAGCACATGCTCCCTTAACTTCCACACACAGAATTGTGTCAGTAGAATGCTCCGATTGATCTTGATGGCAGACTGTTTCTGTGCTTGCTGTGTTTAACACTCCATGTAATTAATTCCAACACAGAAAAAAGCCAGAGCTCCAAAACTATTAGAGTATTCAGGATAAAATGGTTTTATTAAGAGAGAGCAAAATTACTGGAGCAGTAGGTTTCATCAGTCTGCTAAAATCTTACTTAGCTGAATCATCTGGAAATTTGTCATTTTAGCCTAGGCAATGGGTGTATTAAGAATTTCATGTGCTTTTAGTAAAATTTCTACTTTCATTTGCCTTCACAATCAGTTTTAAATTTTCAGGTTTCTTTTTCTTCACAGGATGAAGTAGCAACTTTTGATTTTGAAAATGGCAGAAATAGTATTGTTCCAAAACACCAGCCTGAAATAATCTGTCAGTCTGATGTTCCAGATTCAGACATGAAATACACCAACACCAGAGACTCTGAAGATAGAAGGTAAAAAACCAGTGGTTTTCCTGTTTTGATCTGAATAATATTTCTTACAGCTAACAAACTAGAAACTTTGTGACCAATTCTTATTTACATAGATCACAACAAAGATTCCAGTTCAGTCTGAAGGATTTCAGATGCTGCGCTGTACTGGGCAGAGGACATTTTGGAAAGGTAAATGTCAAAAGGCTGTTTCAAGTGTCAGGGCTTTATCAAGAAGTAGATATAGCTCTTAAATTTATCTCCTCTGTTTTAGGTGCTGTTGGCAGAATACAAAAACACAAATGAGATGTTTGCTATTAAAGCCTTAAAGAAAGGAGATATTGTGGCTCGTGATGAAGTGGACAGGTCAGTTTGTACAGTATAAACATGTGGATTCCATAAACCAGCTGTGTGCTCTGCCAGGGAGCTGCTGAATTGAGTGGAAGAGCAAAGTCAGTTGTCATCTCCTTTTGTAGCTGGCTGCTGTAGATGTGTATTCTTTCTTGTTCGGAGGCAAGCAGGAAGCAGAGTAACCCCTGGTTTGTTTTAGTGCCCTTCCTTATGCCTGAACTACAGCTCTGACTTAAAGCTGATCCTGTTTTTGATTTTCACGTTCTCTTGCAAGTATTTATTCTAATTACTTCCATCACATTAGGGGATAACAGTGACTGTTTGCTTTACTGGCAGAACCTGTGTTGCTATTTCTGAACCTGTAACATACTGTCATGCTCTGTCCATCATATTTCTCTTTGTATACTCCACTGTTGGGTGTTTTTCAATCTTTTTGACCCAAAACTCAGGTTCTGTTTTTTTGGGGTTTTTTATTTGCCTGGACGTGAAAGAGCCATTACAAAATTGTTTGGTTTTAGTGCAAGAAGGTGTTTTTACAGTTGCTTAAGAGTGACTGTGTTCATTTGCAGGAAGAAAGATAGCTGTATTAACAATAACCTACAACTTAAACAATTAGTTTAAGGAGAAATAACCATGAATTACTATAGAGAGAAATCTGTAATACTGTCACTGGATTTCCTCTTTATGTCTTGAAAATAATTAAAATAAAAATTGATTGAAATGAATGTCACATGATAGCAGTGCATAGTTAATGCAATCCAAGTATTTGGAAGGAAAATTGTTGGCACAATTTTCATGGACTGCTAAGTTTTCTCTTTTCATTTGGGAAAGCTAAATATAAATTCATGAAATCCTGATATTAAAATCTCTCTTGAACAAAAAAAATGTTCTTATCTTATCCGGAGGAACAGAGCAAAAAACATAAAATATAAAATACCAGTAATTTCTGAGAATTGAAAAACTGTTGTTCAGCACTGAGCTTTATGTTGTTCCTGATTTTGTTTGCAGCTTGATGTGTGAAAAGCGAATATTTGAAACTGTGAATAGTGTAAGACATCCCTTCTTGGTGAACCTTTTTGCTTGTTTCCAAACCAAAGATCACGTGTGCTTTGTAATGGAATATGCTGCTGGTGGGGACCTGATGATGCACATTCACACTGATGTCTTCTCTGAGCCCAGAGCAGTGTGAGTATCCCTCCCTTCCTGTGGCATTAAGGGAAGGCTTTGCTCAGTGGATAAGAACTAAGGGCTTTATCACCACATGCCACCACATTATGCCACTTCAGTAAATGCTGCTTAAGGGTTGGAGATTCTAACTGATTTTGTTGTTAGAAGACGACATGCAGGTTTAATGTGCCTGAATCTACACTGAATTCTACACTGAAAATCCATATGCAAGTATTTAGTTTTTATGACACTTTTTTTAGGATCACATTAAAAATGTGAACGAAGAGTTAAAATAGTAGACAAAGCTAAAAAAGGAAAGAATAAGCTCATTTAGAAAACCTTCAATGCTATAGCAGTAAACACTACAGAAAATTTATCCTCCAGCCCAGTCAAACATGCCACAGTTTGAAAGCAAGTTTAGGTGTTCTTGCCATCTGGCTTTAAAACTCTGGCCTTGTAAAACTAATCTGTACCCAAAAAACCAATTGGTAATCTTCAAAGGATGGTTCATAAAAAGTCAATAAAAATGGACTTCACATTCTGAAAAGCAAGACAAAATTCCATTGAAATTTTAACTTTTTCAACAGATTTTATGCTGCGTGTGTGGTTCTTGGACTTCAGTATTTACATGAGCACAAAATAGTGTACAGGTAAGTAGTCATTTCCAGCAGATGAATTTCAGCTGTTCTGAACAGTACTAAAGAAACACATCAATGATGCAATTTTGTTCTCAAATGTTCATTTAGAGATTTGAAGTTGGATAACTTATTGCTGGACACAGAAGGCTTTGTGAAAATTGCTGACTTTGGTCTTTGCAAAGAAGGTAATGGCCCTTAAATTTTCTTTCTAGGGGAATTCCATAGTCTGTCCTACTCTTGACTGTTCCTTGAGAGTTTTGGACTGCCAGATATGCACAGGGTCTATTTACATTTTACAAGTAGGAAAAACTTAGGTGGTTTCTTCATTCTAAACATCTTGACCCTGCACAACAAAATCAAGTGCCGTTACAATCCATCCTGAGTTCTTGTTTTTTTACAAATGGACTATGTATTTTTTTAGCTCAGAAACAGTTGCAGCTCTGAGTATATGGAAATGTGATTCTGTGTGTGACTCTTAGGAAAATGATATGCAAAGTATACTACAGCTAAAATTGAGAGACTGTCCCAAACAGGAAGCCTAGAAAGTTACTTTCAAGCATCTCACTACTGGCAAATACCAAATAGAGGTAGTTATTACAGTGTTTTTCTAAAAACCCATTGTGTGGGCAAAGATCCTTTTTCAGTTTTTCTAGCCTGTCTTCCATATATTTTCCTTTAAGGTAGCCTAAGAGGAAATTGGGTAAACTCAGTATGTCTTCAGACAGGAGTGCCAGGGCAAGTCCTGTGACTGTAGCTACAAATAAGTTCTGTAAATGACAAAACAAAATGAGAAGGAAAGTTCTTTCCTTTACTGACTGCTACAATTAATGGTTTTCCCAAGTTTTCTGCAGCAGCTCCCCTTGTCATGTCCCATCAGGCCTGGTGGTGCTGATGTCCCAAACTGTGCCCCTCTGGCAAATCCACAGGGCTTTTTGTGCTCCACGTTCTCTCACCACACTCCATGTTTTACTCTACTATATGTAATTTGCACTGCAGAAGCAGCCAGAGGGGCACGTTTGGCTAAACTAGTGTGTACTGCATTTTCTTGTCCTGTTAGAAGTGGAGCATAAGATTGTATCTTTCCAAACAAAGATAACTGGGTAACAGAGGTGTAACTGGAACCTTAATCTGGCTCATTGCATATAGTGAGGGATAGAAAGATTTGAATGGAAGCACACGTGAAACAAAGGCGTGGGGAGGAAGAAGGAGGGAGTGTTTTATCTCATTGGCCTGAGCCTTCAGGTCCCAGGCCTTGGATCTACAGTGTTGGTTGAAGTTGGTTCTGCTTGGAGAAACAGGTTGTGGAATGGCAGAAAATACTGCTTGCTTTTCATCATCTGTAACTTTCAGGAATGGGATTTGGAGACAGAACAAGCACATTCTGTGGCACACCGGAATTTCTGGCTCCAGAGGTGCTGACAGAAACCTCCTATACAAGAGCTGTAGACTGGTGGGGTCTTGGTGTTCTTATCTATGAGATGCTGGTGGGTGAGGTAAGTTCTAGTAAGGTACAGTGGGGTCATAAAAAGCAATGTTCAAAGGTTACAAACCTCAAGATACCAGCCTGTTAACATTTCATATGCCCTACCTGCCACAGTATCAGTATTCATTATACAGCATGCATAGGCATACCCAGCTTTACAGCCAGCATCTTAATATGAGTCAGCAAGAAAAAGAAGTGTGAAATACTGAGCAGCCACTCACCTGATATTGGCTGCTGTAACACTGGAGAAGTTGGCAAGTCATGTCTGGAGCTTGAATTATCAGCAATTGTAGAAGCCAACAAGTTGTAACAGATTTTTGCTTTACTCTGTTTTAATTACATCATTATGTCCTAAATCAAATTCAGTAATGGTAGTGTCTCTAAGAGTACAGTACATCTGTACATACAGTTTGGGGGAGCTAGGTTTCCAGGACACATCTGTTACCAAATCTAGATGTGCACAGCAATATCAGTCTTCTGCTTTCAAATGCTTTTGGGGAAAAAATAAACTTCTTAACTCTTCTAGCTTGAATGGAAGTGAACTTTAACACATAAAACTGGATAGCAATGAAAGATTATGCCAAACACACTAAAATATAAAGCCTCAGTTCCATGTAAATGAGCTGGTATAAATAAATCACTGTTGAGAAGTTTATTTGCCATTGTATGTACTGCTCTGCCTTCTGGTCCATTTTGTAACAGTATCTCCCAGGTGGCACAGTGGTAGTGCGCATGCTAAAAACTTATAATTTTGTTCTTTTTCAAAAAAAGATGGTCATTCAAATTACTTTCACTTCTTTCAGGTAAAAAAGGACAAAAAGCTTGTACAGTATCACTTACATTTGTCAGGCCACTTCAAAACAGTTTGAAAACACTTGAGCTGCAACATGCTGAAGATTTTACTAAAACAAATTTTTCTTGCCCACACTATTTGTGAATGGTAGCTACCCCAAAGAAGAGCTGATAGATAATTTCCATGTACACCCACCCTAAGTTCAAAGAAGATCCCAGTTTTAGGTGTTTCTACCTATAAAAGCACATTTTTAAAACACAGTCCTTCAGTAGGTATTATGGGATAATGCCAACTTGCCTTTTCTCTCTTCCTTATGGAAAGCCATGTATCTGTTTTTGGGAAGGAAGACTTCATTTCAGGGTGTCTAATTCCAAATATTCAGCTAAGTTTATGTTGTTTTCAATTGTGATTTTAAGCCTGTTTATAGTGGGGGTTTTTTTCACTTTCCTTATAGTCTCCCTTCCCTGGAGATGATGAGGAAGAGGTGTTTGACAGCATTGTAAATGATGAAGTAAGATATCCACGATTTCTGTCTACAGAAGCCATCTCAATAATGAGACGGGTAAGAACATTTTACTAATTATTACAGTATCTCCCTTTTGACCTGTTTCCAACAATTACTTTTGTGAGGAACAAAACAGATTAGGAACCTGCACTTCATGGTTTTTTTGACAATTAAATTTCAAACTTGCTTCATTTATGCTCTGCCTGTCACCTTAAATGAAAATAGTCTGTGCCATTCCACATTATTAGGAGCAAGTTTTTCTTTTTAAAGTGTAAAACACTTAAGGCTCCATTTTCTCTCTGGACTCAGTTTCCTAGTTTTACCTAACTAGAATGGTTCAGCTCTCTTTTCTTAGCCAAACACTGCTGCATTGACCTGTTTGGTGGATTAGCATTGTCACATGAATATTTTAATTCAAAGACTTCTCAATCTTTTTGGTTACATTCCAGCTGGGGCAGGGAACACTGTATACATGGCATCTGCAGTCCCATTCTTGGCAAGGAACAGCTGATTTTGGTTATGGTAGTTGTTAGTGCTATTCCTTAGTGAGCTGTGTCTGCTTATCAAAGGAATGCAGTTTAATCTAGGTTAGCACCTTATCACAATTGATAGAAAGGCAGTATTGGAGGTGGTTCCAAAGCCTTTGGAATCAGCCTCTCCACATAAACGCCTGATGCTGTGTATCAGTTTAGCACCCAGTTCAGCACTGTGCTGTAGCACAGTAACTACTGTGACAAAACTAAGTAATAGCATAAATATTGGGTAACTTAAAACAAGTGCTTAGTCTCAGGGAGAGAGTGTTTGCCTAGAGAAAGCAAGCAGAATACAGATTTAAGGCAGTACCTGGGGAAGGTATTTTTGCTGTGAAAATTCATGCCAATATCCACAAGCCACAGGGTGCTGCTACACTGCACCCACAATACATGTACTAGGAACTTTGTACTGGCAGTTTACCAGTTGGAGCTCTCTGCATGCTCTTTCCATCACAGAATTTCATTCAAAATATACTAGACATTATTTTTTGATGGCTGCATCTGAATATCAACCCAGCCTGCTGCTGAGCCCTGCCTGGAACAGGGGGCTGCTCGCAGCAGTACAGTTCACAAGGGGGAGCATCAAACTTCTGGGGGTAACTAGGAAACCCTTTCCTTTGGCTGAATGTATGAAGCAGCTTGAACCTGCTCCTGGTAAAATCAACTGCTGTGAAGGAGCTGAGCACTGAGACAGCAAGGTTAATCAATCTCTTCTCTGAGCTGAGCAAGAACCACTGGGTTATGTAAATCTGCACCCTCACCAGCAAAGAGGAATTTTGCACTCTGTGACTTGCCCCAGATCACCTCCAGTACCAAGACGTGGCAGCACAGCTCTGCAGGGAGACAGATGAGTCTGCTCTGGCACTGGTGCTGCCTTAGCTGCTGCTGAAACTGTGCTGGCAGGCTGAAAGAGCACTGCTAAAAGCTTTCTCTGTCCATTCCTTCAAGAGGAAAGGACTACCCACAGGTCAGGCAGTATGGCTTTACTGTCCACCTTATCCTGCTGTTGGCTCTTACACAGTAACACTCATCCTTCCTCCTTCCTTTCCCTGCCCCTGAATTTCTCCACTGAAAACTCTGCATGTTTTGTCAGCTGCTAAGAAGAAATCCAGAGCGGCGTCTTGGGGCTGGAGAGAAAGATGCTGAGGATGTGAAAAAGCATCACTTTTTCAGGGTGAGTACAAACTAGTATTATTTCTAAGAACTCAAAGGAGTAGAGATGGGAAACTAAACATCAGTTCATTTATTTTACAGCAAATAGATTGGCATGCTTTACTGGCCAAGAAAGTCAAGCCTCCTTTCGTCCCTACCATTAGAGGAAGAGAAGATGTCAGTAATTTTGATGATGAATTTACCTCTGAAGCACCTATCCTCACTCCACCTCGGGAACCAAGGATACTTTCAGAAGAAGAGCAGGAAATGTTCAGAGATTTTGATTACATTGCTGATTGGTGTTAACTTCCACACACTGTGAAGCCCCAGCTGACTGGCTCACAAGAATGCCTCTCTCTGAAGAATACTGACCCTTCAATTGCTTTCTGTGCCACCTGCAGCTTCTGGGTTTTTTTAAATCACATGAAGATCCTTTTAAGTACTGCTTTAACACTCTTTTGAAGAGTGGCCTCTTTGTATATTGTTTTTTATCTGAGCACTGGAAAGCAGGTCTATGGCGTTCCTAAGCTGAGATGGTGAAGCCAGGCTGTGTTGAACTTCCCGCACATGGGCGCACGTGGATCTGTACAGCTCCTCTCACTCTTCCACAGCAGATAATGCCGCTTTTTACAGTATCTGCCTTACGTGGGAAATGCAGACTTTGAGCTAGGTAATCTCCACTCAGCCACACTGAAGTAAGTTGGGATACTGGTGACACTCACACAGAACCTGGTTCTAGTTGGAGAAGGCAAATGATTTCAGCTAAACATTGTGCAGTCTTTAAAACTACACATTTTTACGTACACCTTCATCTTGTGTTCTTAAAATAATGCTATTGAGAACAGATATGCCTTGTTTTGTAAATTTTCTATGGTATTTATTAGGAAAAATGTTAAACACCTTGCCTTTGAGATAACAACTGTGTAAGTGCTTCCATTACAAAGAAAAACCCAGAAAAATCCGGAGAGTTTACCAAAGTCACTTGCCAAACAGTTTTGCCTTCAAGCTCCTTGAGCATAGCTTAAGGCCCTGGTTGGGATGAGGAATGTAAGGAGGATGCTGCTCAGTGAAACCCCAGAGTGGAGCAGCTGCAAGGCCCAGGCCCAGCCCCTTCCACACTCACCTCAAGCCTTTCCCGCAGCCCGAGGGGGCAGAGAAGTTCCCAGTCCGTATCTAACCCCTCCATCCTCCTCTGTCTGCTGTACAGTATCATATCACTTAGGAAAAGTAAGCATTTTCAATGTATACATGCTGTGAACATGTATATTTGGAAGTTGTAATGTATTCTTACCTCCAGGCAAGTTATTTAACTGTACCACTTCACCGACGTTGCGTAGTGGCCAAGTGAGCAAAAAAATGTATCCATGTAGGCCACTGAGCTCCAGCCCCTGGATTGGCAGTTACTGAGGGTAAAAAGCAATATGTTGTAATAGAATGTATAAATATTTTTGATAAAAACAGTGTATATTTTATAAACCCCTTAACACTAAAAGCTGTACCTCAAAAGTTGAAAAGTAATTTAGACCAGACACTGTGTGTATTTGTAAACCAAGACCTATTTTTGGCATCTGCTGTTCTGTGGGCAAACATTGACTCTTGGAAAATAAATTTTCCTCCTGGTCCTTACCTCTAGCACTATTCAGCACTGTAACCTCACAGGTTCATCCTGGCCAGGAGTTTGCTGTTCATGGGCTAAGGCAGTGAGCATCGCACTCAAATGAATTTAAAACTGGTCATTTTATTAATTCAAAGAAGAAATGCAAACCACTGGAGTATGCAATGCTAAGGTGGTGGTTTAAAATCAAGATGCTGGACAGACCTACAGGGTTAGGCAGGGGAGAGGCTTAAGGGATAAAAAAATAAAATAATAATTACTATTACCTGGTCTAAAACAGGCCAATCCCCCACAGGAAGGGGGCAAGGCACCTTCCCCACTGCTACAAATCATGTTGGAAAGAGTGAGTCAACTCCTCAGCATTCCTTGTTTCCAGGTTCTATATTGACTAGAAACAAATTATGTTCCTGTATCTAGCTGAAACCAATACTTTTGAGGTACAGTCAGCTCGCCCTTTTTGGTTCCCAAATATATATATACACAAGCATCTCACAGGGTGCTTAAATACTTACAAAAAGTATCCTCAAACATACCTTTTTGTAACTACATCTTGTACAGAAATCTTTTTTTAATCTAAGCAAATCACTAAAAAAAAAAAAAATTAGAAAAAAATTAGAGGGCAGGGTATGTTCACCCAGTTAAGCTGAAAAAAGCACTAATTTTATCTCTGTAGTTTTTTAAATATTTTTAGGCAGATTAAGATTTAAACCCTAGATTGTAAATATATTTTGCTATACTTTATCTGTATGTGGCTGCTCAAGCACTTTGTAAGGAAATTAGGATATTTTAGAATGGTACACTATGCATTAAATGAAATGTGCCTTTAACAAATGTCATTCTAAGTGTTTTGCAGTCATTAATATCACAAATTAAAGGTCTAAATAGAGTAATTTGTAAATTGTGTCGCAAACATGATTTTGCTGTTCCTTGAAGTGGCTGGTCATGTCTTCCCCACAGGTAACTTCAGAAAAGATCTTAATGCCAGGAGGGGACAGTCTCTTGGTGGCAGCTCAGTAGGCTTCCTTTTTTTTTTTTTTTTTTTTTAAAGAACATTACAAAATGCCTCTGAGCAGTCTCTGGCTTGGAGCAGTCAGGACAGCTGGAGTCTGTCTGCCAGGCTCAGCATTCTCCCTCCCAGGCTTCCTCTGAGGGCACAGGGGAGACAACTCAGCCCTGCTCCTGGGTACTGCTTCATTACAGTCGCCTTCCTACCACCATTCCTTAGCAAGCTGTGTAACCAAACCACAATCTGTACCTACCTACCTCACTGAGCTCGTTCTTTGGACAGTCTAGAGGACGAAGCTTTCTTCTGAGTGCATTTAGAACCAAACTCTTTACTTTTAGGAGCCACGTGGAATTTTAGGCGGCCATTTTGCCCCGAGGCAGACACTTCACACCTGGCTAAACAATCGTTCCAGAAAGGGCTCGCTTCAGCATTTCAAGGATTTAATCTGAACTGCCGTTGAATTAACGTTTGAAGATGTTCCCCACACACTTGTGTGTGAATAATCCAACCCTTCATCGTCCTGTCCGGCCTTCTCCGGGCCGGCTGCTGAGCGGCCCCCTCAGGCCCGTCCCGGCTGAGCCGAGCGCCCGGAGCCCGCCCTCAGCCTGAGGGCAGCGGTGCCTCCCCCGGGCCCCGCCCCTGCGCCGGGCTGACACAGGCAGGGCAGGAGCTACCACAGGGGCCAGAGCTGCCTAAAAACTGGGAGCTAGGCCGTATTTTTTCCTGCTATGCTTCACATTAACTAATATACTGCAACCAGTAGTAAACGGCCTTCAGAATATACCTGCCTCTTCAAGTAGATTCCTAGTTGTGCCTCTTCGTGCTGCACAGTTACTCCCACACCCTGGGAGATACAGGCACTGCAGGGTCACAGCAGGATTGCACTTCCCTGCCTCCAGCTGCTGCACTTCAGAGCTTTGTACGGATGTATTTAAATTCCTGTCCAGGCAATCTTTGCTGTATGCAACAATTTCAACTGCAAACACTCACCCATCACATGTCAAGTGCTCGTGCCTAATGCCTGAAAGGATTTAAGATAAGCATTATGGGCAAATGTACATTTCAGTCACTTTCAATCTTCATGGAGCAGATTTAAACCACAGATCTATGCTGGAAAGCAGCACTTGCAGTAAAAGCCATTTCCACCTTTGCATTCCCAAGCTGTAGCAAGGCATTAATGGTCAGGCCCAGCCCATTCACAGCATCCCCCTTTTCTCATAGAGGATACAGGCCGAATAGTACCAGACCAAGACCAGGAATGCTCAGATAATAGAAAATGTTGCAACAAAGTCAAAGGCAATACATCAGACAATGAATACATGCCCTGCTGACTGAGCATACTCCTAACACCTGCACCAGAATCCTTCATGGCTGCAACCAACAGTTCCTGAGGTGTAACAGGAATGTACAACCTACAGAAAAAAACGTTCAGTTTCCACATTTCCAGTATCTACTGGCAGAAGAGGATTAAAGCTCAACTAGAAAACAAACAGTAAGGGCCACTGGCAATTATTGAGTGCTATTAGCACTGGACATAGCCTTTCCTCCGGCTGGCTCAGACCAGATGTGCAGCAAGCTGACCCCTCAGCTGTTATATGTGTAGTTAAACTGCATTTGCACCTGTGATACAAAAATCTCAGGAACCGTAAGAGTCCCAGTTAAGCACATTTGTTGCTTTGTACACAAAGGGACACTGTCAGGAGGCAACCAGTGTTCAAAGCTCTTAGTCTGGGCAGGGCTGAACAACTTCAGGCCTTCACTCAGCACCTGGCATATCAGTTCAAACAACAAATGCTCACTTAGAACAACCACAGGCCAGCCAGACTACAGGGTGGGCTGGTAGAACAGACATTTAACAAACATACACTATAAATATTTTTACTTTTCTTTGTTCAGTACTAAGCATCATGAAGTTAGCAGGAATTCAACTAAAGTGAGTCCTCATGCTTCTAAGTAGCTGCTTTGTCATTACCTCCAATTCACAGCAGAAAAGCAGAGACACTGAGAATCAGGAAGACTGTGCCAAGGATGGGATTAATCCTTTTGCAACCAGTTTGGAAATATTTTGCAGCAGTTGTGCAAAACTTGGAACAGCTTTTCAGCAACTGTTTACATTCTGGGTGCAAGCACCCACACTACAGCTCCCTACAGCTACCAGAGCACTCCAGAGATCAGAAATTGTCCACAAAGTGAGCATTTAAGCAGCCTTGTGACCAAGCCCACAAGTATGAAGCTCACTCCACCATTCCATGGACTGCATTCCAGTTCTCAGCATGTACAACAGTACATGCATGTCACATTGCAGTCATACCACAAGATGGTGTTTTTGGAAAACAGTTTATTTGGGAATTACACAACATTTTAAATTCTCCAAAATACATCTTACTAGATCCCTAGAAAAGAAATCTAAATAAGTACAACAGTATCAAATTAAATTTGTTGCAACAGATATTAAATATTTACTTCCACTAATATATACATACAAAATGCCACACAATCAGCTTGTTTACCCTTGGAATGTATGCTGCCTTCCAGCAGTTATGCTCCATCTCCATATCCTTCAGTTCCACAACACGAAGACCCAATATTAACACTTTGTACATCCTTTATTATAGGCAAAAATAAAGAGTTTGTTTTTGTTGGGGTTTTTTGGGGGGGTTAACAGAAATTAACCCTCTGCAATCTCACAGCTGTGGTAGTTTGTCTACTGGGGTATCAAACTTGAAGTCTGCTGGGAAAAGATCTGGAGCTCGAGGATAGATCAGCCTGTATGACTGTCTAATCGTAACATCAGCCACACCAGCAATATCACCAATTTCTACAACAAAAAGCAGAGAAGTGGTTAGTTTTTACTTTTGCCATTTATATTCAAAAAACCAGCAAGCATAACTTATCAAGAGGCACTGGACACTTGCTTCACTTGCAACTCCCCCAAAAGTCTGGTAGAAATGTTGTTAACTGTAGTGACTAATATTTTGGATACTTAAGTCTGTCTTCTTATGTGCCACAGTTCACCTTAAACTATAAATTGTGGAATAACAAACTTCAAATTGGAAGAGGGTAAAAGTAATTAGAAACATGTATTACATATGACCACCAGTATTTTAACAAATCATCAACTTCTAGAACTTCATTTTTATGCTTTGATTAAATATAAGCAAAAACAAGCAAAAAACTGAGCCACAGACAAAAACTGATACCTTCACTTAAGCATGAAATACATTTACCTTAAAATGCACCAAGAAATTAAGGCAGAGGCACACACCACTATCTAACAAGCTAAGGGAACACTTGTTTGAGATGCACAGAAACTTAAATTTATTCAAGAGTTAATAAGAAAAAAAAGTCAGGAATTTAAACCTTGAACTGCATGAGAGCCTTCAGCACAGTCCAAAACCACTGGAGCAGTGTGGAGCTGTGGTGTCCATGGCAAGCAGCTGTATTTTAATTATCACTCTTAAGAGATGCAATCTCACAACCAGCAAGGATGAAGGTACTGAACTTCCTGGGCTACAGATCACTCATAGGCCCAGGAAAGTGCCAACAGGATGGAAGCTCCAAGGACATCAGCAGTTGCAAATGCAGAACAAACCACAACCTGACAGATAAAGCTATTCTATATCCAAAAGGAATGCTCCATTAAGAAATTGCTACATTTTCAACATCTCTGATCTGGACTGGACAACTCAGAGGAGCACTTGAATCCATTTCTCACATCAAGTTCTACCCCCTGCAGCCTTAGTTGTTAGAACTTCTTTCCCCAGACATCACTGCCCTGTAGCCCCATTCCCTTGAGCCCCAGGGGCTGATCCATGCTGCTCTGCAGCTCAAGAGCCCTGAACTCCTTACTGGCTCCCCACAGGCCACCCTATCTGCCCCAGCTGGTCCACAGCAAACCTTGCCATCCCACAGCTTCCATCTTTACCACAGGCTCACAGTAAGTCAAGGACCATGTACTAATGCAGGCGATTCCCTGGCTGCAAGAATGATTAAAGATTTGATGTAATCCAAAGCCCAAGTGCTCCCTGCAACTGCCATCAAGTTCCTGTTTGGAATATTTTAGAGCAGAAAAATGGACACACAAAAATATATGTGAACTTAAATTATTATGCTTATGTGAATGCACTGGGCCATTGCATTCAAGAATCCAACTCCTAATACCAGAAGAAAATGAATTCAGTTTACACTGAGTGTAGCCAATTACTCCACGTTCATTCTGGGGACAGGGAGATCCTGGTTTGGTCCTTGCTGTATGCAGTTAGAATGAGCTTATCACTGTTTGCACAGACCTCATCCAAGTTTTACAGCAATACTGAAGTTTCTTTCAGGAAAAAAGACATGGCAAACTAAAAACAAACCAAAAAAAGACCAGAAAAAGTCAAGTTTTACCTTTTTGCGTCCTTTTCTCTGAAGAAGCCTGTGATGCCATGTAAATAGCTGCAGCTGCTACAGAGATAGGGCTTCTCCCAGGAACCAAATCTAATTCCACAGCTTTCCGGGCAATATGGGTTGCTGCCATTTGTACTTGTTTGGGAAGACCCAGGTTAGAACAGAATCGTGACATGAAGTCTCCAGTTGTAATCAAATCAACGCTGGTTTCCAGAGCTTTCAAAATAAGTTTAAAACACCGGCCTATTTCTTTCTTTGAAATCCTGGACACTGCACATATTTCTGAAAAAAAAAGTATTAATTAAATCTTAGGCTTCACAGCATTTGTTGGCCCCAAAATAATCAAACTTGATTCTCAATATATTAAGACCCACAAAGAAGGACAATGTCCTGAAGGCCACCATCACAAAATAAGCTCTGACCATTTGTGAAACTTCAGTCAGTGCACATTTATCACAAGACACTATTAATACAGCTCACTTAGTAAGGGAAATTTGGTACTGAATGCTAGAGAATTGTACCTCTGTTAGGGAAAAGTTGCACTATTCACTACAGAACTGCTGATTCAAATTCAGTTAAATCAGTTACAACACAGGCTCTACCATCCTCTGATCAAAGCAATGCCTTTTGTTTCACCAACACTCAAAATAACTTCCAAATGCTAAAACCCCCATGCCCTAGAGCCTACTCCACAAATACAACAAATTCTCACAGACCCTTCCACCCTCCCCTCAAAGGTGAGCTACAGCTGAAAACAACCAATTTGACAAAGTCCAGGAATAAGAAAATCAACCTCCTATAGTGACAGAAACAAAACTTTTCCTTCATAGAAAAACTGAATCTGTATCACTGAAAACTTACCTTTAAATGTTCTTGGAACGCCCTCTTGCCTACAGGCTATGTAGAGACAAGCGGAAGCAATAGCATCATTACTTCTCCCCTTCAGGCTCTTTTGCTCATACACTTGCTTGAATAAATTATTTGTTCGATCCTTCAACGCAAGAAGATGAAATTTAATTAACTCTAGGCCATTTAATTAGCAGCAATATCAAAAATTCATGTGCTCATTATATTATGCTAACTAAGTCAATGCCAGAACAATTTAAGGAAGAGAGACATGAACTTACAACTATATTTCTAGGGAGGTTGATTCTGTCTGCCATGTTCGTAATTTCTTTAAAAGCATTCATCATCGCACGATCAGAGCTGCTCATAGTTCTGCGATTTTGGTACTTTGAATTCCCAAATTCATCAAAACTTGCTGCACCTGTGCCCTGAAAAGAAAAATTTGTATTATCAATAATACAAGTATCTAAGCAACTTCCTGCTCACTTCAAGAGCAAACATCTTCCAGCTTTATACATTTTAATTCAAGGCATCGGTTCCAACAGTTGTGCAAATAAACATCACTGAAAGTAACTCGTTCAACCAAGCATCATTCCACACAACAAGTTCTACACTTGGCACCAGTCTCAAATAATGAATTGCTTCCCAGAGACTGCAGATTACACAGGGCTTTTTCTTCCCTTATGTAACAATAGTTACACAGCCAAAGAGAGAAAGAATATATAGCTAATGTGTGCATCTTGATACTCCTGTCACCAGTGCTGAGGTCCAGGATGGCATTCTATGCAACCCTGGTGTGTCCTTTAGGCTGCATCTGTGGCAGACAGGTTGTAGGAGCCTCAGGGGGTAGCACAGTCAGGACGGACACAGATGAGTGACCTCTGAAGCCAGGTTGTGGAACTTGCAGTTTATTGCAAAGGCCCTGGGTGCAGGGCCCTGCTGGGAGCTGCCAGCCACAGCTCGGAGCAGGCCCGAGAGAAGAGAGGGGTAGAGAGGATGAGAGGGTGAGAGAGTAAAAGGGGTAAGACAGCAAAAGGCAAGAGAGTCAAAGCATAAGAGAGTAAAAGAGGTAAGAGAGTGAAGTTCCTGTTACAGTACAATAGATCATCTTCTGTGTTGAATATTCTAATTCTCACTAACCAATCTAGCACAATATACAAATCCTATAGCATTTCCATACAGCCTATAAAAATCACTACATTACCATATTGTGCTACATTTTAAACCCTATAAACTACTCTTTAGACCCCTTCTGCCAAGCTGACAGGGTCTGCTCTGACCCTTGGACCTGTCTGCAGGCAGAGGGTCTTGTTTCATCAAAAGGGCATTACCTTCAGCGGCCACACCATTGTTTTCCCGTTGTTCAGTAACTAAGGGATTGCAAAGCTTGCTTTCATTTCAATCTTGCTTATAGTTTCTATATTCTCAAAATCCTTTGCCAGACAATCATATCTATAAGGCTTTCCTGTTTCATCTTCCTCAACATTAGTGAGCCAGAAAAACATTTTTATGGTCAGCTGGAGACCAGTTGTTACAATGATAACCATCATAGAGAAGGCATGGGCAAAGAGAACACACAAACCAATGAGCCAGTCAAACCCAACCTGATACCGTGCCTGTTAGAGGTTGCAAGCCTGTATCAGAAAATGGAAATATCCATGTATTTTGACTTTATGGAAAAATCATTGGCCTTTTAAAAGAAAAGCTTGAGGTCTCCATAGAATTAAGAGCCTCACACTCAACCTGGCAACTTCAAAACAAGCTTCCAAGGTACCATTCTGCTTATACCTTACAACTTACAGAGCAAAATGCATACTTCTATTAAATATGCAAATATGCCCAAGCAAAAGGCTCTAAAATGTTCAAAGTTTTCAATTTGCCAGCAGTCCAAAACAAGTCTTAACCAAATGATGCCATGTCAGATTAGTGATAGCTGATAATGACATGTCCTGTAAGAGAAGAGCAATTTATAACATACATACGTTCACTGTCACAGCATGCATGGGGCCCCAAGTTCCTTCAAGTAGAAAACATTTCTTTATCATTCCATCATGTGTAGAAACATGGATTTCCTGAATCTGCAAGCATTCATTCCTTGCTGGTACCTTCAAACAATTTACCTGGGATGGAGCATCCAGCTTTCACTGCAGACAGATTTGGTCATTTAAACAAGCCACTAGAGACACCGACTACTGCACTGTCATTTTACCAAAACCAGTAAACACAAAGCAGGTCTTGATCTGTGGCTGACTGATAACCTGGCTAAGCGCTTGCACACAGAGATCTCAAACTAAACACCCAGCAATGGATTGAGATGTCCAGGCTGTACAAAGTGGGGTAAAGACAGTGAACAAAGCATAGAACAATCCCTGGCATCACCTTTTTCTTCTCAGCTGCCCAGTTCCTTCCTTCCTGACCCACGTTCTTGGGAAGTGCCCTTCATTTTAACACAGGCTATAACTCTGTCATCTCTGAGGTGCACTTCTGCATTTAACAGATGTTTTCTGACAGTTATAACACTTGCTCTTGACCATTCACTTACACTGTTCCCCTTCCCATGCCCAAGGCCTCAAGGACACCTCACTTCCAGCAGCCCCTTGCAGGGGATCCTCCCTGCTTAGACACCATCTGTGGTGCTCACACACCTTGACTCCCTGCAGCAGCTGAGGACTTTAGCACAGAACCCTCCTCAAAGTCTCCCTAGCTCCTTCAACAGGTCTTTACAACAGATTCCAGAACCATTCATGGCTTTTTTCCTACTATTCCAAACATCCTTTAATATAAGATAAGGACCCAGACATGATCCTGGCACCAACACAACAGAGGGCTGCTCCAAAGACAATCCTACTTCCTTGGCTGGAGGAACACCTCCAACTATTCAAAGGTTCCCAGTAAGATGAAAACGTAAACAAAGAGCAAGAGTGAAGTACAACAGACTTCAGGCCACAAAGAGAAATACTAGGCCTTCCATTCAAAAATTATGCCAAAACTTCCTTTGGCCCGAAGTATAGAGAAGTCTTAGGCCAAAAGGCTCCTTGCTGGCCATCAGTTATACCCCTGTTCCCTGCAGGGTGTTACATTTGTGTTTATCATGGCCTCCCAGACCAGAACTATGCACGCATGCTTACATGGAAATGTATGAGCTCAAACTCTTGTAGATGCCAGAAGAGTGAGCGCAAACAACAGCAAGTCCCCAGGTCCTTGTCTAGTCAGGCTTTGTATCAGAGACTAATCTACCAGGAAATATTGCTCTGTCCTGGAGCCAGCAAGGATTTCCCTTCACCAGAGCGATTTTCCTTGGTCCACTGGTTAATGAGAACAAAAAAAATTTTACAAAAACCAAACAAAGAACAACCACATCTATTAGGTGCTGTGGAGTGAAAGCAGACAAAGATTTTACCCTGCTGATGTTTTACCCTCTTCAAGAGCCATGCCCAATATACAACTCCCAACTATAAAAAGGGTGAAACTCTCTTCCACCTCAACTGCTTACATAAACCACAGAAATTCTCCCTGCAGGTGTTATTTAAATGCACCATCTACTTTCCTTCTGGAGCTTTGAGGGACAATACTTTATTGATTTCAGCCCTTGACAATCATGTTAGGAGATCCTTTCCCTTCATGGAAAAAGACAGAAGCCACACAGTTTTAACTTAAATGAAGTTGACTTTATGAATCATGTGGTTTACTGTTGTGGCCTGAGTCGGGAGTTCTACCTGTCTGGCTTTCAAACAGAACAGAAATCTCAGGGATACAATCCTGAAAACACCCTTCAAGGTAACTGAAGTGAAAAAATGCAGTCAAGTAAACAGTGAATCTCTGAAGGGGCTCAGTGGAGGTCAGGTTTACAGTGCTGGCATTCAAGAGCTTTGTACCCCAGTATTTCCCCAGAGCAGCACACAGTATGACCAGTATCACCCACACCACTGACTGGTGGTTAACCACAGCACCAAGGCATGCCCCGATCCAGCAGTCTTCTTGTCCAGTACAAACAGCTCACATGGATCAGTCTGATGGATCCTTTCCCCTTTTTCATCAGCCCCTGGTACCTTCTCACTGTTTATCAATATAACACTTCCAGATTCAGGTCATGCAGTTTAACAAAAGCCAGCTTTCTTTAAAAGATATCTGATAAAAGGATAGAAATTCTATGCCAAAAGATTGCATTAGATCTTTGTTCAACCAATATAAATTCTCTTGGAGTTGCAGTTAATACAAAAAAAAAGGAATCAATTAACTAGCAAAGATGACAAAAGACATTTTCCACAAGAAAGGAAACAAAACTTGCAGTTTTTGCTTTTAGATTCATACAAGAGAGCTCCCTGTATCAAAGCGAAACTAAAAGATGCTTGTTTAGTTATTTTTCTTTAACTTTATGTTAGAATTTTAGAAATAACTACAACATTCTGGCAATCAAGTAACAATTAAGGTGACACTTCACCGTGCCTCCAATTGATCTGCATTGTAATCAGATCAACTGCAGCACACAGCATCTAATTTCAGAGTTACTGCTCTGTGCCAGTATCCTGAAGACCTGCCTGTGGAATTCAAACCACTTCCAGCACCACCAACTATGTTATTCACCCTCCTCTTCAGAGGCAAATTAATCTGTGTTCCAATGCAGGCTGCTGCTGCTGCCTCAGACACATGGGTTCCTCACACATTAAAACCAATTAGGAATTAATCCCTTTGCCCAGGAAGAGCAGCTAACATATACAGACCACACATCCCTGCAGGAAGGGGCCCCAGAGCAGCACCTCCTGCCTTCCCAGAGGAAAGAGACACAAACCACTCTGTGAAGGAGAACTGACCCTCTTCCTCTACTGTTACAAAGCAATACTGTTATAACTGGCTGAGACTCCATCTCCATCTCTGTTCCCAGAAGTCTATAACAGATCTAACATGATGTGCCATGAGAATTATCAGCGTCCTTCTCTTTTGGATTTCCCACAACACAGGTTGTGTTTTAGGGGTTTTTCTGGTGAGAGTGTTTTTGTGAGGGTGGAGAAGGTCAGCTGTAAAGATTTTATTATCTGCAGTCCTACCTCAAGCAGAAAGAAATAGCCCTGGTCCTGTCCCATATGAAAGGTTAAAGCCAGCTCTGGCACACAAACATGGGGTTTACTCCAGGCCCTTCTAAAACCTGCTGTTAACTGGGAAAATAATAATCTTACCCTGTTTCACTCTCTGGAATTCATATAGGTTGTTCTGCACTCTGTCAGATGCTACTTACCCTCTTCACGATTACACCAATTTCCCCCTTGCTCAACCACTGTGTCTATCTAGTTAGTGTTCAACCACTGTGTCTATCCAGGTCAATCCACATCCCAACCTACTGCCAGCAGGCACTTCAGATGACTGCTTGAGAAATGTACCACTTCCTTGCTGCAAAATTCATGCCCTTTCTGCACTGACAGGAGATGTCTTCAGCATCTTCTGATAAAAGCCATTCACTTCCTTCCAAACAACTGAAAAAAAAGCAGTCCCTTATACAGAGCTCACATCAAGGAACTGACATGGCAGAGCTCCTGCTTGCTCCTAGCAAGACAAACACAGGAACTCCTGTGCAGAAAACATCCTGGTTTGTCAAAGGGACTCTCAATTTCCCATAGAAAATAATGCATCTCTTCAAATAAAGTATCCACAGTTGGACTGACTGCCCCCTCTACAATCCCAAACACAATCCAGGCAGCTCCAGCACTTTTTACTCAGTTCTCAAAGGTTAAATCATGCCACACTAAAACTCTCATCTTGTCTTTATGGAATGGCACTCTTTGCTACAGCAAGTTTGCTCCTGCCTGTTCTGGGATGTTCTGGTTTACAGCAAAACTTTCATTAGTCAAATGTCCAGCTCTTAAAAGTTTTTTAGTTTTCATGGGCAAACTTTTCATACAAGTTCCTGTGTCTTTAATTCTCTCACTAAGGTTGCTATCCCTCTTTATTCCAAATTATGATCTGAACATTCAGAGGGAAGGGTGTTAACACCACAAGCCACTGATCGCCTGGACACAAAACCTGTGATAAAGCTGAAATGTCTTTTGTCTTTTCCAATGTCCAGATTCTAAACGAGCTCAGGTCATTCTACTGACTGAATCAAGCTGAGCTCCCAGAAACAAACCTTGTATTTACACAGCTCAGAGTGAGAAACAATGTGAACCTGGAGCAAACAGTCCATTTCTCCATCTGTCTATAAAGGTATAGATCTTTATCACAGCTGACCAAATCAGCAACAGAAGTCCAAGCCCTCTGAACTACAATCTTTCTGATCCTACATAGGTGGTATTAGAATTCCAGTGACTTCTACAGCACTGCTTCACAGAGCCCTTTAGCAATGCCAATGTTTTAATGAAGCAGTGCAGAAATTTGTTTGTCTGAATGTACTCCAAAAGCCACCTATAACCATAAAATGTGATAGGCAGCAATTCTTAGAATTGTCCAAAACATAATAATCTACTTGGACGTTTCCTCAAAGAGAAGATTTCTTTTTCACTAATGGTGAAAATTAGCTGCCCATCAGTATTCACTTGTTGACTTCCTTGCTTTTAAGAATTCATGGATGAAAAGTATGTTGCAAACTGCCCTATACATACATATTTAGGCACTTCATCCTAGCAGCATCACTGGGACAAAAACTTCTGAGAAAACACATAAAGCAGCAAAATGTTCTAATCAGCAACTTTACCCCTTTTCATGAAACATTCAAGAAATCCACAAAAAGTTAATTTGGATCTTGCAGTAAAATATGAAAAAGAAAGTACAACAATTAAAACTTACCTGGGTTGCTGCTTCATCAGAGGGAATGCATTTGTGTGACTAGTCCTGCTTGCTCTCAAGGAGAAACAGCAGGACATGACTGCACCACAAAATTTCAACCCAAGTATAGATGGGCTACTTTCCTTTGAGGCACTCACACCATGAAAGAATTCTACATTTAGTGCTTTAACATTAATTGAAAGAACATGTACAATGTGGTCTCCAGGTCTCCAACATGAATCTGATACAGACTTTACTACAAAAAAACAGCAGCATTAGCTGTTGAGATCTCAACATTAATTTCAGAACCACCTCAAATACACTTGCTAAGTCAAAGTATACTTCTTTTAAAATTGCAACATCAGCTTTCCCATTTATAGCAACATATCTAAGTATAGCAAGTAACTTCACAACACTGCAAACTTTTTGGTTTTTTTGCCAAGGTTGGCCCTTTCCTTCTATCCTCAGGAAAGGGCCACATTTTATAGACTGTTGAAACATGCAACTTCAGTTCAGGTGAAAATCTCCTCAAAACTACATGCTGTATAGTTTTTCTATGGAAGTATCACCTGGTACTTGAAATAAAAACACTCAGTAAACTTTAGTATTTCCAGCGTTACCTTGCCAATCATTGTACTCAAGTCACCATCACTGAGCAAAGGATTCTGGGTGTCCCCAACTCGAGATGGGTCTTTGGTGGCTTTGTCATTGCTGAACGTTCTCCACTCCGAGCCCACGTCTATGACCCGGTCACCTGGGAACACAGGGCAACACAAAGTCTGCATTGACACAGTGCTTTAAAATATTGCATGAAACATTAAGGCAGGCATCTGAGCTCTGCACTGCAAGGAGGCAGTCTGCTGCCATTCCCAAACACAACAGTAACTGGCAGGACAACAAACAGGAATGCTCAGGATCTACAATGGAAAACAAATGCAACTAGAGCTGAACAGAAGACATAAATAACTAAAGAAATGCATCCTGAAACCAGGAACTGTCACCTTTATGGATTATCCATTAAGAACATCATGGCATTTCCAATACACAAAAGGAATCAAGATCTCAGTTTCAAGCTGAGGTCAGGACTGCCTGTGGATTGTTCTCAATGAGTCAGTTGCTGTAACTTAACAAGTTCATCACACTTGCCATGTGTTAACAGTGCACACATGATTTACCTATCATGCACAATCCCATCAAGCTATAGTAAATTACTTCTCTTGAATAATTTCTAGCTCCTTTGTACCCTCAATTTTGTAACTCCTAACCCACCCTTGATGACATTTTGCAGTTCAATTTTTGTTCTTGAAGACAGTCGTGACTCTGCTCAATTTCATGATGCTTGACAGTTTTACATAAAATATATATACTCAACTACTTAAACACAATCAACCCTGCTATAACTGAAAGATTTTCAGTATAGATTCAGAATAAACAGGAAAAGCACCACATTTTCTGAATGAAACAACTTTCCTTGCAGTCCTCTCTTAATTTCACATCCACCTAAACCTTTCCTACAGCAATGAGAGGAAACAGCAATGAGAATTATTTCTCAAAACTTACCAGTTTTGAGAATTAATTCTCACATAATTTGTGATGCAGGCAAAAGCCCTACAGTAAACACAACAACAGGAACTTGGGGGGAAAAAAAGAAACACAAAAGAAAGCACAAACCCCAGTCCCAAACCCAGCAAAGTTCATTGTATTTAAAGATCTGATAAAAGCTGCATCACAAAGGTGTTGCCTCCAGAGCAATACTACAGAATTTTTAAGAACACATGCACAAAATAACACAAAAGGAACACTTCTCTCAGTGTCCTGCAGTAAAGCAGAATACAGCTCAGAAGAAACTTCAGAATAATTGGTACCCTTAGCTAAACCTGAGGGAAAATTCATCACCTTTATCAATGTTTAAGTTTGTTGTGAGAGAAATGCCTGCAAAAAAAAGTAGAACTGACTGCACAGTTTACAGTATGGAAGCCTTAGAATGAAATCACAGAGGCTGATTTTAACCTGGTGAAAACAGGCAGAAAAAAGCACTCTGCAAACAATACAAGATCTGAAGCTGGAGAAAATGCAGAAGGTGTGGACAGAGTGATGCAACTGCAGAATTCCCTGGGGGATACAAGGGGACTCTATTCTGACAGAATAACTCAATTTTTAGCATAAAACTATGCAAGGAGGATGCCTGAAACTGAAAGCTGTGAATGAACCAAAAGAAGTTGCTACAACAAAAAAAAAACCAACTTTAGGTTAAAGGTGTTCTCATCAATACCTGTCAGACCTGCTCATAAGTATGGCTCCACCTTTATTTACTGGTCTAATAAAAACCAAGAGGGAGAAGAAAAAAAATCAACCATGAAAAGCTACAGGGTTTATGGATAGAATGAATCTGTGCTGCCTTTTACTCTTTCTGCTACAAAGGTCAACCCCCACACCCTTGGCAAGCTTGAATTTGCAGACAGTGTGCTCCTCTGACTCCTGGACTCTGTAAATATTTGATTCAGTAATGCTCCTTCTATGGCCTAGCAGTAACTTTACTTTTAGACGAACCCCCAATATTGTTTACAGCATCTAAAAAAAGCAAAATGTACTTAAAATTCTGGCATGGTATAAATAGAACACTGAGTACAGAGCAATGATGTAATATTTTTCCACACAAGTGGGAATGACCTAAATGACTCACTCAGGGATCTGCCTCTTGTGAGTTATGAACCATTCCTGCTCTAACAAGAAAGTTCTACATCACTGCCTGCTCTGATAAACACATCACAAACAGAAGATTGAGACTACTATGCCAGAGTAAGAAAAGATTAAGTAGAACAAATCACTGACTATAAAGCATTTGTGCAATTAGGATGCAGTATGCAAATATCTTCATTTTGCCAAGGAATCTGCTACTACAGAAAAGTTTTTCTGTATACTGTCAGTGTCACAGAAAATATACAGAAATCCTAGGCAGCACATTCCATCTTTCAAAAGGCTTCTATAAAAGTGTGACACAAGCTAGAAGCATTAATGAAAATCAAACAAATAAGCCCACAGGTTTCCATAGATGGAAAACATATTCAGCTACAAGCATGATTAGCTGGATCATCCCACTCAACAAGAAACTAAAACAAGAAACAAAATGCAGCATTTATTATCTTTAGTTCTTCAATACATAAAAACCACTTTGGAACTGTGATATTACTACAGGTGCAATTAAGCCCCACCCTAAGTGGTCAAAGCAAAACTTTAAAATACTAAATTTAGTCTTACAAAAAGACTAAATTTAGTACTGAGTTAAGATTTTTTACTGACTAAATTAGACTGAGTTAAGACTTCAAGCTCTAAACTCAATTTGCTAGGTCATGCCCTACTGACTGACTTTTCCAAGCTGGAATATGGATCCAACAGTCCAACATGAGATTAAAAAAGTTCCAAGTACACCATACAGTTGTCTCTGCTTGCTCACTTATTCTTATATTGGTTTGGGCAATCTTATATTGGTTTGGGCAACCCTCTAAAACTGCAATAAAGATGGGAGTGGCCACATATTCCTTGGCTACTCCCTTTCTAAGCAGTCAGTTTGAACAAAAGGGCTTCACTGGATACAGTCATATTAGATACTCCTTTATTTGATTTTCCTCTAACAGAGCTCACCTCCTCAGCTTCCTCCTCTGAAATACACACAGAAACACCAGTTTACAGGACCAAATCCTTGTGAAATGCCTCTCCAGGCTGATATCTCAAAGCATCTTTCTGAACCGACTAATTTTTGTCCATTTCTTTTCCTAAACTACTCTTCCAGGATTCAGTGTCTCTTTAAAATACAGACTAACAGACTAACACACAGGCTCCAGTGCAAACACACACTGCCAACTCCCCTGGTTGGTGACCAAATTCAGGTTACTCATCATGTGAAAAGCTCATTTAATAAAATGCAGAAGTGCTACTCAGAACAGAAAACCTCAGGCCAAGGTTACTTGTCTTCACAACTGACACATGCAAAGAATATGTGCTACATAAATGCAAAACCAAACTCAGGTCAGACCCAAAAATTAAAATAGACTTTTGAGTAGTTTTTAAAGCTTAGTTTGAAATATCTATGCATCAAACTTGCAGTAAATCATAAGACATATGTATTTTCTTCTCCTTCTGCATTTTGTATTATCTGTTATAAGAAGACAAGATAGCTTAAAACTGAAGATATCTAAGCAAAACTAGAAATATGATGACATTCATGAGCTATGTAATCTTCCATATCCAGTCTTGAAACACTGCTGAGAAGGCATGTTCTTAAGTTCTTTTCAGAGGAGCCCTAATGTTAGCTGCACATTGCATTAAGTTCTGCATATTGTTAACTAATATTTTAATTTTACCATAAATACAGTATTAAAAGTTGATTTGCACTCTGAAGATCCAAAATACCTACTGATAACAGAGAATGTTTCATTCTCACAGTTAGTTAGGGAATCTGCTGCCATCTAGTGAGCACATATATTATACTTTTAATTAAAAGCATTTTACAATGCCAAATTTAAATATAAATATGTGTGTACAGATATATAGGATTACACTTAAGTTTCAGTCAGCTCCTTATTAAGCAGAGTAATGAGGTGCTGTGACAAACTACAGTGAAAAAACTAAGGAGCAGGCTACAGGCTGGGGAGAATGAAGAAGACATGAAACTGCACAGAGCCAGGCTGAACAATCAGATCAAGCTTCAGCTCTCAAGACTCACCTAACTCCTAAATCACTTATGCAACCTTCTTCTGGACTTGCTCCAGCAAGTCTCTCTCTTCCTAGTACACAGAAGCCCAGAGCTAGACATAATACTCCAGGTGTATCTACTCCATATTCTAATTATTAGCTTACATATTGCCCCATATGGGAACACATGACGTTTTTTTCCATTTTTCAGCCTTAGAACTTCTATTAAGGACCAGATGTACTAAATGCTCCACAGAATAAACCCATGGAGAGGGGAAAAATAAATAAACATATAATTTTACAGTCACCACTATTTCTAGCCCTTAGCAAGGCATTTGTATTCTTTGTAAAAGTTATCTTATTTTCAATGAATTGTCACCACCACAAATTTATCATCCCAACCAGCAACACCAGTCTATTCACAAGTCAGTTAAAATAACTAAAGCAGGCTTTCTGATGGCTAAACAAAACATAAAACCCCCACAAGCCAACAAACAAGAAAGCCACAGATGATTTTAACTAGTTGCCAGACATCAACAGCATCACACCAGTACCAAAAGGCAACTATGGATTGAAACAGACAGTACAGCACCGCAGGCAAATGACTGCTACAAGAACCAAGGCTCAGCAGCTCCTGCATATCAAAATGATGACAAATCTAAAAGGACTTACAGGCTTCCAAAGCCATCAGCTTGCATAATAATTTTGGAAGAAGCAAATGAAAGTAGAAATGTTAAATGATGAGATGGACAAGTCTGGTCAACTGAAGTTACACCTCCCCAGGACTTGAGACCTTTAAAAGATTAAAGGCTCAAATATTTGTGTGAAGGATGCTCCAAACTACAGAATCTCAATTGAAAATGTTGTGCCTGATCTACCCTACATCACAATATATGAGACTCTCTTTCCATCAGAGTTCAGACTGTTTCCAGCCCTTATTTGCCTAATTACCTTGTCAGCCTGGCAAGGAAGCAAGTTAAGAAGCACTCCCTAAATAGGAGGATTCAAAATGTTACTGTTACTTACTAGAAAAACCCAGTACTTCACCGAATGGAAGTAGCAGTGGCCCTCAAATACCTTAGGTCTGCAGCCAAAAACCCACTAACTAGAAAGCTTCCTGCACCCTCCAGGAAATCTCATGCTAAGAGCAGTGCTTATTACAAAGCCTGACAAAAGATGCTGACTCTTAACATCTAAACTTAGAAGCATCACCCTTTGCCTTTAAAGCTGAAAAGGTTTGGAATTAAAACAGACTATTTGAAATGCTGGCTGAGAAAGGCAAGCAGGTCACTTTCTTATTATAAATTTCCTGTATTTAGTACCTGTGAATGCTCATGCAAGAGTCAACTATTCAGAATGTCTTTAAGCATCAGTGTCCTTTATAATTAGCTTTCCTCTAAATGCATAGAGTCTTTTTCCAAGGGCCAACTTTTGTCACACGCTTTTTAGGAGTCTAGACACCAAACATTTAAAGGCTGCTAATTCACATCCATATGTAAAGATTTTTGCCTACTTTTAAAGCAATACTTTGAATCAAGAATTAATATTTTAACGATTAACAATACTTGCAGAAAGAAGTAAACCTGGACATACAGCCAAATTTTAACAGATTTTTCCCCTATGGATGTAACTGCCCTCTACTGGATGCAAGTCAGAAGTACTTAAGCACCTTCCCCACCTACTGGATACTACAAACAGCTAAAAAGAAATAAAAGATTTCTTTGGTTTTCAGAAAAAACAAGCAGCTATACAGAAGCAAGCAATCTTATCCCTAATGACAGATATCCTGAGTAATGAACTGGCCAGTTGAGAGGCAAATGTGAAACTCCTTCCTACTTGTTTATTTTACTGCTAAAAAAAAAAAAAGCACCTGTAGTTTAGTCAAATCTTACCTCTTTTTCATGGACCAAGCTGAATTTACAATGCACCATTTTGATCTCAAACGTGTCGGAAGTATCAGCCAAACAAATCCTCAGATTTTTGTAACAGCCTTAGTGCAGACCACAGACTACTGACTATTTTTCCCTAAAATTCTTCAACTGAACACCCAAGTACACACAGAACATGGCAGAAATGTCTGAATATTGGTCATAATTGATTCAAAGCTTTAATGAGTTGATATGTGTCCAAGGATCCTCATCAGCTGGAGACAGATTTCTGATTTTTTACCAAAGAAGGCTCCCTAAAGCAGATCCACACAAGAGCACTGTTCCTTTCAGCCATACCTGCCTAGTGAAGCAGACAGAGCTAACCAGTTTGAGAAAATCACTTACTACACACTGAAAATAAATTCCTCACTGCTTAACTCCTGCACACTAAGACAACATTTAATGAAGCTATCTATGTAGAAGTTTAAGGAATGTTTTCAAAAGGTGTTCCTAACCTGAGGTATTCCTTATACCTGAGATACTACACAGCAGTACATGGCACCAGACTTGTTCTTATCCTCCTCTGAAATTCACATCACCACCTTGCTACATCAAGAAAATTCAGTGCTTTGTCTTCCACTTTCACTCTGCTTTCTTCAGCCCCTTCTGGCATATGAGCTGATTCCCAGCCTTTTTTACTGCCTATAAGGTAGCAAGCAAAATAGCTGCCTGTCAAGAAAGAGGATTTACTAGCCCTCTGTTCTTGAACAATACCCTTTTCCCCCACCAACACTGTCTGGAGAATGAGATATGATGAATGCTTTAAATGAACACAGAACTAAGCCCTAAGAACTCTGTCCATGAACTCTCAGTGTAGCACATAGCTTAGAATGACTGGAGAAAGGTAGGGATAATAAAACACTATTCTTGTCACAGCAAAGAGACCTGGACAGAGTTGTTAAGTCTCAAATGCATGTCAATCCACACTAATATCAAAATTTCATGGATGATTATAATTTAGGTCTCCAAGCACCTTTTAAGTAAAAAGCAATTAGCAGAAGGAAAAGTTAACAAGTTGGAAATAATTACCATGAAAAGACAGAACACAAACTAATCCACAAAAAGTAATAATGAAAAAGCAGATGAGAGGTTTTATAAGAATGAAGCAGTATTTTGAAACAATAATACTCTCAACACCAGCTTCAGTCATAATGACATTACAAGATTAAATTATTTTAATACTGCAGAGCAAAACACCAGTTTATTCAGAACATATGGAAAATACCGTGTAAAAAAACACAGCATACTAGATTTAACTTAAATTATTGAACCTGTAAGTAGAAAACAACTCTGAAAAAAAACTTCTCAAAAATCCCTTTAAAAATTAGTACTTGCAACATACAGGTGTGCCTAAAATACAGAATTCACTTGATAAAGAGATCAGCTTCTGTGTCCTGGCCTCCTGCTCCCCCAAAATTTTCTACTGCTTTACCCTTTCAACTGCCAAATGCAAGATAATAATACTGATTTAATCTCCTATTCCCAGAAAATTGATTACAAACCTGAAAACTATCTGTGCACCAGCTATTTTATCCTACAACACAGTTCTACATATAATAGTTTTACACTCTTTCCATGAATAAGCAACTTCAGTACTTTACCATAGCAAGCCAGAAAAACATCAAATGCAAATACTGTTAGTTAAGTCAAAGACTATTAGCTCTGTCTACAGCTAAACTGCACACACACTAAAGAAAAAAAAAATCAGTGAACTCACACCAGTATGTACTTTACAGCAGTAAAGTAAGAGCACAAACTCAGCATTTACCATCTATACCAGCAGTGCCCTGCAGACACTAAAAACAATATTTTTAAATAAATCTGTAGCACTTTTTCAGCTACAAGATATATTGATTTTATTGATTTCTGCACAGGGAGGATTAACTGCTCTAAATGATCCCCTTCGCTGGAAGATCCCAGTAACTTTTAGTCCATCCCAAAATATATTTTCAGTGGGCTCTGCTCACATGTGATCACAATGCATGCAAGCCCTGAAACAAAACTTTCCTAAGTAAAAACAGGAAACGAAATCTTGAGTCTCTTAAGGGGAACATGTCTCATGGAATCTGCTACAAATATAGGAAAGTTGCATTTGGAACACATCAAAGCTAAATTTTGTCTTCACTCCTTTAATCTCTACTTCACAATCATCTCCAGAAAACAGGCACCAAGGACTGGATCTGGTTTACACCCTCTCTAAATTTCTTATCAGACCAGGTGAGAAAATATTTAGTGCTCTCACTTCTCTTTGATTACTTATTGTCACCTTATTTAATTGATTTTCTAAATTACCTGCTGGATAGCCTAGCTAAGGAATTGGACACATAGAGGCAAGCTAAATAGCTGAAGGAATGCAACACAGAATGAGAACAATCAGCACAATGCTGTTAAAGCCTTCTGGGGAGAAATCCACAGAATGCTTACCTAAAAAAAACAGTTTTTATTCTACCAGTAATGTTGGTGGTAAACTGTACTAAGACAATTACAAACACATTAAAAACTCAATTCAGAAACAGCTTCTATTAATATTCTAATGATCCTGCTCATTGAAACTGCTAACATTTTGAACTAAAGAATGCACCAATGCCATTACCTCAAAAAAACAGAGGATAAACTCTTCAGGCAAGAATTCCTTGTGACTAGGTAACAGAAGGTACATGAAGTGAGACTTATGAGAAATTCCAAGTTCCAAAAAATTACATTTATAAAGAAAAAGCTTTTCCTCTTCTCCCAATACCAGAACTATCTTATAAAGTTATGAATTGATCAAGATGGGCTTTTCTAAACTTTTGCTCACAAAGAGCTGAACATGCCCCAAAGTATTTTTAAGCAGTAACTTAAAAGCTTACTATCATATTTGAGTAGGAAGTACTGCTGTGGATATTTGAATTTTCAAACAGCAAATTTATTCTGATTAATTGACCTTTATGCAATTTAAACCCCTTCTTTTTAACAAAGCAATTATAATCCTTCCTTTAGAGGTTTCAAATGGTTTCAAGATTTTAAAGGAAACTGGTGCTCAAGTTTAAATATTTTAACATTTACTTTAAAAATTTATGTGGAAGCTTGCTCTTGCATAAAACGACATATTTTAGTTGCTTGGCTGAATTAGTACTACCTTCACCACAAATTCCTTAACTTTCAGCTTTTAATAACATTTTTAAAATCAGCAAGGCAAAACAAAACCACCACTGTCTAGGAAAGATAGATATAAACAATTTGAAATATTTAGCAGCACTGAATGAATCACACAAACATGTACCCTCAAGGAGGATTTTTTCACATAAGGGCCAAAAACAAATTAGCAGAAATCAATGAAGTTTAAAGGATTATCATAATACAAGCGTGGAAAGTTTGCCATGATAAAAGGAATAAAGACAGTAAGGTGCATGTAAGATATTTATCCTAGAAAAGGTAAATAAAAATGTATATGCAGCAACTTCCTCTTTCTCATTCAAACAAAAGACAAAGCCTAACAGGCCTTTCTTTTAAAATATTCCATTATACTTAGAAATACAGTTTAGTCTGTGGAGTTGCTGCTACAGAAACCAAGTAAAAGAGCTTCACAAAATTCCAGTGGAAAAATTTAGGATAGTCTTAAAAGCCTTGGGAGAAGTGATTAACAAACACACATGCTAGCAACCATATAAATATAAATCTTTCAGGGCAGAAGATAACATCTAGCCTCTGGGACACTGAGGTTGGTTGGGGCTTGGTTTTGTGTTGTATGGGTTTTTTTCTTATAAGCAAATTATTTCACAGAGAGCTTCTATAACATCTCTTATACTTTCCTGAACAAAAGAGTCATGAATAAAAACAGAATACAGGACTGGACAGCACAACACTCTAATTCATATTACAGCACATTTTAAATTTTCAGTCTTTAAAGAGAGTTTGATTATTTTTGTAGTGCATGAAGTTACCAGAAGACAGACTACTCAGAGCAGTAAGCTTTTAGCAACAGAAAATCACAAAAAAACTTAAGCCCCACACAAAAATCAAAACAAACAAACACACACCCCATCAAATTTACCACCCACACTTTGGCATCAAGAGAGCACAAACCTACCCACACCATTTAGGTTACATGGCAATTTATAAAAATATGAATAACTACTTACCTACTACTAGCCCACACTCAGAACAAATCATATCACCAGCTCTGTAATCCTCCACTAAAATGGAATCTGGATGATTTGGGCAAGTCACCCTTGGAAGCACATCCAAACTAAAAAAAAAAAAAAAAAAAAAAGGCAAAAAAGTTCCTTGATGATAAGAACACTTCAGTAATACAGCACTTAATGTTTTAAATTATAGAATATTAACCTGATTATCTGAGCTGCACTTTTTATATGAATGCTGCAACTACATTTGACAATCAAGACTTCACCTAAATTGCAATTTTCTTGTAATGCATCTTGTACCAAAATCACTTCAAATCAAACACTAAAAATCTACATAAGAGACTTGATTAAATGCAGTGTAACTCAAACTACTGCTAAATGAACTTTCCTAAGAAGTTAGTGGTGATTTCTTCATTCCAAATGAGCATTTTCACTCCTCCTACTCAGAACAGTATTATTTACCAGGTCCTTAACTCAGAAAGTTACACATACAACATGTATGGTTGGAAAATTCCTAATTCAGACACTGATTTATTTTAAAGTATTTGAAGAATAAATTCCATTTTAAATTAAGCAATGCACAGTGAAATCTTAACAAAAAATAATCAGCTCCTATGGCAATTACATGACAAGAAGTTCTGAAAACAGGGATCTCTTTCACACTCATGGATCTTCAGGAATTACAACTTCCCATAAAGCATTAGCATTATTCAATAAACAGCTTTTAGTTACTGACTAAAGTAACAACCAATTGCTTCTAACCAAATGTTTTAAAAGTAAATACTTCGTATTAACAATATGTTACATAATACTACAAGAATTATTTCAAAATGGGAGTAAAAATTGTTTACAATTGGGATCCAATATATTCCACAAAGCCATTTTGCTAAAGTTCAAAAGCACAAGAAATTGATCTCAAAAAATTTATCATAACTACTAACTTCTATTTGAATAAGCCAAAAAAACAATTTGTAATCCATTCAATTGTAAAAATGTTTCCAATAGAATTACTCTGAGTTACCCCATTTCCACAATTTTTTCTGCCATTAATTCAACCTAACCACAGTCCCCATCGTAATTTTCATTTTTTAGATATTTCCAATGAGTCTAGAACACAAAAAATCAGAACATTTTAATCCACTGACACTTCACAAAAATGTCTGCAACCTGAAACTAAAACTGAAAATCAACATAACTATTAATATTAAAACCTCCAGACAGCATGTCAACACAAGATGTTCAGATGTAAATTATGTTCAAAAGAGTACATGAAAGCTCTTCAGACTACCTTCCTTCTATTCCCAGCCACAAGTTTCATATGACAACACTGTTGACAAAGCATTCGCAATCATCCGACATTTGGCATTACATAAAAGACAGTGACACACCAAGCAAAAGGAAAAAAAATGCAGATGTCTCAAAGAATACCAACCATGTTTTGTTTCAGACTTTACCTTCATAAAACATTGCAAAAATTTGTCTTCCCATCCCAATTTAACTCAGTTTATCTACCGACACATATGCGCTGTACTCCTTACAATGGGTTCAACTGACTAAGCCACCTACACCCAAGGAAAATGCATGGCACGTGTGTAAAGGCCCATCCCAGCAAATAACTGCCGGCTTGCAGCAAGACTACTCGGAAGCGCTTCCTAGATCCCAGGACAGGTTTAGCAGGCGTTACAGAGTCACTCCGGTCTGCTCCGCGGGCTTTCAGACCAGAAAGAAAAACTCGGAGTGTCTCCAGGAGGAAGGAATTCAGAACCCGAAACCCGTCTGGTCGCTGACTAGCGCCGGTCCGGATTTAGGGCGGGAGCCTGAAAGCAGTTTGCAGGCCCCGATAAGGTGGAGCCAGGCCAGGGAGCTGCACTCGGCTCAAGGTAGCGCTGAGCACGGGGGACTCGGGGGCCGCAGCTGCCGGTGCCCGGCCGGGGGACACGGTGGGACGGGCTCGGTGCCACCTGAGGCCCGCCCGGCCCGGCCCCAGCCGCGCTCGGGGGACAAACCAGGCCGAGCCGCCGTTCGCACCGAGCTGTGGCTGACGAGGAGCTCCGCACGCAGAACATCAATCCCCCAAAACCCTCGGCGTCTCCTCGGAGCGCTGCCCCGCAATAGAGACACGAAGACGCAGAGGAGGCGAGCTCGGCCCCTTAGAGGCCGCTCAGCCGAGGGCCGCCCGGCGCGGCCCGCACAAACAGGCGCCCTGAGGCCCGCCCGCTGCCGCCCTAAGGAACGGCCCCGACAATCAGGACACCGGAGAGGGGCCGGTGTGCCGTGCACCGCGAGAGCCGTGCTAAAACGGCAGCACCGGGGCCGGGCAAGGGCGGCGATGGCCGCCGCTCAGTCCCCAGGCGGTAGTGGGGGCGACGCAGCCATCCTCTGCCCGTGCCGCGGACGGGAGCGATATCGGAGCCGGAGCCGCTCCCGCTCGTCCCCCCGCGCCCAGCCCGGCCCCGTACCGGCTGGTGGACGCCATGTCGGCGGCGCTGCAGCAGGGCCGAATAGCGGGCGGCCCAGCGGCCCCTGCAATTAAATCCTGAGAGCGGCGGGCGGGGCCGCCGAGCGCTCCTACGGGTGCCGCGAAGGGGCGGGCGCACGCTCGGGGCGGGCCCGGGCCCGGGGCTGCGGGGCGCGGGCTGGAGCGCTCCCGCCGGGGCAAGCAGCACCCCACAGACCCCCTGCGCAAAGCCCGCCGTGCCGGCCCCGGGCCGTGACTCCGGTTCAGCTGCTCTTGGGCACACTCTGCAGTTTCGTGAATCTCCACAGCAGACAAGCGTGAGCAAAACTGCCGCAAGTTTGCACAGAAGTACATTGGGGTTTCTTTAAGAGAAAGACTGAAAATTTTAATTTTTGTTTTTAAAAGACTGAAAATAACCTCTGAGTTGCATTACACATATTTCAGTAAATCCTTGTTTTAACTCCTCAGCAAGTATCAGGAAAAAGTTATTTACAATGTCATGTCAATTCGGTACTGTATTAAGTAATTTTTTTCTTACATTTCCAATTTTAAAAAACCCTACTATTAGATAGTTACATTATATGGAAGAGTTAATAAGAAAAATCAGTCTGTCTATTTATTCCAGTTCTTCAGGATCACTTCAGCTGCATCTAGTGTGCTGTCTTTCTGCAAAACAAGAAACAACACTATTACTGCAAGTACTGAGTTCCTGAAAAGAGCCAATCATGATTATATCATCTCAAATCAGTAGTTGGTTGTTTCAGCTGCATCCTGTAAATTTCTTTTCAGCCAGTTTTTCATTGACAGTTGTTAGGTAGAAATCTGGACAATACAAAGAATTCAGTGCTGATTCTTTGAAAACATTTATTAGATATGTTTAAAAGATACCATCTCAGCATTCATTTAATGAAAGCAAAACTTACATAAATTCATGGCATTAATGCAGTGATGTAACTTAGCAGCTCTGGTTTGGAGACAAGCTAGCACACTTTCCTAATCCCTGTGAGTACAGTTGGGATTTTTCAAACTCCTTGCAGCCCGGTTATGCTGTGATCTATTTAAACATAATCCCTCCAAACTGTGTAGCTTGGCTCCAGCCCGGTGAGTCATACAGGCAGTCTAGCTTGAAACCATTAGTGCTGTTTGTCAGCCACAGGTACAACCAGTAACTTCATCTTGCTTGTTTCTGGCTCAGTTTATGCCATAAAGACTTTACACCTCATCAGAAGAAGTAAGTAACACAAGGAGAAACTCCCCTTCATTACTGTTTCAGGCTAAGGCTCTGATCTTTACACAGAACAGCTCAGGATTTGCACATGCTTCATTATGCTGTTACAGAACAATTGGGAAACATCTCAGGGCTTTGGCCTTATTGAAGTTTACATACCTGTCCCCAAAGCCTTCCAGCCTTTCAAGAACAAACTTAACAGGGGAAGAATATTTGCAAAGAAGGTGCTCACAAAATGGCAAAAACCAGCCAATTCACAAAAAAAAAAACATGTTTGCTTCTGTAATTTGGAGCTCACATGAAGTCTGTGTATTTTCTAAATTTGAAGGTGTCCTCTTCATTGTTTTTTGTATTGGACACTGAATGGACATGGGGCACACACTCTGCTGTACAGTTATTTTCTGCTCTGGATTATGGGTATCACATTAATTGATAGCTTACCTGTCTCAATAATTTTCACTGTCACCGCTGGTCAAGAATGCTTTTTGAAACCAATACAATAAGCTTAAAAGGGCTACCCATCCAGTTATTTTCTGCCAGTTGCCCTTCCTGGCCATGCCACCTACACTGATGGTGTAAAGTCCTTCAGCAAAAAGACAATTGAAGATACTTTGTGCTGAATTTTACATCAAATTAACTTTATGTTCCTAAAAGCTTTCAATACAAGAGATCCTGGGAAAAATGTAGGTCAGTCTCTTGCAGATTCCTGTACTGGATTGATTTCAGGACACAAGCTTACCTTAATGAAGCAAAACCGTATGTATTTTTCAAACTGTTTCTTTGTCTCAAGAGCACAGAATGCTGAAAGAGGAATTGCTGACAGCTTCTGAAACACAAAACAGAAATAGCATTTGCTTATTTAAATGTGTATAAGAAATCTGGTTTAAGCATGATGATTTTACTATTCTGTTTCTAGAACTCTCCCTCCCAACACATGAGGGAAAGACAAGGTTCAGTTTTGTATGCACTAGCTAGGCTTGTACTAAATTCAAATTACTTTTTTTTAGGCAAAATATTTCAAAGGTACTTTTGTACAGCTAACACTTAAGCTTCCTGAAAGAAAAGTGCTGGGATGTAGCAAAAACCTACAGTGTACATTTTCAACATACTTAAAATATTTTAGTCACACCATTATCAATAACACCAAATAATATTTTGAATGGAACATCTCTACTACATTATTTAATAACTACAGTTGCACTGCTCTTGCTTTCAATAGAAAAGAATTCATAAAACTAGAATATGACTAAGACATCTTACCTTAGATGCTATCATCCATTTGACAAATTTATAATCATAAGGTTGTTTCTCATCTACATCAGAGAGATCCACATCTAAGTGTAAAACAAATATGTTGTAAGATTTCCTAGACTTCAATGGGAAGGCATTCATTAACAGCATTTTATTACAGTTAATACTTAAGAATGAAATTATATGTGTTTTTTTAATTTATAATTTTTAAATTATACTCTAAGAAGTAAAATAGGCCAACAGATTGAACCTTTTCCTTCTGATCTGAGCACTTGTTTTCCATCCAAAGCAAATTCAGACATGTAAATTGGAGGAAAGCCTTGTAATACTCCAAAAGTCCTAAAGTCTGGACTATTGGGGATCAGGGCTATGGAGGGTACTGAAGAGTGCATTTATTGCATGGACAGCAATAATCCCTGAAAATGCAGTTTTCTCATCTGTGAAACTGAGCTACTGAAAACTTCCTGACACATGATTAAACTGTGATATCTTTCTGTGTTTAAACATTTCTGTCTAAATGACAAATGCCATTTAGACTAGTTAGTGAAAAAATGGGGAACTAAAAAGACCATCCCCTGTGTGAATGCTTTCTCTGAAGCTACCATAGCCTGAATTTTCAAAAGGTTTGTAAATTTTGGTAGCATTCAGTGTTTAGAGATCAGAATGCTTCAAAGAGCCTTTAGGGCGTGACTTCAGATTAGGAAAAAAAAAAAAAAAAAAACAAACAGAAAAAAGAAAATGCAAATGGGATGAACTCAGTATATTATCCAGGCGCTTGGCTCTCATTCTCATAATCACAGATGTTTTGAAAATAGGAAAGTTTATCTACCTCCTTTATCCCCTCTAAAAACATGTCATGGCTTTGCAAAGCATGGACAAGTTAGGATCACAAATGCTTTGCTGAAGCTCATAAAATCTACCTTACCAACTAAGGTGAAACTGAAAATTTCAATCCCAGTTAGTACTCCAGACAATGTTATGCACACATATGGGTGCATATGAGATGAGAATATAGTTTAAAATGAAAGCTGAATTTTCTCATTAACCAAATTTACTTTCCCCACACTCTTTAATAAACTTTATACTGACTTAACGTGGAAACATCAACGATCATGAAGTATCCTCCATCTGGAATGACAGGCTTCAGTCCAGCCCCTTTCAGAAGCTGAGCCATCCGATCACGCTTGCTCTCCAGCTCTCGAGACAGGGAGTAAAAATAGCAGTCAGGGTCATCCATGCGCTTGTAGTCCATCCAAAATGCCTGTGCCAAAGCCTCCTGGAAACACAGGGTAAAAGCACACATTAACACTCAGTACCCTCACAGACCCTCCCACTTCCTGCTGAAATCGTGGAATTTTGTTCAATCCTGGCCCATATTAAGCAAATCACCACACAAATTACACAAGATACATCTGTAATCTGTTAATTACTTTGTCCTGTGGCATCACTCAAAACACTCACTCTTTTGCTAGGCACTAATCATACACTGAAGTCAGAGTCCCGGACACAAAAGTTTACAATCTGAATTGAAGCTAAATTTATTTGTTTCATAATAATGTACCATAGAATACTGGACACTAGTAGACAGAACTTTCATTTATATTTGCTAGGAAACCATTAAGATTTCATGTTTTACGCAACACGTAGTTTGTGGGTACAAGATGACAGAATCCGCAAGAGTGATTTTTTTTTAAATGTCTGGTGAGCTGATCAAATTTGTTTCCTCCTATTACACCCTAGAATATGTATCTTGACAACTAAAAGGTCATTGTAGTGATTACTGTTTTATTACATGAGGCCCACAGCTTTCTTACACCAGAAAACAATCTCCTTTGCCCATCTGTACCTACCTGTAATGGAGTTGGGCAAGTGTAGAGTGTATTTTGGTGAACAACTTGCAAATGCTTAATCAGGTGCTCAGGACCAATGGACCAACCAAGCTAAGGGAGGAAAGGGTGCATATATTACACTTACAGGCAGTGGTGTTACTAAGAGATAACAAATACTAAAAATTAGCCAATGTCTTGAGTTTTTTCTATTTTTAAGCATTTGTTTTGATAAATTATTAAGAAAAAGCTGGTTTACACAAAGCTTGATGTATGATGCCTTTAATAAATGGTAGATTTGAGACAACTATTCTATTTTCCCTTATCCCTATCTCTCATAGGACACTGAGTAAACTTTTAACTCTTCATAAAACAAGAGTTAGAAATCCAACTGAACATTTATTAGAAATGTTATTTCTAATTGGTTTAGAGCCTATCCATCTCTTAAGCTGCTGTGTCAAAGCCAGTTTGAATATAAAACAAAAGCTCACTACTGCATCATATATGCTGGCTTCACTTTGAACACATGCTGATGAACACATGGTGATGAAAAATTTCGTTGCTAAAAATTTTTTTTTTTCACTTTCTGATACATATTTAAAAGTCAAGATGGGAAAACTGGGAAGTTAAAATATTATAATATCCATGTTTTCTCCAAGAATCTTCACTGATTTTGAACAAAACATACTGTGGTGGTTTTTTTAGTAATTTATGCTCACAAGAGTTTATCAGTTAAGAGACAAGAAGATAATTAAGACATGGGTGTTAAAAATAGGTAATTGCTCCAACTGAATGGTATTGTCACATTTGGAGACATGAAGATTTGCCAGAAACTTTCAGAACACAGGTCATAGAGTAATGTTTTTAGAGTAATAAATGCATTCTGTGTAATTTAACTCATTTATATTGATTCTTCTTACCTTCCAGCCAGTTACACTGTATGTTTTTCCAGCACTTCCTATAGTTACTGTTCTTTCCCACATACCTGGCAATGTAGCTGTACATAAAATAAAATTATTTTGGTACAGGTGCACTCACATATTCCATGTAATTTGAAGAACTGCAATGCCTCTAGCTAAGAGCTGTATGTTCATTGCAGCATCTTAAGCAAACAACAAGAATATTCTGAAATTATAGCAATTGTAACAAATGAAAAAGGATATATGGGCCAGTGTTTTCTAGCATGAAAAGAAGGTAAGGATTAATGAAAAGAGAAAGAAGAGACAGAAAATGAGAGGTACAGTTTGAAAACTACATGTTAATTATCCTCAGCCAAAATGCACAGTTATCCATAAGAAAAATATTATCTAAGGCTATCCATTCACCCCAGGACAGGTTATTTCTGATGCCTGGTAATTGTACTATACACAACATTAACTCAGGCACTGCAACCCTCTTTACTAGAATTGTCCAGTTCAGTGTCACTGGCTGTCTCAGACATCAGAAAAAGAAACTAATTACTAAGACTTCTAACCCAGAACCAAACAACAAAACACCAGAAAACTAGCAGAGTGAGTAAATAAATTATGCTGTATTGTACAATTTGAACAGGCCTGAGACTGACTGACAATAGCAGTTAGCTCAAATGTCTGCAAGGATTAAGAGACTCACAGAGGCCTCTCTCTGTCTTTGCAGTTGTATCTGATAGGAGACCAAAATCCTTTGTTCCCTTTCCAAGGAGATAAGAGAGCAAAGGTCCCTTCCTGTAGTTTGCAATTTTTTTTCTCTATGCAGCTTCTGCAAAGCTCTGCTTGGACTCTAACTTAATTAATTTCAAGAGAAACAGACAAATCCAGACACACCTAAGTCTGAGACACAAAGTCAGTCAAGGCTGCAATTACAGTAGTCACCAACATCTGACTTCACCTCATTTGCACACTAGAAGCCCTACCAGTGAATCTGTCAGTTGTTAAATGCCCTCTCTAGTGAAACCAATGAACAAAGACTTTCCAAATCAAACTCCCGAATTTCACGAGGAAGGTTTTGTGGCAGTTACCAGCATTAGACATGGCATAAGTCTTTCAGCTATTTGAAAACATGTATTGCAATTTTTGGAGCAAACTTACCAAGAAGAGAAACCAAACAGCATGAAAGAAACTAATTTTTCTATTAGCCTACCCATACTCAACTACTCTGTGACCTTGAAAAGAAAAAGTTTGAACAGATGTATCTTCTACCAAGCTAGGCCAACAGTAGAGATCACTTCCTAGAGGCACCCAAACCAGCTCTCACAGACTGCAACAAGAATTGCCTTTCAAAGCTAATGGCCTCTAGCAAGCCTGTTTTGCCACATAGTCACAGGAATTCAACCTTGGAGATAGAATGTGACAGCTTTTCAAACAATAGCAGCAGTACAAGGGCACAGAGAAAGAAGTAGCTCCATTGCTTTTCCAAACAAGTTTTAAATAGAGAGGGAAATTTCCCTGTGGCAACCATATATGACATCATATGACACCATAACCAAGTCTGACTACAATTTAAAAACTAATGAAGTGCAACTAACATATAATAAGCCTGTTACCTGGGATAGTACTCAGCTTGTTGAGTGGCTTGCTCAGAATCCTCAGCTATGAGATGCAATCTCTAAATCTGTCAGTGCAACCCTAATCATTATGCAGAAGAAGTCCACGTTTTCACAGAAGTCAGATGATGGGAAACATGATGAAGTGTTATATGCTACAGAAAACTGCTTCAGTGACAGCACAAAGACTGTACTAATTTTATGAGCTGTGGCTAGCAACCCCTGCTAAATTGTATGAAGGAACAACTATCAGATCCTGTAAATTGATGCAATATCCATTTTGTATCTCCCACAAAAAAAAAAGTGTCACTGCATTGGATAGAATATATAGAAGTTATTATGGAAGCACAAGAGTTTATACATAGAGAAATAACACACTCATTTTTATTGTATTGTTTTTGTAGACTTAAAAGTAATAAGGAATAGGAGAAACTTAAGTAAAAAAAGAGCAGAGTCTGTTTCTTTTACTGAAATAATGTTATTGTTTACAGTGTTACCCTGAAAGTTCTAGAGTACTTTTAACACTAAAGTTAATGACCTCATGGGATGTGTTAGAGAATCCATACCTAAACCTAGCTGACTATCTTTCTGGGCTTTAATTTGCATTTTCTTTATACAGTACTTTTACATTTTATGCTAAATTACATAATGTCTTTGGTTTGGTGCAATGTTTTGGTTTGAAGCATTAAGGTGCTGACAATGGAGATATTTCATCCTAAGATTTCACCACCTGTCCATAAGATGCAGTGTAGCTGACAATGTGCTTGGACCTGCTCCTGTTGAAAAGGAAAAGGGATTACCTTACACCACACAGAGATTTTGATTCTGAAGACAGCCTTGCATGAAATGCTAAGGCCATGAAACACCTGCTAAGCCCAAGCAGAAATTTTTAATCTAACTGACTTCACTTTGCAGCTGGGACACATGATCAGTTACTGTTAGGTAACCTGTTAAGATGCAGTGACTCAGATTACTATCACATTAACATACCCAAAGTGTTCTCTTTCTTCCATGTCCGAAGGTCTTTGACACAGTATCACTATCAAGGTAACCACAACAGCCATGGAATTAGGTCACCCTCAAAACAGACCCTATGCATGGCCAATATAATCAATGTACTGCAGCTGGATGATCAGCAACTGTGCAGCTGAGCTAACAAGTACTGCAAGGTCATTTAGATATCATTTTCTTTCTATTACTCATAAGATTCAATTTTCACAATGATGTAGCCCCTCACCAATGGATTTTGTTGTCACTCTACAAATATGGAATTGAAGCCTAGAAGCAAAGTTATTCAGCATTCAACCAGTGGCAGAGCTAGGGAAAAAGGTAAGTCTTTCCATGCCTAATTTATACTTAAGTGCCTTGATATCATTGTTTAATCTACTGTATGCCTCTATTGCACACGACTGAAATGTGCCTTCCATACAGTAAGTACATCAGAACAGGTGGCTCATGCAAGATGCTACCATCAGAAACAAAGTATCTGTACATATGAGAAGGAAGTTCTGGACTTTTCAAATACATCAGCAGAGCCAACCCAAGGCCACCAGATGAGAAATTTTCACAGAAATACATAGCTGTAGCATTATTGAACTGGAAAAGGAGTTCAGTAACCTTAGGCTAAATTGTTCTAAGGCAGTGGGAGTGATTCCACTAACTTCAGTGAAACTTGGATCAACTTGGATCAAGTAAAACAAGTGGATCAAGAACCTGGCATCTTTTTTTTTTTTTTTTCTGGTTTGTTCTGGCAATTTTGCTTTACCCCTGTAACAACACTACCTGAAGATTTAACAGGCTTTCATACTGCACTTGCAGGACTTACTTCAATGAATTCAATGTCTAGTATTTAATCCTGTCTCCATCCTTGGGTGGGACAGTGCTCATGCACTATCTCCACAATGACCTTTATACTATTTTTTAGTTTTTTATAATTAGTGGAGCAAAAATAATTGTATTCCTCATTGTCCATTTCCCTCATTATTATCTCTACAAAGCTTTGAGAAGAAAGTTCTAATTCCTGTTCCTTCTATTAGTTCTTCAGCAAAGCACTGTCTAATATACATAGAATAACAGCAACTATACTTGTCATGGCCAACAGAGTAACTGAATAAGGATGGTAAATTTATATGATCATAACTGACTTACAAGCATCAGTCCCACTGGTTTCTATGGATATCTGCTCCAAAGTCACTTAAGAGCCTTGGAAATTCTATTTAGAAATAAGTCTTTAAAATAATTTTTAGAAAAGAGAGAGGATCCCCTCCTTAGACCCTAAACATTGAAAAACTTCAAAGCTTGAAATATGAGCTTCTTCCAGCAAGCATTATCCTTGGGAGGCAAGTTCACAGCATCATTCCACTACTACTTCTAAGATGCCACAAAAAATCAGTACCTATTTTAATGTGTTTATTCCCTTTATACACCAGCCATTCATACACCTCATCACTGATGCACAGGGTGTCATGTTTTATACAGAGATCAGCTATTACTTGGAGCTCTTCCAGGGTAAAAACCTGGGATACAGGAAAAGTAAAGGAAAATACATTAATCACAGTATTTAAGGCATTCTTTGAAATTAAAGTGGTGTTAAAGCAGGACTCTTACCTTGCCTATCGGGTTGTGTGGAGTATTTAGAATAATTGCTTTTGTTTTGGAATTAAATTTATTTGCAAGTTCAGCAGGATCTAAGACCCAGTCAGCACTAGATGCAGTGTTTCCATCCTTTTTCTAAAAAAAAAAACAACCCACAATAAATTTATATGTGACTTTAATACATGTTGCAGCCTAAAGTTGCTCAACTTTTCACGCTGAAACACTTTCATAACCATATGTGACAACCTATCCAATCTGTCTTGCTCACCTAAGAGAGGTTGTTCTAGGAACAGGTAAACTGTAGTGACAGTGGCTGTCCTCCTCTGGCCACTTTCTGTCCTAAAGCCCCTGCAGGAATTGATTTCCAGGATCTTGTTGCACACATGCTGATTATTACAGTGTGTAATGCAGTCACATGGCAGGAGAGTTTACAGACTTGCCACACAGTAGAGCAAGTGTGTGCTTGCTTGACTGAAAAGACTGATCACCACTGGGAATTCAAGGTCTTTTCCTTCTTCTTAAACTAATGAAAATGGCCAAAGAGCTAAAAATCTGTAGTACTGAGTCTCTGGAGTTTATATACTACACAATACAACTATCCCTGAAGTATTACAAATGGCTAAGGAGTTTGGGCCAGTTGGAACACAGAACAACAGAGCATGGCCACACCACCCTTGTGACACCTGCAATGACTGGGAGAGGGCCAGACCGAAAACAAGAGTGTGAAACAGAAAATGCTTGGAGGTGCCCTGTCATTCAAAACATCCCTAGAAGATGGACTTCCACCTACTCCCACTGCAGTCCTGGAGGTTTTGTCATTCTGTGTTGTTCTGATTTCATGGTGTTCCTGCAATAGTGCTGCCCAAAGAACCCCTCAGCAAGGCTGCCAGTTGCACAAGGCACAGCTGGCATACAGAACAATCCTTGCAAGCTGTGGGCATAATGCCAGCAGTACCAATTTGGCAATTAACCTATAGCCTATTTAACAATAAAGGAAACGGTAATTCTGTATGTATAGCAAATACATCTACTGCATGATCAGTCCTTATTTAGTAAGCATACTTTGGAAAATAAACTGTATTCTGTCATTGTAGGAATTGCTGTAGGGATCAGGAACCAAACCTTTTGAAAACCAACTGACAGAGAAATTGCACTGATACGTGGATCCCCCTTCCATAATTTGCACTGAAAACTGAAGAAAGCAGTTTTATCAGCTTTCAGAATGCACAAATTAAAGCAAATAAGAAACACTGTCACACCTTCTCCAACACTAATAAAATATTCTCTTTTGGATTATCATTGTCTCAGACTTACACTCTAGCAATCTCATTTTTATGTAATTTGACATTACGAAAAACTATACAGAAAAGCATCATATAGATGTTCAGCAAACTGCATTGAACATGAATGAGAAACTTTATATAATTAGTAATTTTTAAAAAGTTACTCACACATCTTAGTGGGATAAAAACAGGCTTTGCACCCGCCATCTTTACCATTGGCTCGTAACAGTCATAAAACGGCTCTATTATTATTACCTGAAATGACAATCATCAGTATCAGAAACAAAGAGTTTACTGTGCATGATACCATCCTATTTCTACATTTACCTTGGTGCCATAGGTTGATAATGTTTCTGGCACTCCAGGTTTAATGTTATAACATTGCAGAATATTCCTCCTTTTAGAGTACAATACAACAATCCCCTAAGGCTAAGTATGATAACCACCACTCATTTTTGACAACATACAGAGGCTGTTTTTCTAATTACAAATTACAGCTACTGACTTCTAACAATAAGCATGTTTGAGACCTACACACGGATTTGAAGGTACAAAGCAAAGATGGGAAATAGCAATGGTAAATTACTGAACCACAGCAGAGCTGCTTAAATTACGCCCATGAAATTCCAGGATTTCCCAGTATCTAGAAATCAAAAGAACAGTTAAGTCTTCAAATTTTATCAATAATTCTCAGGTAAAGAAAGAGGAGAAACTCAAGAAAAACTGCACTGAGGCTAGACAATAGGAAAACAAAACAAACAAAAAAAACCACCAAAAGCAAAGGCTTATAGAACTATTCCAAACAAAAGAGAAGTGACTATCAGAGCAACCGAAAAGCAAGATGAGAATACAATGTACAAGTGAAATCAATGAAACACTGAAAGCAAAATACACAACAACACAAAAAGTTTTTATCCACTATGGATACAAATATTCCTGTAAAATGACTCTTTATTTGATTGTCAAAAAGGCAGACATCAGTAATAGTGAAGAGCTGAGCCATCACAGCTAGTACGGTAACTAACTAACTAACTAACTAACTAACTAACTAACTAACTAACTAACTAAGCTTTTCTGCGCCCTATGCTCCCACCATGCAGTGGCCCAAAACAGAACCTGATACATAATGGTTACCCAAACATCAGCAATTCTTTGTACCCTCTGTTGCAGACAACATCCCACATGTTTTCTCAAATAAGAAATCAGTGTGTATTGTGTCACCTAACAGTAACAGGGATAAATAAACTACCACAGATGCCCTAAGAGTGAAAAAAGGTGTTTGTAAATTGATGAGTGATAGGAAAACATTCAAAGGATAGTCTCCTAATCACAGCTTCTGAAATCACAAGTCACATGTATAACTGTAAAAAATCAAACCAATAGGGACAGAAAGAAGCCCCAACATTAACTTATATTTAGAAGTAGACAAATAAGAAAAAGAGAAAGATTCTCAGGTTTGCGAGTATATGTGAATATTTCCAGTAAAAACTTACTTCATCTCCCTCTTCAATTAGTGCCTGTATTGTACTAAAGAGAGATCCATAAGCTCCCACAGTCACCAGGATATCTGTGAGAGGATCAATCTTTCTTCCACAAACTTTCTCATAGACTTGAGATAAGGCTTTCACCAGTGATGGATGCCCCTGTTCAAACCAAAAAGAAAGTAACCAATTGGAGCGCGCCTGACAATGTATAAAGCCTGAGTTTGGGCTCTTTTCTATGTGTATCAAACTATTACATTTTGAAATAGAAAAATACATTAGCCCTCAGTGTTAATGGCTGCTAACAGGTAACAGGGTTTAAAGTTTTTGCACACTAGGAAAGAAAAGCTTGTTTTCAATTTATTTGTATCTACTCAGAATTTTTTTTTCTATCTGCTGCTTTTTAATTTCTTTGATATTATCACATCTCAGAGTAGGTCCAGATAGCCTATAGCCTAGCTAGGACAAGAGACAGAAGGAGAGAAGGGAATACTCTGACACCAGTTCATCCTCACCTCCTCTTGAGTCTCTTTCATCTCCTTCTGTTTCCTCTCTTATCTTTCAACTAAAAGTATTTGGCGCAAGGGAAAATTTTTATTGTATTTATATATTGCTGATAAATAGGACTTGTGATCAAAATATTGATTCATATAGTCACATCCCAAATCTCAGAGTACCATTCACCATTTGTGTCCCCTCCAGGGACATGGCAGCAATACAAGTATTTCTTTCTCATTCTCCCATTGTACTCTCTGATTCATGTTCCCACTGACTAAAGTCAGAGGTAAATAACCTACACTCTTTAAAGTGAATCAACTCCTCAGAGACCTCCCAGACCTGCTCTACCATTCTGCTTTTGCTGAAGGGTTCTGCCTTGAAGAAGCCTACACAGAGGAAGTTCATTAGTAACAGACAAAGCTACTAGATGAACTTAATTTGGGACATAAGACTATGATCTATAGATAAAACTAATTTAAAGTCAACTTTTTTCCCTGTGGCACATTTTCCACTGAACTTGGGTCCTGGAGTTCCACAATACTTACAAAGCCTCTGGTGTACTGGTTCAGTCTGTCAACTGCTGCTACCTTTGCCAGCTCCTCTTTAACATAGCTGGGAGGGGATATATCAGGAAGGCCTTGGCCGAGATTAACAATTGAGGGATCTGCTGCCACTTTTGTAAATTCAACCCTGGAGGGAAAAACATCTTAAAGTTAACATACCAGATAAAATTATCTTTTTATTCATTAGCACTAGAAGGCAAAACAAAAATATTTCAGTTTGCCAAATTCCCAGCAATGGGAACAGGTTTAAGTAGAATGGAGAGCTGAGGGCTAAAATAATGTGATCACAAGAGTCAGAGGGCACTCAAGGAAAGATTGATGTTCTGCATCTATAGAATAACATTTCTGGAAGAAGTGTGCTCAGATGTGCAGATACACAAACACACAGTTGCTTTGGATATATGCAGAAATTGAATACCAAGCACATAAAATGTCCTAAAGATTAAAATCAGTCAATTGAAGGTGTCATTTAAACTACCCAGTCACCTCAGAGTGCTGTAATTTTTTAAAGTAATTTTAGGCAACAGACTGTTTCAGGTTGCCTATTAACTGTTTCTAATAACCTGAGGATCCTTGAACAATGTTTCCTTCCTCCCTGCACAGATCAGCTTTACATTTTACTCTTTCCTCCCTACTGAAATTTTAAAAAAAATTTAAAAAAACAAAACAAAACAACCCTCTCCCCATCATTGCCCTCCCACATAGCATCACAGTCCTGTGAAAAATGAATACAAATTGCTAAAAATTAGCTTGAGGCTGAATAATCAAAACACCTTGTGTATATGTACACACAAGTAATGCAACACATACATACAACTAAGGTAAGCCCAAAATAGTCTTTTCACCAACTAAGAAAATTCCATATTTATCAGTGAGGGCAATATTGCTTTAAAACCAATTTAATACCTAGAAAAAGATGTATTAAAAATAATGAGCCAAATTATAAAACAAGTATAATGGCTTATTATAAAAAAAGTATAATGGCTTTAATAAAAATCTGACTTGTTTGGTAAACACAAATCAGGTGTAATTGAAACACATTATTCAACGGAATTAACATTTAAATTTGAAAATCAGCTATACTACCATGCCCATGAGTTATATTTGTCTTACATGGTTTTATAGATGAAGAGAAGCCCAAGCCTAATATTTAAAGCTCAAAAATAAAAATTAATCACACCTTTAATTGAATTTAATTCACTGCTTCTAAACAGGTGCCAAATACATTCCAGCAGGGATAGCAACTGCCATGTATCTTATTATTAGCAATAATTATCTTTCTGGAAAGAAAATACATCAGCCAAGGACATTTTCTGACACTTGCAGATATTTTCCTCTTACTTACCACACATTGCTATCAAGGCCTTCAATCCGTCTTGTATTTTTGTGTCTGAAGGGCATTGTCTGCAAGATCAAAACATACAGACAGAAGGGTTTTGTTAAGGAAGACAAAGTATGATATTGTTGGATTCAGCATGAAAACCCTCCCTCATGCTTTCTCAAATACACCATTGCCAGCTGAATTCGGTAGCTACACAGAATTACAGACATGTTCTTTCATTAAAGCTTGCATAATAGCTTGAATTCAGACTAACAAAAATCTCCTAAATTCTTATTCATCTTTATCTAAATCCTCTAAACTTTCATCAGCAAGGATGGAGGAGGGGCAAAATTTAGCTCCGTAGCTTTAAAAGGTGATCTTAAAAGGAAATAATTAGTGTACATACTTTCTTTTTTGTTTCTATGATATGGTAACAGCTTAAAGATTGTGCTATTTCTAGTCCAATTCCTGCTCAATCCAGTTTGGAAAGCATGCATTTGCAATGTAATTTTATTTGTAAAATTGATGGGTAAGAAGAAAATAGCAAAGACAGTTCCTGGTTTTGTTCAGATTTTTTAAGCTTTAAAGTATCTACCTTAGAGCACAGCAAAACCACGTCAGAATATGGCTTTTTCTGTGCATTCAGACCTTGAATTAAGGTATTGGAAAACTTCCATAAAATAGGTTTGTAATAACTGCTCTACATGGAGGCAGAGAAAAACCTATTGATAGTTGTGGTATTTTTAAGCTAAAACTGGAAAGAAAGTTAGGAAATATAAACCCAAATTTATTTCTATAAGATGCAAGTTCATGTCTATCTTTGCAAACTAGCTTGATACCAGAGAAAAAATTACCTAGTTTCTCAATACTCCAGACACTCCTGTTTCTTTGAGTCAAGCTACAGATTTTTAGCTACTTTTATCACTGCCAGCTATTGTCATTACCAGAAAGATTCAAAAACCATATTCTAGCCAGCATACTCTGAGATGAAAATATCTGCATTACCATTAGACTCAAGTTTCAATGACTGCTAGTAGACACAGGATGCAGCAGGGCAATGCTGGCACTCATCCTGCTTACAGTAATGAAGCCATCTTGTGTGTTGTGATATGAAGAATGGGAAACTATAAAATTAAACTGAATCTTCTGTGCTCCTTTGTCTTCTCAACAGATCTGATTCTGACCTCATTGTGTGACACAAACTCAAGAGGAATCAAACACAGAACACCTTTTAGTTGTCCTCAGGAAGAAAACCTTTAAGATCACTAGACGGGTCAAGGCAAAATTCTTAACCCAGAACAAGAGGGAGTTAAGGGAGAGTCCTGACTAGGTCATCTGTATTGAATTTATTTAAAAACACACATATAGTTTAGAAGATTAATCCAATTTTACAATGTATGTTTTGGTAAATATGATCAATGTTTGGCTTTAAAAATACTAACAAGACAGGTTATGCTTACACTAAGACACACACATATGTTTTTTTTTGACATGCTAGGCTACTTCTTGTAGAAGAGGGAATAAGACTCACCTCAAATCTTGCTAATTAACAATGACAATTCTGTATGCTGCATGAGTAAATTTGTTCCATGCACTGCCTCTCTTTCAATTGTTTCAACTTGCTAAAAGCTAAAGGCTTATCAACTGCAGGACTTTTATAATTAACTATAATGTAAATCTTAACTGCATTGAGAAACCTTCCCTAGCTAAAAATGTATTGACCATAAAATAAGCCTTCACCTTACTGTTCCCTACTATACAAGTTTAAATATATTTAACAATTCAAGTCTTTCTATTTCTTTCTTTCTTATATCTTGGAACTAGTTTTAAAAGAGAATAGCAGGACTTGCAGTAGTTTTCAGGTTTTCACAGATTCAGATTACAGTGGTGTTCAGGTCAACCTCACTAGTTTGGGCAAGCCAGCTAATTAAGTGAGATTTTAAGACGAAACCTTCATTCACATTCTTTTTCTGGAAGGTCATGATAAATCTTAAGAATCTTTTTTTTTTCAGCCATCACCTGATAATCTCCAATCCACTTCTAGGTGCAGGGGTAGGACTTCCAGGAGTCAAAAATGGGTGTTAAGCAGGAGACCCATGTCTTCATCAAGCTCTAACTGACCTCCTACTTCCCCTAACACCCTCTAACAAGGGAAGCACCTGATAGAAAGCCGATGCTGCTTGTATTTATCTTTTTCTTAATTCAGAGAAACTTGTCATGAAATTGAATGTCAGCAAGTTTAATGATGTTGGAAGCAGACACTCTGACATGGTACATAAATAATTGTAGAATACGCTCTAAAGAGCTACAACTTAAGCCAACATCTTAAGAAAATTAAAAATTAAAAAAAAAACAAAACCAACCAGTATTCAATTTGAGGACATTTAATGAATATCCAACTCAATTAAACAGAATATAAATACATATAGCATATGAAAAACTGACTCAGGCAAAAGCTGACCTACTTGCACTTCTCATATGGGCAAAATATGTTGCAACTTCCCAGTATGACTCAAGCATCTGTTTTGAAGGATCTGTCATGTGCCTTAGTTGACCCAATGTTTGACTAGATGAACTGGGAACACCATTTACATTTCAGTGTTCTCTATGGAATGCAGAGTGTCACCTCCAGCTGCCTGCCATGTTGCAAAGCTGTTTGCTCTGAACATAACTGAAGACTTAAAATGAAGTTACACAATCTCATAAGCAGTTAAGCTGACAAACTGAAAAGATTCTATAAAATTAAGTTTAAGGTACGTATAGACCCCTTGTTGTTGCAGCATCAAGAAGCAACATTATTGTCATATCATTAAAGGAAAAGTGAGATAAAATTAAATAAATTTACCTACAAAAAGCCTGTGATAAAGCTGAGATTGAACCTGTCTCTTGTATCTCAGGCTTCTCTCTAAAAGCTAAGGAATCTTTCTGGTGTGATATGTTCTAGATGTGACTTTAAAGTACACAAAGCAATAATCACCAAATTCTGTTACGCTAGTCTGGTTAATATTTGACTGATTCAAATACCTTATTTTGTTCTTGATAGTAAATGTTTTTCATCTATAACAAGAAACAAACCATAGCTAAAGCATATATATTTGCAACATTGCAAAATTAATGCATCTCTAAAACACTGCATGAAATATGAAATAGTTTTCTCTATGCAGCTGAAGGAATACTTACTGCAGAGGTGGAATGCTTGATGGATCTGGAAAGCAAATCTGCTCTTAGCTTAATGCCACGGCAACAGAAGTTTCGTGAAGCAAGAAACATGCCTGCATAATAAATAAGTGACCTGAAAAACCTTACAGATTCTAGGAAACAGTTCCTACACAACACTAGACAATTTTAAGATAAGATCCTCTCCTCTTCCCTCCAGTGATTTTGTTTCAATTAAGTGCTACTAAATGATTACTTTGTCACAGTTGTAAGCATAGAGGATGAAACTCTGTAATTGACAGGGCTGAAAAGTGTTTCTGAATGTCATCTCAAAGGAAGGTTTCCTTTATTTGACATTGATCTTTTTTTTTGAATAATAGCTAAGACTAAATGCAATTCAAGCTTCAAAGTCTCTGTTAGAATTCCTGTGAAAATGTATTTGTGTAATGAAAATTGCTATTAAGATTGCTAATATACAATAGAAAAAGAGCCAAATTTTTTAAATGTTACACATCTTTAAAACTTGTCTCCATTTCCAAATGTTTCAAATCAGGTGTGCTGAAATCAGGATAATTAAGATGACCAGTCATCTTAAAGTTCCTGGAGGCCTAGGAACTTTATGTAACTACAATAAGTTTTGTCACAGTGACTTGGCAAACATTAAATATCTCCCAGAGCTGAAAACAGCAAGAAAAGACACTTTGTGTAGAGTAAAATCATTCACAGAGTGGAGAAAATGTGTTCTGTTAATTAATAACTATCAAAAAAGAAGTAAGAACTGGTACTTCATGCAACTATTTGCAGAAGATACTTTAAAACATGTATGTTAGATTGCATTGCCACAATAACTGAAATGTGTTAGACACATGTAACCCACAAATCTAATGTCAGAAACACAGTAGCCACAGCAGTAGAATTATTAACTTTTTTTCCATCATTTATGCATTAAAGGGTGTTTCCCCCCTGACTTTGCTATCTGAGAAGGGGAAGAGAACAAAAAAAGAAAAAAAACTATACTATTTGCATTAGAAACATGGGAATGCCATTGCCTCTTAAAGCAATACCATGTGAGCCTCGTGAACAGAAAGGAAATGGCAAATCCATAGCACAGTGAAATATGATGTTTTCATTAAGAAGAATCCTTTTAGTCCAACAAGAAAGTGTCCTTTACACTTATTAACTAATAGAAAAGGCCAGTCAAAGATGACTCAATGCATAAGTTTTAAAAGTATGCTGATTTTGCCTTTCTCTTACTCCTGTGCTACAAACTCAGTCTCACTTCTGAAATTAGGCTCTTTCTCACACACTACTGAGTTGTGGCTAACTCAATTAGACCTTCAAAATAGCCCCATAATCCCACTGCATTTAGCAATGTGCAAGTAAACAATTTATGTTCATTTACAAGAAGAAACTCTGCTAGTCTGAGTACTAACAAAAGTAAATAGCAAGAAAATGTTTGACATTAGTCAGCAGACACTCTTAAAGACATAGAAGAAATACATGTGCTTTAAAAAGACCAGAAAATCCATTTTAAGTGATTTCTAATAATACCACTTAGCATATTCAGGGTTATCTTTGAGAATAACTATGCAAAATCAAAAATATTATTCAGGTCTCTATTGCTCTCCTTGTCTAAGGTTACTTGTGTAACCTACTGATGCTATCTTAAAACATAACCATGACATTGGTGCCATTCCCCAGAGTCAGACCAAAGACAGCACAACTCTTGCAGCCCACTGTGAACACTTGCAGTAGTTAGTTAATGCAGAAAGACAAACATGCATGCTTTTGTCTGATTCATTTTGTATTGAGAAATAGAAAAATTAAACAAAAAACATGCAAGCCTTACATGCAGAACTAACTTGCAAATAAGAAAAATTACTGACAGCTGTAAATATTTCCAGCATTAGTGCCATGGTGCACCAAAAACCAGAGCCAGTATTTGACACGAGGCAATCACACAAACCCACCACACTGCATGAGCAGCAGCAGACCTGTATAACTGTGGTGTGGTCAATCTCTGCAAGTGCCTAAAATACCTGAAGAAAAAATTATATCCACCTTTAATACCACAGAAACGTACAAACTGTGAAAACTTTATGAGGAACATAATGGAAATGACTTGGCTGAACAGCCTCAGTAAGAACAGGCACTGGCATGTAACACTTCTCCCACTGTTTCTATCTTTGTGACACTTTAACACTGAAAACTGAACAGCATTTGTTCAGACTCAAGAGACAAGATTACTGGGCAATAAATGAAAAAGCCTGCTATAAAGTACTTTTATGACTTCTTTTATTTCTGAGTACCTCCACTTAGACTTCAAGGATTTAAAGGGAAAGGTCTCCTTAATATAACCAGATACTCTCCCACACACTGATCTGAAAAAAAAAAAAACAAACCAAAACCAAGGCCTACCCCTTCTCTTTTTTCCAAACACACACATTCCCAGTGTAATTTTATATGACATGTTAAGACATACCACAGGCTCAAGAGAATTATTTCCTGTTACTTTTACAATGAATGCACTCTCAATTATTACCCCATATATGTAAGTATGTGTAAGGCACATCAATGAGATGGTTTTTATTATCCTAAGCTGAGTTTTTATCATTGGGATACAAAGTTTCTTCCAGATGAGGGAAGTTACACTCCGGGCAGCTAGAGAAGTACTGCAAACCCCATTTCAACCCGCTTCAAAATTTGTAAGGTTCTTCAAACAGAGAAAATGCACTGATCTTTGTGGGGGAATTAAAAGGTAATATTAATTTCTTTCTTAGTCTTATTAATGTTTCTTTTTCCAATCCTGGAGTCAGTCATGAGCATTTTGGCCAAGAGTCATGTCTGCTAAACCCAGAAATTAAATTAGGAATTCTTTTAATCCAATTCTAATTTTCAGTACTCTGAAGCATTCATGTAGTCAGTCCTGCTGGAATTCAGGCTTGCATATCCATAGAGAAAACAGGAAAATTAACATGTTAGAGGAAAAGGGATAACAAATTACTACTCCTACAGCTTTCTATATTTTTAGGGGAGTGAGAAGCAAGCAAGGCTACCAGAAAGGTCAGTGCCATAAATGTTTTTTAGTGGGACTAGTAGCAACATTCTGGTTGCTAATTGGGTTGAAACTCAGGTTTGGTACTTAAACTAGGCTGGAAGATATAATTGGACTTGGTCATGGAAATAGATGAATACATCTGTGTACTAACAATCATTTAGTTCATGCTGTGCTTTGTAACAGTTCCAGCATAGATAAAATTTCTGAGTGGTAAGCTCTTCTGCTCCCTTCACAGCTGCCCAGCCTCCTGGTCATACAGCACCCTGACACTGGGATGCTGAACCTCTGGGGCATTTATAAAAAGTTACAATTTTGTAATTGATTCATTTTTCTCCTTTGAAACAAAAGGCCAAATGCTGCCATTCCTTCATTTTTGAGCTTCAGTTATTCCATCTCTAAAAAAAACCATGTCACAGAGCTTGAACAACACTTGGTCAGACCCTTTAAGCTGCTGCATTTTTTCAGGTAACAAATAGTTTCATTTTACTGTGGAGCCTCAGTGATAAACATTACTATAAACACCGAAACCCTGTCTGCCACCACAGTAATGTCATAATGCAAATATAATCCCTGTTATATTTGTCCTGGGCTTAATATTTTTTGGATACGCAAATCTAGGAAATGTTATACCTCAGCTAAATGCTGTCAAGACTTTGCAGGACTGTTTCTTCTTATTGTCTAGAGGATGAAAGCCTTGGAGAAAGAAAAGGTGCCATTTTACCAGTGGAGGGCTCTCCAGGACTTTTTTTCCTACCATCTATATGTAATAGATGGCTTATTGAGCCAAAGGAACTGTTGCCAAATCACTGTACTCAGGCAAGTTGGGCAAAGACACTGAACTTAAAACCTTCTCTATGAGAAAGATTTATCATAGCAGTCAAATTTTGTCATTTCTTCTTCCATAATCTACAAGGAATTGAGCAAATTGTGCGCGGGGAAACAAATTTTACAATACGGATTAAGGAGCGAGATGAGATTGTGGGTTTTTTTCTTTTCTTTTCTTTTCTTTTTTTTTTCCGCTCGTAGAGCAGCTCTACCATGCAGCCACTCCGTGCTGCGCTTACGCTCCCACTCACGCGTTCGCAGCCAGCAGCACGGGGCTGGGGAGGCCGGAGCCTGCCGGCACCGCCGCCGCCCGCCCTCGCCCGCAGGCCCTCGGTCAGAGCCGGGGTTCCCCGCCCGGGGTTCCCCGGCCGCTCTGCGGGAAACAAGCGCGGTCACCCCGAGCTCGGGCTGGAGCCGCCTCCCCGGCAGGCGCTCGGCTCAGAGAGGCCCCGGAGGCAGCGGCGCCGCCACACTCGCCACACTCACCACCCCGACACCGCCTCCGCCGCCCGCCGCGATCGCTGCCGATGGGGCGGGGCCGGGGCCGTCCGTCCCACCGCCATGAGGGGCGGAGAGCGCCCATCCCTCCCGTTCCTCCAGTCCGAGGGCCGGAGAGCGCCCATCCCTCCCGTTCCTCCAGTCCGAGGGCCGGAGCGCGCCCGTCCCGCCCGTCCCACTGCCCAGAGGGCCGGAGAGTGCCCACGCCTCCCGTTCTTCCAGTCCGGGACCGGAGAGCGCCCGTCCCGCCCGTCCCGCCGCGCGTGTGGGCAGCTGCTGAGGGAGGGAGGACTGAGCGCAATGCGGAGAAGCGGCGGGGCAGAACCATGGCTTAGAAATGTCTCCCTGGTACGTCATGGAGCTGCACACACCCATGTCCGTAGCGCCTCCCAAACATCATAAAACTTGGCGCTTTCTTTGGAAAACTGGGCTAACTGGTTACCTTTCTTGGGCTTTGGCCTTTCTGGAGGGAATAAAGTGTCAAAATCGTAAGAAATTATCTCATGCCTAAGTTAACCACTTATAAGGAAAAAAACTGAGATTTTCCAGATTTCTTAAGGTATTCAATAAACTCACAGAACCTGCATTTATAAGGTTTCTCTTCACAATCAGGACAGAGACTTACCCAACTCGTAAATTTAAAAGTTCCCTTTAATCAACAGCTCACTGTCACCAAATTTGATTACTAAGTTAAAATATATATATTGGCAATGTCTTTACAGCCTACTTTTCCTGCTCTTATAAATGTTTATAAAGCCGGTTATAAAACCCTTAATACCAACGTCATTGTACTGATCATTTAGATCATTGCACATCATTGTTTAAGAGAAAGACCATATAACTTCAAGCAATTTTTTATGCTAAGTCCCATTGTGATTCCGCAGAGCTGAAAGAACCCACGAATCAGATTTTACAAGGGCCTGGCATGACATAGTGTCAAATACATTTCATGTTCAAAAATGTTCAATAATATAGATAAATATTTTTGAAAGAACTGGACAAGCCAGTGATAAAATGCTTTTTATAGCAAGTCGTTATTGTTTCCTTTTAATGTGGATACTAGAAAGTTCTCTGATGTGTCAGTAAGTATCACAAAGATAACAATTACAGGCAGAATGCAGATACAAAATGGGATATATACACTATTTGCACATCATTACCATATGTATTGTGTTATGTATATAATCATTGTATATTCATAGAAAATGAAAGAGTAACAGCTGATTGAAGAGAACCAATTTCATAGAACAAACTAGAACACTCTACTTGGATGTAGAAATAGTCTGACAAGGCCAGAACAATACAGCAAAATTAAGAAACAAGTCCCAGCAATTATTTTAGGTCCTAAATAAGACACACAAAAAATTTAACACTTTTTTTGTTTGTTTGTTTGTAGTGCTTCTTGAGAATTCTCTTGGTCTCCAAAGAGGACATCTGCAAGCATGCACTGGAGGGCAGCAGATCCCAACCTCTGCTATGTCACAAGGCCCTTCAAAAGGGGAAAAAAGAAACTTTAGCCTACCATTGGCCTTTTAGTTCCACTGATGCACGCATTTTTCAGAGATTTGTGTACAAAGCAGATGCCAAGGGGTAATCCATGAATCCCAGGCTTCTGCATCATCCTGTCTGCTCTAGGCCGTGACACAGCCAGCTGAAGGGATGTTGGTAAGAGTCTCCTGATTCATCCTCAGATGATGAAGCAAGCACTGTTTGAGTTCTTACCCCCAGTGCTGCTCAGGGTTTACCAGATCAGCAGAGATTCTGCTGGAGTACAGGAGCTTTTGGGTCTTGTCTGCTCCATCTGGCACTGACATTTCCTCTCTTGCAAGACTGTGACTCGTGTAGGTGTAACAGAATCATTTGAGCATGTGAGTTAATGGCATCCACTGCAGTTTAACTAACCAGCAAAGACAGCAGCGTCTGTTCATTTGGTTACAATTCTGTAGCCTCTGGTGCAATAATTTTGGTTTAAATTTCAATGGAAGTAATATGAAAACCATATAAGAAGTCCAACTTCTGCAACAATCAGTCTGTTGTAGTTGTGGACAACTATGAAAACTGTTGTTGCTACCCATGTGCGGTAGCAATTTTTCAAATTCTTCCCCCAAAAGGAAAATTTTTTAAAATGTAAGGATATTTTGTGCTTTAAGCAAGAAATCCTCACCTTGCATATCAGTCAGATAGTCTTGAAGGAGGCCTCATCAGCGTTAGAGAAACTGAGTAAGCAGTCCAGCCTTCCTACACTTTGAGTAGTATGTAGGCCCAAAACTTCTGTTTCAAAGATCACTAACTTAAAAGAACTTTACCAGTTCTACCACAGCAGGGAAAACAGGAGCACTGAGCCTAATGATTAAATACATTGTCTGATGAATACAGCATTCAACAGTTTTCATAAAATTAAATCAGCCCTGAAACCCAGGGCTCAGCTAAAGTAATAAATTTAGGTGTGGTGAGACATTTGCTTTTTTAGATTTATCTTTCATACATAAAAACAGTATCTATTTCTGTAATTTAAAAGTAACTTTGCCATCACCCAAATTTAACTTTCCTGACCTTTTTTAAGGACCCCAAGCATCTTGTACTGAGGTTCAGTTTGGAAGCATCTCTCTCGTTTTGTAACTGCTTAATAATGCCTCCTCAATTTTTGATAGAAGTCTGCCATGGCAGCTTAAGACATTTTCATTGGAACTAAGAATTAGTGCATTTTTGGAACTAAGAATTAGTGCATTTTTAATCTAATTTCTTTTTATATAATCAAGCTCCATTTTTTTTTTAAGAGGAAAGGAGGTCAGGAGTTTCTACACTTCAAAACTGATTAGTGAAGCAGTTGAATTGAAGAGGACAAAATTACTTGGCAGAATTTGGGTGCCCAAGCACACTATTAACAGCCCATAAAAAATCAGCTGACTTCACCTGTGTTTTGTCAGAGTTTTCTGCCCTACCTGCAGTAGATAGGACTCTAATAAATCTGTATCTTGTCAAATCAAAGTAGAAATGAAAAACATAAAATTTAAATCAGCTTTCCCTTGGCATACAGCCAACATTTTCCAAAGTGGTATTATACAAGTTGTAAAAATAAAACCTTATATGTGGCAGTTTCAAAAGGCAGGTATATGTGGTAATTTCTTTTTTATATGACTTTAAGACCTTAAAGATTTTTTTCATCAACAAGAAAAATAATTTAATTACTGATGGGACATACAAGTCTTTGTCACAGACTTGTTTACTGACAAGAAATGGACAAAAGCCTATTTTTCTCATTACAAAATCAACTGAACAACAGATGAGAGAATCTCTTTTCTCACAATTCCTCTTCTCAGTGTCTTCCTCTATTGCTTTGCTCCCTCAGAATTGCACAGCTATGATTTTCAAGCCCTGCTTTTCAAGCAAAGGCACAGAAAGGCAGGCTGGTGTCTGAGCAGCTCAGTGTCCTGTACCCATGCCTGTGCAGAGGGTGAGGCAGGACACCCACACTCTTCTCAGCCATGGATAAATTGGAGTCTCTTGGGTGGGAGGGACCATCCTCACCCCCAGCCCATGGCCCTGCTGCCACTTCGCAGTCTGCCATGCTGTGGCTGCAAGCCCTGCTCCAGGAAGAGTGTGAATCTTGTCTTTTGCAAATCCTTACTTGAGGAGATGAGGAATTAGTGTGCCATCTTGGAAAGAATGCAGGATAATACAGATGAAGAAGTACAGCCCAAATATCTCTCAAGCCCAGCTTTATTCCTAAAGGCTGAGCCCTGCCAGCATCTGGATTGGAGAAGAGGATGTGACTCTGCTCCCACACTGTGTGACTAACACTGCATTGCATAAGGGAAGTCTAGGAAGCTGGAAATACTTCAGTGAGAATTTCCCATATTACTCAGAGTATGGAATAATAAACAAATGCATAGGTTTTTTCAGTCATTTGGGGTGAGCTGTATGACACATATCTGACTACATTGTTTTGTGATTAAACATTCTAAATATATGCCAAGGGACTCCCCATAACAGGTTGTGCTGTAAGCATTTATTTTGATTCTCATTTAAAAATAATGAGTTTTTCTTTTCTTTCATGGTAGGCTGCAGTGTTACAATTTGCTTATCAGATAGTAGTTACTGTATAAGCTTGGCATTGTTTTAAAAAAGGCATAATGGCCAATTAATGTGATCCTGGAATTCAGATTATACTTGCTTTATTGCCTCCAAAGATCTAATCTTAGAAGGTGCTGAGAGGACTCCAATTTTAAATGACCTCATACATTTTTAATGAAAGTATGAGAAATAAAATTGAATGCAACTGCAGAGTGAAGCAGGTGTTGGAAAGCTCTAGCATTTCTTAGCAGTACCCACAAACAATTAATTTATTATTTGGATATTTTTCATACCACCAATGCTGATCTTATATTGTGTCTATGTACATTTGACTTCATTATAAAATTAAATATTTTTATATTGTGAGGGTTTGTGGACAAAATTACCTCTCCCCCCCCCCCCCCCCCCCCCCCGTAGAATAATGCAATTAATAAAAATGAAAGAGGGTATGAGAATGGAAGTATTTCCTGACAAATTCCAGAGGTACCTTCCTTGTATTTGAATTGAGGTAAAGATACTTTGGTTTAACAGACCTTCCTGTCTTATTTTTCCTATGCTCACTAGAAAACTTATAGCAAGTTTCTGTTGAGATGTAGCAGAGACATTTTTTCCTTATGGGTTCCTCAAGTTAGCAGAAAGTGATTCTGTGACATTTTTCTGGCATGGGCTTCAAATAGTAGAGAACTGATGTGTACACTCTCTGGAGGGATATTTGGGATAATTTTTCCAGATAAATCTCTGAACAACCTCAAAATACACATTCAGAAAGAAGACTGAAGGGAATGAGGAGATGATCCAGATTAAATGTGTGCTGAAATACAAATAATTTGCCTTTGGTCTTTTGATCTGACAGCTTCCCTGAGAATCCGAGACTGCAAGGTGAGGAGCAGATTCTGGATTTTTGTACGGGCAAGTTAAATGGGAAAGAGCCTATACTGGTAGGTCCCAAACTGAGTGTTTCAAAATGATGCAAAGTGAAACCTTGTAACTAAAAGTGTTTAACTGATCCACTTAGTTTGGATAACCCCGAAGTGGGGAGCAACACCACACCTAAACCAGGCTGCAGACTGAGGCAGCAGCAACTGATAAAAAATTAGCTGGGGACTATAATCAGCAACAAGAGAAAACTTGAAGGGAGTGACCCCCTTGGGCTGTCCCAGTTGAAATCAGGGCTGCGTGTCTGAGGCCTAACAAGCACAGGAACAGTGATGACATTAAATAACAGTCTGCCTTTTCAAAGTAAATTTCACTATCAGGGAATTTTGTTTTAGAATTACATCTGTATTTTCTACTGCTCTTCTATCTTCAGCTTATTCATCTTCTTCCTATGTTTTGAAGTCCACTAAAAGCCTTCATTCAGCAGAGTATGTGAACAGAATCTTTGTTCAGTAAAATGCTTAATTATGTTTTTCAGTGGTGTTCTTACAAATGAGTGAGGAGCATGTGTAGTACTGCACTGGGACCAGTTCCTGTCCTTGTGAAGGGCAAGAATTAAGCACAGTCTTACTCATGTATCTCTGCAGTTCTTTCTCCTCTTCCTTCTAACACTCATCCTCAGCTGAGGACAATATCCCAACCACTGAATGACTTGAAGGCAAGACCCCTGTATCTGAATTTAGTAGCTTCCATCAACCCCCCTGTAAAATGTCGTACTCTGGGTGTTGCAAGCAGTTTGGAACAGATGGCCAGGTAGGAAGTGTGGCACTCAATTAAAATTCACTGTAGCACCATCTTAGTTTTCATGGAGTCACAAGAGGTGCAGGCAATTCTTAACTGTCTTTTTTCAATACTTTTTCTCTGCATGGTCCTATAAAGAAATAAATTCCTGATGATTTAGGTAAAAGGTATTTTTAAATATTGTTCTGATTTCAGCTGGCATAAAGCTGTCAGGGTTTTGGAGGCAATATGAAATGGCAGACCCTGAGACTCCCAGTTTTCACATTATCTGTGGCTTTGAGATACTGCTGTCTTGAGAAGAAAGTACAGTGATATTTCTGTCCAGCTGATACTCGGTGAAATTTTTACGACTATCCTATTCATCTGATGAATTATTTTGAGCTTTGCTAGTTTGGCACCGACCCGCGCAGCCCGGGAGGAGCAGGGATCTTGTCAGAGCGAGAGGCAGAGGAAGGCGGGCAGGTCCCTGCGGGCAGGCAGAGTGTGACTGCCCACGGGTCCGGCAGAGGGAAGTGTTGTTCTGAAATACCTCCCTGCAGGGGAGCCTTTGTTGGTCACTGCGAGCCACGTTACTGCACCGGCAATCAATGACCTGGAACGTGGGATTTATAAATTGTCAGTAGAAGACAAAGAAACTTTAGCAAATGCCAGAAGGAGCAAGGAGCAATGATCAGGATGTGCCAGGAAATTAAATGAAATCATATTAATAACTTGTTATTAATATAATTTAAGAAAAATAAAATGGTTTTTATTCTCTTAAGGAGAATAAATGATAGTATGGAATTTTAGGGGTTAAAGAGTTGTGGTTCGATAATTCATGCTTCAGCTAAACATGCAGCTGTAGCCTTTCATATGGAAAGACAAGATCCTGAGAATCAGATAGGCAGAAACTCACTTGGTGATCACAAGGCAAGTTGTCATAGGGTGCTTTATTTACAGAGCAGGCTCAGCTTCAGATACTGCTGCCAGCATGATCACTGATCAAGATGCTGCTGCTCCTGCAACCCCAAGCACTGCTGGAGGGTTAAAAGACAAGAGAAATATCATCTCTGTAATATTAAAAAGAATTTTCAATAGAAAATACTTTAAAGTGAAATTTTTACTGTATTAACCTTTAAAATATACAGCACTTTCCTATATAGCTTTCCCTTTCTTACTACATGGAATTTCCCAAAATTGTACAAGAGAAGGGGTTGAAGCAGATGCTCTGGATACCCAATAGTCACACTGAGCATAATATTTGAAATAATTTTTTTCATATATATATTCAAAATTGTGTTTGTGACATCTAAATAGCAAGTTAAAAAAGATCAGGGGATGGCAGAATGTGTGAAAGGAAGCTCAACTTTCACAGTATTGTCAAGCTGTTGTTTTTCAGTATCTTTTAGATGGCTGTCACAAACAAATAGAATGGGTGTTGGAGCTTGAAGAACATTTTCCAGTTAATGTTGCTTGAAAAACCCTGGAAGAAATTCATCCTGAAATAATTGTCACTAAGCTAACTTTAAAGGTGAGCTTGATTGGCTGGGTATACAGTGAGTAGCTGCATGGATAAAACCGGCTGGTTTTGAGTAAGATGTTAACAAAACATTTCCTTTGTTCAGAGATTGGTGTGGTGTGACTGACGGGCTGAGCCCTCCCCTTGTGCTTTCCTATGAACTAGTCAGTATCAGAGTAAAGAACTAAACCTAGATAATTGTGCTGCAATCTTCTGCTCAAGCAATGATGAACCTTATGAACATTAACTTCCTTGTTCTGACTTAATTCAATACTTTGATTCTTAGTGCAAATAGTTATTGGTTTTATAATTTAGGCAAATGTGAATTTGTCTTCCCAACATATTGCTGACAAAAAGAAAATATGGCAGATCCCAGAGAAAGACTTTTAATTTTTGTGTTAGTAGGAAACAAGATTATAAAACAAGATGTACTTTTATTTATTTTGCTCACGGATGGGGGAAATAGTCCCTGTAAAATGGATTAAATAATTCCTCAGGGAAACCCTAATAGAGCAGAACATTTGTCTCGCTGATACAGCCAGCTAAGGAGGCGGCAGATCATGAGACAAAAGGGAATTGGTCTCCTGGGAAGAGACTGGCCTGTTCTCTGCTGTTTACCAAACCTCACCAAGGACTCTTGGAGCGGTAATTGCAGACAATGCCACGATGTTGACATCTTTGCGGTGACAGTAGCTGTTTCTCTGAGGTTAGATTACTATCAGCATACATAGCCTAAGTAGAAACCGTCAACCTGCTAGGCTACCACCGGGACTGCAAACTAGAAAAACAAACAGTCTTTTTTTTTTCAACACACCTCTTCATCGGTGTTTCTACAAGTTCGGATTAAAAAGCGAGGCTCACTTTTGTTTTAATTAGTTTCACTTTTGGCTCCAGCGCAATGCTTGTGCTTCCTCAAAAGTATGATGTCTCTTTTAAATTGAAACTAACACTACTAGCTAAATGTGTACTGAAGACATATTTGAAAACTGTGAATACAATTTGAAAATTGTTGGCTTTTGTAAAATTTAGTGTCTTTGCTATTTAAAATGAAGGCAGTTTTGTACAGCTGCAGGGAAAAGGATTTTTGTGTTTCACGGAGGAAAAGCAATATTTTGAAAATAGTCCCTTTTCCCACGAAACTGATCACTGGACAGAGAATAAACATGACCATAACAGAGCCAGTGTAAGGAGTGTAATTATACTGTAAACAGAGTTTAGACTAGGTCCTTGCAATGGCGTTACTAATAATGAAAATATGTCAGGACAATTACTTGAATAGAGTGAGCTGTTTGCACGACTAAGAGGCAGGAAACAGAGCCCATTTGTCCCAATTTTTGTAGAAATCTAGGTACGAATCAAAATTTTCCTTCAGGCTTTCATGCCTTTGCCCAGCAGAACTGGCCTCTTCAGACATCTGGAGAAGGGAGCTTCACTGCCTACTGGAGGAGGTGCAGTAGGAAAGCCAGATGAATCATGACTTTTGAAAAACGTCGTGTTTATTTGTGAACTTTATAATTTCGGTATCAGGCTTTTAGTGGAACTAAGAGCCACAGGAGAGTCCGGCCGCACAGACTTTTGACTGTTCCTGTCAGAAAGGGTGGCCGGCGTTGGGTGTCCCTGGCCCCGGAAGGAGACCCCCGGTGCAGCAGGACATTCGCAGCGGCGGGGCCGCGGCTGGGCCGGGAGCTCATCCCGAACGGACCCGCGCGGTACCGCTCCCCGGCATCCCCGGTACCGCTCCCCGGCATCCACGGCCCCGCTCCTTCCGCCCGTCCCCAGCGGGGGTCGGGGCCGCTCCGGGATCCGCACCCCGGCCCAGCCGAAGCCTCTGGTGGGATTAAATTGCATTTCGCGAGTGTCACCGTGTCTATTTTTATTTGCTAACGACCGGCGACAATGGCTTTCTCACTTCCTCCACCTCTTCCAACGGCTCGGGTTATTTAAACACCAGCACGCAGAGGGGAATTTGCTGCCTGCGGGCCAGCACGGCCAGCACGGCCGCAGTGCCGCACCGAGGGGCTCCGAGGCGGCCGGGAGCTCCCCGCTCCGCCGGCAGGGGCGGCCAGGCGGCTCCGCAGGTAAGCGGCAGGAGCGGGCCAGGGCCGAGCGCGGCGCTTTTGTCCGCCGCAGCTCCCCCGCCCCGGCCCGTCAGCGGCGCCGCCGGCCGCGCCCCATTGGCTGCGCGGGCGGTAACGTGACAGCGGCGGGGCCCGCCCCAGACGCGCCGGTTGGAGCCGGTGCCTCGCGCTGCGCCGCCGGCTGCCGCGCGGACGGAGCGCGCGGACCCAGCGCCGCTGCGCGGGCGGGCCGGGGGCGGCAGGGGCAGGTAAGGGAGGGGCGGCCCCCGCTGACAGGTGCGCCGCGGGCCCGGCCTGTGAGGGAGGCACGGGCGGAAGGAGGGGAGCGGCGCGGAGCGGGGCTTTCCGAGGGCAGCTCTCGCAGTCCCAGGTTTTCCCGGGGTTGCCCCTCCGCCAGCTGACCGGGAGGGCGCTGCCATCCCGCGGGGTGCCCGGCGCCGCTCGTCGGATGGCCCGGTGAGCCTGCGCGGCGGCCGCCCCGTCCCTCGGCGGCGCCCGGCAGCGGGGCCGCTCACCTGCCGTGGCTCCGCGGGCCCGCCGAGGCAGTGAGGGACCGGGCTCGGGGCGCCGAGCGGGTCTTTGGCAGCCCCAGGGCCCGCGGGCGGAGCTGGGCGAAAACCGCTCTGTGGTTTGCGTAACCGATATCTGCGTGTCCTCGAGTGACCCGGGCGCTACAGGTCGCCTGGGGCCGCTCTCCTCCGCCCCGGGCTCGCCCGGCCGGGCGGCAGCTGCCACCCTTCGGCCCCGGGAGTGCGGGCGGCACCTGCCCTCGGGCAAGGGCCAGGCGGGAGCCAAGTCCCAGCCTCCCCGCAAGCAAGAAAACAGTTAACTCAGTGCCGAGGCCTGACAGTTCTGCGTGTCGAACAAGAACCGTCCTATTTGTCGTTGCCTTCCTTTCTCCTGCCTGGCCAATGCGTTTCTCGTCCCAGCTAGTCAGGGATCTTGCAGCAGCCCCTTGCGTGGCAGCCTCGCTTTGCGCCCTGGCTGAGTTGTGCAAGTGGCGCCAGGCTGACTTTGTGCCCGTCTTCTCAGGGAAACTGGGGCAGCTTCCTGGCTTTGGGTCAGAATCTGGCCGTAGTGAATGCTGCAGTTGACCAGTTATGTAGGAGTGATTAAAGCAGACTTCTCTAAAGCTTAATTTTATATTAAGTATGTAATTAATTATGCTGATAAGGTAAGCTGTGTTTGAATTGGCCCCTAGTGTGGTCATTTAAAACTATACCTGTGAGGTAGTCATTGAACAAGCTAGGTTTATTATGGTTTCAAGTATTCATGCTGTATCTTCTGCTGACTCTCAGCTTTCTTTGTTTGCTGAAAGGGTAAGGTAAGACATCAATTGTTTCAGGTGTCTTGGAATTTTTTCTTAAGTACCTTCCTAGCAGGGAGGGCAGCAGATTAGGCCTTACTGATCTGTCTTGTTTAACTTCAAGAGAGTGATGAAGGAAAGCCCATGAGGTTGTCAGTGATATCTTACAGTACTTGTAGAATTTATTAAATATCATCCATCTGTACTGTACATGTTTTCTTCAGAATCCATGTAGCTCAGATGACAGCGTGAGGAATAGAAGAGGTAACTTTCCTTCAGTATCTGTGGCCCTGAACAGTGCAAAGGGCATGAAATGAAAAGAGAGTGGAAATGAGAATGATTATGGCAGAGAACCAGTAGTTAATATATGATACAGGGGGATTTTTAAGAGTTTTCTTGAGTGTTTGAAGCATTCTGTTGTAGCCAGATAACAAATGTTTATTGGAGAGTTTTATATTAATATATATTTTTGCATTCACATAATGCAATTGACTTATAACTTCAGTAGGGTTCATGTAACTTTTAGAAATTGTGCAATATTAACTTGCTAGTTCCCTTACACTTTTGAGAGAAGGGGGTTACTGGTCTGGCTTTTATTTGTTTCCTCTTTCAGGAAAACATGATTTTTATGGGGAGAAGACTGCCTTTTGTTTATTGCAAGTTACCAATACAGCTGTTGTTTGAAGTTAATGAAACAATGTAGAATAATTTTTAGAAAGGGACCAATAGTGCTAAAGAAACATCCATCTGTATTCCAGCTTTGCAAAATGAACCTTGTAGAGCAGTGTGTTACTGTCAAAGAAGTATTTTTCTAAGGGGGATGGAGGGGGAAATCTTGTTTGTCTTTAGCTGCTGCTGTGCCTGCTCTGCCTGATGTGCTACAGGTAGCAAAAGAGGCTGTGGCACTAAAACACTACTTCAGCTAACAACACCTCCTGCCAAAGCCATAAAGCTTTACTCTGCTAGGATTGGAAATGGATGTTTCATGTGACTAAGGGGATAAGGTGTGGTTTTTATGGGTCTCTGTGCTGCCTATCTAAGTGTTTCACGCTGCTCTCTGTATTCTTAGCACTAACCTGTGGGCTGTATTTATCCTTAGGCATCCTTATAACAGCTGTTCAGCTGTTGTCTTGTAAATAGTGGGATTCTGCCAGTTGCTTTTGCAGTTGTTCTTTTTAAAGATAAGTTAGCAGTCTGTGCTGTGGTCATGAAGCTGTTTGGTTCAGATATCATGGGTAGCCATGTAGAAGGTTGAGAAATGTGAAGTGGAATTAATATTCTAGAGTTTACATATGATGTCTTTAATGTTTAAGTGATATAGGTTATATAATTCCAGTTAGAGTTTTACCAGACTTGGTGAGTGGGCTTCAGTTTATTGTACTTCTGCTTGGGTTTGGGGATTATGTGCCCCAAGAGTTGTTAGTCTGCTACAAATGAGTTCTGGATTTAATTTTTAGCTTGTTGAAATCAAATTGTAATTCACTGTTGAACTAAAGGGTCATAATACTTATGATTGGTTTCCCCAGCTATTTGATTTAAATTTACCCATATGATAAGGCTGTGCTTTGTAGTGCTGTAGTACTTTGGGAGGAAGGCAGATGATGCAGCTCTCAGTAAAGCTGTTATAAATGCAGAGTTCAAGGGACAGTGCTGACACACTCTTCTGATGTACACCCACAAGGATTCTAGGGTCTTTCAACAATCAGAAGGGAACTGTGGAGAACTTGTAATTGACTTTTTCAATTTAATTGTCACTGGTGTTGCTCCATTTCAAAATAATACATTTGCACACACTGAAATAAATTATATGACCGCATTTCCATTGTAAGGGCTCAGCCTCCAAGTACGTTTGGATGCTGTAAACTGGAATGCAACTTCTTATTCTGAAATTGACAATTTAGTTGACTCTGAGAAACTAAAAAGATTGAAATGCTGGTAAGGGGTCCAGTGATACCAATAAGAATATGGTAGTAACATAATCTGGTTGCTACTAATTGTGAGTAGAATTTAGACATTGTTACAAACACTTTGTTTCTTTGTGAGATAGTAGTTTGAATTGTGATTTTAGTTAGCAAAGTTTCAGTTTTGTGACGCAACAGCTACAAAACCACGGCCATGTAGTTTGCTCAGGCTTAATTAAAGTGACATTGATTTTTAGAGCTCTTATTTCAGTTGCAGAAAATGTAACCCCTTATTTCCCAGACATTATTGCATTGGTTTTCTGGGGAAAATACCAGTATTCTGTGACAAGTTCAGTTTGTGAAATATTTATTTAGCTACTTTCTGGTAGCTAAAAAAATCATTTGCATCCAAATATGAGGATCTGCTGCACAGAAATTTAATGGAAGCATATTGTGATTTTAATGCTGAATTATTAGTCCTTTGAACTAATTTTTCTTTCTGAATGAAAGCAAAATCTTAGTGTGCATTTGTTATGTAACCCAAAATATTTGAAGAAGAGAGGGAATTTGAAAATTTTTAACTAAAAACTGTTTGTTTCTAGCCTGTGTTTAAATTATTCACAAGATAAACTTTAATTTCCAACCTATGCCAATTCAAGTGTGAAACAGATTGTTGCTTTTCCAGTGCCTTTTCCAAGTAAATACTTTTTTTTAAACATTAACATTGTTTAAATACTAACTTTGCAGTGACACTGACTACAAAGTTGGGAAAATTATTGCTTAATTGAAGTGAGATGGGATATGTCAATTCTCAAGTGCTTTACCAAAGAGGAGTTAAAAGCAGTGTCTGCTTTACTTCAAATTATTATTATGGGGCTAGAACTTTACTTTAAAGTTCTTAATTGATTCAGGTGATGATAAAACCTTGACTCTTGTTTTTGTAGTTCTTAAACTTGGCTACCTACCAAAGTGTGCTTCTGATTAATATTGCTATCTGAAAAACCTTACCAGCTGTTGGGTCTCTTCAGACAGCCTGCTCAAAAAAGGAAATTTTGCACAGTTGGAGACTCGCACAGCACACTTGGGTTTGATGGAAGTACAACGCGCGAACACAGGTCCTGAACTAGCTTTGTGTTTGCTCAGGAAACAAAGCAGGATTACTGTGGATTTACTGTAGAATTCAAGTCTGATCACTTGTTTGTGGTTCTGAAACTTAGCATTGTTCTAGGAGATGTTTCTGATAGGTACAACGTGGCTTTCAGCTAGGAGATGTTTCTGATAGGTACAACGTGGCTTTCAGCTCTCCTGATCCCGTGCATATGTGCAGCTCTGAACTGTGCAGTTATGTTTAGGCATGCCATTTGTACACACACTACCACACACGGTGTGCAGTGTGAAATTTGTCTTTCAGTCCATTCATTTTATTAAAAGAAGAGATGATGTAGCTGGTTGCTTTGTCCAATTAGTAAATTCATAATGCAGAGTAATATGAATAGGAAGATACTTAAGAGGCTGAGGGGGTTGTACAGCCACATTGCACACTGCCGGAGGATTGATAAAGCCTGTTCAATTTCCATTTCAAGCAGGCTTGTATTTGACTCTAGTCCCAAGTTTTTCTTTTTCTTACTTTGGGGTGGGGATATTCTTTAAAAAGATAATAAGATGGGTTTCAGAAGAGCTGGCATACAAAAAGAGTGAGTTTGCATCAGATATTAATTGGAAATTTATCTGTTCTCATTATTCTATTTTAGCTGTTTAGACCAAACATCTAGAATCGAGTGTTTCAGTTTGTCAGGCTGGCATTCATGAGTAACTGTCTTTCCAGTTAAACAAGATGAAAACCTGCTGCTTCTAAAAGGAGATATGAGCCACTACTGAAAATCCAAATCAGCTTTCTGATGTCAGAACTAATAGAGTGAAATGTGTTTCTGTATTGCTGCCCTGATAATTATATTTTCCTAGATGCAATTAAGTTCTTGTCTGTGGAAGTAATAATATTCCCTTCTAGAAAGTTCTCCATTAATCTTACGCAGCATCAGGAAAAATTAAAACTAAAAGACCATTTTTTGACCAATCTTGTGGCTATATTTGTACATGGTAATAATTATCTTGCAGAGACAGAATACATTTGGTATCTATTTTTTGTGACCTCAGTTGCTGTTTCCATTCTCACATCTGCTGTCCTGAGAGAATGCTGCTTGGTCTTAGCAGTCTATAAATGTTGAAAAAACTTTGGTATCCTTTTTTCATCCAGATGTTCAAATTTTAAGTTATTGTACTAGATAACTGTTCATATTTTAGAAACATCAGAATTATTCTAGGTAGAATGAGGACTGCAAATACAAATTAATATTTCTGAGATCAGACAAAGGTGATAACTGTTTGACCACTATTACGAAAAGGAATAGCATGTATTTCCAGTTCTCAGAACCAAAGAGAAGCTTAGCACAATCCAAAACAGCTAAACAGCTAGTCAGAAATTATTAGTGTATAATATTCCTCATTTAAATAATTTTTGAGAATAGCAGAAATGTAACCATAATTTTGCAGTTGAGACGTTTGAGTTGGAAAGAAATGAAATTACTTGCATGAAGCGATTCAGCTGTCAGAAGTAAATTATTAACTAGGTTAGGTATGGGTATTGTTTTGGACAGCAATGTTTGAGCTAGGAAATTCATATAGAATGGAGGTCCTGAATAACAATAACCACTGGATTTCATTATTCTGCTCTCTGCAGAGGTGGTGTGAAAAATGTTGGCACCTTCCATTGTTGTCTAAATGCAGTGTGGTTGAATTCCCTGTTCCTTTATTTAGAAGAAGCAAATCAGAATATGAACCTGCTTTAGTTAATACCTGAGTACATATGATATTACATTGCCATGTTACAAATGATGTTGATAGCCTAGTTATAGCAACATGTTATCTTGTGGATGACAAAATTGACCCAAGTGCTTACCTGACTTGTTAAGCATGATTTGTAGTCAGTGTACTTTATTCCGCTATGACAGCAGCACTCTTGGTGGTGCTTGAGAAATTAATTCAGAGTTGGTTCAGGTTTGTGGACATATTCCTAAGTTCTTCCTTCTGAGACTATTCTCTTATTTCAGACTGGTTTCCAGTAAGGCTAATGAAGTTGTCTTGGCTGTTTCAAATGTCTTTGGCCATTTATGATTTTATTGAGAAGGACACTGAAAATGGAAAGATGGTGTATGTGCAATTCCTTGCCCTTTCCCAAGGAAAGAGTGTCTCTTGTTATATAATTCTAACTGTATTATGCTGCTGGGTCCTTTGTACTGTTACTGCTCTTGAAGACTGAAGATAATAAGCTATACTATAAGTAAAGAATCTGCTTGTAGAAAAAGCTAATATTATTTAAGTTGTGAATATTCTCTAGTGTTCTCTCTGCTTTGCTTTCTGATGTCCTGAGCATGGCAGCACAATTAATTGACATCATATCTCTGACTTACAGAAACTGAAGGGATAAAAATTAATTTTCTATTGTAATACTTATCTTGGTATGCAAAATAAAATAGGTACTATTGATGCTCATTCAGAATGCTGGAGGGATACTGCTGATACCATTGTCTTATGGTTATGTAGTCATATTTCCTAGCATGAGAAAGACCCAAAAACATGGTTACAAGAATAAAAAGGTACAATAAGCAAGCTTGAAACGTCTTATTTCATGCAGTTGGAAGGTGTCTGATTCTGTGTTAGTACTGGGATGAAGGACTTCATGTACTGTTGTGTAAGATGGTTTCTGGGAGAGCTACCAAATGTGCAGCGAAAAGACCTAGGCTGGGACTAATGAGGTTGCTTTTGGTGTCATCATGCTTGTTTAGGAAAGAACAGGTGAAGCACTAAGGAGACTCTTAATATTTAATGTTCCAAACTTGCTCCAGGATTTCTTTGGAACTTGGAAGTAAAGACTGTAGTGTCTTTACAACTGAGTTACTGACTTTAAAACCTAACTGGGAGATGGGGGAAGGACAAAGGAGGCCTTTGCCTGTTCTTCTAGATATCACTTGAGAGTGTGATCTGTGCCAATTTCCTGGTATCTTCCTTGACACATTTGGGCTGGAATGCTTGACAGCATGGCATGCCTGGAGAGAGCTGTCTCCTGTGGTTTAAATTAACATTAGCTGAGCCCTTATGGACTATGTGCTGCTGTCCTAAGAAGGCAGATACATTTCCAATACAATTCTCTCCCCTTCTTTCCATCCCCACTATATTCTCCTTCTTTCCCTTATGCTAGAAAGCCCCTTCCTTTAGTCTGATTTCTTAAGTCACCTTTCCTTTGAGCATTCTTAGTCTTGCAGTGCTGGGTCTGGTTTTGTTGCCTTTTTCTGAGATGATAAAGCTCTTTAGACATCCAGATTAGGTTTGTACAGGGATGGTGCCCTTTGTTGCTGCAAGTATTTTTTTGGGTATTAGTGAAGGACAGCCTTTGCTGCTCTGAGAGCTACATCATTGCTGCCACATTCATCCAATAATTTCCTCTTCAAAGTGGACTATGTGCAATATACAGCTGCTTGGAGAAAGGTAAATTAACGAAGCAAACAAGAATGCTAGAGTTTCCAATGACCACAAATTATATAAGTTATTAATTAAATATTGGGATGTTACTAGGTAAGTATCTATTGTATGATCAAGATAAAGCACTCTTCTGAACAGATGCTTGCATTGCTATTTCTTGTAGTCAGTATTTTAGAGGCTGATATGTCTCAAGTTTTAAGTTATAACCTTAATTTGTATATTTTAAAAATGCATCTCAGAGTTTAAAAATAGTACTGAGACAGTAAAGCTGTAAAAAACATTGCTTACTAGAAATGCTCAGATTTGATTCTGAGTCCAGATCCTGCTTGGTTCATTAGGGATCTCAGAAAGCACCATGGCTACAAATGGAGTTATAGGCTCTGGACAAGCAGACAGCTTGTTCTCAAAGAGATTGGTAATGTTGATGCAATTACATGAAAGCAAAGCTGGTCCACCTTTCATTTTACTGTGTTTTTTTACCATTAGAAGTCTTATCTATCTAACTGTAACACACTTTTTCAGAAACTTAGGTTTGTACCTACTTACCAATTTTTCTACATTTTATTTTGTAGGGTTTTTCTGTAAACTGATTGTCTCACCTATCTCTGGTTCTAAACTTGGGTTTAAACTGAATCTTTTTCTCACTTTCTAGGAGCATAGGTTGTGACCTATTTCAGATAGAACACAATCCTTAATTTGAGGAGAGGGCTGGAGAAAGTGCTTTTACTAGTAAAAATATTTATATCTGAATGTGAAATTGTGTTTGAAATTCCTCTATGGGCTAGACTTGAATGAAATAAAAAGCACACTTAACACAACTTTTAAATGCAAATCTTACAATGCAGCTTCATTACAGAGTTTAATCTTCAAAACAGTGGACTTGTTTTTACCCTCCCATCTTCTTGTGAGAGTTCAGCTCCAGTACCTTCATGCCCTTGGGCAGAGCTAACTGATGTGGTCCTGATCTGTGAAGGCCCACAGGTTTGTCATTTTAGGCAACTGGAATGTTTGAATGTGGTCCTTCTCCCTAGTGAGTGTTTGAACAGTGACAGATTTTACAACCAAAGTTTATCTCTTGACTGGCCTTCCTGGAATAGAGAAAAGGCTCAATAGGTGGATATCAGTGATATTTAATGAGAAGTTAATATGGCTCAAGGAAGACTGGTCTTTTTTGGAGGCTGCAGGCATAGGAAGGAAATGCACAATGTAATGTATCTAGTCCTGCACTGTCAGATTTCAGGAAAGTCTTGTGCTTGTAAAGCTAACCAAATTGGAGTAAAGCATATTTTCAATTTAGATTGGACTGCAACTTTAGAGTATTTGTCTAAGACTTTTCTTACATTAAGTGTACCAGAGAAAGAAAGAAGAGCGAAACTGCCTTTAGGTTGCTTTTTTTTTTTCTACCTAAGTCCTTTTGTGTTGAACCTGGGAATGTTCCAGCTTTTAGGTAGTTCAGGAAGCTGAGATATACTTGGCATGTTCTACTCTTGGTTTTTTCAGCTTCATGAAGATAGGATAGAGGTACAGTGAGGTAGTAGTTGCTTGATCTTAAGATTTTTTTATCAACTTATGGGCTGTGCAATGAACTTTGAAGCTGTAGCAGTGAGGGTAAAGCTCGTAAAGGGTAGCCTAACTCACTAAATTTTAAACTATGTTTACAATTCAATTCTTTTCCCAAGAAATTACTTTGCTATAAAGATTCACGTAAGCCCTCTCCAGAGGGCAAATACTGATTTTTAAGCAGTGTAAAATTTTGCTGTTACTGTTTTGCCCCTTATGTTCAGCTGTCTTGAGAGCAGGAGTGTTTAAGAAAGTCAAGGGCCTCTAGCCAGTCCAGGTACACATGGTTGAGATTGTCTGTAGCTTAATTTCTGAGTATTTGGAAGGACTTTAGGTCTTTGATTATTTAAGAGGTTGATATGGCAAACTTGGAATAATGTTAATGTAGTGCTAAAAATCCAGTGCTTGAGGAATTTACTGTTTATTGTAGAGTGTGGGAATGTCTTTGGATTTGTTTTAAATACAAAAGGATAATCACTTATACATGTTTAATTGTCACCTGTGATCTTCTTCAGAAGGAGCTGGAAAGAAGCTTTCTCTAATCTTGTTTGTGTTATTCAGCATTCAATGAAATACAGATTCAAAACCACAATCCCTATGAAAAAGGTCCTGCAACTGAATCTCTGTATGCACAGGGTGACCAACGTACAGATTCTGAAAGAATCACAGCTTAAAAAGGGGAGAGGCAGTCATGTAAATACTTAAAGTAAATATGGCAGTATCATTCTTTATGGAGTCACTTGCACCAGAACTCTTGCAGTACCTCGCCGTTTGCTGTTTACAGACTACTTGAGACAGGGAGCAGTAACATGACAATAAAAGGAGAAGGTTTTGCCAGGAAAGATCTGGTGTGGGTGATGAGTGTATGTATGTGTAAAATTTGTTTATTTTTGTTCTTTTGGGAATTTTCATGAGGGTTTATTTGCAAGACTCAGGCTGTGCATATGAAACCATAAACAGGTGCTGGGAATCTCATAGGGGAGTCTCAAAACTGCCTATGAAGCAAAACCAATATTTTTAGTTCATTGTCAAACTTAATTTTCCATCCAAAACTTGAGAAGAAAAAGTGATGTATTTAAACTAGCTAGAAGCTAAGTTGGTTCTGTAGTTCAGGAATGATTTTTGATAGAAAATTGATTAAACAAGATACATTACTTAGTATTTCAGCATCTCCCTATCTAGGCTGAGGAGCAGGTGCAAGAGTCTAAAGAGACTGCCTGGAAACTTGGTGGCTGTGTTTCTTTGAGAGGGAGGGAAGAAAAGCAAGACAGTGGGGCCATGGGAGTACCTGTCAAGTAGTTGCATAAAGCTTTAGTTGTATAAATCTATTTTGATTAAATTAGTATGTCAGAAACACCAGTTGAATACCCTTTAGGGAGGACAGGCAAGGTAATTGCCTTGCTGCAAAGACATCCCTGACTAAATGTGCCTAAAATTCTGTGAGCAATGACCAAATGAGGGAGTAATGCAATACTAAGTATCCTTTTGGCAGCTGGGGGTGGTGGTGGGTGTCTGATGCTTACAGATAATATTTTTCAGAACAAGAGCCTTTTATTCATTCTGGATATGTTTCTGTTGTTCTGATTTAATAAGTCTTGAAGTAACTAAAAATTACCTCAATATTAGTGATCTTTATTACTTTATTTTTCTGTCCTGTGTCTCTGTATTGGTCTGGAGTAACTCTCCTGAAGTCATCATCTTGCCTGGGGCTAAGCTTCATTCTCTCTTCTTGTAAGAAAGATTGCCAATTGAGTTAGGCCACCTTTGAAAAGCTTTTATGGCTTTGATATGGGTTGAAAGCTGCTGGAGATGAGGTTTATCAAATCCATTACAGTTCAGCATTATTCCATTTGGTTAGCCACTCTTGGCATACAGATAGGATTTGAAAGAAAAATGTCTTCAGCAAAATTATCATCAATAATTCACATGTTTATGTTACAATTGTATATACTGCATAGTCTCTGCAAGGCAGAGAGGTGACAAAGCAGTTTATAAAAACAGACCTCACAAAGTTACCTGGGTCAGCCGCAGATTGAGTTCTCCGTCTGTACAAAAACAAAGCACTTTTTTATTTTTTAGCATTATGTCATTGGTTGAAAAAGGTGTATTGAGTGATGCATACTCTTAAGTATATCAGTATGATTTTCACAGAATTGTTCTCAATTTTGTAAATTTTAGGGAAAATGCTTTATCAAAGAGTGTTAACTGTTTTATTGTACTCCCTAATTTTGTCCTTTGTTTTGAGCAGGTATGCCTTATTCCCCAAGAATACTCAAGTAAGCATTTAGTTATATGAATCATCTTAAAACATTAGTATCTTCCCAAGTCCCTGATGAGGTTTATACGTTTGTTAGGAAAAGAATTGCTCCCATCCTCATGCTCATTAGACCTTTCACACTATGTGAAACTCTCAGCCAATTTAGTGAAAATTCTGACTTTTCAAGTGTTTTTCTTTTTTAAAAGTTTGTTATTTTTACCTTTTGATCTTACTTTGTTGCATCATTCAATATATTAATCTCTTAGTGTGTTCTTTACAACTTTAACAGAGGTCCCAAGTCTTCCATTTTTATAATATTTTTATTAACATTTTTATAACAAACTTCAAGCAAGAAGAATTGACTAGTTTAAATTTTAGGCTGGAAGGGAAAAAATGTTTTTGATTTTCTTCTGTTTACATTCAAATCAAGCATGTTTGGCTTGAGTCAAGATGTGATCCAGGTATTCTTTGCAGAATGAAAGCCTTAGTTTGAATGGGTTTAGTATCCCTTTATGCTTTTATACTGACAAATTTATATTCAACACAAGAATTATGTCAAAAGAACTCATTTTAAAGGCATTTGAAATGTGCTTTTGGAAGTTGGAGTGATTAAAGAAATTGCTATTTTTCCGCTGTGTAGCATCTCAGCTGCAGAACTTGTAACTTTACGTAAATGTAAAAATTGTTGAGCTTAAATGGCTTTTAGTGCTTAGAAAGGGGAGAATGACTAAGTCATTACTTTATTTCTACTTCAGGAGAAGCAGCTTTCAGATAGTGAACACGTAGATACTTTGAAGGGGTTGGCATCTTGTAGATCCTTAGATATTTTACTCATAGATGTTGGCTCTTTGAATTGCTGCTGTGGAAGCAGTAATGAGCTGCTGCTCTAATACTCACAGCTTTTGGAGTCCAAACATTTCACAGTCTTATGACAATTTATTTTCCTTACAGGAGTGTATTGTAACTATCCAGTCCTTCTTCAGCTGCTTTCCCTTGGGTGGGCCTGGTAAGTTTTTGTATTCTATTATAGATAGCTTTGTCATTGCAATAAGGGTTAATTTATTTTTGGTCATTTTTTCCACTTGAATGTGGAGTAAGAATCGGGTTCAGCTATTGTTTGACTTTTATAACAGTTTGTCAGCTCTGTTTAAAATTGAAATGTACAGTACCAATATATTATAAACAAGAGCCAATGTGTGCTAGGTGGCCCAGAAGGCCAATGGCATCCTGGTCTGTATCAAAACCAGTGCAGCCAGGGGGACCAGGGCCCTTCCCTGTGCTCAGCACTGGAGAGGTTCTGCCTCGAGTGCTGTGTCCAGTTCTGGGGCCCTGACTACAAGAAAGGGATTCAGGGGCTGGAGTGAGCCCAGAGAAGGTCAGTGGAGCTGGGGAAGGGTCTGGAGCACAGATTCTGTGAGGAGCAGCTGGAGGAGCTCATCCAGGAGAAACGGAGGAACTTATCAGTCAAGGGGAACTTATCATTCTCTACAGCTGCCTGAAAGGAGAGTGTAGCCAGGTAGGGGTCAGTTTCCTAAGTAACAGGTTCATAGTTATTTGGGGGAAAAAAAATAACTTCCTTGTTGAAATAGGGCTTAGCTGTAGGCAGTTTTCCTGGGTGTTTGGGGATTTTTCTGTTGATGTGACTGCAAAACTTTGACTTTGCCTGCTGCATGATCACATATATACATCTTTTCCATTTCATGTAGCTGTAGCAACGCAGAGCTTAATGGAGGCATAATGAGGCAGCAGTTGTAATGAAAGCAGAAATGTTTGCTCTTTATTTACATTAAGCCATTAAATAAGTATATTCAATGTTTTCTTCATCCAGAATGAAGACAAATGTAAAGATGGCATGTCCAAGGAATTTTAAAAGGTGTAGACCTCCTGACTGAGCAGTGCTGTGTTTTTTATTCTCTTTAATTAGTAAAGTAAGTATGAATCAAACTTATGCTTCTGGGAGTTAAATGTGTCATATATATATATATATATATATATTAATATTGAACAATAATACATTGTGCCACCTTAATTTTAATTCTGCCAATACGCTTAGTTCTCTTGATGGGAGAAGATGAGGAATTATGTATAAGAATATGTAATACACAAGGGCTTTTTGGGAATTTGTGTCTTTTTAATTGGGTAGAATTATTTAATCTGGTAGAAGATTCTAAATTACAAGAGCCATCGTGTTCATGTACCACTCTGATTTTGGAATTCTTCATAAATAAAAAATCACTTATGTAAGTTTATAATGATAGTGAAGGACTACTAATAGTACATCAGCCACTTCTTTGACTTATACCTGTTTGTGGCTTCTACTGCAGCAGTAACCAAATGTTTGGTTTTAATATACCTTCTCTCAGGCTAGTTTCACTCTAAGTTTTTGCACTCCCACATACCTTTCCTTAAAATAAATCCATGAGATGATGGATGGGGTTGGGTCCCAGAAGTTCTTGGATCCTTTTGCTATGCTCTGGAGTCCAGGTCACATGTTACACATATTTAGAACTGTGATAACAATAATAGACCTCAAGTATTTAATGGTGAGGTTTTTTTTAAACAATTCTCTAAGAATGTCTTTTCTTCTCTTTTTTCTTCTACCAGCTGCTGTTCTCTCACAGGTGAAAGTCATGATCACGCTAACAGAACTCAAATGCTTAGCAGATGCCCAGTCATCCTACCACATACTAAAACCATGGTGGGATGTCTTCTGGTATTACCTCACCATGATAATGCTGCTAGTTGCTGTGCTTGCTGGGGCTCTCCAGCTTACTCAAACCAGAGTATTGTGTTGTCTTCCTTGCAAGCTAGAATTTGACAATCATTGTGCTGTGCCTTGGGATTTAGTTAAAGCCAACCTTAACATGTCAGCTAGCTCGACAGCACCGATAATCATCCCGCTTAAAATCCAGAATTATCTCCATCGGCAGCAGTATTCCTACATCGATGCAGTGTGTTATGAGCGACAGCTTCACTGGTTTGCCAAATTTTTTCCATACCTAGTGCTTTTGCATACCTTCATTTTTGCAGCTTGCAGTAATTTCTGGCTTTACTATCCCAGTACAAGTTCCAGGCTTGAGCACTTTGTAGCCGTTCTTCAGAAGTGTTTCGACTCTCCCTGGACAACGCGTGCCCTCTCAGAAACAGTTGCTGAGCAGTCTGCCAGGAAGTTGCCAACAGCCAAATCAAAACCAGCAATTTCATCACCTCAGTGTTCAGGAGACATAGGGGCCAGCAGACAGTCCCTGCCATATTCACAACATGGCTTGGAAACAACTGGAAGAGAAAATTCCAGTGTTCTTGACAAAAAAGAAGGGGAACAAGCTAAAGCTATATTTGAAAAAGTGAAGAAATTCAAAGTACATGCCGAAGAAAAGGATGTGGTATACACAGTGTATATGAAACAGATTATAGTGAAAGTCTTTGTAGTTGTCATAATAGTAACTTATGTCCCCTACTATTTATCATTTATTACACTTGAAATTGATTGTGTAGTTAATGTTCAAGCCTTTACAGGCTACAAAAGGTACCAGTGTGTTTATTCACTAGCAGAAATTTTTAAAGTTTTGGCTTCATTTTATGTTGTTTTGGTGATCTTCTATGGATTAACTTGTACTTACAGTTTGTGGTGGATGTTAAGAAGTTCACTTAAGCAATACTCTTTTGAGAAGTTGAGAGAGAAAAGTAATTACACTGACATACCTGATGTAAAGAATGACTTTGCATTTATTCTTCACTTGGCAGATCAGTATGATCCTCTTTATTCCCAACGATTCTCAATATTCCTGTCTGATTTGAGTGAAAATGAGCTCAAACAGATAAATCTTAACAATGAATGGTCAGTGGAAAAACTGAAAAATAAACTAGTAAGAAACTCCCAAGACAAGACTGAACTTCACCTTTTCATGTTAAATGGTCTTCCAGACAGTGTCTTTGAACTGACAGAAATAGAAGTTCTAAGCCTGGAACTTATTCCTGAAGCCAAACTTCCTTCAGCTGTGACCCAGCTTGTCAATCTCAAAGAACTCAATGTTTATCATTCATCACTAACAATGGATTATCCAGCAGTCAACTTCTTAGAAGAAAATCTGAAAACCTTGCGTTTGAAGTCTAGTGAGATGGGAAGAATTCCATTTTGGGTCTTTCATCTAAAAAACCTACAAGAATTGTGTTTAACAGGATATTTCATGCTAGATCATCACAACTCCATATACAATGATGGCTTTCAGGGGCTAAAAAATCTGAGATCAATTCACTTAAAAAACAACCTTTCCCGTTTACCTCAAGTGATCACAGATCTTCTGCCTTCTTTACAACATTTGTCTATAAACAATGAGGGAAATAAACTGATAGTGCTAAATAACCTGAAGAAGCTGGTAAACCTGAGAACCCTGGAACTAATCTGCTGTGATTTAGAGCGCATTCCCCATTCCATTTTTACCCTAAACAATTTGCATGAAATTGACTTAAAAGAAAATAATCTCAGAACAGTGGAAGAAATAATTAGTTTCCAACATCTTAAGAATCTTTCTTGCTTAAAATTGTGGCACAACAGTATTTCGTATGTCCCAGTGCAGATTGGTGCATTATCAAACCTGGAACAGTTGTATCTAAATTATAATAATATTAAGAATGTTCCATTGCAGCTATTTCTTTGCAGAAAGTTACACTATTTGGATCTTAGCTATAATAAGCTAACCTCCATCCCTGAAGAAATCGGTTATCTGACCAACCTGCAGTACTTGGCTTTGACAAAAAACCATGTAAGTAGAACTTTGAATTAATACTCAAAACCAAAAAACAGACTTAAGCTGCTATTTCTTCTGGAACAACCTCTAGCTTTTGTGGTGTTCATGATTAAAGTAAATCCAGAAAAAAGGGGTGGTGCTTGTTTAATTACTAAAGCTTTGGTATCAGCAAAGCTCACATAATACTAAATAAGTACTGTCCTGGTTTGTAGCTGCTTAAGGGCTTTGACCCAGAGATGGTATAGGTTAGCATGGCTGCAGAAACAGATCTTCCCTTGCCCTGCAGTTGTCAATCCTATGAAGTATTTTAGTGGAAGTGAACAGTGTTTAATGTTTACCTTAAAACATCAAGCTGAAAGCTAAAGTGAATGAGCAGCTGGTTGATGAGCATCTCAGGTGTATGACTGGGAAGAGAGAAATAATTGTGGTTGGTAACCTCACAATCAGTGCTTAACTGCCTGGCTTGTTAGTGTGGAGCTCAGGCTTGTGAATTCTTCTGAGGTTTGTAATTGTTTGCATTGTTGAAGCTGGTTTTGGATGTTACGTGTCAGTAGAGTGGGCCAGGACAACTTCACTGCCCAGATAACTGCTTGTACAGGTTTCACAACACAAGAGCTGCTAATACCTCTCCACAGTCTGTGCTTGTTCTTCATCAAGTGATTCTTTGGAATAGAAGGCTCTTCCTCTGCCCTGCCACCTGCACGTGTCTGTGTGCAGTTCTGCATGCATACATGGATGTGCTCCCCCTTGCAGGCTTGCTTGTGCCAGGAGCTAAGCAGCTTTGTAAGAAAACAGGGATAATAAAACCATTGTAGTGCTCTCAAGCACTTGATCACATAATGATAGAGGAATTACAGTCTTCCTTTTCCTTTCACAAACTAGGAGGGTATTTCACCCTAAAATAAAAAGGGGAAAAGTCAAAACATGCAGCTGCACATAGGCTAACACCTTCTAATGTATTTTATTTCTGTTCTTTTCTTTTTCTAGATTGAAATGCTGCCTGATGGATTATTTCAGTGCAAAAAGCTGCAGTTTCTTCTTCTGGGAAATAACAGTCTGATGAATTTGTCCCCTTTTGTGGGTCAGCTACTGAATCTTGTTCACTTAGAGCTCATTGGGAACTATCTTGAATCACTTCCTGCTGAACTGGAAGAATGTCAGCTCTTAAAGCGAAATAATCTAATTGTAGAAGAAAGGTTGTTAAAAACACTTCCACCTCGTGTCAGAGAGCGTTTGCAGGCATGCCCAGATAAGTCCTAAGTTTAAAATGAAACTCTGCATTGTTGCACTCTACAGGTCTTGCTTAATATCTCTCTAAAGATCTGTATGGATAGAGAGGAGTGAAGGAGAGAGAGCAATTTACAAATCAGTCTTAAATGCATTGAACTAAGTTGATTGTATTGTTGATTGGAAAAGAAAAATTTATTCAGATTCAAACAAAAGATGCAGCCTTTTACAAGTAAACATGTTTGAATTTTGGAACATGAATTGTTGGTTAGTTTCTACTGATTGAAATAATTCAGCTAAATGTTGATGGTAGTATTGAAAAAGAAGAGATGATTGTCTGGCTATAGTGAGAGTGTATATACTTTTTTCCTATGAGAATTTTTTTCTGTTGATAGCAATGATTTAAAATAGTTTTATTCCTGCCATATGAGGTCTAAGAACTGTCTTGAATTAGTTTCTAAATATGAACTCTTCTCTAACTTAGGATGTATTAAATTAAGAGTTTAAACTATTTGAGCAGTTTAATTGCATGGGGTATACGGAAAGTAATTTTTCAACATAACTTAATTTTTAAAAGCTTTTGACGAGTACTAAGCATTAATTCTATAATTGTGGGAGATGCCATTTGAATCTTGCTATTAAATACCTAGAACTGGTTTCAGCATTTTGTCTTAAAAATAGTAAATACAAAATTAAATGTTGCCTAGAAATTGGGAGGAATCAGAAGAATCTGAAGTAACTGTTGTGCGCATGTCCTAGAGAACCAGTCTTACATTACTGATCTGCAGAAACCATGATGGCAAACAGAATAGTTGCAAAGTTGTCTTCTGTATGTTGTGAGCATCCCAGGTGTTAGTGTAGTGTATGTTGCTGATTAATATTTTTATAACTTCTCATTACTGACTGCCTCAGTGCAGCTTCTCCACACCCAGTTATTGGGGAGAGGATGAAGGAGGTTTGAGGTTTGTATTAGATAGGGACAGAAAGAGACAAATAAAACAAACTAAATATTCACACAGCTTACAAGCATTTGGGAGGAAAAGACAGGAAGCGTTATAAGCTTTGCCTCTTCTAGGGATGTAATAATTTCATAAATCAGAGTGGTGGGAAAAACTCTTATGCCATCCTTAATACTTGCAAAACTGGATGGAAATAAAATGTTTCCTGACTTCATTCTTCTGCTGTGCGCTGTTTTATTATATTTGAAGTCTTAATTCACAATATGTTTATCATGTTCACCAGAAACATAAGTTATGGCCCTGGGGAAAGAAGAGGTTAGCATTCTTTCCAAAAACACATTTTAAAACTTTAACATAATACAGTTTTCAAAAACTAATCTCAATTATGGGTTAAGCAGTTGAAGTAAACTGCCCGTAATGACTTTGTGTTCAAGAAGTGTGCTAACAAACTGCATTCCAATTTGTAATAACAAATCATCACAGATTAAACTAGTTTTAGTACTAGACTACTTTTAGTCATCTCTTGCTCCCATTCCACTGTCAGTTTTTTGGAGTGTAATGTTATCTTGAATGAAAATGCCCAAACAACTCTTATCAACATGAAAGTAGATGTCTTTGCAGGAGCAGTGCAAGAGGTGCATGTTTATCCACTGTGCTGATGGCATTCCAAAGACCTTTGTAGTTGGAGCACTTTTCTTCTCAGGGAACCAAAGTGTGGTAAAACAAATTGCTTTCTATGTAGTTCTAGAAATGTTTAGTTTAAACTAGTTAGTTGTGTTTATGTGCAGACCAGTGCTGCTTGAACAGTGTTTCATAATGTCCATATGTAACTCCTCCAAACTCTGTTAACTCATTTTGAGTTGTATAACAGTCCCATAGGAATTGACATGGTTCATCAACAGAGCTAGTTGTGGTACATGTGATTAAACCATAATGCATTGACTTACACCCCTTTGGCAAGACTTGTGTTAATAATTGCAATAGGCCTGTCTGGACTTCATGACTTAACATTAAAGAACACACTATGCCAAAATTTGACACCTAAGGCTTGCCGTCTAATAATTTTTATCAGATTAAATGTGAATTCTCTTTAAAGCTTTTTTTCTAAATTAGAAAGCTGTGTTGATAAAGTTAAATCAGCAAGTAATTGACTTGCTAATAGCTTCAACTTTTTAGGAGTGCATCAGTCCTTTTCCATAATCAACCAAACTGATGAAGGTGAAAAATTATCGTAAATGTGCATTCTACACTAATTTTGTCAGGAGTGAATTAACAGAAATAACTTGGAGAAAGGTACTCCAAAATGGTAGAGGATTTGAGACCCACATGTATAATTAATAATAATATTGTTTTATAGGCTAAATGGGTTACATTTTTTGCAGACTTTAATTTGTTCACTCTGCAGCCCCTCAGGAGGGTTGGATTATTTTAGCTGCATGTTTGGGTGTTTAAAAAACACCCAGACAAAAGCCAGAACATGTAAAGGCTATGATATCTAGCCTTGTTTTCAAACCACAGTGCCTTTACTGTCCCTTTTGTACCATGAAACCTAATCCAAGTGCTTAGAATTGAGGATGGAAACAAATGTAACTCTGAATTCCTTGAATTCACTTCAGCCATTACCTTAATATTCACTATTTCTTCAAAACAACGGAATTTTCAGGGAATCAATTTATGAATCCACTGTCAGACTTTGTACAATAATATTGTTGGCACGTAGTCTTTGTATAAATAATAATTTCCAATCAAAAAAGACTTTTCAACTTGTTTGTGTTATATTGTGTTTAAGAACTTTGTATTGTGACCTTCCGTATCATGAACGTTTTCTTTAAAGATTAAATTTTTGTTTGCATTACAATTCTATGAACTGTTCTTTCTTTTTCATCAGAGATGTTGCATTTAATGCAAAGCTCAGAAGTTTGCTTCCAGCTCTTCTGTATCTATGTGGCAGCAGGCCTATCTTCTACAGGATAGTGTGAAGGTAATGAACAGCAGTGGGAAATTAAAACTATGGTCCATGTCAAAACAGTTTTCATATTCTGGATTAGGAGAGAAGTTCTTATGTTGATTTAGAACAAAGCTTCCTTCTTAATTGTTGCTACACAACCTTTTCCAAGTCTTCCACTTTAATTTTTGTGAGCTGGGTAAGTATGAAATGCAGACTGGAATTGTACTGGGAGAAGCAGGTGGGCAATGATTCCTCTCCCCAGCTTGGCACATACAGATGTCATGTGGCTAAACTGTCAGAAATCATGCTGCTCATGGTAAATCATGAATGTATTTAAAGTATTGCACGTGATGTTAGCTCAAACATCTCATTTCCCTTGAAATGCAAGATGATACCTGATGACTTTTTCTGCAGGCTTGGGTTTGATACCATGTTTTTAAAATACGGGAAAAAGCTCAGACTTGCAAGTAGTGTTACATATTCAAGTAAAAATGAAGTATTTTTATTTTTCAAAATGAGAACCCTCCTAGTAATTTTTATGGAACTGTGGCCCTTTTTTCTTGGGCATGAAATGAAATAACTAATAAAAAATGATGCAACTTACCTGTTTCAAGGAAGTAGTGTTACTAAAATAAGCAGATTGTGCTTTTAAAAACTGGTTTTTTCCATACTCCTACAAATTTGTGTATTGTGGTCGTTTATGCTAACAGGATACAGCAATGTTTCAGGAATTCCTGTGTCTGAAGAAGTCTCCATCCTGGCATTACATGAAGAGTTTCTCCCAGTGCTCCATTGCTAGGACATGTAGGTGATGCAGGGGGCAGTAGCAACCCACTCGGGCTGGACTGGCATCTGAAGGGTTCAGGCATTATCTCAGTCGAGTGAGTTTATCAAAGGACCATTTAAAGGACCAAAGGACATCTTTGTCTTTTCCTTCTTTATATTGCTCCATTTATGTGAATATCCATTCCCTCTTAGTTCAACTTCTAATAACCTATAATCTGTTGTTGTTATTTTGTACAAATGTGCACTCTGCTTCATATGAGCCAGCTAAATGACTTTCAAGTCCTATGGATGTGCAAGTTATATGCATTTAACATTTGGAGAACACGTGGAGAAGAGAGGATGGAAATGAGTCTACCTTCAGAGAGAGGGGAGAGGAATAATTCCTCCAAGTAACAGGAGAGATTGGAGAGATGGTTATTACTGCTTATCCCAGCAGGCTCTTGGGAAGTGTTTCCTGGGAAATAGAACTTGCTGGTAGGCAGTTCTGGCAGCATGGTGCTTAACACAGGGAGGTATCAGTCTGTAGAGCTAGTGGGCCTGCTGTTAAACAGGTACATTTATTACTTGCTATTGTTTTCTTCCTCTTATCAAAATGCTATTTCTAATATTTACTGCTACTGTTGATAAGTGTTATTTATAACACCCTGAATAAAAGTTCTTTCTTGTCTTTTTCCCTACCTCATACTTGCATATCTGTCTATTGCAGAACCAATACTCTTGTCAAAAGATGTTGTAAAGCAAGTATTTGAAAAGTGTGGAGAGGAAAAAAGCCAGTCAGTGCAATCTCCCTGGCAATGCAACCTGAAAACCTCTCAAGTCAGGGTTCAGGCTTCTAGCATATGGATGGCAAGGGGAAGAAGGAGTGTAGCTCATTATCTTCACTGCAAACATAGCTAATCTGCAAGTAAATAGTGAATTGATTGATCATTTGAATTTTGCCTTGCTCAGTAGCAAAAATGCATAAAATTGTGATGAGACAGTTGGGTAGGATTTTTTAGTGAAGCTGTTCATTATAGCTAAAGGTGTTCATCACTCTGACCTCTGTGCTTTGGCCCTCTGGTCTAACCATTGTTTTTGCTTTTGCTGGACCTTATGCTGAGCTGACTCTATGCAAAAGCCTGGCAAAACACTTTAGTGTACTTGTTTTCTGCTGGTTTAACAAGCTAAATTAGTCTGGTACAGTCTGGCTAGTACCAAAAGCAGCAGAGCAGGACAAAGATCAGTACCTCCCCTTAAGATAACTGCTTAGGGTGCACCTTTGTATTTGCTTGCAGAGTAATTATCCTTGGCTGCCTCTTTGGTTTTGTTTGATTTTTTTTTTTTAATTATAGTACAACATTACAACTGGATGGGTATGACTTCTCATGGATTATATTACATACATATAGCTACATATATCCACATACATAGATATTGAATGACAATTAAACAGGCCTAGGACACACAAATATACTAAATATGTTTATCTAAAGTAAAATATCAAGAAGAAGAAAGTATAGGGATAGATTTAAAAAAACTCTTCAAGAGTTTCTAAATAGCATGTCTTGAACTGTTATCAGATAACAGATATGCTCAGTTGCTGTGGCTGCATTGGCTGCCTGAAAATTTAGGAACAGAAGGGAAAATAATCATACTTCCATGCTGTGCAACCCGCGATTGCTGCTGAATATGTGCACTCATTAATCCCTAACACTCTGTTTTCCTCAGGGTGCTTGTGTTTTATCTTGATTAGTGCTCTATTATGGAGCAGTGATAGCAGTTTCTGTGCTCTGTAGAAAATTTTCAGCTACTTAGGGATGATTCTGCTTGTCCAGCAGCAGTAGTTGAATTGTTTTTCAGTGTGTGTTAAGGCAACCCAAAGTTGGCATTGCTTTTTATGAGGTGGACAAAGTGGCTGTGTCAAAGCAACAGAGTGTAGTATAGTGGTGGTAGAAAACTGAAGAGGGGAGAAAAGCTAGAGCAGGAGCTAGTCCAGGTGTTGTAGAGCAAGTCCTTTTCACTGCTGATGAGGGCTGCTGCTAGTTTTTCCTTCAAAGCAGTCTGTCTCATTAAACTGCTGAAGTAACTTGAGGGCTGTGCAGGGGATTGATTCTGTAAGGTGCTGAGTTTTTCAGTAACTGCTTAGTGAGTGTACTTGACTGCCACCCAAAGCTAGCAGAAGTTCAGACTATTCATACCGTTCCAAATAACTCTTTCAAGTTATTCAACTCGCTCTTCAAGATGTCTTGGTAAAAGGATCTTGTAAAACAAAGATTTGTTTTCTTTCTGTTCTGTGGTTATAAATTATAACATATGCATGAAAAGGAAACAGGTACCTTTTCTGGTATGAAATGAGCAACAATGTCAAAGGCAAGTACATATAAATCTTATTTGATTTTAATCTGGTTTTATGCCAAGTGGGTGTGGTTTTGCTAGCTTGAGAAATAAATCCACTAAACAGTCTGAACTGATAACGTGTTGTTTCCTGCATTGCTTCAGAGAAAAACTGATAAACTTAGGTACAAAATTTTGAAATTACTGAGTCTTGCTTTCAGCTATAGCTGCCTGTTTTTCTGTATTTAATAATGGTAGCATGTTATAAAGACAGGATGATTTTCATTGCCATAGATTTACACAGATCCACTATGATATAAACAGAGCTTCATATTCCATAGCAGAGGAGACTGAAATTCTACATAACGTTTCAGGTTGCAGTAAGCTACCGTACATAGTTACATTATTTATTATGTTAAAATGAAGGCATTTAATAAGTTAAGCTCACAAATAAAGATTAATAGTCGATAGAGTAGTGCTTCTGATACCTTGATGAAAAGTGGTGCACATTTTACGCTGCCCTGCACTTAATTCTTAATATATCAAAGAGGTTTGTTCTGGAAATGCACAACTGTCAGAGAGAAGCTGAAGCAGTGAGCAGATGGGGAAGTGGAATATGCACATGAGCTGAATGCTCTTGAGTCAGCAGTGAAGTAGCAAATAGTGCATGACAACTTTTCTTTTAAAAGACTTCAGGGGTAATCAGTTCAGATCTCAGTCATTTGCTTCCTTGGAGTATTGCTCCAGGACACTGAGAGTCAAAACAGAAGTGGAGCAGAGTACAAGTTGAGGTTTGGGAATTATTTCTTTCCCCTGAGAAAACCTGCTGTTTTGTTCTGTTTTGGGTTGGTTTGAGGTTTTTAACAGAAAATAACAAAGCCGTGCTGCAGAAGTCTGCTATGGTTAATAAGGCTTTGAGATCCATTAAGTTGCAAAATCCCTCTTGCATTTTTCAAAGGTTTCTGTCTTTAACTGTGTGCCATTTGATTTCAACTGCCTTTTCTCATTAACAGCCCACCCCTACTTGACTTTTAATCATAATAATAATTCCATAGGACAAAGGAGTCCCCTAAAGCTTCTAGATGACAGCGAAAATTATCTCTTGTGTGTCTAGGTAAACATTCCTTTGGCTTCTGTAATGAGGCCAGGGAGATACTAAATCATTGTGGTTGCTGTCTCTCCCTTAGGGTCCAGCTGATGACAAAATCACAAACTGGTGTGTAAGAGAATTCAGGCGTGTGCTGGCATGAGAGAAGGAGCTGGGAAGGGCACAGTAGGGCTGATTATTTCAGTGGCTGTGCCACTTGTGATCATCCAGAATAGAAATACATAGTGACCTACATAGTGGCTGTATCCAACTATAAAGTATGGAGTAAGAAACACACAGATTGGGAGGCAAACTCAGTCATTCTAGAGGCTGTCCCTGCTATATGTTGAAAGAATTGAGCTGGCAAAGGGTACTGGAAAAATACTATTTGGAAGGGAAAGCTTTGGTTGTAGGTCTGAGTCTCCCCTTACCAGCATTTCTTTTCTCATCCTTAGCAGTGCTTAGCTAACAGCTTTACTTTTTGCCATATTCATAGAGTTAAGTCAATGGCTCCTTGGCAGTTATTTAAGTCCAGAGATCAGTGGGGAGGGAGTAGCGTTTACCTGAACTTTTTCTCAGCCAAAGCAATATGCTAGAAAATCAGAAAGCTTTTTAGCGTAAGCTGAATAAACTGATACTGAATCAGATTGCCGGTGAAGCATGGAAAATTCATCCTGTGTAAATGGGGACTTGACGTATTTGTCAAATCAGGTCTCTGCCTTTCCCTCCCAAAATAGGAATGTATCCTTAGAACATCTCCAGCTGAGAGACTATGTGCTGAGGAACGCTAACAAAACACTGCAGTCATGTATGAACAGTTACACAAATGTAGAAGGTATGTGTGTATGGTAATTAAAGATTTAAAAATTAAGCTACTAGTTAAGTGGTCAGAAATTATCAGGTATTGCCCAGGAAGCTAAAGTGAGCATTTGCAAAGCTCTGCAGTGTTTTGTTTTTCTGTTTTTCTGTGTTTTTTTTTTTTTTTTTTTTTTTTTTTTAATCTCCTATTGAGATGCCAATTTATTTCAGCTTTGAAGTGCTCCAAGAACTTGCATAAGGCGTTTCTACTGCGTTCTCGTACTTTCCACCGCCTCAGGCAATTGTACCGTGGGTCTCCCCCTGACGGCGCTATTGCCTGCTGGCAGCCCTGGCAGGCTTCAGGTGCCGGCATCTGCTTGCAAAGGCCGTTTGAAAAAAGCATTTAAATGAATTAAATACAAATTATAAGGTAAGCTCCTTGAGGTTTGACTGTAAACACACCCTTGAGTTCCAGTTTCTGCAGTATGGAGCAATACACTAGAAAGCAGAATGGAAAGCTTATGTGGGGCAGCAATACCAGTTTGTCCTCGCTGTGCAAAGCAAATGCACTACCCAAATAGCAAAAACACTAAGGAATTCCTTATTTTGATATATGGATTTGAATGAAGAATGTGCATTTTTAGTTTACTTTTTGTTGTCAGGGTGTCTGCCCAGTTCTGATGCTAACCTATCCAAGCTGAGAAATAAGCTGGGTTATTAAGATTGATGTTACTACTACAAAAGTTGTATTAAATGGAAAACATCTTGGGAAATGAGAAATCCTTTTCCATTGATAAGCAGCTTAATTCTGGAGGGAATATAAATTCTGTTAATCTTCTTCCCACTTCTAATCCATGTCAGAACAGTTACCTGGAGGCATGCTCTGCTCACCTAATTTCCCTTTTGCTGGTATCTCTTTCTGCATAGGGCACTAAAGTCACTACATCTTTTAGGCTGTGTCACTAGGTTGAAATCTACTCTCCTTCTCAGTCCTCAAATTGTTTGTGTTGTTTAACCTTTCTTAAATATCTTATTTTCTTCAGGTACCTTGAGTGGCACTGCTGGAAAGCGTTTTTTTCTTAATTTCTTTTGAATAAGTGGGAAAATAAAACACTTGTTATTTTGAATCTGTAAATGAGTTCTGAGTAACTTCCTAAGGCATCATGTATTGTATTCTGGTTTTATTCTATGAATGTCTAATATAGCATAAGCTACATGAAGTTCAAATGTAATTGAAAAAATTGTTTCATTATGTAGAATGAATGAGATTTAAAAATCAAATGCATAGCTTGCTGGTGACGAATTCTTAGTGTCTAATAATATTTTTCATTACAATCTGGCAAAATGTTGTGTCTATTCGGTTACGTCAGCAAACAAATAGACAACAGGTTAGTTGGGGTGTTCCTCTGCTGTTTTGCTTATTTGCAGTGAATCCCAATTGTCACTTTTTGCTTCATTTCTGTGATTTGAGAAATCTAAATAATACATTGCTGCCAGCTAAGGTGCTTTCTTAACTGACTCCTCACCCTCTGATTTTCTCCTGGATTATGCCATGATGTCTGTCTCCATGGACTGCTCTGCTCAGTCCTTTCACGCCGTGTGCATTTTCTCTTTTGACTTTGCAGCCACTGTGCAGTTGTTCTCTAGTTAAATCTGTGCATATTTGAGGCTATAAGGCAGCCTTTTGGGGATCTTTGTTTCAGCTGGGTGTTCCTGTTCCATGGAAGGGATGTGTAACTGCTTCCATGAAGAGGGTGACTGTTTGCATGTGTCAGCTTCAGTGAAATTGTTGCCTAGCTGCTCCCAGAAATGTTTCACTGTGATCATGCCAGCAGGCATCCCCAGAATAGTCACCAGAGGTCAACATCACCTTCTCCAGCTGGAGCACCAACTACCACATCATTATAGGATGGTTGCTTGTTTGTAGGAGAACATACTCCAAAATGCTTTGGATGTTTATGAAGGCATATTCCTGATCCTGCCACTCTCCAAGGTTAGGAGGACAGAAGATGGAAGACAGGAGTTAGTATCAGTGGGAGCTTTTTAAAGGTACCAGGAACCAAAAAGGAAAAAAAAAAATCTGAAAGCCTTTGCCTTTCTGTGCCTGAGGCAGCTTTTGGTGAGTGCCTTGGGGAACAGTGGCACAGCCAAGAGGACAGAGCAATAGAACTGGTCTGGAGCCATAGCTGCATGTCAGAGCTGTAATCTTCCAGCTAATGTGTGTAGCCAGGGACTCCTGTCAGTACAACATGCACTTCATCAGAGTCAGGACTCCTGGGGATCCCTGGGATTTTCAAGACACACAGGTATTGTCTTTACATTCCTACCTGAACATGATTTTTACTGTTTCCAGCTTGGAGATGCATACAATCAGCCTGAAGTCTGACAAACTATTTCATAACTGGATGGAAGCTGAGAAGACTGGAACCCAGGAGGAAAAATCTAATACTGCATCATTTCATAAACAGCTGCAGGAATGAAGCCTGGTCTACACATCAGTGTCCCTGAAGATTTTCTCATACTTGAGTTATTTAAAAGTGACCTCCCTTTTACAGGTTTTCTGGTGTTTTAACTTAATCTTCAAGGCTTTTTCTTGGCTGGAACACTTTGGAAATACTATCTTCCTCCCCTAGGTAGCCACTTATCTCTCTTCATGCAACTTGAAGGAACTCCTGTACAACTGAGACTTCCTTTGGTATATTTGTTTGAAGTCAACCAGCACATTCAATATTTACTAGAGGAAGGACAGATATTGCATCATTAATGTTCATGCTTTACCTAATTACCTCTGGGAATATGATGTAAATAGTCTTCCTTCTAAGAAATCTGCAGAAACTGTATTTTTTACTACAAATGCAGTAACCTCTGGCTCAGTTAATCCATTCCATATTTAATGAACTTTGAAAAAGGTGAAGAAAGCAATACTTTAAGTGAGAAGATGGATCAGAGTTTCAAGTGTCCATCTATACATATCAAATCTCCTTTCAGCTTTTAACTTTATCAGCAAAGTCTAACATAAACAGATGGGAGAAGACAAAAGGAACATGGACCTATCCAAAGGCACAAAACAAGATTGCCTGGGTGATCCTGGGTGTAATTATCAAAGCTTTAACTAATCAGGGTTTTTGTTGTTGCTGTTGCCTCTGCTGGAAAGTTGCTCATCATTTCCTGTCTTTCTGGTTTTTCATAATGACTTAATGTTCTTGTCAAATTCATGGGATTTGAGCCAGTAGTGTGGTTTTATTTCTTAGACTGGAAGGAAAAGGAACTTAAACAGTAAGTGACAACTTTTTTTTTTTTTTTTTTAATCCTGCAGGAGTTCTCAGTTGTTAACAAACATGCCAGAAGAGGGAATGCAGGCTGCTCTCTATTCTGGCTGGGCTGCCTGCATTGCTGTCTTCCTTTTCAGCTAATGCAGCTTGACTGTTTCTGGGCTATAAGCAAAGGCCTGTGGCCTGTGCCAGGCAGCTCTCCCAGCTCCTCAGGACTGGCTCAGTACCTCAGCACAGTGGTGCCTTGTGTGGGGGCATTGCACTGTGATCCATGGACTAAAGGCCACACCACTGAGATGCTGTGAAGGTGATGGCAAAATACAGGTGCAGAGCAAAAAAAAATTCCCTTTCTGTTCTCTGTTCCAAGCTGGTGTATCACTTTTGGTAGCTGGCACTGCTGCATGTTTCCTCAGTGTCAGCCTGGAGGAGTTGTATCTCTCTGGCATACAGTGCTGTTGTCAGGGCTGAGCTGAAGTTCCATGAATAGCATGAGCTGGCACAAGCTGATGCTCTGCTGAGGGAGGTGGCTCTGCTGGCCTGCCCTCCCTGCTCCCCTCCCTGCAGATATTCCTGCAGCTGTGCAGAAAGGCTCGGGGAGGCTGAAGCAGCTCTGGGCGGGGGCCCAGGCACTCGCACGCTCCCCATTCATCCTGCACGTCCTGGTGCATCCATGGCACAGCTCTGGGCTGGGCTGCACCCCTCCCTGTCACACTGGGGCACAGAGGCCACTGACTGTCCTGCTGGCACTTTGGGTGGAGCTCTGTTGATGGCAATGAGGGAGTTTAGCTGCATGGATACAGGCTGTTCTTTGCAATATATGAATATGAAAATTAACTCCAGTATCATATCCTTGTTTTTTAAATTTTGATAAGCTGCCTGTGGCTAGTTGCTCATCCTTGGATGCACAGAAGTGGTTTTTTTTTAATTCCTGCATCTCCTCTTTGCTGCACCAAAAAGTAAATAAATAACAGAAATATGAGAGCATTTGAAAACCTGTTTCATGAAGTGCTATTCCTTGTTTTGTGTTCCATCCAAACATCTTTGTACATTCAAGTATCACTTGAAACAGGAGGAACACAAACACTGAACAGTAACCCCAATGTCACCTGAGTTTGACACCTGATGTCTAAGTAGAAGCTGCAGACTTTACTCACTAATAACAAGTGTCAGGACCTGAGATCTTCTTGATAAAGCTGAGAAACAAGCACTTCCAGGGTTGAAACTATACCAGATTTTCTACTTGTAAGAGTCCACTTATTTTTAAATCAGGCTTCCTCCAGTATGTTGGAGCAGAATCTCTCTGAAGAAAAAAAGCAAAAAGCTCTCCTGGAAGGATTGCTTTTGTTATATACAGAGGCCCAATTTTTGCACATGCTATGTGATATATTTTACTCCGAAAGTTCTCTGCATAACCTCTGTTTCAGAGTAAGTCCTAGTCAGCAGAACTGATTTCTTAATGAAAATGAATGGTCAGATTTCCTCTTGCTTGTGTGCCCCAAATCAATTGTGCCCCTTTCTCCTCAGAACTGCAGGCTTCATCTCTTTGTATATAATCATTGCCTTTTACCTAATCGTTCTTTTATTATTGCTGGATGGAAGCATGGACATAAAGCTCCTAACCTCTCTATTCAGACTCCATTCAAGCTAAAAATGGATCTGGTTTACAAGATAAAATCACAGAGAAGTTATATTTTATGCTGAGATAATTTTGTACTGCTTTGTTTCAGAGTCTGCTCTTGACATCTAGGCTTCCTGTTACCCTAGCAAAGGTCTTACAGCATGTCTTTTTTCTTCATTCTTCTTTTCACAAACTAAAATAGCCTGGTGGTGTAGACACTGTCAGCATTACCTTTGTTCCTTCTTTATACTTGTATTTTACACAATAATCTCCAGGAAACAATCCTATTCCTGGAAATTCATCACATTCCATGCAGTTGTGTGGCCTCTCTGATGGTGTTTTTCAGCTGCTTTAAGTGATTCAGTGGGACTTCAATTTGTGTTTGAGATTCCTGGAAGGTTTGTCATATACAATGCTCTAAAACCACAGTACAGCAGATGAAGGCAGGCAAAGAAAAATGCACAATTCTGTCTCTTAAATTATTATTGACCAGTCTATAGGGGAAGTTGTTTGAAACATTGAGTTTTAAATGTCTTAAGTGTAGGTACATAATCAGCCTCTTGCTGAAAAAAAGAGTCAACATACCACATCCATTTCAACCAACAACTAGACCAAAACAGCTTGCATGGATATTTCATCCCCTTGTATTTGTGCTATAGTAAACAACCTTATCTCTTATTGCAGCTGCATGAGGGCTTGTTTGATATATGTATATGAAAATATCTGCAGCCTTAATTCTGAATAGTGTGGTAGTTGTTCATATTGATAGAAAGTTTTGGCAATGCAGCCTGGACTGCTTGTACAAGTCTGCAAATCACATCCACCAGAAACATTTCCAGTTGTGACAAGGGAAGACTGGAGCCCTCAGACTATCATATTTTACTTGTGTGAAGGGCTTACAGCCAGAACATGGAGGATACAAAAGCACTTAAAGAGAAGAAAAGAAATAATGATACAGAGATAACGATTAAAGAAATTATAGAGACTTTTAAATGTGAAGTCACTGACTTGGCTGAATTTGGTGTAGTCCCAGGAGAGACCAAATCACTGACAATCGAGGAAGGGTGAGAATAAAAATGAAAATATCAGGTGCATGCTCTGTGTATGAGGTCTGAATAAGCATGACATTGGACTGACAATTAGTGCAGGCCACAGATTGCTATTATTTATGTCCCCTCATCACAAAAGCTTATTCCAGACAGTGTTCCCAAACATTGCAATGAAATACATGGTCTTTTTGGCTGTTCCCCCACTGCAATAGAGGGAAGTAGCCAGAGCTGAAATTGTAAACTATCCCAAAGCTTTTTTTGGTGGGATGTTTTTCCAATAGTTGGATTCAATTTGATTCCTAGTGAACTGCAAGGAGCAAATACATGACTGAAAAACAACAGTGGAAGAAAGCCTTTTACCCGTGAGCACTGAAATGGAGGCAAGTCTAAATAGAGCAGACAGAATTGCAGCGGGTCAGAAGCATTGCACGGTGAGTCGCTGACGGAAATGCAGGAAGCACAGTGCAGGATCCTCACAGCAATGCAGGAAGCTCAGTGCAGGATCCTCATGGAAATGCAGGAAGCACAGTGCAGGATCCTCACAGCAATGCAGGAAGCACAGTGCAGGATCCTCACAGCAATGCAGGAAGCTCAGTGCACGATCCTCATGGAAATGCAGGAAGCACAGTGTAGGATCCTCTCAGAAATGCAGGAAGCCAGTGCAGGATCCTCACAGCAATGCAGGAAGCTCAGTGCACGATCCTCACAGCAATGCAGGAAGCCAGTGCAGGATCCTCACGGAAATGCAGGAATCTCAGTGCAGGATCCTCACAGCAATGCAGGAAGCTCAGTGCAGGATCCTCATGGAAATGCAGGAAGCACAGTGCAGGATCCTCACGGAAATGCAGGAATCTCAGTGCAGGATCCTCACAGCAATGCAGGAAGCTCAGTGCAGGATCCTCACAGCAATGCAGGAAGCACAGTGCAGGATCCTCACAGCAATGCAGGAAGCCAGTGCAGGATCCTCATGGAAATGCAGGAAGCACAGTGCAGGATCCTCACAGCAATGCAGGAAGCTCAGTGCAGGATCCTCACAGCAATGCAGGAAGCACAGTGCAGGATCCTCACAGCAATGCAGGAAGCTCAGTGCAGGATCCTCACGGAAATGCAGGAAGCCAGTGCAGGATCCTCACGGAAATGCAGGAAGCCAGTGCAGGATCCTCACAGCAATGCAGGAAGCCAGTGCAGGATCCTCACGGAAATGCAGGAAGCCAGTGCAGGATCCTCACAGCAATGCAGGAAGCCAGTGCAGGATCCTCACTGCCTTCCGCGGGCAGGAGCGGAGCTGATGTGGATCTGTGTCACGGACAAGCAGCAGCACACGAAGCCGTTGATCCCTGCGTGGGCCTTGTCCTGTGACGCAGGCACTGCTGGGAGCTGCTGCTGCCATCCATTGCCCTCCTGAGTGAGAGAACGACTCCAGGCCCAAAGGAGGCTGGTGTGCCTCGTTCCCCACACCTGCCCTGATGGCACAGCATGGCCTGCAGATTGTGCCTTCACTGACACCAGGACATGCTCTCACTGCTGACTGGCTCAATGATGCTTAGCACTGTAAATCCAAAAATACTATTAGTTTGATCTAAACAGCCTCTACTGTCTTAGGAATCTCACAACTCTTACAGCTACTGAGCTTGTACAGAAGCCACCAACACATTTTTTTCCTTATCAGCTATGTCTCTATCAGATAACCCCCTGTGCAGGTAAGTTGTGGACTAGCTCATCCCCAATCCCCTGAGACTTCCTCTCCTGCTAATCAAGAGAAATTTCAGGGAATCATTTAGATGTGTGGTGTTTTTTCAATGTTGTTCTGTTCCAGCAATTAGCACAAAACATTGTTTAAGTTTAGGCAGCCAAGACTGCTGCTATATTTTAGTGCTTTCTAATTTTGAGAATCTATTCTAATCCTGACCCTTTCCCAGCTAACAAGCATACCATATGTCTGATTACTCAGGTTCCCATGCAAAGTAGGAAATTAAAAATTCCAGATGATTAACAAACATTTCTTCTTGTTTATTTTGAGATGACTGTTTTAAAATACCATGAAAATATTTAGAGACTTTATTCTCAAACATTTACTTTATCGTTTAGATGTGTAAAAGATATTTTCGTTAAGAATGTGCTGTTTGTGCTTTTTAGAATATGATTTATTGGCACTGGTTTGCTACCAGTAAAAAATATACCATTAACTGTTTAAAGACAGTGGACAAAAGGGTAGGTGATTCCATGGTAGAATTTCAGAGCAGGCATAGACATTCTAAGCTAGTTTAATGCCAGTGAAAGACTTGAATCCTCTTCAAAACATTCAAGCCCAAAGCCTGATGCAAGTTGGAGCACCATCAACAGCCTGTTATCTCTGCAGGATGTCAGCCAGGGGAGCAGGTCATGTAACCAGTGACTCCATCCAGTACAGCACGGAGCCAGGGTAGCTCAGGAGAGGTCATTGCTCTGGCAAGTAGAGACTTCCCTAAAAGTAGAGCTTCTTTGTACTAATGTAGAGATTCTCTGCATGATTTTGGTTATGAGCAGACTAATTCAGTGAGAGGCAAAAAGCTGTTGAGGAAACCAAACACTTGAGTGAGGGGAAGAGATGGTTCCCATGGAGAAGAAAGCCTATGTGTATGTCTGATCCAGGTACAGCATTTCAGTAGAGAACATCAGAGGTGGAAGCCTGGGAGGCAGCACTGGGGCATCCTCAGCTGCCACCTGAGGACAGCAAGCCTACTGCTTGATTCTTGTCCTAATATCCTCCACCAGAAGTGTTTGTCCTTGCCACAGCTTGTTTATTGAATCACACCCATAAATGTGCATTGGTAGTAATAAATGCCTCTGTTATTTTGAAAGTAGCAGTTGATAATTATAAAGTGCTTGCTCTGAGCTTGAGCTGCTCAGAGCATCCCTCCTGCCTCATGTGAGCTACCCCCACTTGTTGCATCACATCTAAAATTAGGTAAGATGCTGTGAAGTGCAGGGCTCAGAGCTGCAAGAGCTGGACCAGGCAGAGCTGCACAGCTCCTCATGAAGATGTTTTCAGACAGATCACTGATCAGAGAGATCACTTAATGATGATCAGAAGTGTTACAGAGGTAAAGTAGCCTTCACATCCAAGAGCTCCAGTTCAGCCAAAGAAAAATGGGAGCTAGTTCTATTTCTTTTGGTATGTCTTTACCTCTGTAACACTCAACAATATGTGGGGACAGCACGGCTGTCAATAGCTCTAGAGGTCTAGAAACATCTACTTGGGCCAAATTCTTCCCTGAGGTAGTTGTGCTGCCTTCATTGTAATCATACCAGTGATGAATGTGGCTCTTCTTCACTTAGGAACATTCTTTCAGTGCTTTCCTTCTGATTAAAGCAAGTTTTAGTACTTAGAAAATGCTGTGGGCTTAAAAAATGGCTGTATTCTTCATCCTGCTCTGAAGTTTTGCTTCAGTGTCCCAGACTCAGCCCATAGCATCCATGCAATTTATTTTAGAAGCACTGTATTCCCAGTGCACTGCTGTTTTTTAAACATCTGGTGCCCTTAAAAGTAGTATTTCAAAAACACTAATCTGGGGAGAGAAGGGTTAAAATGTGAAACTAGAGAAGAACAAACTAGGGAAAAGAAATTCTGACAGAAACTTCAAGCAGCTAAGAAGTACTGGAGCTGTCAAATCATGCATTTTGGATCTGAGCTGAATCAAATCACAGAAGCGCTTTTTCAGTGCTTCGTCTGAAAGCAATTTAGCTTTTCTATGTTAGCAGATTATGCTGTTTTCAACAGTTGTTGGAGAGATGACTGATGAAAAGCATTTTCATTGTGGGTGTGCTTCCAAGTACAGACAGAGCTGTGGCACTCAAACCCCGGTTTCTTACCCTGATCTCTCCTGAGGCTGTGGGTAAAGGGTCTGTCAAGCTCTGTGCAGCACTATTCCCTCAGACCTAGCTTCAGTGTGGCTCTTGGGACCCCAGACTTCAGTGTATGGGATGGCTTTGTGGTTTTTCAGGGTACATCCTCAAATCATGAAGGGATTAGAAAGGGGAAAAAAACTCCACAGAACTCTGAGCAGGAATCAGCAGAAGATGGGGGCTGTATCTGGCAGTTGGTGCCAGGACTTCAGGATTAGGCATCCTGAACCTGGATCACAGGTGAGAATCAGCCCATGGCTCCATGAACAGAGGACAACTGCAATGTAAGCACTGGCAGTGCAATCTGTCCCTGTGTTAACTGAGTTTGGAGGCTGGTCTGTGATAGTTTTAACTCGAGTGCAAATCAAACTCTGCCCCTGGTTCTGTCACAGTGTAAGTGCTGCAAGGTAGCACTCAGTAGCAACAATGACACTTTGAGAACCTCTAAGTTATGAATGACAGAAAAAGCCAATTGACAGTGAAAGGCAAATGTACTGAGTAATGACATTTCATATGTGATCTGTCCCGCATTCCTCTGGAGTCAATGAAAAAGAGGCAACAGTGAAATCAAAGCATGTCAAAAACTTGCAGTCATACACATGGTTGAATCCAGTTACTGTTGCCTACCATTTTAATAAAAGAAATACTGCAAAGTTACTTCAGATTTCATTGGCCTAGATGGTCTTAAAATAATGCAGGAATTTGCAAATAAATTAGTTTTCTGCAGACAGCAGAATTTTTCCACTAGAGCAAAGGTATTTGGAGCCCTAGTTGTGTGTTTACTATCAAATGTGTATTTTTGGGCCTTCTTCCACCAGAACTGCAGTAAGCCTCCATCTCCAAACTCAGCAGCTATATTTATCCATGGACCATGTTTTCTGCTGCAGTATCAGTGACCTTGCCTGCAATTATTCTTCACAGGGGAAGCTTAGCTCAGTCCTCCAAGTACTGCAGTAACTCTGAACAAAAATAACCCCAAAGTTCACAACAGGAAACGTTAACAATGGCAGGATTACTGGCCACCATGTCACCGTAAAATAAACGAGCAACTGAGAGGGAGTTCAGGGAAAAGCAGCACCGCACTTAAGTAACAGGAGGGACTGACTTATGAGGAAAGATTAAATGAGCTAAGCAATGATGAAAGGGTGAATGGAACAACTGCCTCCAAATGTTTGAAAGAAGAAACCATCCAGGACAGGGAGGGATTCTCTAAGCTGCTGCCAGGAGTTAAGAGTAATGGAAAGAAACCAATAAAATGAACACAGCAGTCACCATAACTATTTCTTCAGCTCAGAAAAAGAAACCCAGTGCTTTTGTCAGTATGGAAATCTTGCTCGTTTGTCCTGTTTTATTTCTTAGCCGTATCCCAAAAAGCATTGGGGGGAACATTTAAAATTATGTAATGGTGCAATATTGCTGAAACGTTTTAGGCTGGCAGCTCTGAAGGACTGTGAGGGAGCTGTGCTGACATCCTCTTCCAGCTCCTGTCACACTCAGACCCTCATTTCTTGAGGTGCCTCAGAAAGCCTTGAGGTTTCAGCTGAGAAAAGCAGCTCTGCACAACAAAGCACTTAAGCAAACACTTCAGGCAAATGAGGAACCAAACTCCCACAGCTATAAATCACATTGATGATTCCCAAATGAGGAACCTGAGTCTGCCCTCAGCAGTCCCTGTAGCAGACGGTCACAAAGTCAGAATTCCCCACAGCTATCCCTGGCAGACCTTTGGTTCACATTCTGATGTAGTTAATATTTTTGCAGCAAAACAGCTGTGAGGCATCATGTTGTGTTTGTTTTCATTAACTCCTCCCCAGTGGGCTTATATATTTGTATTTCCTTGTTTACATATTTGTAGTGTCCCGAGGGGGATATACACACTACCCCTAAGGTTAGGGGCAAGTTATTGGAGGGCAAGTACTTCCCTCTGATGCAGAATTTGTCCTGTCTCTTTGCTCTGCCAGAGATGTAAATCTTTCTGGAAATATTAGACCGAAGTCCCTTTAAACATGTGGTTTCTTTCAGCAGCAGTTTTCAGACTGCGCTTTTTGAATTGCTGGGCCAGAAGTTTGTGTTTCCAATTGTCACTCTCTGAGACACTATTCCATTGTTAATGCAGTCCCAGGCGCTTTACAGCCTGGTCTCTTTATAGTCGTTCCACGGCCCTGCGTGCTGAGGTCCAGATCCTTCCATCACAATTTGTGCTGTCATTCCCCCGACGCGGCGCGAAGCCGCCCGCCCGCCCGCGCGGGGACGGCGCCTCGCGGCTCCCCCGCCCGCCGCTGCTTCCCACGGCACCGACCGCGCTCCGTGCGGGCCATGGAGCAGCCCCGGCCCGGCCCGTCCGTGCCGCTCCCCCAGCCCCCGCCTCGCCGCTCCTCCGGCGGGGATGCGGCGGGCGCGCCCGGAGGTACCCGCGGCTCCCGGCTCCCGTTACCGGCGGCTCCGGGGCAGCGGGCGGAGCGCGGCCGTCCCTCCCAGCGCCGCCGCCGGGCCCGCGGGGCTGCCGGGCACGGCCCGACCGGCGCCCCCCGGCACCCGCCGCGTGCGTCAGACCGGAGACGTGGCCCCGCGGCCGCGGGGGCGGAGCGGCGGCGGGCGGAGCGCGGCTGCGGGCGGCCTCCCGGCCCGGCCCTGCCCGCCGCACTGAGCCCCGCACCGCGCCGCGGGATGTTCGCGGTGCCGCCCGGCCGCTGCCGCCCGTGATCCCGAGCCGCACGCCCGGCCGAGCACCAGGTAAGCGCTGCCGCGCCCGGCTGCCTCTCCCGGGGCGCTCCGCTGCCCGCGCCGGGGACGGGGCATCGCCACGGGGAGGGGGCCCCGGGGGGCCGCGCGGGAACGGAGCCGCCCCGCCGGGCTCGGCGCTGCGCCCCCGCGGGGAGAAGAGACGGGGCCGGGCCCGGCCCGCGGCAGCCGGGGCCCGCCTTTGCCCGCCGGCGGCACCGGCGGTGCCGCTTCCGAACCGGGGCAGTGCCCGAGGAGCCAAACTTTATCTGGGATCGCCGTGGGCTCCTCTCCCGCGGAGGAGCGGCCGCGGAGCCCCCCACGCCCCATCCATCCCACCGCATCCCCGGCCGGGCGGGGCAGCCCCGGGGGTTCCCGGCACGGCGGCGGCCCGGAGCCAAGCGGGGCTTCCCGGGAGCGGGGCCGCCGAGGGGCTCTGGTGGGAAATGGTCGCCGTGGAGACGGGCGGCTTGGGAAAGCCTTTGGGCAGAAGGGCTCGGGGAAAGCTCGCGGCCTCATTTTCCGCGATAATAAGCCCCAGAGCAGCCCGCATTACGGGGAGGATGCGAGCAGGACGGGGAGGCGGCGGTCCAGCCGCGCCCGCCGGTCCTTTCCCCGGGGGCTGCTCCGGCGTCGATATCTCCGTTTTTGAAGGGATTAAAAAAAAAAAAAAAAAAAAAAGCTCGATTTTATATCGGCTTAAAACCAGCTCTGCCTTGTCGCAGAGTGATGGGCAGTTTTGCCGATTATTCACCAAGTGCAGTTTGTCCAGTTCATTAGAAAGAGTTGACCAAGCAAAATGAGACGCTTATGAAAGACCACTGAATGTATCCTACCTGAATTTCATGAGAGTTAAAGTGTTTAAAAGTAAGGACTTCTATTGCTAAGGTAAGTATGTCAGTTATGGTTTGGCTTTTTAATTATTTCTTTTTTTTTTTTACTTTTGGAGTTAGTACTTCCTGTGACGAGAGATTCAGTATTAGCACCACTGTTTGAAGACAACCACGTAATGTTTGCTCCCACAAAGCACTGTAGGTTTGAATGATGCTGGAAAAGATTGTACAGGCAGAAAAGTGCTTTGCAAGACAGTGGAGAAAAACATGACAACATTGGAAATAAATAAGAATTTAAAAATCTCCCTTCCTAATTCAACCAACTATGCATCTTACCTTCTCCACCCATCACCCCCCTCCTGCCTCCGTGTGTATTAGAACTGCTTTTACTTTTCTTTTTGGTATGATGAAAGCAGTCAAGAGGGTAGCACTCCCCTGGGCTCACTTTTCTTCTGGAAAAACCTGTTTGCTCCTGTGGTGCAGATCAGTGTGGAGAGCTGGGCTGAGCACAGTTCTGAGATGATCCCTAATTTTAACCTGGCCTTGTATTCCTGCTGTCTCACAAGTGCCTGTGTCCCAGGGCTGCCAGCAGGGCACAGCAGCCCGGTGCTGAGCACCTGTGGTTTGTGAATCATTTCCTTTTCCAGCTACTTTCTGAGTTTGCTAAATTTGCGACATCCGTGCTGCTGTTTTCTTCCAGTCTGAATACTTGACAGGCCCTGCTAGAGGTTTTGCCATAGTATAACATTCTGTGTGTTTTGTTTGTTATTATTTACTCTTGTAAGCAGTTTTAGAAATAAGCTTTCGGGTGGAAAGGCTAAAAATCTGTTTGCTTTGTATGCCCAGTATTGGAAAAGGTTAACGGTGGATTCCAGTGAAAAATGAAATCAGAGACTGCTAAATTCTCCTTACAAGCACACACTCAGTGCTTTGTGCTGTCTTGCAATCAGTTCCTGTCGCAGTTGAAGTTGATTTCCTGAGGCAGCCTCATCCCACCTCGGTATCTGGCTTTTGGGGCCCACAGAAGGCGCTGTGACCGGGAGGGGGGGTAGCATCCGGGCTGGGCAGGCCGGAGCCTTGAACAATGCTCAGGTGGCCTCAGGGCCCGAGGGACAGCACAGGGACACCCAGAATAATGGACTGGGTCACGGTGCTGGGAGGAGCAGTTCCCCTGATTGTCCACTGACCTCAGCTGCGACTGCTTGAAGTGGGCCATATTCACGGCCAGAAAGGCACTTCCCAACCCAAGGCTTTCTGAGAGCTGTGGGAAGTAAAAAAAAACAAAAAAAAAACCTCTGTTGCCGTCCAAACAATTCACAATAACAGGAGCTAGAGTTCAATTTTATAGTTTTTTCCTCTTTAAGGAAACCTGGTAGAAAGATGCTGTCCTCATTGTCAGAGTTGTGAAGGGCAGGGGAGGGCTGGCTGTATAGTCAAGAAAACACAGAAAATGAAACAATTGACCTCAGGAAAAAGAAACCTTCTAAATACTTTAAAGCCTTTCTTAATAAGTCAAAGAAGCCATTCTCCTTCCAAAATAATTTGTCAAAGAACTGTTAACAAGTGTTGGATTTCACATGCTCAACACAATGGCAACTGTACTCTCTTCTTCATCCTTGAGCTGTTCACCCATGGATTTTGTGCAAAAAGACTCTGTTGCAGATTCAAGCTATAGTGCAGTGACTTTGTTGGGTTTGTGTTTCTAGGACCTCTTTCTGGTTAGAAAGATACTAGGTTTGATTCAGCCTCTTGGCCACATGTGATTATGTCATTTGTTCCACTGCTTTCATTCATAACACAGGGCAGGCCCTTCTGCCTTCCTATCCCCAGGCAGGCAAAGTGTGTTAGAGCTGTCTTTCAGCTGTCAGACCCTAGGTGAGCTTTCTGTCACTGTATTCATTCTGCATTTCAGTGCCTGGCACATGCAGCTAATCAGACACAGCATAAACTTTACAACTGTGTCATTCAGAGAGTTGTAGGTTTGGACCAGGATGAGAGTTTGTTCAGAATTTTTCCAGTACAGAGTTTCTGTACAGTCCCTTTCCCCCTTGAAGGATTGATTTACAATCTGGTGTTTGATCTGGTCAGATTCTTAAAAGGCAGGATAATGCCATGCCTGTGCTTTGCACATTTCCCACTTGTTTGGGAGAATTCTGCCGTAAGGGTGGCAGGATTCTCCCAAACAAGGATGCCATAAGGATGTATGTTTTTTCTTGGTTTTAAAGTGAAACAAAGGCCCCTCCTGCAGCACAGGATGGCATCGTTCTCCAGGGCAAGTTGCTAATGCGCTGTTATGATGAGTGTATAAAGTTCCACTGAATTTGAACCAGAACATGTAAAAATATTTGGTTCTGTACCACAGTATTAAAAATCCATTTCTCTCTGTCAAAGTAAACTTTTAACTTTTCCATTGACTTCCAGATGAGCAGAATACAGCCTTTTATACTAACTTCTCATCCTGGGTTGACCTACCATGTGCTGAAAATGGAGATGCTAGCTCACATCTCCCTTTGGTGGCAATAGTACATAGTGACTTTCTATTGATGAAATAACCTAAATTCAACAACCCTACAGTAAGACTGCCAGCTGAGAACATTTCCAATTTTATTTACTTATCACTGAGAGGAAGGTGGGAGTTTGGACTAATTGCTTGCTCTGGAGCATGTGGTGAAGCAGAGCACAGGTCAAGCCCTGCCCTGAGCGTGCAGCAGTGTAAGATCCTGATACTTGTGCCATTTACAGCAGAATGCAACAGCTCAGAAGTGCAGGTTGCTGCCAGAGGGTTTGATGCTCTGAGCAGGGACCATTATAGACCACATTTTCCAGCTGATGTGAATGTTTGATGAGCTGTCTCAGGGGTAGGTAGTTTTCACCAGTGTTCACAGACAGTATTCTCGGAAAAGCCCCTTTTTAAGTGTAATGTGACTAAAAAGAGTATTTGCTCTTTGCAGTCATTTAACCATGATGACATAATTTCAAAGACTTGCACACCTGCTGTAGTGTTGTCAGAATCCCCTCTAGCAACTGCTTTTATCTCACAGTTTAGGCTTGGTGGAAACTGCATTTTTTTCTGTTTTATGCAGCAACAGACTTTTTGGTGGAATGAGGTTGCAGCTAATCCCCCTTTGGTGGTCTATGGATGGACACTGTCCTGAAAAGGTCCAGTAGAGAAAATAGTCCTGGTTTTCCAGTTCATGATCTTTAAAAGTCATCCTATGTGAATACCAATTCTGATTCTGTAGTTACTAGTGTATCTCTTTGAGTGGGTGTAGATCACGTGCAATTTATGTGCTTTAATTTATCTATTTTAGTCTTTCTTATTCTTTCAGGGATATGGATGAGACCATAAGTTTATTTTTATTGTCAGGGATTTTTGTAACAAAGGATGATTTGGAGGAAGAAAATCCACCAACTGCTTCAGGCTGAGAATACCTTTATGTTTATCAAGGTGTTTTGGGATCCATGTTTTATGAGACTATCATTAAGTTTTATAAAGTTCTTTTGTGTTGCAGGCAAGTAGGAGCAAAAAAGATTCTTTATTTGAAAAAGTCTCCCAAATAATGAAAAGACGAATTCTTTAATGTTTTTGCTCACTCACTGCATAAAATGTTTTTAACTAACTTGTCAGATGATTGAGCTGTTTAAGACTCAGAATGGACCTTTTGTGCTTCCTGTTCCAATTAGGAATTAATTTTTAATTATATCAGCTGAACATTTTTAAATATGAGCACTTGTATTAGCCTCAGGCGCCTATTTTTTGGATGAGGAATGGCACTGATTTGTGTACTATTGTCTGTTCTGAGACATTTTAACAGCATTGTTTCTGTCTTCATTATCTGAGTATGTTAGATAGTGTTTGTGGAAAACCTGGTATAACTTTGGTTAAAACTTGATGTGATTTTATTGCTTAGATTTGTCTCAATTGTTTAGATTTATTTCAGGGATACGAAAATATCACTTACTGGATTGTTACTTGCTTGCTGCTTTGGTTTGCTGTTAAAAGCTTTTACTCACATTAAAACCATTTTGCAGCTCTGGAAAGAGAGCAGGCATCTTGAGTGATAGCCCTGATAAACAAAGAATGTTACTTCCAGAGCTGAAAAATGGTAAGTATTGCCTTTGAAGTAGTCTTTGACGTGGAAATGTGTGGAGTGTACTTCTCTTTAGATTTGGAGAAATAGCTCAGCAAAGCCAAGGCTCCACACAGGCCCATGTGCTTGGTATGGAAAGAACTCCTGTTGATTTCACTGAGGCTTTATCTGGCAGAATCTTGCATTGAACATTTTTTTGTCTTTAGTCCAACCAAGCTGAAGTCAAAGAGCTGCTGACAATAGGAAGTCTTTTTGGTGTGTAATACATGAAAAAGTGCTGTGACTCAGTTGGAACTAACAACAAGGTTATTGTCTGGGATTCATTGCCAAAGCAGCACTTACTGTATATGTAGGTGGAAATTGCAACATATATTTTGAAATGCAGTTTATTAAAGTCACTTCCTCTTCATATCTTCTTTTTACAACGCTTGTGTCTCCTCTGAGTTCTGGGTTCGGGTCTCTGAGCTTCCAGTGCCACAGCAGATGGTACCCAGAGCAGAGCAGGGGCATTTGCTGCTGCCTCTGAATGCCCCCACGCTCTCTCCTGGCTGTTAGGCGGGAGGGCAGCGGAAACCTGACTGGATGTTTGCAGTGTGGGCCTCAGGAGCTTGGAGGGAAAGGAGTGGGCAAGGTATTCAGCATGTTTCTGGAAGTTACACCCTTTCCAGTTCTCTCCAGCACTAAATCCCCCGTTGGCATCTTGCCCACGGTTGTGGTCCTGCAGAGTTGCAGCTCTGGGGGAGCTCGGTTCTGGCAGCTGACATAAAGGAACACAGCTTTCCAGCTGTTGGATGGGACCTTGCTGGAGTTCAGGTGGCACAGCCTAGCTGTCCCCAGTCAGTGCACCTGAAAATGAAACCCCTTCCCTACTCTGAACAGCTGTCACACAAGGGACACGTGTTTTGTAGAACCACCAAACTATGGGTATTTGAATAATGTCTTCTGTGAACTAATTGTATTTTGTCTGTTCTCCAGATTGGTAAACTAATACCAACTGTGACCTTTAATTTTGGTAATGTGTAGTATGAAATCAAATTCACTTCAGTGCCTTTGTAGGGGAGTTCTGACAATGCTGTCAGTTTGGATTCAGGCATTGCAGAAAACTGAAAAAAGCTATGTTATGATTTTGTAGTACTATTCATTCATATTTCCCACCAAGGGTACTAAAGAAGGTGGATACCTTTCTGTTTTGCAGCTAGAGGTGGTGGCATGGTGGGTTGATGTGGCGTGCACAAGCTGTCCATGTCCATGTCCCACTGGGGGCTCCTGACTCTTTGTTGTTCCTCCAGGTCACATTTCCTCACCAGCTTCAGCCACAAGGACATGGATTTGTTTGAAAATACTGTAAACTCATGGGCTGTTAAAAATAACTGTTTGGATGCAAATGGTTTGTTTTTAATGTCTTTCCAGTTCCTTTACATGGGATTTATGTTTAAGAACCGGCATCATTTGTTTGTACTTCTTACTGCAGAGTGATGCTACTTCTTCCCATGAAAATCTCCATTGCAGTCAGTGGAACAAAATGGAGCCATCATGTTTCAAACAGTGGCAACACAAGCCAGTGTTCAAAGTAGTTTTTCCAGCCAAAAAGTTTATGCCTTTTAAAAAATTATTTTTAAAATTGAATTTTATATTACAGGAAACACCAATGGCAATAAAACCTAGCAGGGAAACTGATCTTCTGAAATGCTGCAAATACAAGAAGTCAGTAGCAGAGGTTTTATTGTATGTTACATGGGAACTGACCAAGCACCTACACTTACCAAAATGCTGGATATTTTGGTCAGTGCAAACATGTAGCAAAATAATTACTAAAACTGAATGTCAGGGTAGATAACACATTATTTCACTGCATGTACAATGTGTGTGAGAATACACAGATAAGAATGGAACATAAACCTCTTGGGAATTAGGAGTTACTAATTCCAGTCCTTATCATCATATTCGCCCCTTTGTCTAATCGTAGTTTCCCTGGCTTGGTGTCTTGTCCCTGCATCTACTTTTAGTCCTGGTTAGGTGATGAAATGAAGCAGGTCCATAATCTGTCATCTGTGGTGCCAGCACGGGCAGTGCCAGGAGCTGTGAGGGGTTTCTGGGCACACGCTGAGACAGGTCAAATTTTGGGGCATGGGTGATCTGAAAAGTTTTAAATACAAAGACCACAATTTTTGTAGGGTTCACATCCAATTTGTTTTCCTAAGCTTGTTTCTAGAATGGTTTCTAGAATGGAACAATTGCTGGCTAGATCTTTGTTCAAATTCTGTGTTAAATTACACAGGTTTTTCCTTACAGTTGTTTTGGGCACCCAGTCCCACCAAAAAATACAAATTTAGCAAAGTTATATTCAGCAGAATATATAACTGATGATAGCACCAAGCCATTTTCACGCCAGGCTGTCTATCAGCTGTCTAGAGGAGATTGTTGCCCTAAGCCCTGGGGCTCTGCACAGACCAGTGATTTTGTTTAAATATCCTCTTTGGGAATACATCACCATCAACCTGACTGCAAAACTCCCTTACTCATGCTTGTTTAACTGTCTTGGTGTGCAGTTCCAAAGCAGGTAAAATAGGAATGCAAAATTCTGCTTCTCAGTGCAGCCTCAGGCCCTGTGCTGAGAAGCACTCCAGCTTAACTTCACCTCCTGGCCCATGGCAGCTGAGGCCAAACAGCACAAAACTCTTGAAAAGTGACTTTATGGTATTTGTGCAGAGTAACAAATGTTTGCAATGAATGATGAGGGGTTTGGAGTGTGCAATGCCTTGTTCTGTGTAAAAACCCTCTGGCCCCTGCACACATGGCCCACAGCCCTTGGGCTCTGCTGAGTCCCTGCTGTCAGGTCACAAGCTTGTTTTGTATTAAATATGAGCTGTGCTCTGTTCCTTTAATGAAGATGGATGTGCAGTAAATCATGTATGGGAACCAACGCAGAGACCTTGCAGCACTATTCCCAAAAGGCATTTCATAATTCACCCTAACATGAAGTATGTTTAAAACAGCCAGGAGAGCAGCACTGGCCTAGCATTTTCTCCTTTCAGTAGATCTCTGATGTGAAAGACCAAGCAGTGCCAGTCTGAATTGGCTCTTGAGGACATCTGAGCTTTGGCCCTTCTGTTATACTCAGCTGGGCTGCAGTTGTGGTCCTGCAGCCTCCAGCCCAAGGTTCCTCATGCCAGAAAGCAAGCTCCTTCCCTAGTGGGGATCAGGGCTGTTCCCCTGCTACCTGGGGCTTGATTAAACTCTGTGCCACTCTTGGAAGGTGGTTATGCTGATCCTGCATCTGAGGAGGATTGGTGGGATGTCAGGGAAATGAGGTAAAATGTCAGCAGGCTAATCATTTAAACATCTTTTCTAGTCAGCTTAAGAATTCCCCCCAACTTTTTGTGCTTCCCAGCTGCCAATATCACTATTTCTTTCTCCTCCAGCTATGTTCCTTTTCCTTTTTCCCTCTGGTGTGTAATTCATACCCTGCCCTTGCCATACCAGCACTTTCTGGATGATAGTTGCCTGTCTGACATCCAGGATGATAGTGCCCCAGTTCTGGTGCACAGCTTTGGCTGTTCCCCCAAAACAAGCAATGGGTGACACTGATTGCTTCAAGGCATGTGATGCGATTGAGTAACTAGTGGAAGGACAGAATGGCCAAGGGCTTGACTTGTAGTGAGTAACACCTGTAGCATGGCAAACACAGCCCTGGCAATGCTGGTCTCCTGCCTGAGCACACGGAGCAGCAGTGACTGCGCTTGTCTGTCCCATGAGGCTCAGCAGGGCACACAGACAGGCTCTTGGGCTTTGCTGGGCGGGGAGGCCATGGCCAGGGCATGGGCTGGCAGCTGTCTGTCACCCATGGGGTGACACCGAGCAGTGCCTAGGGAGGGGTGAGGAGCAGCTCTGGCAGCACAGCACAGACAGGCCAAGGCTGCCTCGTCATGGTGGGGAGCTGCTGGGGCTGTGCCTCAGTGAGGAACTCTGCTGTCAGACCTGCCTGGCTGGGACTAAGGCACAGCCTCCCAGTTACTCGCTTTGTTTTGCTCCCTGTGCTGCTGCTAATTGCCGTGTCTCTACAGGCTGTGCCTTGAGAGCCTGGGTGGGGCAGTGGGAGTGGCACGGACTGGTGTCACTGGTGTCCCTGGTGGTGCGGCTCTCCCAGCAGCGTGACCCTTGAATTCTCCTGAGGGCTGCTCCAAACCATTCCCTGAAATGAATGAAGCGACTCTGTGAGAATCTGCTTAAAAATAGCCAGAGTCACCTAGCGAGAGTGGGGCCTGGGGCCTGGAAGGTGCTGCAAGCCAAAGGCAGCTTTGTTCAGGCTTGTCCCAGAGGGGCTGTTTCCTGTGCATTAATGTTCTTGCTTTGGAAGAGTCTCGCAAGACACAAAGTGAATGCAGCTTAATGAGGGGGCGTGTCATTTCCGTGTCCCCCTGTGTTTGTCCGTCCGGCACGGTGTGTCCTGCCTCTGACTGGGTCCCTTGTGTGCCAGGGCAGGGCAGGGCACAGCACTCGGTGGGCACGAACCGTGCTGAGCCGTGCCGGGCAGCTCACAGCTCACAGTGCCGACCTGCAGCACTAAGGCAGCGCCAGGGCTTGTCCCCAGGGCTTGTCCTCCATGCTGTGACAGTGAGCTGTGCCAGCCGGGGCACTGCGGTCCCTTGGGCTGCTGGGGCTGGTTGGTGGCAGTGGGGCTGGCTGGTGGCAGTGGGGCTGGTGGCAGTGGGGCTGGCTGGTGGCAGTGGGGCTGGTTGGTGGCAGCCAGGCTGGCTGGTGGCAGTGGGGCTGGTGGCAGTGGGGCTGGTTGGTGGCAGCAGGGCTGGTTGGTGGCAGCAGGGCTGGTTGGTGGCAGTGGGGCTGCTTGGTGGCAGTCAGGCCCCCAGAGCCCCCGTGGGCAGGAGGTTCGTGCATTGATTTCCTTTCACTCTGCAGCGGACACCACGTGGATTGCCCGGTGCCCCGGTTTTCTCTTTGGCAAGAGCCATCCTTACTCCCAAACTGTCCTCACTGCTTTCCTGTATTCCCTCAGATATAAACCAACTGCTGAGAGGCTGGTTTGCTCCACGCTGCAGCGCTTCACAATCAGCCTTTGATTCAGTCTGTTGGTTTATTAAGTCCAATTTGGTTCCAATACTTTTGTCTGTGACTTGGATCTATTTGTTCTCCTTGGCTCTTTTAGGTCACATCAATTTGTTGTGTCTTGCCCCCAGTGTCCTGTGCATTAGCTGATTCCTGTAGTTGGGTTTTCTGATAGAGTAGGTATCACACTTGTGCCTGGATTCAGGTATTTAATCTTATTATGACATATTCATTTTCACTCGCCAAGTTTTCTACATTTCTTAAAAATTTTAAAATAAGAATCACTACTGATTTATCTCCCAGTGTTCTGTTTTTTTTTCCTTTTGTTTGTTTTGGGATTTTTGTTACTTTTTTCTTCCTGTTTGGTTTTTATTATTATTATTTTTATTTAATCTGGTGAACCCACAGCTCTGTTCTACAGCACTGCTTAACTGTTTTTTAATCCAAGTTCCTTTTTTATTTCCTTCTGGTAGCTGAATAGCAGATGATTTATCTCATGTACCATTTTATTTTCTCTAGGGTCTGAGGATTGTTTAAAATGCAAGAGAAAAAAAAGAACATATTCTGGTTTTAATTGAAAAGAATTTCCAATATCTAGAGCTCTAGTATTTACTAAAGTAGGTTAGAATAATACTTTTTGATAAGTCAGATGCCACATATCAGCTACAATGTACAGTGCAATTAAATAATATGTTGAATGTGAGTGAACACAAATTAGTAATGCAGTCTTAGTCTGAAATGTTCAACCAGCTGAAATGTTGAACTCCTTGTCTTTTATCTCCTTGTTACAAGGAGAGATAAGAAACTTCAGTGCATGATGTGCTGTCCCAGAGTAAATGGTGTGCTGTGACTTGGGCTGCAGTGTGACTTTTTAGCATCCCTTGATTTGTTCAAATTGATGGTTGACTAAATCCTTTTATTTTGTGCAGACCTGGTTTGTGTGTGATTATAAAGGAGTCTGGCAGTGGTGCACCTTTGGGTGTAGCAGTGGGAAAGAGCTGGGCTTTGGACATGGCCAGGAGGGATTTTCAGGATTGCTGTGTGCCAGGGGGACCTGCTGTGTCTTCTCTGAGGTCTGAGTTGCTGCTGATAGTTGTCCTTTCCATCCCTGGAGAAGCCAGAATGAAAAAAAAAAAAAAGCTAGAGGGAAGTGGGAGACAAATGAAAAGTGACTTGGTGTCATTTTGTTCTGCGTGCAGATGTCAGCAGTGCTGGTTAGCCTAGGCTGCTCTGCAATTCTTTCCAGCATTTTCCTTGATTCTTAATACAGCAAGGGGAGAAGCAATAGGGTTCCTCCAGTGAGTGTTGGAAAATGGTTTTCCTACTTCGTCACGTTCAAGTGCCATTTAAAGTTTCTGCAAATATCTTTTTTCCCCAAAGCTAAAAAATCATCTGTCAGTAGACGTTGTTGGTTTTTTTACTGTTATTTTATGTGCAGTACTACTATCATCATTCAGTGATGTTTGTTTTCTTTTTTTAGCCGTAAAGGAAAACATTAGTGGCAGACAGAGTTTGATGCTGGTGCTGGACATCACCTTCCACCCCCAGAGATGGTTTTCTAGGGGGCCTTTGTGTGTGCAGCTCTGCCTCTGCTTGGCCCATTAATGGGGGTAAAGGATGTGCACTCTGCTAATGAGGAGTCATGCTATGCAAACAACAGCCTCTGAAGGGAACAAGGGATCAGGGCAGCATGTGCTTGTGGTATCAGAACCTATCTGCCTTCATCTAAATTCCCCACACATCACTTAGGAGAAATAAAGCAAATATATGATACAACAAAGAGCCCTAAAAAGACATAGTGAAACCTATAAAAAACAACAGCCAAAGGATTTTTTGGTCTGAAAGCTGTCCCTGCACAGTAATTTGCAAGATAGTTTCCAGTCCCATCTGCTGTCAGGCACTGCCCTGATTCAGTGCTGATTCAGTTCACCTTTCATAACACCGTGGCTCAGACCCACAGTTGCTTGGGTGTCTAACCAGTGACTCCTGGGTCTCCCCACATTTCTGTGCATGTGAGCACTTGTGTTTTGTCAAGAATCTCCACTGCAGGAAACATAATTCTGTCTTTACCTGACATTCAAATTGTTTATCCTTTTGAAAAAAACACCTTACAAATAGGATTTCTAGGGGCTGTGCCATCAGAATATGAAAAAGCACTCCTGAGCCATTATTGCAGGGCTGGGAAGAAAATGTGGTGGTTTTAAAGCAATCTGTTGATAGGTATTCTTGGGTGTATTGATGGCATTCCACTCAGCCAGCCAGCTGGCCTCAAAACTGAGCCAACAGTAGTATATGTGTTACAAAACTTTGAGCAGGGCTGTTGCATGGCAACTGCTTAGCTAACATTTGTATTAGTGGATTCCTTTGAGAATTTTCGAAGTTTTTCAGTGCTTGATTGAAAAAAAAAAAAAAGGCAAGCTTACCAGCAGCTACTCAAGTCACCTGCATTTTATGTGGAAATGAAAAAGAGAGGGGTAATTCCTTACCAATGGCAGTGAAATGCATATGGAATGGAAGACAGATTGTGTATGATGTTCTTCAGCTCCACTGGGAGCTGCCAGCAGCTGAAAGAGTGCTGGGCATGTACTTAAAGCTATGTGGGGCACTTCTAATTGATGAGATCCACTTTTGCCACCAGTGTTTATAGACAACAGTGAAAGGCAACAAAGGTCTGTCCCAGCAGCCATGCCAGCTTTTCTCTGCTGGAGAAGTATATCTTCCCTTAAATGCCTGCTAACATTTGCAAGACAAGCACACAAAAAGCAGAGTTGTGGTCCCTGGCTGCCTGCCATTTGATAACAAATGCTGCATTCCTCTTCCAGCACTGCAGCAGTTCAGGCCTGTTCAAGGGTGCTGCCAAGCCTCTGACCTGGCTGTGTGGTGTCAGGCTTGCATTGCCATCCTTTTCACTGATGGTCTGTTAATTGGAAAGTGGTATGGAGGATAGCCTGCCTTCATCTTGGGGATTGCCAGTTGTGCAAGAGGTGTGTGTGGGTGTCACCTGGCATTGCAGCCTGCGTCCTGGGGACAGACTTTAGAAGGACAGGAATCTGAGAGGGGATTCTCCTGTCTGGCCAAGTAGTGCTTAAAGCAACATAGAAGGGTTGCAAGAGGAGAGGGGTGCAAGAAACAAAAGTTTTTATGCTACTCAGCTGCAAAGCCCCAGCCTAACTACGACCACAAGTTCCTTTTACAGACTTCACCTTATGCCTTTGGGGACTGCAGTACCTCCTGAGGACCCGAGGGGCAGGCAGAGACAGAGCAGTCCCTGAGAAGGTGCCAAAGGGAACATCCTTCCACATGTGTATGGCCAGTTAGTGGGGGTCAGTTCTAAATCCTTAGGATGGCTGTACCCTTGCAATGATTGCAGCCATTAGGGCTTGAAGCATTCCCTTCCTGTTCCCTGGCTCTGAATGAGCTGAATCCAATAAGTTCCTGAGCAGCCTCTCAGCAAGTATGTGCTTATCACTAAGCCTGCACAGAAATGGACGTCACCAAACCCACATTAATGGGTCCCAGTGTGCTGCTGAATCAGGATTATAGACTTCCAGTGTTACTGTGATATGAACTGATTGTGATGAGCATTTATGATGTTAGTTAATGGACAAATTTCGTTAATTGCCCTTGGGAGTATTTTTGTTACATTCCCATCTGAATTTATCTTTCCACTGTAACTTACTAAGGAGTTTCAGTACTGGTTTGATCTCAGGGATTCAGTTACACAGTATGCTGTAGGCTTTAGTATCGGTTGCTTTGCCTGTACATGCTCGTGTGTTAGCTGATTTTTCAGAGGACATGATGTTGTAAGCCTGTACATCTGAGGTGAAGATAAAGCCCTTGATCTGGCTGTAGTTTTGGTTACCTAAACCACTTTAGGAGCTTGCATTCAAAACATAGTAGATTTAAAATTGCAGTGAGTATGCACAAAAATATTTCAAAGCATTCCTGAAACCACTATGAATAAAATGGAAGTGAGTGAAACTTGACAGCTAAAAAGGTGTGTGAAGTTTGAATGCAGGACAAGCATTTCAGCCAGACCTTTGAGATCACGGCTAATGTGTGTGATGCTGAACACCTCTGTCTACAGAATGGGCTGATTTTCAAGGATGCAGAAGGCCTCACTGACCCATTAGAGATGGCTGGAGTCAACAGGGAGAGGGATTTGCCTGCCTGCATGGATGGCATTGCAGGCTCTCCCTTCCTCCCTTCCAGGAGCTGTGTAGTGGCAGCACGAGCATCCCTCTTCTGAGGTGGGGTGTCAGTAGCTGGGAGCTTCTGTGCCACCTTTGGGGGTTCCATTTTCAGAGGAGGCTCTTCCACTTGCTCTCACAGGGTGAGGGCTGTGATGTGCAGGGGCTGAGCTGGCCGTGCTGTTTTGCAGGAGGATGATTCCCGTGACCGAGTTCCGGCAGTTCTCGGAGCAGCAGCCGGCGTTCCGCGTGCTGAAGCCCTGGTGGGATGTGTTCACCGACTACCTCTCGGTGGCCATGCTGATGATCGGCGTCTTCGGCTGCACCTTGCAGGTGAGCACAGGCACAGACTCCTGCCTGCTCCTGGGCTGCTGAAGGAACACCGCAAACGAGTAAGGGCCTCGGAAGGATGCTGTCCCATCTTGTTTTATCTCTTGGGCTCACCGTGAACAAAGCAAAAATGTGCTGGTCCCAGGATTAAAGCTGTTTAAGTAGCAACATCAAATAACACAGACCAGACTTTTAGCAGCTGTGAATCAGCAGACTTGCATAGAGTCAATGGAACTGTGCCAGCTAAGATAAGAGCTGTTGGTTTGGCTGGTGTCTGCATCACTGTTTTCACCTCAGTTTGGCATAACAAAACAGATTATCAACTTCAGTTCTTTTTTGTTACCATTTTTGCTGTTTGAAAGTTTAAAAAATGGAATTCTGTAATTCCTGTTTTTCTTTATTTGGCAGACGTTAACATTATTTCTGTCATTATGCTTTTAAGAGATTTGAAATTAATGTGCTGATTTTATTAACGGCACCCATGGCTAATATTATGTCTCTTCCATTCCAAAATGTCTCTGAGGATGCATACGCATAAACAATTGACATTACTGTCAGTCACTGTTAGTTACATTTTGCTGATGAGCCAAAAGCAGAAAAGAAATGAAAAATACTGTTTGGGATGACTCTACAAAAATATAAAGTTACAGTACTGGTTCAAGCATGGATCTCACATTTCTTGGCATGACTTTGAAATGGAGCTAAAGGGACACACTGACAGAGCTCTTATTTCAGAGGAATTTGCTCACTTACACGGCCTAAGATTTAGATACATTATGTCCCAAATTTCACAGGAAATCCACTGTAGTTTTGCCTGTATTCTCCATTCTCAACTATTTTTAATTGATACAACATTCATGTTTAAAAATCTCTTTATATAGCTAAATTTTCCATTAGTAGATGCTTGCTTAACCACACAAAGTAAATCATCTGTTTTATCAGTTACCTGTTTAAGTTTACCTGCTTGATTGGAGAAAGCACACTGGAAAATAGTGTTTGGAAAGACTGAAATAATAGACAAATGGTTTGTTATTCCAACTTATTGTGAGATACATAAATCCAGGATGTAACTGCGGGTGTATATCACAACAGCAGACCCTTTACAGACATAAATTAACTACAGAAGTTTTTGATGTGTTTGAAGTTTTTGTTGTGGCACTGATACTGTTAAAAACCATGTGTGGTCTTATCTCAGCATCTCCCTACACCAGGGTGGATCATCAAGGATCATCTGATTTTGGTAGCTCTCATTGGATACCTTATGTTTAGTGCTTTCAACAGCCATGATGTCAAAGAGTACATCTGCACTGCACATATGTTCTTAGTTTGGGCTAATCACAAGTGGTCATTCAGGGCAAGTAAGAGAGCTCCTTGGTTTATCACATGGATTGGCATTTTAGTTCAGACCTGTAGGGACCCTTGCATTGAACTCAGAAGTGTTATCCCAAATTAAACCAAAGGTGATTGGTCCCTAGAGGCACTTTGACCTCAGTTTGTCAGCATGGATGACCATCCCAGATTAAGAAAACTTCTTTAGTTTTTTTTATAGACAGACTCAAGAACAGAGCTAGATCATTTCCCCCAGGTGTGTAGTCCATCCTACAGAAGCCCCTCATAGACAGGGACTTTGGACAAGGGCATGTAGTGATAGGACAGGGAGTAAGAGCTTTTAGCTGAAAGAGGGTAGGTTTAGATTAGCTATTAGGAAGAAATTCTGCACTGTGAGGATGTTGAGGCAGTGTAACAGGTTGAAGTTCCCAGAGAAATTGTGGATGCCCTATCCCTGGAATAGTAGATTATCTTTAAGGTCCCTTCCAACCCAGATCATTTTATGATTCTATGAGGACTCTATGTGTATGTGTGAGAAACTAAATAAAATTTATGTCCTTTCACACACAAATGCCATCAAAGAAATGTCCTTATCTGTCTTTATTAAGACTGAAGATTAATAATGTCCCTGCATAGATAAGGTCACATTAGCCCTTTGTCAGCAGTTTTTGGTGTGGTAAGACATCACAGTGTGAGAGTGTAGCCACATGAATGCAGTTGTGCTGCTGTCAAGCCTAAGCTATCTCTGAACATCATGTAGCCAGGATGAATACACCTGGCAGTAACAGTCTGTCTCTGGGGAGAGCAGAGCAGGAGATCCCTGGTCTTTTCTGGAAGCATTCCCCACATTTCTCCTTTTTCTGGATTGTGTCAATGCGCTCTTATTCAAATTATGGAAAGCTAGCTGTAGATGGAAAGGGGTGGCCTAGTTCTTGGCATGCAGAACAAGAGTCTTGTTGAGAATAATAATAGTGCAGCCTGTGGGGACAAGTAGCAGGCTGTGTGGAGGAATGCCTGGCAGCTGGAGGTGCTCCAAGGACAGCTACCCATTGGTGCTGCCACCATTGTTTGTACATCAGTTCAAAAGATATCTTTTTGTGTGTTCCAGGTCATGCAAGACAAGATAATATGCCTTCCAAAGCGCGTCCAGCCTTGCCAGAACCAATCTAACAGTTCAAATGTGCTTAGCACAATGCCAGACACCACCCCCCTTCCCCCACCGAGGCCATCCACCCCTCCAGCTACAGTTGAAATGAAGGGACTCAAGACTGACTTGGACCTTCAGCAATACAGCTTTATAAATCAGGTGTGCTATGAACGGGCTCTGCACTGGTATGCCAAGTACTTCCCTTACCTTGTCCTTATACACACACTGGTCTTCATGCTGTGTAGTAACTTTTGGTTCAAATTCCCTGGATCCAGCTCCAAAATTGAACACTTCATTTCAATACTTGGGAAATGTTTTGATTCTCCCTGGACAACGAGAGCTTTATCTGAAGTGTCAGGGGAAGACTCTGAAGAGAAGGATAACAGGAAGAACAACATTAACAAGTCTAATACTACTCAGCCAAGCACTGAAGGCACTTTGGTCAAGACGCAGTCTTTAAAATCAATCCCTGAGAAGTTAGTTGTGGATAAGGGAACACCTGGGGCATTAGATAAAAAAGAAGGTGAACAGGCCAAAGCACTGTTTGAAAAGGTGAAGAAATTTCGACTGCATGTTGAGGAGGGTGATATACTCTATGTCATGTACGTTCGCCAGACTGTACTTAAGGTAATTAAATTCCTTATTATTATTGCTTACAACACAGCACTTGTCTCAGAAGTTAATTTTACAGTAGTCTGTAATGTTGATATTGAAGACATGACAGGATACAAGAACTTTTGCTGTAATCACACGATGGCACATCTGTTCTCTAAACTTTCTTACTGCTACCTGTGCTTTGTAAGCATCTATGGCCTGACATGCCTTTATACACTGTACTGGTTGTTCTACCGTTCCCTGAAGGAATATTCGTTTGAGTACGTCCGGCAGGAGACGGGAATCGACGACATCCCCGATGTCAAGAACGACTTTGCCTTCATGCTTCATATGATCGATCAGTACGATCCTCTCTACTCCAAGCGCTTTGCTGTCTTCCTGTCCGAAGTCAGTGAAAATAAGCTGAAGCAGCTGAACCTAAACAATGAGTGGACTGCAGATAAACTGCGACAGAGGCTGCAGACAAACTCCCACAGCCATTTGGAGCTGCAGCTTTTCATGCTTTCTGGACTACCAGACACAGTGTTTGAAATTACTGAGCTGCAGTCTTTAAAACTTGAAATAATTAATAATGTAATGATACCAGCAACCATTGCACAGTTGGACAATCTCCAGGAGCTCTCATTGCACCAGTGCTCTGTGAAGATCCACAGTGCTGCCTTGGCTTTTCTGAAGGAGAATCTCAAGATCTTGAGCGTCAAGTTTGATGACATCAGAGAACTTCCACATTGGATGTATGGCCTCAGAAATTTGGAAGAACTCTATTTAATTGGTTCCCTAAGTCATGATATTTCTAAAAACATTACACTGGAGTCTTTTCGGGAACTTAAAAGCCTAAAAGTTCTACACATAAAAAGTAATTTGTCCAAAATCCCGCAATCTGCAGTTGATGTTTCAAGTCACCTGCAGAAATTGTGTATCCATAATGATGGCACTAAGTTAGTGATGCTCAACAACCTGAAGAAAATGGTCAACCTGACACAGCTGGAATTGGTTCATTGTGATTTAGAGCGCATACCTCATGCAGTCTTCAGCCTTCTCAGTCTTCAGGAATTGGATCTAAAGGAAAACAACCTCAAATCCATTGAAGAAATAGTAAGTTTTCAACATCTGCGAAAGCTGACCATTCTAAAGCTGTGGTACAACAGTATAACGTACATCCCAGAGCATATAAAGAAACTCACCAGTCTGGAGCGGCTTTCCTTCAGCCATAACAAAATAGAGGTTCTTCCGTCCCACCTGTTCCTATGCAACAAAATCAGATACTTGGATTTGTCTTACAATGACATTCGCTTTATCCCACCTGAAATAGGAGTTCTTCAGAGTTTACAGTACTTTTCCATTACTTGCAACAAAGTGGAGAGTGTGCCAGACGAACTGTACTTTTGCAAAAAACTTAAGACTCTGAAAATTGGGAAAAATAACTTGTCAGTCCTTTCACCTAAAATTGGTAATTTGACATTGCTCTCCTACTTGGATATTAAAGGCAATCACTTTGAAATCCTCCCGCCTGAGCTCGGTGAGTGTAGAGCTCTGAAGAGGACTGGTTTCACTGTAGAGGACAACTTGTTTGAAACTTTGCCTTCTGATGTCAGGGAGCAAATGAAAGCTGAATAACTTCTTCTTGCTCAGTTTTACAGAAATAACACTTCTACCAAAAACGCTCTAGAGAATGCATACTCTGATTATGCATTTAATTTGTCATTATTTTTTTCTTTTTCAAATCCTTTCTGTACAAACAAATTTGGAGTAAGGAGTACGTATATTTTTAAATAAAATTTTCTCATATTTTTTCACTGTTTTAAGATATTTTTAGTTTGTTTGCCCTGAGAACAAGGGCATCTGTAACTTAATTTTTACTGGTAAAAGTAAATGATTTTGTCTGTTTTTCTTTCCATTTCCTAATCCCACCAGGGAAACTGTGTTTAAGATGTATGCTTTGGGTTGCATAGTTTGTAAGAGATTATTATATTGTCTTCCTAGTTATTGTTAATCCCTTAGGACATGGTCTTCAACAGGTGGTGCTGCAGGTGTTGAATGCCTTTGTTTCCTCTTTTCTTCAGTGGCAGTAGAAGGTGTTCAACATCTAACAAGATCAAACCTAGGCTGACAATCCCTTTTTACTTACAACAGGGTTTTCTCAGATGGTCACAGCAAGTGGAAAAGGCTCTTTATGTATTTTAACGGGTGAGAGGGAGCATGCAGAACTCCTTCAGGGCCTGTTGGCCATTCACACAGTGCACTGAGCAGGAGGCACTCACTGTGATTTCCTCTTTGGTGCAGGAAGAGTAAGGTCATAGTTCACAGTGGAATCGGGACCAAAGTGACTCATGTAAGGGTTTTCCTAACAGTGCAAAGGGATGTGGCTGCCCATTTCCTACTAACTTGAGTGGAACGGGTGCAATGAACTCACTATCTTGGAAGTGTCAACTCAGCAAGATGAAATGCTGTCTTGAAAAACCCCATCCTCCCTTAAACACCAGTGCTGCAAGAGAGAAAGTGCCCTCTGCCCCCTCAGCCCACTTCCCCCCAAATTGCTTGGCACCTTCTGGGAATGGGATCCAGAAACAGTGCAATCAAAGCTTCTGACAGGGAAATAGCCTCTAATATGCTCCTTGATTTAGCCTGGGTAGCATAAAACCTAGCTCAGCACAGGAACATTTGCAGATTTGCAAAAATGAGATTAAATGAATACATTAATTTCTCACAAGTCTCAGCCTACCCAGCATATCCAAGGACAGTGTTGAAGGCTATGTTTTCATCTCCCTAAGAGTAACTAAATTGGAAATTGTACAGTTGGAAGTTTGCTTTGTAAAATAATGTAATCTCCGATGTGCATCATGTTGGGAACTTTATCCTCTGAAGCCATGTTCAGCTGTTTATTTAATCCAGCCATTTGATTTCTTTTAGTCAGGTTTTAAAGAGCTGTGCTGCTCACAAGCTAATATAAGCTAATCAAAAGTAGTAAAATATTTTGCTGGGAGGAGATCTCTGCATCGTATCCAACAACACATATTTGAGTCAGATGCAGGCACTCAATAAATGTTTTGCAAGAATATCTGGGAATAAATCCTTATTTCACTAGGAGGCAATACTGTTCATAAATTGCAGAGGTTAAATTGCAGCTTGTTCAAATTTATGTAAAATATTTGACAGTTGTCAGATTGGTTGCTCTTAAATGTTTTCTAACTGCCATTGTGTGTCTTGAGCTACAGTTAGTCTGAGATCTTGAACTTGGTACAAAAGCATACAGTTGGTTTAAGAGTATGACTTACAAAGGTGGTGAGACAAACTACAATGAGACCTTCCTCATTAATCCAGGGTGTGCTATGCAATTTGGCGTGAGCTTGCCACAGTACCAGGTCAGACTTATTTTTTGCGCTTGGCTGTGTTCTGGAGAAGATCCAGATTAATCAAAAATGGGTCAGGCGTGAAGGAATCAAATCAAGCTTTTTAAAAGGGGTTTGATTTAGTTCTATTTAAGACTTGTAATTGATGTAGCTATTGTAAGAGCTACCCTTACTTGTGTGTGGAATGCACTTACTGGAACAGTTTGGCAGTATATATATTCTAAATATATTTCACTATGATGTTATTTGAGGAAGAGAAACATTTCATTGGTCATATTAACCTAATTATGTAAACCAAAGTGCTGTTGTCCCTGATGAATGTAAACTGTTTGAAATGTCCAGGTAATTGGTGGAGCTGTATAGTTCTCTTAGTTAGATTTTAAATACGGGATTACATTTAAAGTATTTTCAAAAGTCTTTATACTCCTTGATGTAGCATTTTAAACCCCTAATTTATTTTGTGTGTAATATTGTTTCATGTGTAGTTTGTGGTCTTGTTTCTGAATGGAAGTTATGCACATCTCATAACTGAAGGTTGGAGACATGTTCTATGCCATTTTTGTAAATACATCACTTAGGGGATGTGGGGTTTTCTTTGTAACTGATTATATTTATACCAGTGCAACCCCTCATGTGGACACAGTTACAGAGTATAAAGTGCCTTGTGCTGGCATATCTTTATTCAATGTGCAAGGAATAAACTATACCAGTCTAAGCACTTTGACACTAATAACTGTATCTTCTCCAAGGGTTTGGTCAGCTGAGACAACATCCTCAGTCTGACAGCTCACTGTCACCAAAAAGGGGCAGCTTCCTCCTCCTCCTCCCCTGCTCCCTGTTCCTGCCAACACCTTCCAGCTGCTTCTCATGTACCTTTACAGGTCTGGTGCTGGTCCGATCCCTCCACAGGATAAATGAGCTTTTTAAGCCAGCAGAAAACTATGCCAGTCTAAAAAAGGGACTCATTTTCTGCTGGATCAGCTCTCTAAAGGATTGGATGGGCACTGGGATGGGAGTAACAAGGGGACAGGACTCTCAGCTGAGGTCTGTACAAGAAGTCAGGGCAAGTCCCTTTGGAGATGCTGGGTCAGTTCATCATCTTGCCAAGCCATGTGCTTGGAGAACTGTGCTGTTTTATGTATAGTAGGGTGAGGCAGCTTGGCTTTTGTGAGTAGACAACCCTCAGGCTCGCAGTGGATGATAAAATATCACATTACTGTTAATTTCGTAATGAAACAAACTCAGGTAGCTGCACTGTTGACTTTTCTAAACCTCTTACTGTCTGTTCTGGGGTGTATTTTCCAAACCCATATTACAGTAACTTAGGAATGAGTCAGCTGAGGGAAGATTGTTCCCTAATTGTCTATAACATCCAGGAAAATATGTAAAAGTGCCATATTTACTCAGTGAATCATGTACTGCTCATATGTATATTCACGTGCAATTCATACTAGACTTTCTGTGACCAATAGTATTTGACTTAGAGTGGATGGACATTTTGTGGACAATACTTCAGCATGGTTTATATATATACAAGGAGTTTCTATAACTACTTATATTAATCAGGTGCCTAACAAGTATGACAGCTCCAGAATTTAAGCAAGGCATTTTTCCATTATTGTTCAAAAATAATAAAAATCTTCCTTGGTAACAGAATTAGAGATGACAAAGATTGCATCAAAAATAAGAAGACAACCTTCATAGCACATTGAGCCTGACAAGCAAATCTACTTTGTGATCAAAATCTGGAGATGTTAATCTCCCCCTTTGTCAAAATTAGAATGGATATTTGTGCTGACCTCGTGCATCCAGCCAGCCCAACAACTTTTGCAAATTCTGATTGGAAAATGCCTGCTCCAAGTCTTATATCACTTTTCTGGCACGTCAGTAATTCAAGTGCTTAAGTGGTGACAAGTCCTGCAGGAATGCCAAGAAAAAACTTTGAAATTTGACCAAATGGACAAACTTAATTCTGTAGCAAGAATCTTAATATCATAATAGACCTGCATAGTGTTACATTGCAATATAGTACACCCAGAAAAAACAGAAATAAAATGCTCTTTTGTAATAATGACCATTGTCAGACTGCAATGTGATTATTTGTTTGGGAAGCACGTTGTTTCTGGGTTACCTAAAGATCAAACCATCTTTTGGGTTTGGTCCCTTGGGAGGGAAATCAAGAAAATATGCTTAAAAAAACATCGTTATCCTTGACAGGATTTACAGCTGCATGGTCTCCATTCCTGTGCACCTCCTTCCACTGCTTGACTCCAGCAGCCAGCAAAATGGCCAGGAAAAAAACCATTCCTGCTGGAGCAACTCCCCCACTCTGGTTTCTGTGCTCTGCCAGGGCTTGGGGGTATTTTGGGAGCCCTGCCAGCCCACAGCCAGGGTGGAAGGGCTGCTTCCTCCCCCCTGTCATGTGCCTGTGCTGCCAGGGAGATGGTGCCGTCAGTCCTTGCATCTGACACACTCCCCTATAAATCTGAGGAGATTTGGACATTGCTCCAAAGGCAGTTGGGCTGCCTGCATTTGGTATAGGATGTTTTCCTCATTTCAGTTTTTTTAAGTTGTAAGGAATAATGTGTTTCAGTTTTGGTGTTTCATACCAAGACAGCACTGTCCTGCCAAGATAGAGCAGGAATTACTTTCTCTCTGGTGCTTGTGGTCCCAGTGGAGGGAGGAGAGTGGCAAACACAGCAGCCTGAGTTGGCTTTGCCTTTGGGTGAGCCCTGGCAGGGGGCTGGCATGGGGACGTGCTGCCCCTGCAGTGGCACACAGGCAGAGGCTGGGAATGCTGCAGGAGTATGGATACAGGAGGGGGTCTGACAAGAGGGTGAGGATGGGCCCCTCAGTGTCTTCCCTGCTGGGGCAGGGGCTGGGCAGGGCCCTGGGTGTCCCACCAGCAGGGCAGCTCAGCACAGCAGCTCTCTGCAGGCCCACCTCCACCCATGGATGCCTGGCACACCAGGCTCAGCTCCTGATTTCCCATCACCGTGCCCTTCTCTGTTACACTGGATGCAGAGCACCTGAGGGACAGATCTGGGCTGGACCTGCCCTGTTCCCACTGGGATTGAGAACTTTGGTGTGTCATAGGGGAACATGAGATTGGCAGACGTGCAGTGAATGGCAATGGCCCCAGAGCTTCCACATAAGGAAGGAGCTTCCACATAAGGAAGCCCAGAGCAGCATGAGGACCTCACTCTGGTCCTCTGGCCCCAGGCACACGTTTAAAGGAGCTTGTGCTGGCAGGGAAGTTGTTTTTTAAAATACAATACTGTCAAAGAGTGAATTAATCATGAGCAGTGGGGTTTGATGGCTTTTGGTGAGGGCTAGGTTCCCAGGTACCACCATGGGGAGCACTGGCAAGGTGTGTGATCCCAGGGGTGGAGTAACACACCTGCATTACAGGCACTCTTGAACCATTCTACTAAGAATGATTTTATCAGTCCATCCTCTCCCCTGCTGCCAAGCTCGGGAAGATGCACCTAAAGCAGTGGGTCTGGGGACCACATCCTGTGACAGGTGGCAGTGGCATGGACACTGAGAATGGTCATGGCAAGATGGGGCTTCCTTCCGAACATCTCCCAATGGGCCAAATGGGACATGAGTGACCGTGTCTCTTTACAGTGCTGCAATTACATGAAAGGCAGACCTGTGCTACTTCAGACAACTCTAAGGTCCCTCTGGAACCTGACACAGGTGGCAAGGGAATTCAGGACTTCCAGATGCACCAAGAGCCACAGAGCACCCAGAGATTTCAGCAAGCATTCCCTTTGTAGTGCATGTGTTGCTCCGGCCTGGTATGATATGCTGGAGCACAGACTAACTTGATTTGTTGTGCTTTTACATTGCTGGAGTAAGAGAGCTACTAAACTTTCTGTTAGAGGAATTTTGTCACATGAATTTTATGAACTGTGGTAAATAAGTGTTGATGTTTTTCTGAATTAAAATTGAATTTAAATGTAACCCTTGTCTCTTGCCAGCTGGGGTCATGTGGCACTGTTGGACTGGCTTGTGGAGACTGCCTGCAGTTCTATTTATTTAGTAAAATATTTTGGCAAAGCTCTGGCATCCTGTTTCCTTGCTGGGAGCAGAGAGAAGAAAGTCGTTTAAGTAGCACAAAACTCCAGTACAGTCACAAGGTTATCCTTAGGATCAAGTTTTTGGCTATATCTAGGAGCTAGATGAGTTCAGAACAAGTTGCAAACAAAACCACAGAGCAAAATAATACCCTATTCAAAGAGTAGCTTTGGGAAACTGAAATGGAGGAGCAAATACAGGCAGGATTAGTGCTTGGGAGACTTGTGACCTCATTTACCCATTTGTCCCTCTCCCAAAGCACATGATCCTCTGCAATGCAGGGCTGGAGAGTGAGAGGGGCATCCTTACTGTGGTTGGATGCAAGACAGCTGGAAGCAGCAGAGCACTTCTCACCTATGTTTTGAAGGTGATGCTACCCATGAGGCAGTTGATTTACCCACATGACTGCAGCATCTCTGTGCCGGACGCACTGAGGAGAACTGACAGCCTCAAAGGGACAGAATTTATTTCCTTTAAATACAAGAAACCTATTGCTAAATCCTCACTGCAAGAGCTCAGTGTGCTACCAGTGTCATTCTGGAAACACTGACCCTTCTCACCATCACCCGCAACATGCCAGAGCCCACACTGTATCTGCATGGGGCAGGACATGGTAAATGAATCCCAGCACAGATGTGCTCCTACAGGGTGGCTACAGTGCTCCTTGGAAACACAGCCTAACCCTTGGGGGTGTCACCCCTGTGCCTTCAATGAGCTGAAAATTTTTACAAAGCCATGGGCCTGGACACATTTTTTTCAAACCAGAGAGCTTATCAGGGGCATGAATCAGTAGAAAAGACAAGAAAATAAACTTTCTGAGCTGATGGAAATGGCTTTGCAAGGCCTGGCACTTGCACAGATGAGGAGCAACCACGTGGCCCTGCCAGTTGAGGGCTGGATTGGCCAAGCAGGTAGGGCTGGTTGCTCCTGCCCCAGGAGCTTGGCATGGCCACCCCAATGAGCTGCCAAGCCCATGCTTTGCCTTTGCTGGCAAGTGTTTCTGCAGAGGTTGTGAAAATGGAGCGGCACTGCTTCCAAACTGCTGATAACATCCATTAGCAGAAACCAGCTGCACAAGGGCTCATCCCTGCCAGCACCAGCAGCCAGGCACTTGGAGCATCAATGAGCCAGCTCTGCCACAGTACCTGTGCTGTTCACAGCTCCTCCAGAGCTCTGGGACTCTCTCCTCAGCACCATAACCCACACTCTCCTGTGAGCACCCAAGTACTTGTAGCTGTTTTCTTCAGAAAAATGAGGCTGGGACGTCGTGAGTCCAACTTGTGCATCAACTTAAGCTTGTACCTCCTGCAAGTGGAGCTTTGCCATAAATCTGGCAAAGCAAAAGATTTTTTGGTCGGAAACATGTGAAAAGGACCTGGAAAAAAAATCTAGTGCTTATCAAGTGTCTGAGGGGGGTAAATAAAACCTTGCATGCCTGAAAAAAGTGAGGTGGTGAAGCAGGGGGCTCCTGCATCTTGTGGGGTGTGATGATACCCAGGGGTGGGGAGGGGTGTGGGGTTCTGCTGGCCCTTATGCTCCACGGGCTCAAGAGTTAAGGTGCTTTACAAAAACAGGGGTGCAGCAGCAAGGCAAGAGTTTGTAAGAGAATGTTCTGTCCATGACAGAGTAAAGGCTTTTACAGTCTTTGCAGAGAGGGCTGCAGCCTGGGGAGAGAGGGACCAGTGAAAAGGTGTTTTGTTGAGACTTGGATTTTTCCTGGGCTTGTGTTGATGCCAGAAGGGCTGGGGCTCTCCCTTGGCAGGAATGGGGAAATGGAGGAAACAGATGTGTTGCCATGGCAATGCAGGGAGCAGCTGCCATGGGCACAAGCCTCCTTTTCTGCTGTGTTCCAGCCCACACTGAGAGCCCACATCAGGGACAGTCAGCCCTGCAGGCCCACAGCCACCCTGCCACCCTCTGACCCCACTGACCCCAGGCAGCAGGGTGGGACGGGGTGACTGCAGCACCCACACCACCAGCCAGGCTCCCCTGCTGCCCACAGCACTGGGGTTGCCAGTAGGACACTTAGGGCTTTCATTACAAATAAAAAACCCTTTGTTTACTTCAATGTCTTTTTTTTTCCCTCAGCTTCATCACCCCAGTTCCCCTTAGGTAGGCTTCAAGAGTCCTCATTCATAAGGGGGCAAGAGGTAAGTCAGACTCTCTGGGGGAAGTTACACAAATATAAAATATGTGTCTGCTCAAAACTTGCATGTTCCAGGCCTTATTGTCTCTGTGTCCTACTGTAGGGGGATAGAATATAAGAAAATAAAGATAATGTAGAAAGTAATCTTACCCCTAAGGAGTTGCAGCTGGGCCAATTATCAAAGATTAGGAACAGGCCTGACTTTAACAGGCCACAGCTGTAACCAGTGAGAAGAAGATGCTATAAAAGAGTGGGGTGGCTGGGTGAGAAGGGAGCTGGGGTTAGTTGGTTGCTTTGTGAAGAAGAAAGAGTCAGTAATCTGAGGAGTTGTCCGTGAGAAGCACCAAGAAGGTGTGAAACTTTTGAGACAAGAAGACAACAGTATGGAACCCCTGTGATAAGGTGACAACATCCTAGGTTTTTTTTTTTTTCTTTCCCCCAGGAAAAATATTTAGTGTGTCAGTAGATGACTGAAGTGGTGAGTTTCCCAAAACTGGTGTTCCCCTTGGGCCCCAAGGCTGGAGCATGGGGTGCCAAGTGTCCCTATGCATCCTCTCACCAGAGAGGGCAACAAGCTCTAGAACAGCAGGAATGAGGAAGTGTGGCAGAGGTGAGACATGTGGCACGTGGTGAGGCCAGTTCAGGTGCTCCCAGTGTCACTGACAGCTCTCCTCTCCATGCTGCAGGTGTGCTCAGCCCTGGCAGGAACAGGTCCTGTCTGTCTTAGTATTTGGCTCAGGATATTTTAAACAGGGATTAGAGGAAAAGGAATAATCACTGGCTGAACTAATCAGTAGGCTCCAGGGGTAGGATGTTCAGAGGTACAATTAGGTCTCTCTGCCTCAGATCCCTCAGGTGGCACAGGCTGTTTCCTCTTCCTTCAGCTCCTTTCTGCATCCTTTGGCTGGAGTTGGAAGGTGACCAGCACCAACTGTGTGATGCTCAATCCCAAGCAGCTGAAAGGAGGTGAGAAGTTCCCTACCCAAATGACTTACAGCAGATACCACCATCCCTGGGTGTTCAAGGGGGCTTGGTCCCAGTAGCTGAGTATAACCCTCTATACAGCACAGCTGAAAAATTTTTGCCAGGATTTTGGTATGTGCTGAGACACTATCCAAACAAAAGCGAGCAATGTCTCCCCAAGTCAATCATTTATAATGTGTGTGTGGATGTTTTCCCTTGACAGCAATACATTTAAGCCTTAGCCTTATCCAAATCTCATTTAACCAGCTATCCAAGCAAAGTTTAAAAAGTAGCTGGAAACTGCATCTAAATCCATCCATTTGAGCTGTAGTTTCATCCAGTACTTGTTTAGAAGTTATGCCTGAGAGATCTGCCTAATGTAGGAGAGTATTTTCCTTACACATTGCCTGCCTGGACATTTTTCCATTGGAGATCACTCAGCTGCTGGGGATCTGTGATAATGATGATTTAGAAACAAGGCCAGCAAGGAATTCAGACAGAGTACAAACAAATGGCCCAAAGCTGCCTCCATGCCAAACGTATTTCCATTTTTCACACCCTTTTTCTCTACAGCATAGAAGGCCCATAACACTCCATAAGTACACATTTACAGTCACTTCAGGCCTCCAAGGGCATCTCTATAAAAACAGCTCTCATTATAAGAAAATGTTTCCAGTTTAGGGGTCTTTACAGTGGATTCCATTAATGTCATGCTTCTATGAGTCCTGCAGCCCTCTTGGTAGGTTTTGATCCCATCTTTACTTGTGCCTTGGATGCTCCAGTTGCCTTCCATCATAGCAAAACTGGTTCCCTGTTTTTTTAGTTGCATGGTGTCCCCAAGCACTTTGCTTTCAGGCCTTTAATGTATTATTTGCCATGGATGCACAGATAATGCAATGGATACCAGATTTATTACATCTTACAGAGACACTGTGGATTTTTCCCATTGCAATCTTCATGAAGACGTTTATTTATTCTGCAGAACTTCAAAGCGTTCAAATTCAAACATTTTGCTTTCCCTTTTATGGCTGTGAAAAAGAGAGGTGAGACCTCAGAATGTGAGCCTTTTCCTCAGTGTCACTGACAGGCAGCAGATACCAGAGGCCAGGGGAAACTGGGAATACACCAAACAAGATTTTATAAGGGTCTGCAGTGAGGAGCTCACTGAGCAGTGCTGCTGGGGCAGGTAGCAGGAGCTAAGAGGCCTCAGCCCTCCCACAGTGCTGGCTTGTGTAGCAGGGGCTGGGCTGTGTTCCTTCTCCGGATTGTGCCCCTTTTTGTGGTGAAAAAAAGTGAAATTCACTAGAGATGCTGTTGGGGACAGGCTTGGTGAAGTTTCTCTCTTTTCTTTGCTAATTAACTTGCTAAGCACATACTGAGCATGATGCCAGCTATTGCCCCAGGACAGGGGCTGTGTCTGCTCCCAAGTGGGGGCACCTGTGGTGACTCTCTGGCACCTCCATCCCCACCTATGGCATGGGGGAGCATTTAAAGGGGTTTGTCAAGCTGACAAGAGGTGATGTAAAATACTCTGAAATCCTCAGGTGAAACCCACTGATGAAATAACCTGTTATTGTTGTGCATCTCATCAGAGTTCCCTGAAAATTGTTCTGGCAGTTCCATGTGAGTAATGCAGGGGTGTATGCAGCCAGCAGTGTTGGTAAGGGGGTTTTCCACTTTCCAGGTGGTGCTGGAAAGTGGAATGCTGATTTGCTTCTGGTGACAGTTACACATACAGCAGACAGTAATTATTCTGTGTTCCTCCCAGGGGTTTATAGCGGGATAAAGTCCTGGTCACTAAAAAAAGTAAAGCTAGGAGGTGACACTGCACTGCAGGAGACCTTGGCAGTGTAGGTCAAGGTCTTGCTTTGTCAGCAATCCATGAGTTTGGTTGGCTTGCCTTAGGACTTGTTCCTCTCCATCAGCCTCTGCTGCTGAACTCCTGTCTGTGTCCAGACATGGAGTGATGGGGCTGTGGCTGGATCCCATGGGGTAGGAGGGCAGCAGCTGCTGGGGTCAGAGAAGGCAGGGCACAGCACTGAATGGGTTCCAAGGCAACAGGGTTATGTGGTTTTCTGGAGGCATGGAGCCCAGGTCCTGCCCCTTAGGGTGTCCCTGCCTGGCTGTGGGTATCACAGCATCCCCAGCCCTGGGGTGGGCACCAGAAAGGGCTACAGGGACCCAGCTGCAAATGGCAGTGCTGAAAGCCTGGATAGAAGAGGAAGGAAGTTTTCCAACTGTCTTGGTTTCTGTTCTTTCTTCAGAATTAAAATCTGGTGGGTATCTAGGAGAAGGTTTTGTCCTTGACACTGGTCCTCTTAAAATCCTTCTCTTTCCCCCCATCTTTGCCCTAAAAGATTTGTTGTTTCCTTGCCTGTTTCCCAAAGCTTTTCCCTTTCTTTGTTTCCCTATCACTGAGGGGGGAAAAGAAAGGCTCCTAAATGCAAACCAACAACAACAAATTAAATAACTCAGACTTACAGGAAAAGCTTTTCTATTTTTGAACTTCCTCTGCCTAACTTTTTTTCTGACTCCTTCAATACCCAGTGTCTCCTGCCACCCACCTCTGGGCTTGGGCACATGCACAGGCACAGCTGGAGTGGTGCAGAGTGGGAGCCTGCAGGGACCCTCCTGGGGCACCCTGACCTTGCTGCCTCATGGAGTGGTCAAAGTTCTTCGCTTAGGAAGTGGGGAAAGGGGGGAGTTGGCTGTTTTTAAAAAGCAAAGGAATTACTTTGCCTAGCCAGGAAATTGTCATACAAGCAGGGTACACAAGCAGTAGCTCAAATCCTCACCAAATCAGATTACCCAAAAAACTGTGCCATAAAAGCAATCTGATATCATATCACCTTAATGGGAGTGCTGTATTCCCAGGCTGGTAAGAGAAAAAATGAGCAACTAACATGTAAAATAAGGAAATACTGTACTTCTCTAAGTGCTTACCTACATGGCTCTTTTTCCTGATTTGGATCCTATTTTCTGCAAAACCAGTTTTTTAGGCAGGATTATCATGGCTCATTCAGTGAATGCCTCACTCCAGTTTGCTTTCTGCAGCTTTTTTGCACTTGGATCCTCTGTTAATAAACAGCCTCTACTGTTTACCTCCCTGGGGGACTGTGAGAGAGCCTGCAGTCAAAGGGGATTGAAAACATCATCTTTCCTCTGCTATTGAGCTGAAAAGAAAAGCCTTCTGCAATGCCTACGGGACACAGTGTTTATAGGAATCTCAGCTCAGATGAGGCCTGGAATAGCACAGGGATGAGATTATACATAGGGGGACCAGGGACACAGGTGGCTGCTGGAGGAGGGGTTAGCCAGAGGGATGGCTTCTCCTCCAAAGTATCACGCAACTCCTTCTTCGTGCACAGAGAGGGAGAAATCTTTCTCGGCTGTCACAAGTGACTCATGTAGAAGGAAGAAGGTGGATCTAAAAACCAAACTACAAATCAGGACTAAAGATCCATACCTTCCTCCTCTGTTACTATGCAGAAGAGCATCAGAATTGAAAGGCAGATTGCTTTTTCTGAAAAAAGTTGCAAACAACTGGAGGGCTTCAAGTGCCTGATCTATTTATAATAAAAACAGTGGGAAACTTAATTTGCTTATTTTTCTAACACTTAATAAAATAGCTGGCAAACAGTAGTGATAAACCACTTATGTTAAAAAAATTTGTGGTTTCACTTCTTCAAGAAGCCTGTAGACTCTGCTCACCATCAAGGGAGACTGGAAATTTGGAGAACTGAAATATAAACACATAAGCTAAAACTCTGTGAACAAATATTTTGTTACTTATTTCTTGGCATTAAAAGCCAATACCTCCAGTTCTTCCAAGATAACTTCATATCACTTTAACAAAGATTCAAAGAAATAAAAAAGGGAGAGGTCTTTAAAAGTGTAAATCCTCTTCCACTGCAGTCAGCTAAGCTGCTGCTAGTGGAGCCATTCACTGTGGGAATTTCTATGAGGAAGCCCTGAAACAAGCTGAAACTACTTGGTGAAGGTGACATTTTTGATGAATATCTACACTCACAGAAGCCTACATTTCACAGTGCTTTTGAACAAGGCTGGGAAGAGGAGGATGCGAAGAATGTGTGGGTGGCATGCTCCTCTTTACAGCTATTTTCCAAATTCTTCCCCAATAATATTTTTTAGAAGTGCAGTCGAGGCTGTCTGAGGGGTCCAGGAAGGCTGGTGGCCGGGCAGTGCAGGCCAGGGCTTTGCTTTGGAGGCAGCAGGCAGGCAGTGGGATGGATGCCATTACTTGCCTGGCTTTGGCAGCCCTGGGATCCCCTCCAGCAGCACAGGGGCAACACTAAGGCAGTGAAAAGTGCATGTAAAACTGAGACTGAGAAGTCTCAAGGATGGACAGGTGAGCCTGCTGGGGAGGTGAAGGGAGACTGGCTGTGTGTCTGGGTTTTTGGTTATTTTTTCTGTGGCTCATGTGCTGTGCTCCCTTAGGATGGTCTTTTTGCTGAACTCTTTCAACCATCGGTTCCCACAGTATTCAACATTTTTCTAATGTAAATTAGCTCCTTCTCAAAGTCTCCCTTGAACTGCACAATACTTAGGAAGTTGAGAGAGACAGCAATGCTCTGAGGGCAGGGAATTTTCAAAACCCCTATATAAGTAGCTGATTATAAAATCATTGCAAGTTATTTGTCTATGTTCTCATTTTACTCATTCACCTGACATTTGCCCACACTCTCTATTGGTGCAGCAGCGGCTGGAAGAGGCATCTGGTTTGTGTCAGCCTTTATCTGCCTTTTTTCTTCCTACTGTGCCTCATTATGTATGCTCAATAATTCAATTCAGATTTGAAAGGAAATACATAAGAAATTAACTGGCAAGACAGCAGTGGCTACAGGAACTCCATGGGAGAAGAAATCTATGAACTAATGGACTTAGTGACAATGTAATACCTAGACATGACTGCAAATTGCTTCAGCACGTGTGAGTCTGAAAACAAAGAGAGGATCCAAGAAAATGGAAAGGAGTCAGAGGAAAAATATCTGTGGAGTGGCATTTTTCTTGCTCCTCTCAAGGCTGTAGATGCACTCAGAACACAGTAAGGCACCTTGCAGAGCAGGCACAGGCAGGATAATACAGTGGGCAAAATCCTCAGTAGTGCAGTGGCAAAGTACATCACACTTGCTCACAGTGCCCTGGGAGCTGCCACCAGGACTCAAGGCATGGTGGCAGCAATGTCCCAAATCCCTGGGAGCACCTGAGGCTGCATTATGGGTGCCTGCATTCCCCACCTGTCTGTCCTCTGGAGCAGGAATATGGCTGTGAGAAGTTTGCCATGGCTGTCCTTCACTTGGCACCTGTGGGACAGTTGGGTCTGAGTAATTACACACTTTGTGCAGCCTTACTACAGATATAGAGACAGCTCCAGAAAAGCACTCAGCTAATTACAGATTTCAGTGGTTGATGGCAGGATTAAAACTGAGACACTTCCCTTAGAAGGCCTGCGATGGCCCCCAGCTTCCAAGAGTCCACCCCAGCCCTGGGGCACTGTGGGACTGGGGACATTGCACATGTGATGTTATAGCTGAGGGTTCCCACTGCCTTTCTTTTTTTAATTTTTTTTTTTTTTTTGGGGGGGGGGGGTATTTTGGTTTTGAGTCAAGTGACAAATATTCCTTAGCACTGGGGAGCTACATTTATTTTTATAAGACTGAACTTGTCTCACCTCAGTGTTCAGGGTGGTTTCCTAAGAGAACTGTGCTCACACAGACCTCCTGCCTCTTGCTGGTAGCTGCTTCGATCAGCTGGGTCTCCCAGCCTACCCTCAGGCCAGGAAAGGGACTGGGAAAACGCCACAGAGGGATGCTGGGCACAGCACGAGTGACAACAGCCAGCACACAGAAGGCTAGTTTAGAGTTACAGGCTCTGTGCTGCAGCTCTGCCCATAATGGGGGGGTGTTTCAGCTGTGGGAAAGCTGCTCTCTTCAATCAGAGTTTGCATTTGGACAAAACGGAAAAACAGGTACCCACAGGCTATTGGGATGTGGTTCCAGTGCCCAGAACTACTGTACAAAATGCTGTCAGCATGAGGTAAAAAGACTCCTTAAAGAACATGGCTGAAATAGCCCTAGATCAGCAATTCCTACAGCAGCCCTGTGCTGTAAGGCCACTATGAATTTTTCTTTTTATCTTGCTGATTACAATAGCGACAGCAAAGTTTTTCTTGCTGTGTTGTATTTGTTTTGCTTTCTTAGGAAATTAAAAAAAAAAAAAAGATGGACCAGTGTTCTGCAGGCACTGTGGAACTAAGTGTGTCCTTGTCCACAAAATGAAATCTCTTCTGGCTTTTTTTCTAGTCCCTTTTCCTGGGGCACTTGCCCAGCTCAGCTGGTCAAGTCCGGCATGATGAACTCCATTCTATGTGACAGACTTGCCAGGAGGTGAGGCACCGGGGGCTACGCATGGGGAAATTTCTTTCCTGAGCAAGTCTTCCTGACTGAAGTATACTGAAACAGGAGTCCTGGCATGGAAGCCATGGTGGCATGAGGATCACAGCTCCTGGGAACCAGCTGGCCCTCAGAGCTGGGGTGTAGAGCCACCATCCCCAGAGCCCACAGGGTGTGTCCATGGTGTCAGCATGGTCCAGGACAGCCCTGCCATTCCCTCCTCTCCCTGCAGGTTTGGGACAAGTGTCTGGAGGGAACAGTAAGTACAGAGGCAACTGGGGCTCAGCCAGAGGCTGTTTAATTGACCCAAGTGTCCCAGGCAATCCCAGAACATACCAGTTGCTTTGTCTCACACTGGAACCAGAGTACAGGAAACCACAGAAGTTTTAGATCTCTACCACCATCCTCATCCTTTCCATTCACCCCTTGTACTGGGTTTGCTGATGGTACAGCAAAGGGGCTGCTGGTATTGCCGGCACTGTGCAGTTATCTACAGCTGAAAAATTAGGTCAAATGCTTTGAATGTGGTTACAGAACAGAGGTCAGGCACATCTTACAGTGTCTATTCAGAGAGAAGGATATTTTGATTCCAATCATCAATACAGGGATACAGATAGTACAGCAGGAGCAGAACAGTCCATAAGTCTTTCAACAATAGGAAAAGGAATTTAAAACAGACTCATTGGAATGTAACTTGAAAAACAGGTGAGTAGAGAAAAAGAGAAAACAATTGCAAATAATTTCAGGTTTGCGGTTCTTTAAAAATTATAATGGTTTAGGTATGTGATAAGCAGCTGCTTCCTCTGAAAAGCAGGCAAAATATTAAATCAAAGAAAAAGGAGAATGTATGTACATATGTATGCACTTTGAAAGCTTCCTGTTGAAATATGAATACCTTCAAATCATAAAATATAGAGCCTGTCAGGGTTTCCATAGAAGTTTGAACATGCAGTTTCACTTGTTCACAGTGCAGTCTCTGTGTGCTATCACATTAAAACCAGAGAGAAGCAAGAAAGACACAGAATCATCTTGTAGGTAAAATATAAAAAAACAAAAAAACCTACAAACCTGATTGACAGACTGAGTAATTATTAATGGGAAATTCAGAGAGAAGAGGCATGAGGAATAAATTTCTCTAGGAATTGGCTTTTATCACACAAAAGTAAATAGATTAACTGCAAGAGGTGAAGTGCTTCCTTCCCTTGGAAAAGTGGGGAGGTTAAAAATGCAAAGGTTCACCTGTAGCAGCCAGCAGCTGCACCAGTGCAGCAGAGATGCTACAATGGGACACTGCTCTTGTGCTGACAGAGGCAGGAGCTTGCACACCCCTCCATGGGCACCACCAGTGTGAGGACTACTGGGAATACCCAAGGCTGTCATGGGGTGAAGGGCACGACCCTGAGAACAGTACATCAGGGGCTGACAAAGCCCTCAGAAGCTGTGGGTTTGGCTGTAGCCCTTCCAGTGCTTCCTGCACAACATGTGCCCAGGATACCTGGAGAAAGGATGTGCCAGGGTGGGCTGTCACAGCCGTGGAACTGGGGAGATCTATGGAATGAAACACCGGGGCCTTGCAAGCGGCTCTGGAGCCACAGGCAGGAGGGCAAGCAGGGCTGAGGGTGCCATGACACGGGCAGAGGCTGGAGCTCCGGCACCCCGCACCCAGCCCCCGGGCAGCCCGCCCTGGGCATGGCCTGGTATGGCCCTGCTGCCCCGGTCTGCCCCAGGGGTAACGCTGGGCACGGCCCCGGTCTGCCCCAGGGGTAACGCTGCTCTGCTCAGTCACAGCACATCCATGAACTGAGAAATCCTTGCATCTTCTTTTCATTCCTAATTTTGTTGTTTGGGGTTTTTTTTGTTTGGGTTTTTTTTTGTTGTTTTGTTTTTGTTTTTGTTTTGGTGGGGTTTCCCCTCCATGCCTTTGCTTTTCCTTCTCTTTCTGCTATTCTTTTTTAATATTCCGGTGTGTAATGCTTTCCTGGCCAAAAATGTCAATAAGAAAGGAAAGAGAAGTTTAAAACCTGCCACCATTCTGAAGTTCATTCATTCATAGTGTGGGTGTAAACAGACTCAGCTTTAACAACGTGGCACACATTCTCCCGTGGCTGCCTCTCTTACTGGTCATGGAAGCAGGACAATATTGGCTTTTTCCAGAGCGTCATCATGAATCCTTGTGAGTAGCAATGCCGGGCCCGGAGTGCAGTGCCAAAGTGATCTCTAAGGGTAAAGCCTTGCGTGCCCTCCGAGAGAGGAGCGGCACTCTGCCCTGCGGCCATGGCCGGCTGCTGCCCGCGGGCGGTGCAGGCCCGGCCCCGGGGCAGCCCCGGGCCAGCAGGGCCGTGTCCGGGCCGGGTGCGGGGCGGGCTGGCCGGGGCTGGGCGCGGGGTGCCGGAGCTCCAGCACGGCCCTGTCCCCGGGCCGCTGTCCTCGCACGGCTCCCGGGTGCCTCCTGCCGGCGGGCGGCTCCAGGCCCCGACCGCGGGCGGCAGCGCCGCGATAGAGCTGCTGCTGATGCGGGTCAGGTCCCGCAGTGGGACCCGGGGTGAGCGGGGCTGAGGTGCGGGCCCTGGGGCTGTGCGGGGTCCAGGGTGAGCGGGGCCCGGCGTTGTGCGGGGCTGAGGCGCGGGGCCGGGCAGCGGCCCGCCGTGGCACCTGCTGTGGGGGCCAGGTAGCGCCAGGGTCTAAAGGCCATTTGCCGGCGTTTCGGGACGCTCTGCCCGCCGCCCTGAGATGGGATTTCGGCCAGATTGCGAGCCCTTCCAGCGGCAATTCTTGCTGCCTGAGCACCCGGCCCGCTAGACAAAGGGACACATTTGTGCAGACACCTTCGCAGAGGCTCAGCAGCCGCTGTGCAGCGCTCACTGGGGTGGTGTGAGCAGAGCACTCATTCCGGTCAGAGAACAGCTCTAGCTTGAGCAGAGTTTACTTCCCTGGCGTGACCATCTTCGAAGTATCTTTGCAGTAATAAAAAGGAAACATTTTTCCTTTGCAGTTTTTACTTACTCTACTCATGCTGCAAGAGTGACCTAACAAAAACAAAACAAAACAAAACAAAAAAAACCCCAAAACAAAACAAAAAAAAAGTGTTTCTTAGTGATAGATATAGATATACTTTTATAACAAGTACTGGAAGATAGCAGTAACAGGCTTCAGTCATCTCTGATAGATTTTGGAGCATGACAGAAAGTCTGTTACTGTTCTCTTTGTTCTTCTAGATAAGTTATTCATAGCCAGGGCTCCCACAGCAGGTCCTGAGCCCACTGAGGCCAGGCTGCTCCTTGTGGTGGTGGCCAGCCCCAGCTGTTGTGCTACCATGAGGCCATGGCTGCATTGTTTAATAATTTTTCTTTTGTTTTCCTTTGCAGAACTGTTAAAACCAGCAGACATTCAGGCAAGCAGATCAAGACTGGGAATGCTAGATGTTGCACACTCAAAACCATATCAGAAAAGCATTTGAGCAAAGCCCTCATACCTAAGGAACAGCCTACTAACACAGGTGATAGATGATGAAGGATGGGCTGCAGGAACTGGAGCTTGCTGGCAATCTGGGAAGAGCCAAGGGTGTCTGGCTGATGAGCTCTTTGCCTCTTGGGTGCTGCAGGGGGTGGCCTCCCTTCTTCCCCATTTTATGCAAGGGAAGGTGGGAAGCTGGGTAAGGATCCAAGAGGGGGAAGAAACATGTTCGTGGGCATCCTCCAAAGACAGATTTAATTTTCTTTGAAGAGCTGTGCTCTCTTTTCTGTTAAGACATATGGAAATTGAGTGCATTGTTGCCTACAGTCATGTGGATGTTGTTTTTTCTGTTGTGACTAAGGATTCAATACTGTGTAGCACCCTGTAATGTGGTCTGATAGGGCATCTTCAGTTTGCCACTGTAGACAAGTTTCTTTGATTGCTTTGTGACTAGTGCAATTGGAAACATATTCCAAACACAATGATGGGAAGAAAGGGAGGCCTGTATTTCCCTTCAGTGCTCTCCATGTGATCTCTCTGGATCGTGTACCCATGCAGTGTTCTGTGGTTCTTTTGCACACCCCAAGTGAAGTAAAAGAAGCTTTCTTGACCTAAAAGGAGTTATTCTTTCAAAGCATGGGGTTTTCCAGGTTTGTAATAAAACTATTATTGTGTTTCATAAAGCTAGAGCTTCTGCAAGTGCAGTTCATAAACAGTGTCATGGGATGTTTTCAGAGCAACTCAAGGTCTGTTCAATTTCCACAGAGATCATTAAAGTCTTGCTATTGACAATATCCTGCTTTACCTTGAGCTCTTATTCCAGCAGAAGAGAGGTCTCTCATGGTCCTGTGTCATGTCTGCAAGCACTTCTGGCTGCTGACCCATGTCCTTCATAAAGCTGTGCCAGGCACTAATTTACCAGAGATGCAGTAAAATGCTGCATCCTACCTTCAAATTCCTAGAGACAGAAAATTAATTCATAAGCTTTGGTCTGCAGGTGTCAACACACAATTGTGTCTGTACAGGTGGGAGAGTTCAGTCCTCTCCTTTGGCTGCATTCAGGGTTTTCGAAGACCTCTATCAGCATTTTTCAAGCCTGTACACACGTGAATTGGAACAGTAAGAAAACATCCACAAAACTCAAGTGAATGGACTGGGAAAAATCTTGAAAAAGTGAAGTGGTGATCCAGCAACTCTGTGTGTCTGATTCATTCTTGCTTTTCTATGTTCTAATTCTTGTACCACATTGAGCAAAGACACTGCTGTGGTGTCCAAACCAGGAAAGATCTGGCAGGTTGGATCCCAGAGGTGCATGTACCACTCCCCTGTAATGCCTACTGCACTTCAAAGGCAGGTTTTGTATTAGTTTTGAGACAAACTGCAAAATCCAATCCAGCCATGGACTTGCTATAGAGAACACGACAAGCTTGTCCATGGGTATAGTGACTTGCCTATTTTTCAAATAATCCAGCTCTAGGAAAAGAAAATTCAAAGGTCTTACATTAATGTGAACTCAGTGATCTGGGAATTTGCTGTAGGTAGTGGCTCTGCTGATTGAGTTGAGTGGAAAGACCATCTCTCCTCTGCTCCTCCTGTTCTTTCCAAGCCCAAAAGGAGGAGGTAAGGACACAGCCTGACTGCAAAAGGGGAGGAGAGCAGCCTCCTTTGCTTGTGTCTCCAACAGCCTGGACACCAGCAGTGTGGAGCTCACCTTGTCCTTCCCCCAGGCAAACCAAGCCACTATTTCTGAGACACATTCTGCTCACCTAGATTTAGGAAATCCACACAGGAGTAAGTAACACAAAAAGAGTGAAATCAGCTACCTCCAGCCCCAGTTTCACCAGCTGGGAGTTCATCCCTGTCATTACATGCTTAAAGTAGAGATCAACTCTTCCTTCCTGTTCATGCAGCTCTGGGAAAACTGGTTGTACTTTGTTCAGAGAAGAATAAACAGCAACCACTAACATGGTCAGCTCATTCCTACCATCTGTCAGCTCATTCCTTGATCTGTCAACTCCTTTTGCTGCTTATTTGCTGGCAAAGAAACTCAAACCAAAGGTCCTTTGGGAGATGCAAAGACAATAGAAAGAAACATTGGCCTGGTGTCTGATGTTACCACGAAGAGCTGGCCAGTGCACATAGAAATATTGGACTTACGATGGAAAATTTAATGGTGAATATTGCAGGAATAGAACCTGTGCTTCGAAGGGCTTATCTGTTCCCTGACATACAATCTAATTGTCCGTCGTTTTCCAGCACGTTCCTCCCCCTGGAGGAGGATACTGGTCACAGCATCTCCCCCAGTCATTCCCCGTTTTCGATTCCCAATCCCAATTTACAGACTTCCAAATTTAGACAGTGCTTCCCATCTGAGTAGTCCTGATGTGGAGTACAATTCAAAAGACATTGACTGTCCAATCCTTCCTGGAGTTCTTCCTTAGGTGCATTTTGGCTCTTCCCTCTTGCACAGGAAATATCCTGGTTCACTCACAAGCTGCCACTGCTCCGTGCAGTTGCTGCTTGTTATCAAGAGGTTTGTGTGAAACAAAACCTAGTTATAAAAGAAGGGAAAAAATGTGGATTCCCTAGGGCTGGGCATGAGGCTGTGGGACTGTCTCAAACCCCTGGAGATTAATTTCTGGTTCTGCAAACAAGCTCTGAATGAAAAACTTTGCCTGCTGTAGTAAGCTACTCCCAACCACAATTAATGTGTAGGAACTCAACATATGTGGAGGTTGTGTCTCTGGAGGTATTGTGATGGACCACTGTCACTGCAGGAAACCTAGAAAAAGTGGCATAGTAAGTGGGCATAAATTGGAAAAATTAGGCTGTTTTCAGTGAATTTACTGAAATGACCTTTCAGTAACCTTTTCAGTGAATTTATAGAATGACCTTTCATTGTCATTTTATAAATATTCAGATTTACTGATTATCCATCCAAGCAAAGGGGTTTGCAATGGAAGCAATACAGATTAGGGAGACAATGTATGTGAGTACCAGGAGAGCTCATGCCACAGCAGCATCAAGCATAGCGTTGTGTAATTTGAAAGTTTGGGTATCCATCCCTATTGCCCTAACCTGAATTTGTTTTGCAGTGGAACTCAGCTGGTTTTGAAACGGAAAGACAAAAGAACTTACCGATAGCACAAGGAAAAAGGCACATAGAGGGTGTGCAAGAAGTGTTTAAAGACACATTCAACAACTGGTATTCAGAAATGAAGAAGAAATTCTGCAGTAAGCACAGGTAAGACAAGCTGTTCTATACAAGGGAAAAAAAAAAAAAAAGGTGGTTGAGAGCTAACAGCACAGACAGTCTCTTTTTCCAGAAGTTTGTAACTAAAGTGTAGAAATTTCATATAGGGAAAACCAGGGACATTAGGAACATAAAGCTGCCAGTCTCCTCCAGGCTGGAATTGCCACAAAATGACATTTTGAAACTTGATAGAAATACTGGAAAGCAGGAAAGAGATGGCCACAAAGCTAACTTCAAGTATATCCAGGATGCTGTTCCAATGGACAGAGAGTGTTCAAAGCTGGAAATTTGAGTCCAAATATATAAATAGCATGACAACACAGTGTGCAAAAAGCACCTAAAGGAACACTGCAAACAGGCCAATAAAAGACTTGGTGATGTACTGATCTCAGGGTCCAGAGGTGTCATTACAAAATCATGAAGTGTGGCCTCACTTTTCCTTACTTGAGAACACACATGCAAATTACTGCAGGCTGCATTAACAAGCACATGTGTACTTGAGACTACAGAAAAACGGAACACATGCCAAGCTAGCAGCCAAATGTGGCTTCAAGAGTCACAGACAGTAGGGGAAGGTTCTGGGTCACATTAAACTATGAGATCTTGTTGTTGTTAAAAGATGAGCAAAATTGGGAAATGCAAGAAAAGTGTTCACGTTTTGCTGAGTTTTCAGATCTGAGTCTGCTAAATTAATGTTTTAAGTAAAATAACACAATTTTATAATATGTTTTCAACTAGTCATTTTACAGCTTTCCACAGATGGTCTGAAGTATGTATGAAAATATAATACAAATGGAAAATTCCATGCCTTTAGAGCATCCTTACATGCTCTCATATGCACCTCCTGCATGTCCTGCAGCAATAGTTTAAATGTTACAGTTTCATGACCACTGGTGGTTTTGTGGTGGTGAAATGAATCTGGAGAAGTGGAAGCAAAAGAAACAAAGCAAGAAAGAGTGATGTTTCTAGTAGGAAAACAGAGTGTGCAAATGCAAGGGACTTGCAAGGAAAGTAAAAGAAGCAGAGGAAGTGATGTTAGCAGCACTCAGTTCATCTAGGAAAGGATAGAGGTTGGCTGAGATGCAAGGTGGAGAGACATCCATCAGTAGTGGGGACCAGCAGAGCTGTAGATGTTAGCTGAAGCCCTCCAAACAGATGAGGTGTTCTCCAGAAGGTCACCCAGGAGACATTTGTGAGGGGAGGAAGGAGCAGATAGGCTTGCTGGAGACTCCCATGTGGAAAGGGCAGGGAACAGATGAGGGCAAGGAAGGATGAATAATGTGCCTGGGGTGGGAATAGAAGGAGGACACTGAGGTCCTGGTCCAAAAGTAATTCCATAAGACAGGAAGGAATACAGCTTCAAAGGGAATTTGCAATTAATGGCACCAGAAGCAGCAACACAACCAGAGGGATGGGGATAGAGATGGAGGAGCGAGAGGCTGTGAAAGTTAATGTTGCAGTCACGGGAATAAAGGTATAGATCAGGGTTGTTAGGCTGAGGGTAGAGTTAGCTGTGGTGCTGGATTTTCCCATTCAGAGAACAAAGAAGAAGAAAGGGTGGGATTTAGGGACAAGGGGAAATTATAAGGTGCTTACCTTGGAAGTCTTGATAAAGGAGCCTGGAGGAAAGTGAGGATTTGGAGCTGTGAAGGATTGAGTAAGGCTAAAGGAGGTGGCAGAAGATACAGTTTCTGGGGTATTTGGATAAGTAGGAGCAGAGTAATTCTGTTGACTGTGTAAGAGCCAGGGAGAATCCAGGAGAGGAACAAGCCTGGCTCAGACCTGGGAGAAGCTGGCAGTACCCCTGCACAGGGGGAGAAGAAAGAGAAGACCTATGTGAAGCAGTAACATGAGGTGGTAGGCAAGGGGTCTAAAGAGAAGGAAACTGTAGGAGGACTGGGAGAGAGGATGGAGCAAGAGGTGTTAGGAGAGAGCACAGAAGATGCGAGTAGCAGGGAGATAAAGAGGAAGGAAAGGGTAGAGCAGTGCAGCAAAGCTTTGTGTAGCTGAGGAGTGCAAGAGAAAAGGGGATGGGAGTCAAACAGCAGAGGTAGTGTGAAGGTGGAAAGGATGAAGAGATGGAATTATTCCAAGGTGGGAGGGAAGAAGAAAGACAAATGAATAGGCAAATTATAACTAATGCAATAATTAACTGCTACAGCAGTAATCTGATTGTCACCCAAAAAAGAGGATGAGGCAGGGAGTTCGTGAGTGAGGGGGAGGCCTGATCAGGCTGGCACAGAAGCAGAAGTGGGCTGAGCCCAGTGGGGTGCAGAGGCAGCGTGGCAGGGAGCAGCAGGAGCAGATGCTGGGGCTGTAGTTCCTATGGCAACATAGGAAGGCAAATGCAACAAGTGTGCCAACGTGGCAGCGTTAGCAGGGGACAGCTCGGTGCCTTTCTGTGTCACACTGCTCAGGGTGGGAGCAGAGCCGAGCACCATCCCTGGCCACCAGGACAGCATGGCTCTGCCCCTGCAGAAACCAGAACAAATTATGGCAGGTTTTTACTGCTGTGAAATGGGTGTCTTGTGCTCTCTTTCTCCAATCCTAGGAATCCCAAAGTGCAGCAGAGTGAGAGCTGCTGAGCATCCTGCCAGCAGTGAGGGGCCTGTGTGCCCCATGGCAAGGAGACAGCTCTGCAGGGAGCGATGGGAGAGTGAGCATCCCCCCTCCTCATGCCCATGTGCCGCGGGGCTGGGGGCTCAAATCTCCCATGCCCTGGCTCAGCATGGCCTGCTGCAGCTGGCACATACCTCCAGGTGCCTGCAGTGTGTAGGTGCCCTCCAGCAAGGCTGTCATAGTGAGGCCAGTCTGCCTACAGCAGGCAGAAAAAGCACATGGCTTTCACAGGATGGGGCCTTATTTTTCACTCATAAATTTTGACAGCGTTTTCCCTTCCTTTCCTATAGAATCTCTTGTAATTAATCAGCAGTTTGAGTCTGCAGCTACTCCACACCATTGTGCTCATGTCCTACGCTAAACAGCTGGAGACAGAACATAAAGGCAAATTTTCCTATAGCTCTGACGCTCGGACAGAAAGAACACCCCTGCGGGGCGAGCAGCAAGGATGCAGCTCCATTTATCCTGCCCTGCCGGAGATCCATCCCGCCCGGCAGCAGCGCTCGGCTCTCCGCGGGCTCGCAGCTGCGTCCAACAGCAGAGGGAGCTCCGGGAGAGGAAGAGGAGCAGGCGAAGCTTGGCAGGAGCAGCCCCGGGAAGGAGGGAGGCGGGCTGGGGCGGACGGAGGGAACTTCAGGCTGCTCTGCTGCACCAGGTAGGGAGCTTTGAACAGCGTGAATGGATGAAGGAAAAAGGGGCTTCAGCGTGGGAGTAGTTGAAAAGCAGCCACCATGGAAACAAAATGCCAGGAGAACTTTAGGTATAAAAAAACAAGAATGAGACAATCAAAAGATGTGTCTGGGTGCTCTTTCTAAGATTTAAGACTTAGGCTAACTTCAGGGCATCTTGTGCTAAATAGCTGTAAGGAGGAGAAGGGTATCTTAGTTACTTGGAGAGTGGGTTTTGTGTATTTAAGTGCTAAAAGGTCTGGCTGTATTTTTTCTGAGGAGAATGCCCTGTGTTGAACACTGTTGTCACATCAAATTAATTTCAGAAAGTTTCAGTGACATTTTGAGAAACTCTGGTGCCATGGGTTCACACCAGGATCAAAGGAAGGCAGTGAATATGCCTTTGTGGCAGTGGAAATGCACCCACTGGTAGCTGATGGCCATTTCTGCCACACTGGGGATGACAGCAATCAGCCAGCCACATCACAGCCCTTACAAAGCCAGATCGCGGCTATGACTCTAGCCACAGAGATCAGAGCAAGGAAACAAATGTGTTGGTCTTTCCATCCCTTGTTCTCCGTGGTCCCGGGTGCAGCACAAGAGCGGGCATGATTCATTCCACGGTGTCTGGGCAACCCAAGGGAAAATCGCCTGCTAATTTCAGTTTCTGATGTCAGAACGTATAATTAACCTGACAAAGCAAAACGTTATTTTAGGTTAAGGCGTGATCAGACCTTCCTCCTCCCTCTACCTATTTCTAAATGGTAATAAGTTGAAGGTGTTTGAGGCTGGGGGAAGTATATGTTTTGTGGTGGCTATACAGTGTTGGCAGTGAATTTGCTGCACTTATGCCCTCTAATGTATAAAAATATTACCAGTGCTTTCTCCAATTACTTTATATTCAAGTTAAATGGAGAGAAAACAAATTATTTGGACATTAGAGTAACCTTCTTACCTGTCATTGCATGTGTGTGCAACACTCCTCCTTTGTATCAGTGTTTGGAACAGGAGATTTGAAATTAGCATTCTGAATGCCATGGTGGCTGTGCACAGGAATCACAGGAGTATTTGGAATCTTTAAGGTGTGTAATGTTAGAGTGGATAGTGTGATGCTAGACTGACAGTGGATATTTAATTGTAGAAGCTTTAGTGACTGGAATACTTTGGTTTACTGTTTCAAATACTGTATTTGAAAAAGTGTTGGGAAAAGGATTTCAGAGGTGAATTTATGTCATGTTGTTGCTATGTTTTCCCTTGGGTAAAATTGATAGAATGGAGCAATTGATTTTGTTTGATCTATAATATATACACATAACTAGCAGAATGTGCTGCATTTAAGGTAAGAAGATTAATATAGCCCATTTCAAGCAAAACTTCTTTTAGTGCTGTGTTGGCAAGTCTGGGTTCTGTAGGCTCCCAGGCACAAAAACCCAAACAAACAACAAACAAACAAACAAACAAGCAGCCCTTTTGCAGTTCTTGAGGTGGGAAAAAAGCTCTAAGCTCTGGGTCCCTGATTAAGGAGCTCCATGTTAAAACAAGAGTTCTACAGTCTCCCTCTACAGAATGACTAGTGGTTTCTTTGCTCCATGGTAAAATAGGAAGGCAGAGAGAAAATGCAGCATGTAAGATATAAATATTACTCCCTTATTCCCCCCCCCCCCCAGCCCCCCTGTTTTTGCCTCGTATTCCTCAAATTTGATAGTTTTTGGTGGTTGGGGTTTTTTGTTGTTGTTTTTGTTGTTGTTGTTTTTTTCCAATTTGGGTTTGGTTTGGGTTTTTTTGGGAGAGGGGTTGTTTGTCTGGATTTTTTCCTGATCTAGTTGGGTGAGTCCTTAATCTTTAGCCATTTGAATGACTGGAGATCAGTCATTTGCAGGCTCAGAGCATTTTGGTCCCACATATGTTCTTTCTTTTTCCTCCTGCTGCTCAGAAAGCTTTGCCCAGCTGTGCACCTCATTACGCCCTTGTGGCTAGGCTATTTTAAGGAAACGTATTCCAAAGGAATAACAAAATCAGCAAGGTCTAACTATTGTACCAGTGTGATTGGGGAAGTAAAGGTTAAGTGCTAGCACTGGTACAGCTCAGCACTCTGAAGATAACTGGCTTGCCATTTCTTTAAAGGCCACCATTGTCCTAGATCCAGGTAGGGCACTTAGGTTTTGTGTCACTACGTTTGCACATGGAGCCACAGCCATTTCAGTGAGAAAGCCAATTGAGATCTGAAGGGGAAAGAAGGGCTTTCAGGCATGATTTGAAGAAAGAAATAATACACTGAAATGTCCCTGGGAAAGCAGGGAAACTGTTCCAGAGAGCAGGGCTAGACAAAGTGTGACATCTGAAAGCTTCTTTTGGTCTTACCCTGCTAATTCTGATTATGACAGCTTTTAAATTTTTATTTCCTCTTCAGTCTTCATGTTTAGCATTTAGTAATTGTGGAAATGGTGTTGAGTGGAAGAGGCAGAGATCATAGAAGCAGTAAAGTGCAAAATCAAGAAAATAGGAAGAGCTAAGTAGATTAAGTAGACTGGCACAGATGAACCCCTCCTCCCAGCCCGCTGGCTCTGAAGATCTGAAGGTACTCAACATCTCAGCAGTGATTCCTGCCTGGGCACTGAGTATACACACCCATATTACCAGACAGTACATTTAACTGGCACAGGCTCTATCTTGGGCTGGCCAAGCAATGCACAACCATATTCTTGCTTCTGCTAAAGTAAGTTCTGCCCTGGCAAGCTGCCAGGGTGAAGGGCAGGTTTGCCTGCAGCTCAGTTTACGGCCTTCCTGCCATGCCTCCCATCTCATATGATGCTCTGTGTTTTGTGACTTTATAGTCCTTTATTGATAAGTACAGAATGAAACAGATTGGCCATCTGTTTGTCTATCCACTGGATGAAATTTGAGAACTCCTGAAAACTAGGTCTTCTGAGTAATCAGAAGCAGCCAGCATGTGTTCCTGCCATCACTTGAAAAACTTTGCTGAGCTGCAGTGTGATAACACAGGCTGCTTGCAATGCACACCATCATGGCTGCTGCTCTTGTTTCAGAATAAAAAAGGTACTTGCTAAGAATGAGGCCATCCTCCAAATTTTTAGAAGTGGAACTGCACATTGGGTGGCTGACATATTATCACAAATGAAACAAAAGAACTGGTGAGCACATTGTGGAGTTCTGAGTGTAAGTAGAAACTGCTGTTTATCTAAAACAGTAATTCATTCCTTTTTCCAGCACAAAGACAAGGTAAGCAGTGATTTATTTCCATCCAGGAAGTTCAGAAGCTGGGAGAATTCCAGCCAGAATAGGCTGGCTTGCAAGGCCTTTAAGAGTCATTGTGTTTTTAATACAGAGGCTGCTGTGCCAGGTGATTGAAGACAAGCATAATAGCAAAGTATCTTCAGAAACATTGGTAACACAGGTCTGGATAATTGTTTATAATGGAGTCATATAATGGCAAAGAAAGTTGGTTAGCAGGAATTTAAAAAAGAAATTGATGGAATTACAAATTAACCTAGTAGGGACAGGGTTTTGCAATGCTATTTATATTGGAAAAACATGCTTTTTTTCCTTTTCTTCAATTTCTTTGGGATTGTCAGTAAAAATGTACCAAAAGGAAGATTGTCTGATAATTTGATTAGACTTTCTGAAAGCTTTGGCAGTTTGTCCTGGTGATGGGCAGACTGAGCTGCAGCAGTGTGGTAGCACAGGATCACAGCCCTGGGGCTTCTCCTTCCCTGTCCTCTCTGGGACAGCAGAGCCCACACCTCACAGCTGGCTCTCCATGGAACAGGCTCTCCACAGCCAGCTGTGGGCATGTGCAGAGCAGGCCCTTGCCAACATCTGCTGGCAGGACAACAAACCAGCTGCCAGCACATCGCCCAGTTGTGCCTGGGAGGTCATCCTCACTGCCACTATGGTGGGTGTGTGGCACAGGGGTGGCACTAGTGGCCCTGGGGGTGGCGGTGGCAGATGGGGGCTGACAAGTCTGACTGCAGCCCCAGCCCCATCGTCCTGCCCATGTGTCCTGGGTGAACACCACGGGCTGAGCTGTTCAGCACTTAGAAACACTCTTTCTGTAAAACAGGTGGCCAGTAGCCAAGAGAAGTGACTCATGTGCATCCTCCTCCTTATTTAAACTGGAGTCTTCCCCTTCATGCTTTGCCCGTTCCATGGAGCCAAATTGGTGTTTCTGGAGGGGGAAAGCCAATTCCCTGCCTGTGCCTCTTCTGTGTAGCTGTCCACACTTCTTCCCGAGTAACTGCTACCTCATCTACTTCTTAATAATAGAATCATAGAATACTTTGGGTTGGAAGGCATCTTTAAAGGTTATCTTGTCTAATCCACATTATCAAAATTCCTCTTAATCTTAAAGTTGCTTGGAACAAAATTTTGTCAGCCCACTCAAAGCCAGGACTGAAATATTTCCCAGTATGGAATTTTCTCACTGTTTTCTGAGGAGCCACTGGTGCACTCTATTTTTGACACCATCTCTTCCTTACGTTCACCTTCTGCTGGTGTTTCTTTTGCAGCTGGCTCCCTTGGACTGAACCTGCTGGACAATGTCATACAGATATATATGAGATGCACAGTATGGCTGCTTGAGTGAAAGAAGGAAAGTACTGGAAATGATCTCAGAATAATTAGTTAGCTTTCCACCTGGCCAAAACTGTAACTCTGTTGGAGGGCTGATATTTTCTAAAAACTTTTAATGATATAAGAATGAGGATAACAATAAGGTTGAAAAATATGATATATTTGGCTACTCAAGGTTATGGAATTTGAAAAATTGAAAGTAAAATGCAGTTGTAAATCCAAACAGGATTGGTTTATCCTGTGAGGCATGTGGCTGCATTGCTATTGCTTGTTAATGTAATCACTAACTCAGTTCTCTGAGCCACAAATCAAAATAGCAATATTAGTTTATTTAATTGAAAAGGGTCAATGTAAAAACTGTGCAAGTGGAAAAGAGCCATTTTCCCCCCATAGCCTCTGTTTTCTTGCATCTTTTTTATCACATGGAGTAACTTGGGAGTTGGCTGCCTTGTACTTTTGCCTATAGACCATAGCAGGATAACAGAACAGCTAGGATTTTTATTTGCCCCAAACTGAGCTCTTTTAAATTTATAATTTCCCTCCTCTCTTTTCTGTCCCACCTCAGCATGTCCTAGGTGGTCAGAGCCAGAAAGAGCAAGGTAGAAAGAGCTGCCCAAAAATACTCAAACTTGAGCCTGGGGAAGACCAAACCTGAAACAGTGGGAGAGGTCTCTACTAGAAAAGCTTGAAAGAGAGGGTGTAGAGAGGTTTAAATTAAAACCCATTTGCGTTGCCTTTAAATACATACCAAAACAAGTGAAAAAAAAGATCCAAACCAAAACAAAAACCAAACAACTCAGCATATGTTCTGTAGGAGGTGAGTCTTCACACTCCTGTTTGCCCTGTCGGAAAGGGAATCTTAATTGGATCCGGATCTGCCCAGTTCCAGGTGTCTTCTCTCTCAGGTCCCCAGAGCCGTTTGTTTGTTTTGCTGGTGTGCCTCAGCTTGGCAAAGTATCTTGATTGCTAAGTGAATGTGGATTCAGCCAGCTCTGACCAGCTCTGGCATCTGAAAAAATCCTTTTTTCTTCCGCTTGGATTTCTCTGCCAGCTGCCTTCGAGTCAGGATTTCCCAGCCAGCAGCTCTTGTTATTATCTGTTTTCACTTGCCTTGATGTTTACCAGATTGGACTGCTTTTATCTCTATTAACCCTCCCTGTCTGTGGAGCCCCAGTATTACACACCCTGTGTGCCTTGGCCACTGGGTCAGAGCAGAAATAAGTAAATAGATAATAAAATCACCTTCTTGAGAAAACAGTGAGGTCTAAAATATTGGCCAAAAATAACACAAGTGATGATGATCTCAGGGAAGAAAATAGCTAAAAGGCCAAATGAAGGTATTAAAAATCAAAGCTTAAAATAATTGACTCATTAGCTCATTAGACTAAATCTGAGCTCTGCTAAAATTCCCCACCAGATGAAAACTGGTATGAAAATAGTGCTGAACAGCTGAGAGCAGGACAAGCTGGCCTGATTTTTCCTGGTCTCAGAGTGAATTGTTGCTAAGAAGTGCTTTCATTTGTAACCTTAGATACGTCATACAGTCATTTAGACCAGAAGGTCTGATTAAAAATGCATCTAAAAATGTAACGGGGAAATTCTCAATCTTTAAAGGGCCATAAAGCTATTCTGAACAAGCACCAAAAATCACTTCCCATCTCCTCCAGTTCTTGAAAACATCGGGAGGAAATAAAATATGGAAAAGATAAGCTCGTTTTTTTGTTTTTATTTTTAATTCCATTCTTCATCATGACCAATATACTTTCAAAGGCAAGAGATTACATCTAGTTAAAAAGACCCGCATGTCTGGTCACGTGTCAGTTCAGTGTTTAAGAAATATTTAAGGATATCGGTGGCTTTTCAGTTAAAGGAGAAAAAAAATGTTCTAGCGGATTTCGGGTGAGGATCGGGGTCAGTTCGGCTTCTTCCTCGGTGTCCTGTGTTCAGCCTCTGGAGCCGCCGTGGAGGAATCCGTGCGTGCGATCCCAGCGGTGCCGCCCCCGCCCCAGCTAAAGCTGCCTTCGACTTTTTGGTTCCCTCAACGGCTCAAGACAGACAAATGAAATAACTTCCCTCCTTCCCCATGATAATATTTTAATAATGAAGCCACTCAATGTGAACTTGTCGCTGCTTTATTTGGCTCACGCACTACGTTCCATTTACCTACGCACCGCGAACACCCCTCGGGCTTTGCCGCGCCCCGCGGACACTTGCAGCGCCCCCGCTCAGCCCCGGTGGTCCCGGCCCGCGGCACCTGAGCGCGGCGGCTGCGCGGGGGGCGAGCGGGCGGGGCCGGCCCGGCCCGGCCCTCACATGCGCGGCGCCGCGGGAGCCATTGGCCGCCGCCCCGCCGACCCCGCCGCCGCCGGCAGCCGGTGCTGTCCGCACGCCGAGCCATGCGGGTGCGCGCTGCAGGACGCTGCTAGGAGCCGAGCCCGCCCCGCCTCTGCCCGCCCGCATGGCAGCTCCGTGGGACTGACCGCCGCCGAGAAGCTCTGCGCTCCCGCCGCACGCACGGCTCGGCTCGGCTCGGCTCGGCCGGGCGGCTCTCGGGGTCCGCAGCCCGCAGAGCCGTCCCTGAGGTGAGGCGTGCGCGGGGCCGGCGGGAGGCGGTCGGGCAGGCGGCGGAGGGGCCGCGGGGAGGGGGCGGCATCCTTACCGGCACCCCCTCCCCGCGCCTTCCCTCGCGCTCCTCTTTATCTTTTCCTGCGCGCAGACCGGCCTGGGCCGGTTCGCCGGTGCTGCTGCCAGCCCGGTGTGCCTCGGCGGGACCCCGGGGCCGGCTGCGCTCGTCGCGCTGCTCTCCCGCGGGATGCGCATCCACGCAGGATGGGCCCGCATGAGCGGGGGGCCAGCGGCGAGAGCGGGGCTAGGAGTGCGGCGTGGTGCTGGGGAATGCGGCTGGAACTGCGAGCCCCTTTCGAGGCCAGTGGGGTTGGATCCGGCCCCTCTGGGGGCCGCCAGCTGTGCGGGTTTTGTATGGGGTCAGCTGTGCGTCGTGTTCCAGCGCACGCAGATTAAAGGGGCCCAAGCCAGTCAGTAAAGCACATCTTCAGGGCAGAACCAGCCCTTGTCAGATAACCATCTCTGTTTTTTCGAGGCGCGTCTCCTCCCTTCCCCGGCTCCCCAGTACGTGGCAATACCGACTACCGCTCCTTTAGGAGCCCTGAGCTTGGCACAGCAGCTCCTGTATTGCAACCTGAATTCCCCTCCCCGTCACAAGTGCTGCTGCTGCTCTCAAACAAATACGAATTCAGGCGCAGAAGGCTTGTGACTTGCCCAGCATCCTTTAGGGGAGCTGGTCTGCGGTCACTGGGGGGATTCAGGCTCTGCGTTTCCAGCACGCCTGCAGCCCGTGGCACTTTCTCCTCTGCATGTTCCCAGTGTGTAGGAGCCATGAGATCGGTTACTCAGACTTGAAAATGGAGGACGGTAGTGGTGGTGGTGTTGTTTGGTGGATAAGTCTTAGCAGTACTTCCTGTAATGGTGGTGCTGAAAGTGATGTTTTACTTGACTTAGCTGCTGGTGCAGAGAGCTCTTTGGGGTACCTGCTGCTCGTAAGCTTTGCCACTTACAGCTTTAAAACAATCCCCTAACACCACAGGGAAGTATCTGGTGTTTTTTCAGCATTATGTCTGTCACCGTGATAGGAAAGGATAGTGTTTTCTGCCTGTAAAACTGAAGGTGGGGAGTGACAATGCCTGCTTGTTTGGGAGAGAGGGCTTTAGGATGGGAGAAATTTGCATGAACAGGGCTGAGATTTTAAACCCGCAGCTCTGAGCTATCAAAAAAGCACTCTCATGCCAGATGGGGTAGCTAAGTCCCTTTCTCTGTTTTGTTTTTTTTTTTTTTTTCTTTTATTTCTGACTTGTTTCTTGTTTTCTTGTGGTGGTGTTTTGTTTTGTTTTTTCCCCTCACCTCTTCCTGGAGACAAAGGAAACCATCTTTCTTCAAACTTAGGGTAAGGTTAGTGTTGTGTTATTTGCTCTTGATTGCCATCTTTAAATCAATTCACCAAGCCTTACTTGGAGCCAGGATCCTATTCATTCTTTGTGCATTACAAATGCCCTGTAAACCTTTTATTGTTAGTTGAAACTGATTTATAAGGTCCTGACCTAGGAATATGCTTCTGTGGCTATTCTAGGCAGGCATTGCCTTTATAGTAAACTCACTTGGTGCTTTGACTGTACCTTGCATAGTGTCAGAAACGCTTGTCTGTTTGCTCTGTCTGTTTCCTTGCACATAATAGCAGGGGATACTAAATAGATTCTGTTATTTGTAATTGTGATGACTTCAACACAAAATATTAAAACTTTACAACAGCTGTGTGATGTTATGCAGGGAAGGAAGCAGCATTAAGCTGTCATTTGTTTTGTAAGATCCAGGTATGCACAACAGATATATCTACCAGTCTTGACATCCTTGAGGGCATGGTAATCTGTCCAGTGTGTTGAGATCTGGAAAAGGAATTCTAACCAGCAGTACCAGCAATGAAGAAAGACTTTGTGCTGCTGTCAGAGGAAGGTAATTATTAATAGGAGCCAACCTCTATAATAACAATGCAGAGAGAGTGAAAGCACCTGGGTGCTTGCCCTGGAAAGATTAACTAGTGAACATTGTACTAACACATAGCTGTACACCTGAAATGTAGCTCTTATACTCCAGTTCTTTCTTAGCCCTTTGTGCCTGTTGCCTCAGTCTCTTGTGTGGCAATACTTAAGTGGTGGTACAGAGATACCACAGCTCTGCCTCCTGTTTATGGACACTTTCTTGACTACGTGCCTGGATAGGGAGGAAAAAGCTAATGCTGTTTGTGCTGGACTTGCCATAAGTCCTGCCAGTGACAAAAGGATAAGAGAATAAAGGCTAGTGGAGAAAAGGGTACGTCCATCCCTGTGGTCAAAATCACTTGCAGCTATGCGTGTTGTGGCTTGGTGCAATTTTATAAGGGAAGTTTCCTGCGTTGAAGTTGGTTCTTTTAAATTCTCTAGGTTTTCCCATTTCTTCTGTGTATTGAGGTCCCATTCAGAGTGTGTTAAAGCCAGTGGCAGTGAGTGGGTTTTGAATCAGGCCCCATAGGCAAGCTGAGTTTCTTACCTTGTCCGTGTTCTCTGATGGCACGGTGGCTGTGTCAGCTCCTGCTTGTGCTGCGTTCCCGAGGGCTGGCAGAGTGCTGGCCCAGCACCTCAGCCCAGCCTCTCCCTGTGCCTTCTGCTGCACCCCTCAGAGCCAGAGGGAGCTTGGGTGCAGGGGCACTGTGATCGCTGAGTTAGTGTCCTGAGGCTTGCAGCACTTCATCTCTGTGGGGCTGCTGAAGGCTGATTTGCTGAGAAGTACCCTGAGTCACAAGTGGGGGAATATAAGGAACTCAGTAAACAAGTTTCTCAACTGGATTAAAAAAAAAAAAAAAAAAAAAAAAAAAGGGAGTTCCAGTGTAAGTATTTTACAAAATAATGAACTCTGAAGGTTTTCATTTCCTTTCAAAAAAGCAGTTTTTATCTTCCAATTCACGAAGTTGCTGTAGGTCCCTAAATATCATAAAACACAATTAGCAATTTTTATACTTAGATGTTACATATAATAGCACAGTAACATTAAGTGAAAAGAACAAAACTTGGTATTTCAGTTTCTGCTACTTAAATTCTTCCATTTCTTGCTAGCATTGAAATAGGGCTGTACAGTTCTCCTTTTGTGGTTTTTTTTTCCTTTCTGTTTTATTTATTTATTTGTTGTCTCTTTGCGCTGGGGAGATTATATCCTAACCAACCTAAAAAGAAAAAGCTATTGCTGTGTTAAGAAAAGTGGAAATATTTTTCCCCAGAAACTTTACATTTAGGTAAAGACTTGCCTGTGCTTTTGCATAACTGACGTTTTAAGCATGTTTTTTTAACAAGCAATAAAAAGTCTGTGGACTTCACCATGCAAAGACTTGTGTCCATGACTAATTTTCCACCTATGTATGGTTTCATGAGTCCACATGCATGCATGAGGCTCTCTGGGGTCACGCTAGTGCTGCTTGATCTTGGAATCTATCTGCTTTTGTTCTTGGCTGTGATGATGAGCTGCTGTGGGTCCACACAAGACTGAGATATGAAGAAAGGTGTTTGTGAAATGCAGTTCTCTAGCAGTTACCAGCATTATGTTTTGTGAAAGCAGTTGTAATTAGTGTTTCAAGGCTGTCCTGTACTTCTAACCTTGAACACTTTGAGCTACATTTTTTGACTTGCTTGTGTTGGGGATGAGTTTGGCTCAAGACCTTTTGGTTGGAGCAAATTGAGTACAATTTTCTTTTAACCATATAACAAAGAATAGGTACCAATTGCTTGCCAAACAGTTTCTCCCCTCAGAGATTACAAACAAATTTAGGAAAGTACAAAGCCAGGATTTCTAGTGTTTAACTTCTTGAGAATCATCTTGGTTTTGGCATGTGAAAAGGAAAAGTGCGTCACAAGTCAAGTTGGCACCTAATGCCGTCAGTAATACTAATTTCAACATCATTAATTTTAACTGACACTGCTTCAATCTTTCTCTTACCACAAATTTATTTAAACTCTTGAAACTCTTTTCATTTGTTTTTCTATTCTCTTCAGCGGTAGTGAGAACAGGTTCTTGTCCCCCTTCAGGAAATGGATAGGAAGAGAAGTTAAAAGACATTCATGTAGCAGCTGCCAGAATATTGAAGGAGATATCCTTGGAAGGAGAAAGCTTGTTTTCTAGAAATCAAGCCAGCAAAATGCCACTTTTGCCCAACACTTGGAGGCAGGCTGTAGTATGGGAAGTGAGTATGACTGCACCAAGGACTCGTTTGTTATAACTGTTTTAAAAGAAATAACTTAGTTTTCTTCTTCTCTCTCTTCAAGTATAAATCAGGATACAAAACTGTATTGTTCATGTAGCCTCAAAACTAATTTTCCTTCTTTCCACTTGAGCTCTTTCCTCAGAAGTGATTTGTTCTGAGACCAAAGTAATTGCGACATTCAAGACTTGAGAAGCAGTCGTGGTGTAAAATACAGCCACCCTTAGGGAGGAGGAAGGATGGTTGTTGCTCAGATATTTTTTCTTTTTGGAGGCCCTTCTTTGGTAAAGGTAACTCTGATTAAGAAGTAGTAAGAACTAACAAGGCTGAAAGCATGTGGCATCCAGCAGTGAGTGAGGATAGCATTTATGTTTATTCATCATAGTCTTGCTTTTTGTATTGTGTGATCAGTAAAAGAAGAAATAGTCTGATTCTTGTGATTTACCCTACTCTTTGTTAGTGTTTAAAAAAAAACCCCAAACCCCTCTGTATATGGTCTTCTTGTCAAAAGTTAGGTATCTCAGGTGTTCTGTCTTATGATGATCTACTTTGAAGACCAGAGAATGGTGGTGGAAGATTTCTCAGACCTAAGGAATGGCCACTACACATAATTAAAGGCTGTTGTTACCTTTTCCTATCAGATATCTCTTCAAACTGTTTGCTGTGTTTATAAATTTTGGGAAAAAAAATGCACAGTTCTCAAACTGGAGTTTCAAAAGCTCTCTATTCATTTGATCAGGATTTTTCTGAGTTGTATTTCCTGATGAATTCCCCTGCATGGTTAGACCATGGATAAAGCAGAATAAAGTGTCTGTTGCTGTTTTGGATGTCTTCTTACCTGTGACACTGACATGGAGCTGGTAAATATGATGAGACCGTCTGCTGGATACAGTGGTGCTCAGGATGAGCCCCCTCCCTGCATTCATTATGTAAAGATCCACAGAGAAAGGAAAAAACCCCTTACATGAAGGTTCTTCATAGTCCTGATGAAGCAGTGAGACAGGCTCCTGCCTGTCCTCATGCAACCTAATGGCTACAAAGTCACAGCCAAGATACAGGTTGTCTTTTTTTCCCTCTCTTGAACTTCATTCTTTGCAAGTCAGCATTGAGATAGTTTCTTTATAAAAGGTATTCCTGATTGCCCTTGGGTCCTACAGAAGCCTGGGCTGCCACACCTATAATGTTTTCAAGTCTGGCCAATTGCACAGATACCAACATGCCTGTTAAAAGCTGTGTGGAAAAAAATTGAAGCACTTTACTCTTGCTGCAGTGATTTTCCAACCTGAGATTATAGCTTTAAGGAGAGAACCAGTGCACAGGATGTGTACGTGAATATGATGTCTGAATATTTACCTGTTTTTCATCTGTTGCAGGATAGCAAGGAAAGGAAGCTTACATGCTTTCAGCTGCTGTGAGAACTTGTATAAAAAATGCAGATGGCTGCAATTACCCCAGTGCAGGCTTGCTGAATCTGTGTGTGCTAGGGATGGATATATTTGATGTGTGCACATAAAAAGTTGATTTTTTTCATGTTCTGTCAGTAAAAGGTATGGTTTGTTGTCTGTCTCAAATACACTGATTAAATAACTGAGCTTATACAACACCGATTTGTTAATCATTGAAAATAACCTTTCGGTTCAAGAGCTTCCTCTGTGAGAATTAATATTTTATACAGAAGTGTTATGTAATAGACATTTTGTTGCCTTTGCAATCCTGCACAGAGGAACGTGGTGTTAGGCTGATGTAGTTTGGGTTGTTCTGTATAAATTTGTCCACTAAACCAATGCAAATATCAATGAATAAGGGGGAAAAAAAGTCCATATTGCATATTTGTAAATGGTGGTTTGTGTACAGATCATGGAAAGGGAGGATAGGAATTGCTTTGGCCTGACAGTCTGTGCATTAAAACTTGAGGGAGCAGTGTTAGAGGTGCCCTGGCTTGCTTTGTTTCCAGGCACCACTGTGGTTACACAGGCTTTCCACATGCATTAGCAATTGCCTTCATCAAGGATGCACGGAGCACCAGACTGCACGGTTAATCTGACTGTGCTTCCAAATACAAACTGAGGAGTTCACATACAGGGCTCCTCTCAGTGGCTGCCATACAGAAACTTTTATGTACTTACTTTCTGACTAATTAAATGAAGAAACAAAGCCTAACTTACCTAGTTTAGCCGAGGAACTGACAAAAGGGAAATGAATTTTTTCATGCATTTGAGTTTTTTAAAGTAATGTTTGATGGTTTATAAGCCATACTAAATTTATTCACAGTTTTGCCTTGTTGGCCTTGATAATAGAGAGGAAGGAAAAACTGGTTTGATGGTTTTGCTCCTCTCCTTTTTTATCCTTCTGACAACAAATATATTGGCTCTGGAAACAAGGAAGTGAAGGAATGCAGATACATAAAGGCTTGTTGGTGCTGCAGAAATTGTGAGCTTAACCAGTGTTGGTGTCCCAATGAAAAGTAGGTAGGAAAAAAAAAAAAGAAGTGGACTGAGAGGAACGAAATTGTGCTGATAATCGTTCAGAAAAGTGAAAAATGCACAGGTTTGGACAAGAATATTTTTCCAATGTTTAAAACTTGTATTTATCCTATGTTTGTTTTTACTGAAAGTTAATGTCATATGTACTTAGATTGAAAGGTGAGTTTAAGAATGTCTTTCTTAGCATTGATCAGTTTAACCCAAACAGATTTTAAAGAAAGAAACCACTGAGGCCTGAGTTACAGGAGAAAAAAGATAGTAAAGCCTGAAAATAAAAACATGAGAAACATGCAAAAATACAAAAGCAAATAATAATACTGAGACAAAGAAAAGGAGATAACAAAACTGTGGAGAGAAGTGTGAGTAAATATAACATAAAATTAAAAAGTGTGAGGTTATATATGCTGTCCTGCAAGTGGAAAGTGTATGAATTCTGTTTGTTTGAGGGTGCCTCATTCCAGAAACAAGGCTTTTGTGCTCACAGTGGAATGGCCAAGTTTTCCCTGTTTGGAGCTAGCTCGAAGCAAATTATTTGAAAAAAATTCATTGCATGAAATGTAATGGGTGCCTAAAGCTCACGGGCTGAATTAGCACAAGCCTGGTTTTGCCTAATGGCTTGCACGTGCCTCATTTGTATTTTAGGATTGCAGTGTGTCCATGTGCCCAGTGGCCCAGGGCAGCCTGGAAACAGGCAGTGGGTGTGCAGCTGGTCAGTGTAGGAGCAGAGTGCCCCTCTCTGCTGTTCCTTCTGTGCGTGAAGAGAGGAAGGTGGCCCTCCACACTCTCACAGCTGCTGATTTCTGTCACCTCGCTCATGATGAGACTTCGTCAGTGTCTGATTATTTACCCCTTTGCTGTTTGAACTTGTAAAATCTTAGCTCTGGTTTGCTCTCTGCTGAAGAGTGTGATACCAGAGCTTGCAGCATCAGCTCCCTCTCTGCTGCCTGTGTGAAACAACGAGTGAGCTGCAGCAGTGAGGAGGTTTGCCTGCTTCACCAGCAAGGTTTGGTTTGTTGATGTCTTTGCTCTATTCCTGCTGTCTGCAGCACAAGAGAGGAAGTGGGGAGGAGTTTGCACACAGCCTCTGGCTCATGGATGGGAGAAGAGGGGGTGGCCACCAAGAGAAGGGAGGAATTACAAGGAGCTCCCAAATTAAGCTGGGTGTTGGGTGTCATATGAAAAGCAGGGCCTAGAATGGACAATGAGCTCTGCAGGGAGTGGCAGTGGGATCCTGTAGGCTCCCATGTAGCAGGAGCAGTGCCTAAGGTGCTTTCCAAGGGGAGTGTGGTTTCAAGACCAGCTGGAGCAAATTTGAGCTTGCACTGCTGTTGAAAGGGGAAGTCCTGCCTTCCAGCCCACCCTCTGCTGTGGGCAAGATGCCTTTCCCAGGCACATACCATGGAGAGAGCAGGAATGTTAAGTAGCAGGGTGGCCACTAATGAGCTTCAGCTAATTGCAAAACTTACTCAGAGATAGCAACAAAATCTGGTACTTATCTGGTTAGGTTACATGCTACTTTTGGCAGTATTTCTACAGGAGGTATCTCTGCTGGGGATTTTTCTTTTCTCTTGATGGCATGACACTTCTCCTGTGTGCTGGTTTGCTGTTTTTCTTAGGCAGCAGCAAAGGAGGAAGATGGCATTTTAACTGAAGAGATTGTCAAATGTCTGCTGTTGTCTGGGTACTTTGAGATATATGTAGAACTGAGAATTATTCAGCTGTGCCGAAATTAAACCTCTAATGACTGGAACTGCTTACTTATTTAATTAGCTGGGGTTTGGGGTTTTTTATTCCAAAATATCTACTTCTTCCCCAAAATACTGTGACTTCCCTCCTTTTCATTTCTTTACAGAATTCATAATGATTTGTTCTAAGTGAATTGTTCAGGGTTTTTTTCAGTCTGTTAACAATGATTATTTCCCTGTTAAAAGCATCAGAAGTATTGTTTTCCTTAATGGAAAAGATGTTTGATCAAGTGACTGTACAAATGGAGGCAGCCACTGTATATAGGACGTGGCATTTGGAGGTTGCATGTGTTATGCCTGAAGTGCCAAGTGCTTGGCTGTGATTCAGATGAAATTGGCACTGGCTGATGCCAACACCCCAATGTAAATGTGGTGTCTTTCCCTATGCTGTAGGGCCCTGAAAGAAAAGTATTGAAGTGAATGAGTGCCAGAGGGGACGAGGTTAAGAGAGAAGTGGTGCATGTGCTCCTTATTTAATCTCCTTCGTAGCCACAGTCCCACATACTGACTGTACCAGTGGGTGTGTGTTCTTGTATCAAAGCAGATGTTTCTGTAAAAAAGATGTTGCTTTGTTTTAATAAATTGAAGTTGTCACTTCAAAAGTGGGAGAGGGAGGTGAAGGAAGTAGCATAAAGTGAGAATTTGGCAATTGGGATTTGGAACAAAATCCATGAGGATTTTTGTGGTAAGAACTGCAGGGAAGAATCCTTCACTGGTCTTGGCATTGCCCAAACATCTACTTATGCACTGTTATGATTTATATAAGAAATTCTGCTTTTTCTGCTTTTAGATTGGTTTTGGGGGGTTTTTGTTTTCTTTTGTTTGTTTTAAACCAGAAATTTGTGTTTTGTCATTTGTTATCCTTTACATTTCCTCAGGTATGATCCAGTTCATGTGCTCAGCCTGTTGTGGGAAGGGGAGGGTGGTGGTGATGGACCTCAGCAGTGTTTCAGATTGTGATTCAGTTCTTGAAGACAAGCTGTCCTGTTCTTCCCATGCCTTGCCAAGTGTGGTGGTGCTGCTGTTCAGCCTCTCCTGGCCCCCTAAATGCTGATACACTCTCAAAAAGCACAGTCCTACTTGGAAGGTGGGAGCTGCCTTTGCCTGCTGCTTTCAGAAGTGGTTGGTTGCCTTTGGGAGCGCTGCTGAGGAGGGATTGGAGGGCATGGTGAGCTCGGTTCAGGCCCTTCCTACGTGGCTCCCTGACCTCCCGAAAAACAAGGGTTACAGGAACAGCCAAGGTGAATGGCCCCGTGGCTGTGAGCGTTTTCTGTTAGACCTCAAGTATGATCCAAAGGTCTGTTCTGAAGCCTGCTTGCTCTAGACCCTTGGAAAGTATCTAGTCACAGGTTTTTTCCTCCATTTATTTAAAAACCTTGAGTCTCTGAAGACTCCAGTTCTGCATAAAAAGATTTGCTTCTCTTGAGACCAGTTGACTACTCCAAGCCCTTTCAAGAAGAAAAGTCTATGAGGCATATTTTATTTGAGGATTTGACAGTGTTTTCCCCATCTCCTTATCCTAGGTCTCTACTGCTAAGAAGAAACCTGGAACAGCAGGTTCCTGCTGACCTTTAAAATTATCTCAGTGGAAAGCCTGACACAGGGCTTGTTCCTGTGTGCTTCTGAGTGCCAGTGGGTACCACCCCTGAAAAAGCCTCCGAAGAAAATTAAAGGGAGATTTGGGGGGGAGGATGTGTTTACATTTTTTTCTGCAGTGGTTAGAGCAGCTCAAGTGGGTGAATGCACTGCTCTCAGTGCTGGGTGCAGACCCTTACAGCAGAACAGCCCTGCTGCAGGCGCTGCTGCGCTGGAGCAGGGGATGCAGCTGCTTGTCCCTGCCTGTGGAGCATCCTCTGCTCTGGGGGGCTGCCCGTGTACCTGGGGCTTGCCACGCTTGCAGTGAGCACCTGCTGCACTGGTGTTGGCAGCCTGGCACAGGGTGCTGTGGTTGGCAGTGCTGGGAATGCCCTGGGCACCCTGCAGGGCAGTGGCAGGCTGTGCACTCAGAGTCCTGTAGAATCCTGCCTGTTGCTAAGGGACTCCTTTTGCATATGCAGCAACACTGGTTTATAGAGCAGCTTTCCCTGTGTTTGTTGATTGGAGGCAATTACTGTAAAATACTTGATTTATAACAAGGCATACTTAATAAGCAGCAAAGTAAAATAAATATTCATGAATTACCTGCTGGAGTCTGTTCTTTTTGCTGAGTCGTTGCTTTCTGTCTGTGTACTCTGCATAGGTCTGGAACCTCTGGGTCTCTGGGAGTGAAGGCAGCTCTGCTGGATCTTAGCTGGTGGAAGTTTTGGGCTGAAGAAGGAGGGAGACAATCCCACTTTTTCTCTATTTTATTCATCCCAGAGGATAGAGGTGTTTTCCTGAGATTTTTCCAAGCAGCTCATTTGACTCAAAGTGGTCTTCTTGCCTGGCATAGGGCTGTAATGCAGTAGTTGAAGTGTCATCAAAGTGTTTGTGTAAAACATGTGCACTGTGCAGCTACCACATCACTGGGGTCTGGTCTGGCTTTTGTGGTGCTGTAGGGAGGTGATGATGTAGAAATAACAGTGCTCTTGGTTAAGTTAGGATGAGCCAATATGTTTAAGAAAATATGTGGGAAATGACAAATTGCTCATTTGAGATCTATGCTCTTCAAGAATAGGACAACTCATTTAGAGTAGTTCCTCTACTCTAAATTAAAACAAGTTTGTGCTCAGTCTTCCCTAGAGATGAAGCACAGTCAGCAAAAGGATGAGTAACCTTTGTCTTCTGTGTTGCAGAGTGGCATTCCTCTGACCCCCACTACCATGACCACTTTATTTGGCCAGTTTGATTCACAGGAGTTTGTTTTTATATAGGAGGAGTCTGTGGAGCTTGTCAAAATGAGCAAGTGATCATCAGTGTGGCTTGGTATTCCTGCTGCTGGAGCCTTCAGGAGCCAGCGCTCAGCCCTGCTGAAGCCAGAGGAGGAGGGCAGAGGAGCACAGCCTGATCAGGTACTGAGCCAGGAGTGGGAAGGGGTCTTTCATGCAGAGTTCAGTTATGGATGATCATTAGTTATAAAAAGTTACATTCTTTGGAAGGTCTTGTTAAGGTGTGTGGCTCAATGGAGGCCCAGTAAAGGCAGCCACATCTGTGGGCCTGGCAGGGGTGGGTGTTATGGGTGTCTGAGTTCTCTGACAGAGCTGAGGTGAACATAAACAAATGCAACACATTTTCAGGGGTATTTGATTTGCACATCTAATGTGCAGTACATGTTTGCAAATACCGTTTTCAGGCTTCATGTAAGTTGTGAAGAATGGGCTAGGAATACTCTTCACAAATGTCTGGATGTTGAAGAGCAGTTTGATGTCTTGAGGAAAGGTTTTTCCTCAGCTTTATTCTTTGTTCTAGTAGGGAGACTTCAGTGCTAGCTTTTGATGAGCAGTATACTATGTAGGAACTGCAGAGCACAGAGGTAGCAGACTGATGGGTTTTAAGACACAACAATCTCTCACTTTTCTTGTTATGTTTTTATTTGCTGAGATGTCCATAACCATTCCTGGAAACTGGTATTTATTCTTGCATTCACATCTTTAATATTGTCATACTTGAAGATTTAGTCAGGTTCATCTAGTGTGAAGACAGAGAAGTTCAAGATTTTGATTTATTGTATTTGATTTGGGGTTTTTGTCTTATGTAACTGTAGTTTATGTGGAACTCCTGCATGATTTGAAAAGACTTTGCATATTTTTGTGTACCATTAGAGATCCTTTATGAACAGGGCTAGTACTTATGTGAGCTTGCACAATGCTTGAGATGGCAGTGGCATGCAATTCACTGTTAGAGGGAGCATTCTATGAATAGGCACAATGTTTTTTCACCTCAAGTGATGCTTTCTCTCCAGAAATACCAGCCTCTGTAGCTTAGCCTGTCTAAATTTATTAGTCACATTTTTGTTATTTTTGTATTAATTGAGCCAGGTGGAAGCAGTTGAGGGTAGCTTAAAATCTGTTAAGAAAATTATTTCTAATGTTCTAGAGGTAGTTTTCAGCTCTGATTATGTCTTTCCTGGTGTGATTGAAAGATAGAGACACTTTTTCTAGCATCCATTGTGAATACTTCACTTTTTTTTTTTTTTTTTTTGTCTTGGTAAATAAGAATCAGCATTTATTTGATTGAACAACCAGCTTCCTGCTTCCCAAGGAAGAGATAGTGGCTCATTTGCTTGCAAACATCCCTCCTGTGGAGAGTCTTTGTTGGGGAGTTAGAGGAAAGCTAGCAGTTCCTAGTGAAATAGCTGCATAGCAGGATGAAGAGGGATTATTGAAGCATTACTAGGAAATTCATGGCTGTGTGGAAGACCTTATGTGCTCCACAGACGAGCTGACCTAAATTCTGCAGCCAGGCCTAACTGGTTTCTGTGTTGATGTGATGTGGCAGGCTGGATAACCTGCAGCAGATCTGGGGTTTAAAAAAAAAATAAGCAGAGGGGATACAGAGAAGATTTATGTTTGAGTGGAAACACAGACAGGCAAGTCTTTAAGAGTGTACTGAATTGATCTTAATTTTTTTTTTTTGTTTTCTAACCCTCACTTCTCTATTCTTAGTATTGAGTATTTTTCACATAGCAAGGATGGGTCTGTATTATAAGGATGCTCATTAGGAAAAGTGGAGAGATGTTGTTTACTCCTGGATGAGGAATATGTGGATGGATTTGCTCATAAGAGGCTTGGAGTTCTGAGATAGGTTTTAGTAAAGAAACTGTTAAGTATCTTACCAGTAGTGAAACAGTTAACACAACTGACACTTGAACTCTTCAGGAAAATAGGATTAGTATCCACTTGACATAAATGGAATGGCTTATGCTTGGGTTTCTAGGTGATGTTTGTTTCTCAAGATTATACATTACACAAAACATGACACAAAAATCCAAATAGAAAACAAAATGCCAGGTCTGTCACAGTCAAGTTGGTCAGTCTGACCTGCATGCAGTGTTTTTGTGCTATTACTTCTTGTAGTAGTGATGTGACTTTGCAGTTTGGTTTCTGCTGGCACAAATGAGGTGTGAGGGCAGTTACTGCTTCCTGCCTTTTTCTGTACACATAAGCTAGACTGATGCAATGCTCTTCTTGGCTTTCACCCTTCCTGCTTGCTCACTTTGGTTACCTGGTCTCACTGCTTCCTTCTCAGGTTCCTCTACTGGTATGAGAGGAATTTTTTTTGCTAGTACTGCTTATACTATGTCCTGTGAAAGGAACTGTTTATGCAGGCAGAAGAATTTTGCAATCACTAGAAGGACTTTTGCGGTAAGATTTTTACTGGCATAGTTGGGAAGCAAGAAAAAAAATATTGGCTGATACAGTTCAATGAACAAAATGTTAAAGTGTGGCTAGGGGCTTTGCTGTGCAAGTGTTCTGGTCTGGTTACTGTGATGGAGTGTGTGTGTATTTATAAAACATTTCTGTCTGGAAACCTTTTTGTGGCGGCATAAGCTTTAAGTCTTGAATTGTTTTAGAAGAATTTCTGCAACTGCAGCATCCTGAAGTGCCAGGGGAAATAGTGATATTCTGAAACACTGCTGGCTTATTTTAGCTCACATTTCACTTGATGTGCTTTTGATTTGTTTTAAGAACAACTTGTCTGTATAAGCTATTTGTTTACTATACGCACATAATAAGCAGCAATGCTGACCTTCAACTAGAAACCAGAATGACTGCAGGTCCTGCTGCCCCACTGCCAGGAGCAGGTATGGAGAGGGCATTGGAGAGCAAGGGCTGTTTTCCTCTGCATGTGTTTCAATACCAGAAGCAGTAATTAGAAGTTTATTAACTGACAAATTAATTAAATTGATTGGAATTCCCTCCAAAATGGCGAACTGGTTTTTGCTTGCATTAGTGTTATTGCCAAGGCTACCTCAAGGCAGAAGCAATGTTTTCCTTAGTACAGATATAGATGTCATTTTGAGTAATTCTTTGCAATGAAAATAACTGCTGTATATCTCGCTCCAGTGTTACAAGTTTCATGTTGGTTTATCTTTTCTTTCTTCCCGTCCTTCCAGCAGAATTTTCAATGTTATCATTAGAGACAGAAACTGAAAAATAACTGGAAAATAGCTGGAGAACAGCCCCACTTTGGTGTTTTTTTCACTGTTTTGCTCTCGTATTTCTTTGCCTAGACAGGAGACTTGTCTATTACTGATAGCAAAAAGCAGTCCTCACAGTGATGGGTCAGTGAGCTGAGCTGCTTCCAGCTTGTCCTTCTGGAGCCTCACCCAGCCTGGCTGCGGGCGGTGGCACCGACACAGCACGGGGGAGGAAGGGGATGGCCTGGCAGGGCGTGTGGCCAGCTTGTATAGCAGGGAAAAATCTGAGCAGGGTCAAAATGCAGCACTGCTCTCTTTCAGCCTTCCCTGGAGTAATGTCTTGTTGCATGGTTTTGTGTTCACAGATCTGCTTTGTACTGGATATGTATCAAATTCAGTGGGCTGCGGTATTCTTAGCTGTGTGTTTTGACATATTATGATGTTGTTTTGAAGTACCTACCTGCTCTCAGTTCTTGACTGGAATCTCAGGAGGTGCCTTTTGGATAGATGGAAGTGATTCTCAATATGTCATTCCCTTAAGCTTTATCTGTTGTCTTTGGTAGGTGATGCTGTTTTGAAGAAGGCAGCAGCATCACAGTTCTTGTTCTCTCAGAGCTTGAGTGAACACTGGAGCACTAAATTGGTGTAGTGAGGTGCAGCATCAAACAGTAAGGTCTGCCTGTCCTTGTCCATACCTGATTTGGTTTCAGGAGAGATGAAACACTCCCAGCAATTGAGAAATCACAGGAGAGACTGGACTGGGGAAAAGCTGACCTCTTCAACACCAGGTTTTCCTTGTCTACATGGGCCCAACAAGACTTGTCGTGCTGTATTTGCAGATGATGGTAAAGAGGACTACCTTTAGATGTTGGTGACATTATTGCCTTGCATCTCAGATAGTAAAGATGGGGGAAGAGAGAGAGATTTGCAAGGAAAAAATGAACAAACAGCTCTTTGTTGCTCAATTATTTTAGTGCTTCTGTGGTTTAGCTGTTATATTGTGTTACTCTGTCCACAGCTTTTTATGGGTCTCTTTTAGAAAAATTTAAAATTTACATAAATATGTTTCTCTAGTTCTATTTATTATTTCAATTAAAACATTCCACTGCCTTTGGTGATTTGATATATGAAATCTGGCCTTTGTTGCTGTGCAATGAGCTCCCAAACTTTCTGCTTATCTGACTGCATTTCATGAAGTGGGTTTTGCTCAGTGTATTACTGGAAACATGGAAAAGTCTTCTCTGCATAATTGGAATTGTTTTGATCAATAAAGCATCAGTCTCTTTTCCATTCCATTAACTCTTACATTCTGCAGGAGCTGGGCAAAAAACTGATTTTTTTTTTCCCTGCTCATAAATTGAATCTGCTACTTTTTGAAGTAAAATGTTTTTCCAGGCAAACTGCAAAACAGTTTTCTTGGGGAGTTCAAGTAATTATTTAAGGAATATAGTAATTGTTGACATTACTGATATTTGAAACATTGGGGGAGAAACAATTACATGAAAAGACATTTTTGAGAAAGGAAAACACCATACAGCCCCTTCCCCCTGGCCCTGCCATGTGCTGTTTTGAAGTTCTGTGCTAGTTAAGGGGAGCACTGACCAGGTTTGGGTTTGGTTTGTTTTTTCCAATCTTTACTATGGAGGAAGCATTGTAATTTAAGGCTTTAGAGGCAGAGCTCAAATGCCGCTCCACTATTTCCCCCAAAACCCCACCAGAGAGTTGCTTGTACCAGAGCTGCTCTCTGGTGTCCAGCTGTCCTGTTGGCAGCTGGATCTGGCAGTCCCACGTGCTTTGCTTTTTGGCAGGTGGTGTGTTTTGGTGACTTGCTGCCTGCCATGCCAGCGGGCTGAGATGCTGGTAGTGCTGCTGGAGGCTGGAGCAGCAGACATCCCTGTGCCATGGGTGAGATGGGAAGGACTGGAAACAGGGATGCTGCATGGGGTTTTTCTTGAGGTGCAAGAGGCGGTGGGCTGTGATAGAACCAGACAGCCACGTCTCAAGTCACCACCTTTTGGCTGAAGGCTGTTTTTTCCTAAGTGTCTGTGCTCTCTAGTCCTTGGGCAGTCTCTGATTGGTGGTAACTTGCAGTGAAGTTCACAGCAGTACTAGATTTTCCTTTTCAGCTCAGGGAACGGGATGGAGAGCTGCAGGTAACCTGTGCAGGATCTGGGTGAGTGTTTGTGAAGGCAGATGTGGGTGGTGACAGAGCTGGGAGGTATCAGAAGGGAGAACATGGAACATAAAGCTCAGCTAATTTTGCAGGAGTGTATTGGCCCACTCCTCTGGATTGTGCTGTCCTGGTATGTGTATTTAAACTGAGACAATCTGAAATTACTGGCTGTCAACTTGTTAAAATAATCACGTTGCCAAGAACTCTATCATTTTGTTAAGCTTCATTTCAGATTTATTGCATTTTTTTTCTCCTTTAAGGGGACTAATTCAGGGGATGCAAATGTGAGGTTTAGCACACTAGTTCCACTCCCTGCAGTTCATTTAAATTTTCTTTTCATTTGCTTTTGCCCCCCTGCTCTATCTCAACCAGGGTTCAGTCTGAAGGCATCTAGTGAGAAACTATTCCCTTCACTGAGAGGGTAAGTCTAGGTTGTAGGAGATGGGAAAATGAGAATTAGAGCTCTCATCTATAAACATTCAACAAAGCTTATTTCAACAGCCTCTTCTGTCTTTGTTAGAATAGTTGGAGGTATGCCAACCTAAAAAGCCCTAAACCTGCTTTGATTTAACTTTCACCCAGGTCTTTGTGTCATGTCCTAATGAGGGCCAGAGCTACTTCTGTTTTCCTTATGTGTTGGATAGCACTTTCATGCATTGGTGGTGGAACTTGGGTGGGTTTTTTGCAATGCTATTGAGTTTCTTTTCCTTGTGTGGGTTGTTAAAATAGCTGTGCTACTGGGAAGACAAACACTTAAAATTGAAAAATATGATGAGGCAAGGGCCTGTCAAGTATTATGCATCAATTTTGTACTTTACATGCTGAGGTCCTGACCTACTTGAGGTCTCTAGGTACTTTTGCAGTCTAAGTGTTTAGCAATGATAAACTGCAGTGTCTGGCAGAGGGATTTGGTGTGCAAGGACACCTGAAAAAACAACCTTTAATCCTTTCCCTGAAATGAGCTGGTTTCCAGGTTTCTATTTTTTCAGAGGGGTTGGACAGGGTGCTTCTATTCAGTGTGTGCTGGCATGATATTCAGTGGTCAGCACCTTGTTTTAATAGTTGTCAACAAAGTAATATTGATGGAGCTGACTTACTGGATTTTTTTTTTCCCCGCGTGTGTGCCACGTTAATTCTTTGAATGTATTTTTTTCTCATAAGTAATCAATATACCAGGAGAAGCCCCATTCACCAATAGCATCTGAAAACAGTAAAAAGAGCAGAAGACTAGAAAGCCCCCAGATATCCCTAGACAGCAACAAAAATATGAGCAATAATGTGGTCAAGGGGAGAGCTGCTTGTAGCCAAGGGCACTTGCTAAGAGGGGGACAGATTATGAAAGCTCACCTTTATTTTGGATTTTTGGATGAGGAAAAATTGTGTTCTCTAAATAAATGAGTGCAGTAGTTATGTTATGCTTTGTTCCTTATGGTATTAAATGCCCTGTTAATATTAATAGTTTCACAGCTTGTCACAAAAGGCCTTGGTGTTTATTCTTGGTTTTCTAGATAGTCTGATTACAGATGATGGAACTAGACAAGCTAAAGGGTCATGGCATTTTAGAAAATTATTCTCTAAATGAATATCTCAAGGACTTTCTAGACTTAGAGGTGTCCCCAAGATAAACTGTTACTGATCTGAGGACACGGATATGAGTGTTTCTTGCTTATTAAATGACCCAAATGTGAATAGATATGTGTATGAATAAAAGGCTTTGTGGATCAGCACTGGCTGAAAATGTTTCTGAAGTTTGCACTAGTTAAACAGCATTACTGACATTTCTTGACACCTTTTCTGCAATGCCATCTACCCCATTAACAGCATATTTAGGGGATGGACTTGTTTTGGTTCTGTACAATCAGATTGCTCATAAGGAATGTGCATCTTGTTTTCACAGCAGTCATAGAGCAGTCCTCAGGAGCTGACTCACTGCTATTTTGTAAGCAGGGTTTGCCTGCCTGCCTTTTATGCAATTCTGCATTTTTCCATTCCACAGTCCATGGCAATTTAGATCTTAAGTGTGCTGGTGTTAAAAAGCCCGCTTCCTGGAGTAGATCTTATCTCTATGTATGTGATGTGTACTTGGCCTAAGTTGATACTAACAAAAGTAATTTTTGATTATTTCACTTTTTTCTAGTTGTGTCTTAATCGTGTTATGTTACAAAAGCAGTTCCCCTGCAGCTAACGTACATGATCATTAACAAACAAGTATTAATGATTTGGGGCGAATTGTATTTGGTCTGTTAGTTATTGTTACACTGTCACACTTGCAGGGGCTTGTTTTCAAATTTTCCTGCACAATACTTGACTTGAGTTTCAGATTATTTGTCTTGTTCTACTTGCATTTTCACTGAGTTTTGTTATTGGGATGTTGTGGTAGGGTGGGACTGGTAAAAATGGGCCACTGGAAAGATACTGAAGGAAGGCCTTAAAGGTTCCCTATAATTTGAGCATTCAAGTTAGAATTTCTAGTGTGTAGCATACCTTGAATAACACTGGATTCCATTATTGACTTCCAGAATCATTTAAACTCACTCTCACACCTTAGTAACACTTTATTCATGGCAAGTCAGGTATTTTCTTGTGACTTTTTATTGTTTGCTTTTACTTGGCTCAGATTATTTTTTTCCACATTAGCATCTTTGGAGGAAGTAAAGTGCCAGAAATCTCAGTGCTGTCATGATTTTTATTTTTTAATGAAAAGCTTTTCTGAAAATAACTGTCCACCAATGTGTAAATGAAACTTCTCCCAGGTACTGCTGCCTTTGTAATTTTTTTTTATAGCTTTCCTAGGTAAAAGTTGGAAGATCAGATTGTTTTAATTGATGTTTTTGAAAAACTTGTGTGGCTGGAAAACTGACAGTAGTCATGTGAATTTCGTATTACTTCTGCATGGTTAAAATCAACAGCAGCACTCTGGGCTGCTGCTAGAAATACTTCAGAAAAGCCATACAGGAGAGACTAGGGGAGGTAACCCAGCAGAGACTTTTTTCCTTTTCCTCATATTCTCTGGTAGCTCTAAGGCTGACTATAGTAAAAGGGGAAGATGTAAATCATTCTTAGGGAAAAAGGGTGAAGTGATGCTGGTTTTCCTGGCAGTAGCCAGGAGGCTGCAGAGAGGGGAGAAGCAATAGGAAGCTTTTGTTTCCTGGGTGGGGTTTCACATCTGACACTGGTCAGAGGGAGCCTGATCGAAGGCACCGGGAGGGTAGAACGCAGCACCTTCCCTGGCAGCTGCTGGGCTTCAGCCTGGGTGTTCCTGCAGGAAACTCCACCCTCTCCTTCTATCTCTGGTACGTTTTCCAGGCCTTGATGTCGTCTTCTCACTGCTGACAAAAAGTTACATGTGTGGGAGATATGCAAATGTGTTGTAGTGTTCTGATATAATTTTAGCACAGGGAAAGAGCAAGCTCTGTACATAGGTATCACTAACTGAGCTGCAGTCTTGCAGCTGAGTTTATTTAGTAGAGCTGTCAAACTTTGAAAAGAGATTTGCATGGATGTGGGGTGCAGGATCAAGTTTGGAATTTTGTAAACTTAAAAAGTAGCTTCTATCAATCCACAGTTCTCTAAATTCCTTCACAGACAGTAGAAACTGTCTGAATGAGTACAGAAGAATGGTATAATTCAATGACATGATAATTGAGGATTTCTCATTATGTGAAGCCTCTTATTATTTACAGTGTATACTGTCACTGCAAGAATACTGGCTTTGCAATGAATAACTGAGGTGGACTTTAGTGGACTTTATCTTCTCTTGTTTCTCTCAATGTAAAATTCTAAATACCTTTTCTCTTTTTTTCTTTGTGGCTTGGGGTTTTTTGTGGGGGTTTGTTTTTTTTTTTGGTGGGGGAGGAATTTTTCTTTCCAGGTATAATGAGGGCTTGATGATCTTGTGGGAGAGGAATGAAACTACTAAAATCCTTTCTCATATGTACAGGGTTAAGTATTACTCAGGAGGGTAATGTTCCAATGGAATTGCAGTCTCCCCATAACAGTTTAGACTTTGGTAAAGCAAGTGGATGAGTCATTGCACGGATTTGATGGCTGAAAAGGTTGATTAATAATTAATTTAAAAACAAGATGCCCTTTCCTCTGTGTCCTCGCTTTCAGCCATTCAAAAGATCATCAGATTCCCACATGTAGTTTAACATTTGAGTACTAGGGACATGTTTACTTTGTCTTTCCCTGAACTGAAAATGTTGCTTTGTCTTTGCTTTTGCTCACACATTATTTATGGAGATATAAATGTCAAATTTGATTCAAGTGTTCTGATGAGGTTACTGCACTTGGAAGGAGCCAAATGTTCCCATTTGGTGGGCTAGGGTTGTACTTGCCTTGTGACCTTCTGAGATACACTGGTATACCAGTTACTTCATGGGTAATGGCATTCCTGATTTTCAGGAATTCTCACATACAGGTTCTTTGCTATTCCTCAGTAAACATTTGTCAGTCAAGGATTTGTATTTCTATAGGTTTGCATTTGTGCTGCATGTCTAATGGGAAACCTAGAAACCTATGGGTTTCTAATAGGATAATGGGTTCAGGGTGCTTTCTGCCTTTATGCTGGGATAGTGATAAAAGTAAAGATGCTGCTGACTGCAGTGTAACCCTGAAAGGATGTAACCCTCAAAATGAGCCCTTTGAGTTCAGTTAAATTAGCATAAATAATGTCTATTTGAGAGGGGTTCAACAGCAGTAGGTCAGAGATATGGGGTCAATCAAAACCAATCCATGAAAGGCACAGAAGCTTCGGCGACCTTTTGGAGTCCTTGAAGGTGAATTGATACCCTCTTGAGTGCTCCTATCTGGGGCAGATCTTTGATACAGGATAGGTCTTGTGACTCTGATGTTAGAAGAGGTGATAACCTGTGTTTTGTCTTTTTGGTTAATTAAAAGCATGCTATGTGCAATCCTGGGCAATTTAGGTACTGAATCTTGAATATTTAGTGCATGGTGAACATACATCAAGACATCTGTTTGCTGACAGTGTACAAAAAGCCACTGTTGAAACTTTCATTTTTACTTATTTGTAAGAGTGAAAGGTGAATGAAAATGTGCAATAATCTTACCTTGAGCTGTTGCTATCATTCATAATTAAAACCTGAAATGCTTCACATTTTCAGTGTAATGATCCTCTTAATCATTAAATTCTGAACTTGGCTTGGCTGTAGTCTTCTGATCAGGCTTCTGTAAAAAGAAGAAGGCTGCCAGATATTTGGTACCAAGATGTAGCTACAACCTTCTGGTGCTGGTGTTTGTGACATTGCATGTTGTCAGATATGTAAGGTGCAGCAGCTGACACTTTGCACTTTACAAAGCCTCAGTCTTTGAAGATCTGCCTAAATTTTCCAGCCTGCAGATAATGAAATACTTTGGCCTACATTATTTTACTGTAGTCAAAAGCTAAGATTTAGTTGCACTGCTTTACAAATGCTGTATAATTGTTACTGCATATTGCAGAGTTACTATGAGTAGGGATTTTGGCCTTTGCAAGGATAGCATTTGGGTTAGACTTCAGGAAGTTTTGTAAAAAGAGGTTGTTTCTTGGCCTTTGTGATAAAATCACCATTTGCCTGTGCACAGAATATGGAACGAGAAAGCTCTCCCTCCCACTACCTATTTAATTTGTGTTAAAAGCACTGAAATTAGGAAATGTGGAGATGAGATTTTAGCTGCAGGGAAGAATATGTAATCTGATTTATAAAACTAGACCTTCTTGAATGCTTGTTTTACTCCAGCAAAGCCTTCTTTGGTAAACGTCATGTGCAGGATTGAGTGGGTGTTCACCTGCTGGTTTGTCGGGAGAGGAGGACAGGAAAGCAATTTGCTCTTGAGGGGTGCTGGGAAGAAGTGGATGATTTCACAGCCTGAAGTATATAAAACTTGCTCTGGTGTCAGTATGGGCAGTGGAATTTGACAAGAAGTGGGAGGGGAGAAGCGTGTGTGTGACTAGGGTGATACTTTGTGTTCTGGAAGGAAGAAGCAGGGTCTGGAATTCATAGTTTGACATTTTTGAATGTGGGAAAGAAGCCAAAGGAAGCTAGTGGGTGTTGGGACATGACTGATTTGCTCCAGTTTACAAGTAGGTGTGGACAGCAGAAATCAGAAGGACAGCAAGAAATCACCAGGATTTGTTTTAGCTGAAGGGGCAAAAAACTGCCAATGGAATGGTCACCCAAGGCACCCTGAGCTGCTCTAGGTACTGATGCTGGAGCCTGGCAGTGCAGCTGTTTGCAGCTCACAACTTGAGAGCCACTTTGCTCTGAATTACTGCCATTGGGAACATCCTAAGGCAGAGAAGTCCCTGAAGAGAAGCAGTTGCAGTTCCATTGGCTTTTTCTCTAAGATCACTGTGGGGACCCCTGGATGAGTGAGACAGGGGTCAGAGATGGATTGGTGTTTCCTCCAGGCCTTATCAGATTTGCCTGCGGAGAGAGATTTGTGAGTTGAGCAATGGTGCTGTAAGAGGATTCCAAGGCAGAGCGGGTGAATCTGGCTACTGGAACTTGCCCTAAGGAGCCAGACTCACCAGGGCAGCGTGCCTGGGTGTCTTGGTCCAGAGCCTGTGGAGTTAACATACACAAAGTATGTGGCTGGGCAATCCTTGTGCATTAATTTTGGTAACTTTTGTAAGGTATCTCCTGTTAATTACCTCGCTGTTGAATACGTGAAAAGTAAGATTGGGAGGTTTTTTCTTTCTATTAAGCTGAACTAGAAATAGTCCCTATGGGTTTTGAGGCTTGGACACAAGAACATTACTTATCATGTGGTGTCACATCAGCTGAAATCCTCAGACAGTAAGGCTGCTGGGTTTCCCGACACTTGCCTTTCTCCTAGTCTGTCACAATTCTTCCACCATTCACGCTGGCATTTCTTGTGTGTTTGGGTTACGGGTTACCCCCGTAACAAAGCTTGTGAAACATGACAGTCTGTGAAAAATAGGTCTGTAATGTTCCTTCAGCTTTTCCAGTGGGCTAATTTTTCACATGTACATTTGCATTAATAGCAGCTGGCTTCTAGTTAATAAATACAGTGCCCTGTGAAATTAATGGGTTATTAGGGTTGGATGGGTTTCTATGGTGCCTTTAGTGCTGCAGCTTTCACTAGCTAGCTGTGCCTTTGCTTGTGTGCACAGCAGAGTTGTTTACATGTTAGGAATATGCTAGAGGCAAGGAGAAAGGAACAGCTTTAATGTGATGCAGCTTAGATGCTCTGTGGGGGAGGCCTCAGAATTGTTCATAACAGGATCAAATGTCAATCAGTGTTTCAAGAAGAATAAAGTTACTGTTTATGATAAAATTAAAGAATAGTATATTGCATGCTTTTTCTCCATCTATTTTTGACCCTGTCTAGGAAAATGTCCTTCTCCTGTGGTTCTCTTGAACCCTGTTAGAGTATCAGTGATGCCTAGGAGAAGGATCTGTGTAGATCTCTCCTTTTGGCTCCAGCCACTCCTCTGGGCTGCCTTTGGTAAGGAAACAAGTAATATGCCAGCCAGCTTCTTTCAGCTCTTGCATGGAGAGCCTGGTGATCGTGTTGCTGAGGATGCTCGTGGAACATTGTGGTTGCTATTAAATTTCTTCTACAGGCACATCTGGGGATTTACTGCTCTATAGAGTAAGAAAACAGTTACTCTGACATCAAGCCATGAACATGAGAAAATGGCTTCTCCCTCATTGCAAGGGAGGAGAGAGAGAAGTGGAGAAGAAAACAGCTGAAAACCTCCTCCTCTCCCTCCAGAGCTATTTTTTGCCAGTGACAGAGAATGGTGGGATGAGCAAAGCTGATCTATATCTGCAGCAGGCTGTGGCTCTGATCTGAAGATGTATCCCCAGGAAAAACAATGAGAGCTTAAGCTGCGGGGGTGGGAGCATCTGAAGTCAAAGCACTTCTCTGCTGGTTCTGCACCTGCAGTTTCTGTTCCAAGCTGCTTTGCATTGTAGGCAGGTGATGCTTAAAATTTGTCAAGAAGGGGCTATCACATTTTGTCTTAGATGATGCCCCATGTGTCAAGCTGTTAGGGCAACAGGCTGGGGTCTGGAAGAGCAGCTGGGGAATGCAGCTTGGGGAGAAAGGGTAGGGATGGGGAGGGAAGGGCTGGAGAGGAGTCAGGGATAATTGTGTCAGAATAAAAGGCTTTTCAAGCCTGGGCTAGGTGCCTGCTAGAAATGCTATTCTAAAACCTTGCAAATACACAGTCAGGAATTTCATTTGCCAGAAATCAAGCTTTTCTGATTGTGTGGCTTCTTGCATTCTTAGAATGGTTTGGTGTTGAACCAGTGTCCTGATATGTTGTGTTGTCTGAGCCTGCTTCCCAAGGGAGGTATTTTGGACAGTTACTCCCAAGTAAATTGTGTGTGTCATTCTGGAGTTAAGGGCTTGTCTTCACATGCCATTAGGAAATCCTTCAAGTCAGCTGAAGGTGTGATTTTAAAGTGAACTGCTTCAACTGTTCTGCATCTTTGAGGCAGAATAATTGAGAGTCACTCTGATTCTGAAGAAGAGCATCTGAAGAAGGTCTCAAAGAGTTTAATCAAATCAGTTTTTTAATTTGCAAGGTTTTTGTCTTAAGAGTTAATCCAAAGTGCCTTATGCAGACAAAGCCTCAAAGTGGATTATATTATATGGGAAGGCTCTTCTTAAGGATTTGGGAGGGTTTATGTGGATGTAGATGTATTACTAGTCAGGAATAGCACTTGTATTTTAAAGTCACCTTGTACTTTCATCTGAATTCATTTTTCAACCTTCTGACTCTGCTAACCTTAAGCAGAAATTATGAGAGGATGTGAACTGACTTTAGTCTTTGCAATAGACTTAAAATGCTGCTCATGGCATCCTTAAAGCTGTCACTAGCCATGTAATGACTGAAAATTTCAGTAGAAACTTCTAGTTCACATATTTAATCTTTTATAGTAAGTGAAATGCCCTTTAGTGGATAAAGCTGCTGATTTCTTCTGAGTTTTTCTAAGCTGATGGGAGGAGGGTGAAGGAAGTTAGAGGAGTACGAGCTCTCTGAGCAAATCTTGGAGTTCCACCCCAAACTGAAATTCTTCCCATCCCATACAAAGTTGATTTTTCAGATGTGTGTATGCAACAGGGACCTTTAGCAAAATCTGGGTAGTAGAAAAAGGCTGAATGTTCTGTTATCTGAGGCTTTTGGCAATCTGCATAGTTGTGTTTACCTCAAGCCTGAGAGAAAGGGACGGAGGAATCTGGCACAGGGGTTGTGCACTTCGGACTGAACTGTGTGTGCAGACTGGCAGTTTTGAATATTTGCTGCTTAATTCAGGAAGAATTTGTTAGAGAAGTTATGGACAGAGCTTTCTATTTAGCATTTCAATGTATTGCTACAGTCTTTTTTTCTTCCTTCTTTACTTCTCTTCCTTTTTTAATAAGAAGAGGAATGTCTGAATTACTGTAGCTATTTTTCCTTCGTCATTTTCAGTTGTGCAAAATAAGTTGCAGTGGCTGATGTACAGCAAGAACACAGATTATTGCCTTTTCAGTTACTGAATGCAGACTTGTGAAAAACAGTAGGGAATTTCTAATTTAATTAAATTCATGCAAGTATGTGTTTCAGCCGCCATGTGAGATTAAGTAGAAAGGTCCATCATGTATGTTGAACTGCAGAATTCCATCTGTAGACTGCTACTGTCATGCTTTCAGAACACATAATAGATCATCGTGTGGGGATAGTTAGCATATTATTTAAATAAGGTTGTGAAAATTGAAGGTTCTGAATGTTTTTCTTACTGTTGAGGCAGTTATAAAGTCGACTGTTGTTATTTCCTTGCTGAATACTTTTATTGCCCTCTGAAAGACTTGGTTCTAGAGACTAAGGACTGATTCTGCATGAAGTTTTAATTGACAGGATGGGCAAATCCAGGCAGAGCGCAGATGCCTTCACCTTGGGCAGATGAGGGATGTTGTTTCTGCACTCTGAGTGCACATGCTTTGCGCTGCCTTTCTTGGCTGAGGAGCAGTTTCTGTGCAGTGTCCCACTGGGGCCAGACTGAGGTGAGCTCATTTTGCCTTGTTCATCAAACAAGCAGCAGGTGGCTGGGCTGTGCAGAAGCTGTGAACCTGAGTGAGGGTCAGGTTGGTGGTGGGAGTCTGAATCTGTACACTATCCAGTCTGCTTGACTTACCAGTTTGGTTACTTGGTAAATTCCTCGTCTTTACAGTCAAGGACTAGATTTTGAGGTGCTTTTTAGAGATGTCTGAAATGGCTGATCAGTAAATGGTAGGTTTGTTTCCCTTTGTGCACTCTGGTTAGTTTTGTTGCCTCCAGAGTGCTGAACATCCTGTTGGCATCATGGAAAGATGTTCATGGAAATTTAGCCCACTGCAGGTCAATTCTTGTTTCAGGTCTTCAGCTGACAAAGCTACTGTGGACTTTTTTATCACACAGAAGTTGGTTGGTTGCCATGAGACCATTAAGTGTGACCCATTTATGTAAAGGATAGGCAAACAGCAAACAGCCCCAAAGAAATTGCACTTAATGCTGCAAAAGAGCATATTTGTCATCACAGAGAACTCAATGTCCTTGTAGGAAAAAAAAAAAAAAAGGTGAATGGAAAACAGATCTTTGTAAGAAGGTAAGAAGCTACTAAATAGTCCAAAATCTGAAATTCTGATTTTAAGAAAGAAGACATCTACACTAACTGCCCTCTGATTTCAGGACATATCTAGAGATTTAAAAGAAAAGCCAGTAATTAAGGGGAAAGTGGATATATGAAGTTAGAAGTTAAGGAAGTAAGTTAAAGAATTAATTGAATATTTTCTACAGCTCAACTGTGTTAGAAATCATTCAAATTACTAGACAGAGATACTAAAGTAGCTCATGCAAAAAAGTAGAAATATTTGTTAATACTCTTCCATATTTGGGAAGGTGTAGAATGTGATACCATCAGTGCAATTCCAACAGAGAATTAAGTCTGATTTAAAAGTCTGTAGGCATGCAGACAGTTTTCAATAACTCTTGGTCTTGGGGGTCTTAAAACCAACTGTGCTGGAATAGACAAGGAAAGAGTGGGAGACTGATTTAATCATAATCCAGCTGGCTTGAAATTATCAGTCACCAAAATACTGAAAAAAATTAAAGCACTCTGAGATGTAGTAAAGCTATATCTTCAAAGGCATCTGCTGCAAGGGGGATGGAGACAGTTCAACCCATTATGGTCCTCTGCTACTCCATAGCTCCTTCCAAGTGCTGTCTCCCGTTCCCTCTCTCAGCAGCTGCACAGTAGTCAGTGAGGACTGCTGTGCCCCTTGGGGACTCCTGTCCTGACATGTTACTGCTCTGTGATACTGCAAAAGTAAACGAATTAAGAACTGACTAACTGATGTTTGAAAGTTAGTCACTTGTGGTGAATCACTGTCAAACAGGAATGCTTCATTGTTTTAAGGATTGAGGTGAGGGCATATTCCATTGAACCTTTTCATCAAGTAGCTAGAGACAGGGGCAGGATCTGTACTGGTAGAATTGGCAGGCCATATCACTCCAGGCAGTGTGGCAAACAAGGACAAAGCAGCTTGGACACCAGAATTCACACAACCTGGTGAGCTGTAACAATCAAAGGGGCAATTTGATATAATCTGTAATATCATGGGGCTTGCAGGTGTTGCGCTTCAGTGTAGTGACAGAATAGGAGCTTGGGGAGACAACTGCTTGGGGTACAGTGAGTCAACTGCTGGACATGACTGCTGTCCTGCAGGGCAGCAAAGGGGCATAGCTGGGGGTAGGAGGGGCATGGGAGAAGGAAGGTGAATTGTGTACAGTTCTGATATCAAGAGGAGCCTGTTGAGAATGGGAGTGAGTTCACATAAATCAGAGAAGGTATTTGAAGGCTGACTGGTGTTCCACAAGGCGAGCCTGAAAGGCTCATTCTGTTGCTGGGTTTGTTGTTTCTTGATAGATAAGTGGAGGAACTTAATAATTGGTGGGAAACACCTTCTGAAGGAAAGTGCACTGAAGGCTAAAATGCAAACAGAAACAGGCATGACACAGAACTGATGGCTGGGAGCTGCAATCAGGCAGTTGGAAATAAGTGCATTTGTAATGGTGAGAGAGCATGAGTGTTAGAACAAATAAATAACAGAGGAAAGTGGTGAACTCCACCCAAAATGTTCCCAGGGCTGAAAGATTTTCTGGAAGTGTCCTCTGTGGTAAATACAGGAATTATTGAGGGTAGTGGTAAGTGATGTCCAACTGACTTCAGTAAGTCATAGATGGGACTATACAAACCTGCAAACCAAACTCTTCTTCGCATGTGCTGCATAGTTGAGCTGGCCTCTCTGCTAGAAAGTATGTGTGTGTGTATATATATATATATATATATATATATATATAGCATATGTGTGTGTGTGTATACTTCAGGAGAGGCATGTACATGGGTGGTGGCTCTTGGCGTGAGATACGTAGCTCCTTTGTTAAATATTTCAAGGGCAACTGAAGGAACTGGAATCCACAAGTGATGACCAAGAGTTTCCTAACCACGCATATGGTTCTTCATGGACTCTAACTGGGAGACATGAGTGCATTTCCACTCTGCTTATGCTAGGAAATAATTGCTGTCTGCAGGGCAGACTAACTTGTGTGTAATGCTGTCTGAACTCTTCTCACTCTGGAACTGACCTTTCTTGCATATAACCAGTTTTGGAGTCTTTGTGCTGCTCTTCTCTTGCAAAGCAGCAGCTTAGATCTTTCTGTTCCTCTTCTTCAAGGTGCATCTAAAAGACTGTTGAGGAAAAGTAGAATGAAATGGAGTAAGTGCAGCAGCAGGCTCACTAGCAATGAGTTTATGAGTAATGTTTGGGGGGGTTGGGGAGTTGGGTGTGGTTTGTTTTTTTTCCTTTTTTAAAGTGAACAGTTAATTTCTGAAACTCACTGCTACACGATACCGTTACGGATAAGAACTGATAGGATTCTGGGAAGGATTAGACACCCAGGAAATTATTTCTTTAGTTTCACATAAATCTATATGATTCTGTTCTGGACTTAAAAAGCAATTGGTAACAGTGAGGTCTAATGTAGTGGACTGATTATTGTATAGCAGTTTACTAGGAAGCTCCTTTTGCTGTATCTGTTTCTAGCTACTTTCACAACAGGAACTGGTGATTCAGAGTTCTGTTTCTAAATTTAATATGAGAAGGAGCATAATTCAGGCTGAAGGAACACTGAGGGTGTGTGTATGATGGGGAGGTGGTGATAAAGGGGAGAACGCACCCTGTGTGCTAAAATGTGTCATTGTGCCTCTGATTGCAGGGCATGCATGCTGATACACAAACAGAATATGCATGGATCAGAGTAGCAAACTGCTTTTTGAACACTCAGCTTTTCAGTGACAATACTTGTACAGTATTTCTCTGTTGTATTAAAGTAATTGATCTGCAGGGAAAATGAAGCATCTATGAGGATTGATTCTATCAGAAGTGGAGAGAGAAATAGAGCAAGGAGATTTAAGTTATGGAAAGAAGGTTTAGCTGTATTTTTGTCAGGCAGAAGTATTCCTTTTTAATTACCTCTTGACACTTGTTTTGGAGAAAGCTTCTCTCTGTTCTTAAATGAAGAGTTACAGAGGCTGTAATCTTCATTACTTTTTCTTTTCCCTTTTTCCCTTCCCAAGGTTACATGTAGGTGAGACAGGCCCACCCAGAACTTTATTTGGTGTGACAGTTGCATCTGGTAAATACAAGTGGACAGAAAGTGTTGATGGGAAGGTGCAGGTACAGGCATAATGACTGTGAGGGCTGTTCCACTGTTGCTTCCCTTTCATGGTTTCCAGGCCCCGGGGTAGCTGCTCAGCACTGTTAGCAGTGTATGCCTCAGTGTGCTCTTGAGTTGTCACTTGAAGAGCAGAGAGCTCCTCTGTGTTTGTCACTGTGTCCACACAGAAACACATGTACGTGATCAAAGAAAGAAGGTCAACTCTGCATGGGTCTTGCAACCCATGTCTGTCCACCACCCAGGTCTTGGTGGAAAGCAATCTGCAGGATTACAGAACAAGAACATGAGAAAAATGGTGATGTAGTTAAAGTTATAAAACTAGAGCAGGTTCAAAAGATGAAGCATTTTAGCTTTGCTGTCCTTGTAGATGGGAACGTTATTTTGTTGTCACACCATTTGTGGCCCAAAGATGGGCACCAGTGAGCAGACTTGCTTTGAAGTTCTTTGCAAGGATAAAGGAATACATCAGCCCTACCTTTACAGGCTGCCTTTCTAGCTTAATGTAGCACTAGTCTGGCAAAGAATCAAGTAAGGATACTGGACTGTGAACAGAGGAGAACACGATGTTGAAGTCATAAATGCTATGAATTGGCTCTTAAGAGCTGCATCAAGAAACACAGTGAATTGTGATATTTTGTGGCTTTTGTATGACTGCCATATTTTTCCCTGCATGCAGTCATTCCAATACAAGTAAAATTCTTTGTTGTAGAAAAGCTAAATATTTTTGAATGCTGAGTCTGAAACACAGATGATATACTGCAGCAAAAGACTCTCATGGGATGTTTTTACGAGATGGCTTTTATTTGTTAAATGAGTTTTCAGTAGTTCCTCAGTACATGCTATTGTATTGTTTGTGTGATGTCTTAGAGTGTCACTGGTCTGATCTGGACTGTGATGACTGAATAAATTGCATCATTTGCTGACTGTGGAAAGATGGCTTGATCTGTAAGACACATTTGTGTATATGTGCATTTTGTAATGTAATAGTAATCATAAATTAAAGATGTTCAGTTAATGCCAAATACGAGCTGTATTCATAACTTGCTGTTCTTGTCTACCCACAGGAGTTCCAAGAGTCAGAGGGGATCATAGAGGAAACTGAAGCTGCTTTTGTATTTTAAGGGGGGGAAGGTAATGAAATAAGTTATGTCCTCTAAGACATCTTGAAAATGGAGACTTTTAAGTGGTCTTTGGGCTTCTACCAAGGAGCATGCTGCTGGCATTTAGGTTTTGTGCATTAGAGGAAATAAAACACTAGAAATCCCTTGGCTTTCATCCACAGAGAAATAGCTATACTTTGTTGCTGTGTTTGGCCATGTTGTGTTTTGGCAGGGTTATGGTAATTTATAATTTTATGTCCTGTGGGTTTTCAGTGACTTAGAATTACTAAGAAGAAGTAGTTTGCCCAGAAGTGGTTGGTGAGATGGTGTTAGAGTTGGCAGGGGGACCTCCTCTAGGAGTTGGAGGATCAGACCCTGTAGTGTGTTGTGGCTTTGACAGTGACAGATGTCACAGAGGAGGACTGGAGAAAACTACAGGAGCTGGCTGTGGTTTTGCAACGTGGTTGATTGTTCCTTGCTGATCCTTGCCGTGGATGATAGAGGTGTAGACCTTGTAATTAAAAAGCTCAAGTGCAAGTCTCACTGGAAAAAGTTGAATATTTTATGTTAAAATGATTATGATTTTGCTCATTGCTAAAAAACTTCCAATTTTGGGTCTGTGTTATAGTGAAGATTTATTGAGATCTCTGTTCAAATTGCAGCTATTCACAAACAGCAACTTAGAGGCAAGAAATCATTTTATGTAACTTAATTTCAAGTGGTGCCATCCTCACATTATTTTTTTTTGTTAATTGAAGGCAATAAAGATTCTCTAATAAATGAGTCATAATAGCATTATTGCTTTTATTTATATAACTTGAGATCTTGTAGTCTAATCCTGTTGGCCTTTACCTCCATCCATGACTGTTTTAATTTCTGATGGGGATTTTGTTTCTGTTTTAAACCAGTTCATGATTAGTCATTTCATACAGTCAGTTGTTTCTCCCCCCTTCAGGGGTAGAAGTAAAACTTTATTTACATCTTGCTTCTCGTAATTTGACAAAACAAAGATCAGTGAATAGGGCCGGCTTCAGCAAGTGAGTCTATGCAGAGCATTAAGGAGCACTATACACAGATCAACTGTGTGTGGAAAACTTGGCTAAACTCTCAAAAGAAGAATTCCAGTAAGTGCAGAGAAATGGTTTTGCTTGTGAATTGCACACCTGCATGGAAATACCAAAATTCCCTGATACTTTGTATCTTTCAATAATACATTTATTCAGTCACTTTTCATAGTAGAGTTGTGTGGTAAGGATTAATTCCAACACACTGCCAATACTTGAAAACTTTTTTTAGGATGACTTTACTTTGTGATTATCCTGAGGTCAAAGTGTTGCTAATGTAGAGAATAAAAGATTTATTCCAATTTCTAGCCCATGGCAGAAACTTAGATTCTTCTTCTTCATAACTGGTCAGTCTTGAAACTCTGCCTTCCTCAAACACTCTGCTGTATGAAATCTGATGCAATTCAACTGAATTTTTGGGCCATAATCCTTTTGAAACAGGGTGACACACTGTATAATGCAGTAGGGCTTTGTGATAGATTAGGCAATTGAATCTTTTATGCACTATAAATATCAAGTCCTAGCAGAATCTAAGTCAAAAAAAAAACCTTTTTTTTGTTTGTTTGTGTCAATCTCCATGAGAGCTGGAGATGCAAGGCACACAGAACATCCAATTCAAGTGTTGTGGAAGGTAGTGAGTGGCATCTGTGAGACAGACAGTGTGTCCCTGCTGAGTCAGGAGCAGGATTGTCAGAGTGCTCTGTCTCATACAGAATGCTTTAGCCCAACAGGCAGCACAGTAAGCTATTAGCCATGTTTCAAGAGTAGGCTGCAACAGCAGTGCCTGCTTATGAGTGGTGAGCAAGGATCCAGCTTTGGTATTGTGATCCAGGGCTCTGTCGCAGTGAATGTGGACATGGCTGTGTCCATATGCAAGAATTTAGGGCTCACAGCAGTAGCACATCACCTGTCTTTTTAGAGTCACCATTTTGGGTCTTACCTTCTAGATCAGTTGGTGCTATGTGTGGGTGTCCCGAGCTTAGTGATGAGAGAGAAGTACTTCATCTGCCTTCCTAAAGTAAATCTGTTCTTGGGAAATTGAAACCCAGGCTTAAAAGAATAATTTAAATTTTCATTAATCCAAAGTTGCTTGGTGGTTTTATATCTTGAGTGAGGGTTTTTCTTTTAGCCTTTGAGGAACTTGAAACTGAGATTAGAATTGCTGTTTAGTCTAAAAGGGAACAAAAACTATAGCTGAGTTCTGGGCCTTGATAAAATTTCTGTTATTTAAAAAAAAAAAAGTACCTCAGGCATGATTTGGCAGGCAGAACTCTTGGTCAAAGACAGGCTGTTACAAAACTTTATCTTAAATGGATGGTTTCAGTCTGGCCATGACAAATCCTAAACTCTTGACTGATGGCTGATGGGTATGTAGTCATATGTATATTATTATTGTACACCCACATGTATGGGCAGTTGTCCAAGTGTGTGATGAGATAACAGGAAAATGTAAATAAAGTGGTTGGCTAGTTGTCCTAATGTTCTTGAGTAGATCCTTGTGAAAATAATGCCAGTCAGACTTACAAATAGGTCTGTATGGAAGATGACTTGTGTTCAGCTATGACGTGATACAGGTCACTGTGTGGGAAATTGTGGCCATTTTGTTTTATTTTGTGTTGAGTCAACAACCTGAAATGCAAACCAAGAGCTCAGATAATCCCTGCTGTCCCTGGTAGTTGCAGGATGTCTCCAGGCTCCCCTGTCCTGGGAGGGGTGTTTGCCACCTGAGCACTGAGAGTGCCTGGAGATCTCTGCATGCCTGGGAGGAGAACCCTGTAGTCGTTCACTCTCTCACCATCACCACTGCACCAAACTGGTGTTTTCTGGTGTTGTTACCAGATAGAAACTCATTTGCTCTGTTGGTCCTGCTTCGAGTGTAGGTGATGCCTAGTCCATCACACGTCTGTAGAAATACTCCTTCATGTGATGTTAAGAGTTTGCTTGGGACAAGTTCTTGTTGTGCTCAGGGCACTCAAGGGGCTGGACTGCACCTCTTTCTGAAAGCCTTGCATTATGCTTGATGGAAGTCACAGTGAGAGCCAGGATGCTGAAATCACTGATGTACTTGCACAAGCTCAGACTTTCCATTTCCATTTTTTGTGAGATCTTGGCATGTTGGTGGAAGGGGTAGAAGGTGGTTTAGAAGGTAAGGACCCTTCCTCTGCCAGGTCAGTATGATGTAGTGCTGTGTCCTGAACTTGCCTTGCTGGTTATTCATGCTTGCACAGAATCTCCTGGGGACCTGGCTGGGCCCTGCTGAAGGATGTGAAAATTGCTTACAGCGGCAACAACAGGATCTGATTGTTGTGTTTTCCTCCAGTTAGAAGGCACTCTGCTTTTACTTCTGTAGCAGCTGGGGAGCAGCTATTGTGCTACCGTTAAGTGATGTGAAACTTGCTAAAATGAGTTCAAAAGGAGAGCACCTGGGGTAAGGGGAAGCTGCCCGCCAAATAAAAAAGCTGCCTCTGCACTGATTTTCTGATGTCACCATCCAAGCAGATGTTGGCTGTAAAAGTCAGACAGCGACATGGTACATGAGTGAAGTTGGCTGCCAAAAACTTTATTGCAAGTGCGTGTGGAAGCCTGGAGTAATCATGGAAAAGTCCTAAGTGCTGGAGCAAGAGTGGTGTTGTCTGTAAATGGGATTGAGTAAAGTGTCTCTTTTCTGTATTTTTATTTTACTTGAAGTGCACACTCAGCTTCATTATCTATTTTAAGACAAATTTGACTGGAAAGGAAAGCTTCATTGTCCATTTCAATGGAAAGGTAGGTCTCAAGAGCTGTTACATTTAGTGCCTTACTTTTTAGATAGCATCATCTTCAAACCAGTGTGAAGGAGTACTGCGAAGTATATAGGAATGCTGTAATTGTAAAGGGATTTATTGGCACATAATGTTAAGCCTTCTCAAAGATTGCAGTGCATTAAAACGTTAAATTTGATTATACTTTAATCAGGCTGTTATCCCACTTTTTTTATCTTTTTCTGGAAGCCTGAGGGAGTTTGGTTTTTTGCTTTGAATGTTACAGCCACAAATGCTTATCATTGCCTAACAAATAATCACTTTTAGATTGTGAGCCTTCAGGGGCAAGGGTTGTCTGCCCACTCCCTGCTGGAGGGCCCTCAGTGCAGAGGTTACTGTTCCAGCTGGAGCATTTGAGTCACATCATAATACAAATTTAGCAATAGTAAATATTTAAATTGCAGGTTGTATGGATCTGTTAGTGCTGGTGAATCGCATCAAGCAATACAATGGAACCTTACTGAACGTTTTGGCAGAGATGAAAACTTGCTTCTTGTTAGAGAAGGAATGCTGTAATCACTGGTAGGACAGCAAGTCTTGGAACATTCTTTTTGTTTTTAAAGCAGTGTTTTGAATGGTGTTTTGAGAAAATAAAGCTTTAAAAGGAAGGAGGTGATCTGAACTCATCAGCAAAATTTCAAAAGAGCTCCCAAAAATGTGTTGAAGCGCAATTTCTTTTTATGTCAAATTACTGAAGTACACACCCTGAACCAAACAATTATGGGACTAGATGGACTAAGCAAATAGCTTATCTCTTACAGAAAGCAGCTTAAGTTTGGAAGAGGAAAAAGAATTATAGTAAACTTAAATAAATCCCTTTGAGGATAAATGCTGCTTCAGCTGCAGGCATTTTTCCTGGCATGAAACCACTGGAGGTTCAGCTATTGGAAGCTTGGCAGGAATGTGGCAACATTAATAACTCATCCTTCATCTGCTGATCAGAGTTTTATGTGAGAATCATCATTGTTACCCATCTGGCAGGATGTGTGAGGTGTAGGAGATCTCTGTGCTTGATAAAGAGCAGGTAGGGTTGGCAGCAGGCTGGCAGCTGTGTGTGCTGCCTGCGCTGGCTTGGGGCACACATCGTGCTCAGGGTGTCAGGGGCTGCTACCTCGAGTAGTTTCTGAGACATGGTTTACAGCTGGACCTTGGCTTGAGCAAGGAAGTATCCCCTTCTCCCTGGGGATAAAAGAAGCTGTGTGACATTTAAGTTGAAACAAAGTTAGTTGTGCCATAAAGAGTGGAGAGACTGTATTTGAAAATTGAGGGTGCAGCTTATTTATTGAGCTGTAAACTAGCATTTTAATTTTTTCATCAAAGCAGCAGAGTGAGTAAAAGGAAAGGTGGACTTTGAGTGTGTTTTTCCATATCCTGATTCTCAGCTGGATTTAAAGCACCTTCCGACTGCTCTTGCTAGAGAAAAGCTCTTAGCAGAAACAGAGGAACTCTGATGTGTGAGTAGGAGGCTTGTGTTTACATGTAGCTTCTTGTGTCACTGGGCACTTTTTTGTGTGTTTGCATATGTGTAATTTGCTTTTGTTATTTTAAGTTTTTAATATATGTGTGACCTTTCCTGGTTTGCTTTTAGCTAATGGGTATAATGATAGTGCCACTGCAGATATTTGAAATACAGTAGCTTGTATGTGTGCAAATCTTTATGAAACTTCTGTTCAACATGTAACCCAGAGAGAGTCACTGCGTTTGCAGGCTGAAGAGATGAACCAGCTAAGATAGGGAACAATGGAGCCTGTTCTTTAGTTAAAGGAACTTTTTGTCTCTTCTTGGCTCTAGATCTCCATGAGGATGCTGTAAATGTTCCAATTCAAGGTTGCTCACATGTCCATTGAAATAAAAGGAAGGAGAAAGTATTCATTGAAAATCATTTACTTCAGTTACTCAGTAAACCTGCTTCCATATGGATGGGAATGCAGTTTAGAAATTAAGTAAAATAAGACTTTAGTACCATGAGCTAAGGTACTAGGGAGAGTTCATTTTGTGCTGAAGAGGGGCTATTAAAATCTGCAGCAGAGTGAACTTCAGCAACACATTTCCTTCTCTTTGGATGGCATTCCTCCTTATTCCTCCGGTACGTTTAGGGTGTGCAGTTAGAGCTACTAATACATTCTGTAATAAGATTTGTATCTTTACATTCTGTGGCTTAAAATCACCAAACTATCAGCTCCATGTATGCCAGGTTCAATTTCTTACCACTTTGAAGTTGCTCTAGTTCCAAGTGGGTTTGGAAGGGAGGAGACAGACAGACTGGCAGTGTGTGTGGCTGTGCATCAGAGAAGAGTATTTTTCAGAGGAATTGCATGAGTTTGAGTGCTGTCTCTATCTGAGATAAAGCAATTTTGTGTAACAAGCTTTGTAGCCATGTGGACTTATTTATGTAAAAAGGAAATTTGAATAACTTGGATGTAAACCATTTTTTACTGTTCTGTTTTTCAGATTTCTAAACTGAAAAGGAAATAAAAGTTTGTTACATTTTTACTTTTTTTCTCTCCCAATCATTTAAATTTATTTTTAATTGTATTGCTGGGTTGTTTTTAGTGATAAAAAACAGCCTCTAGGGACAAGAGTTACCAGATGTGCTTTATTTTGGTGCAGCTTGCTTTTGCAACTTGATAAATTCCCAAAGTGCTCTGGTTAGTAGAAGTGCCAGATGTTTACTGTGTGTTCCTCTACTTCTGATAGTGGTCATGAAAACACTGCAGAAACCTCATGGCCTAAAAGATAGGGGAACAGCAGATTTAGAAATGACAAAAGGATTAAATATTTACAGTTGACAGCAAGCAGCTGTTGGTTTATTGTGTGGTGTAACTTCTGATTGCATTTTACATCCATGCCATTGCAGGTTAAATGTGCTTCAGTTGTGTCTGCACTTGAGTAAAAGGGCTTGGTGTTAAACTTCCTGCACACACAAGTTGGGTGTCGTTTCAAGATTGCTGCTCTGGCTGTTTTGGGAATTCTGTGAAATGAAATCCTAAGTGTCTGCTCACTGTCGTTTCTCTCTGGCTAGGTGAAACAGAAAATGCTGTTGCAGATTTGGTTACTCAGCCCTGGCTGTGTGACTTTGATCGCTGGGAATGTGCTGCCTCAGATAAAAGGAGGATGAATTGGCATTGCATAAATAAGAGGGGCTGCAGCAGCAGTGTAAGGTGGGAGTGCATGTGCAGGGTACATCCAAGGTGTGTTCTCTGCCTTCCTGTGCCAGGTCCTTGCCACTCTGCTGCAGCATTTCTGTCCTGGCAGCTGTGCCCCTGAAATGCCTGTGCATTCATGGACTGTTGCTTACAGGTATGAAGAGCATCTTAATTTGAGGATTTACCCTGCTGATGTCTCATTAGCCACCTCTTCTGGTTTCTTGCACATTGCCTTGCTAGGTGGTTTGTTTTGTAACTGTAAAATCACACGTGGTTAACTGACTTCAAGTGGAGCACATCTAATCCTGATCTCTTTACCAGAGAAGACCACTCTCTCCAGTCTTGTTTGCTTCTCCCATCTCTTCTCTGCTGCCCTTCATGGTCCCTGACCCTGCTAACCTGTGAGAAGTAAGGATGGAGTGGTGTGGCTGCTTGGGTCTCCCTGAGCTTTCTGAAGTGTACTGGGCACCTGATCTGCACTCTGTAGCCTGGGGATAAATGTCAATAAAACCTGAAGCTAGCACTTTTTGTCCAAGCAGCTCTTTCATAAGAGCATGCTGAGGATTACTGCACTAGGCAAAGTGAGAAGTTACTCATTTTATGTGCTCTGTAGACACAGAATTTGCATGCAGCAAATACAGAGGTAATTAATAATAATAATTAATTTTGGGGTTTTTAAATCATTTTGGGATGAATAATTTTGATGGTTTTTTGGGGAGCTTTAATTATGTTAATAATCTTTGGATGCTTTGTGGAACTACTCCAAAATGTAAAAATGGGCTCCTGTTTTGAAAGTCATCTTTAAATAGACCTTTCCAGTCATTTGCAGCAAGGCAAGAATGAGGTAAGATTTGACAGTTTATGGTTAGGGAAAGAATGGCTGCTAATACTGCTTTTTAAATATCACATTGATTACAAAACCATTTGTGTAGAAGTGGTGTATGGCACTAGACCTTCAAAGAACTGGTAAACAAGGAAGATTCAGTGTAAACACTTAAATAGCAGCATCTGAAAGTAGGTTAGAGTGTTACACAACCTGAATAAGCCCAGCTTTGAAGGGCAGCAATTTTGAAGATTTTAAAAAAAGAAAAAAGTGGTTTTTATAGATTTCATTTTTGTAAGTGGTACTAATTTGACATTGATTATGTAAAGAATCTTATTTTTGTCTCCAGCTTACTGCAGCCTAATATTTCTTTATGCAATCCAAGAGAAATAGGATTTTGATAATTTTTTATTTTGCAAGTTACTGTCAGTGAGGTTCATGCTGTTCATAAAGGTGATGCTTTCTTAACTGGAGAATGTATTTGCAGACTATGTCAGAGATTATATATATTATGTATATAAATATAAAGGCATATATATAGAGAGGCATTATATATCTGCTTTAAGAGAAAGTCCAAAATTATAGCTGTGCAGTTTGGGCAGTGGGATGGGGGAGCTGGGGAGATGGGCTAGATGTGGGGGATTTTGTTTGGTTGCTTTTGTTTCTCAAACAGTGAGTGAATGAACTATTATTTCATTAAAAGCTATTGTAGAACTCTTGTTCCTTAGTTGAAATGTTTTCCTCTATAGGAAATATCCTTCCAGCTTTGTGTTCAATGCTTTCCTTTTCCTCATCATCCATTACAGGGCAGCCATACAAAAATAATCCAAACTAGATCTTGCAGATTAATTTCAAATGGGTAGATTTGGTTGCTGTCAGGTGTTTAGGGAAGAAACAGTAAGTGGAAATTCTTGTCATGCTTATTGGTAGAAAGAAATGATGGAAGTCTTTTTCTATGCAGTTTTTTATATTAAATCTGGTTTTGATTTTCCAGAGATAAAAGCACTGATCAGGACATATGTGATAACATAAGCCCCATCATGGTGTTAATGTTCTGCAGTGTCTTCCATCACTGAAGTAGCAACAAAACATTTCCTATAATAGAGAAATACTGTAAAAGCACCCATGTTGTGTTTTCCTGTGAAATGCTTCCTGGACTTCTCAGGCAATAGAGACATTCAGTGCACAAATCCATGCTTAGCTGAATTTTGGGGGTTTGTTTGCAGGCTGGCTGAGAGGAGGAGCTGTAGTCACAGTTGTACCTTCAGCTGCTTTTGTAGCTTGAGTGGGCTCAGGTAAAGTAAAGCACAATAATCCCTTGTGAAATAAAATGTCCTCTTAGCCAACCTATTAGGACAGGCTAGGGACAGTTTTAGTATTCCCACCTAGTTCAGCAGGGCGCTTATCCTCTGCTACTCGATCCCAAAGCCTACTGGTGTTAATCCTTCAGTTTGTTTCAGACTTGTCATCTCAGAAACTGAATAACCAATGCAGGCATGGATCTGGATGTGCTCAGAATGCCTAACCTGATTTTTAGACCTTCCTGTATGTCTTTGTGCATCATTTCACAAGGGTCTTGGGGCTTCTTATATTTGGTTCTGTGGAAAAGGAAGTAGGAAAAAAAGGATAGTGCCATCATTTTGATGGCAGATTGTCCATGGAACAATTGATACTGGCAGGGTCCTGGCTAACAGGAATCTCATATTCTTATCGCATTATGGTCAAATAGTCTGCTTTAATAGGATATTGCAGAAGTAGAAATGGTTGATGGAAAGAGACAACAAAATATACAATGGAAATTAAATTTAAACTTATGGTCACTTGATCAAAAACAAGCTAGCAATGCCTTTTAGTTATGGGAAAAATTTTCTTCTCCTTAATTTCCTGTGGGAAGGGAGAGAACAATTTTGTTAGTAGCAGCACTTTTTAGCTAGAAATGTTGAGGGTTTTTTTAGGAAATTCTTTACCAGATGCAGTAACAAGGCGGATTCAAGAATCTTTTTGTTTCCTGAAACAAAGTGGACTTGTTTGGAGTCTTGGGAACCTGAGAGTGAATGAGTGTATCATGTGCTACAATTCTCCTTTTATTTGTTTGTTCTGACTTTGAATTTGCTTTAACTTTAAATATGCTTTTAAGACAGGAGGGCCAGGGAGTTACAGGACAGACAGTTTTTATCTGTAAGTACAGGAAGAAGTAGGATGTAAATAAACATTAGTGACATACCAATCTGCTGCTTCCTTTTCTGCTAACTTCTGTGTTTAAGCTAGAGCAGTTTCTTATCCCAAATATGTCCATTTTGTATTTCAGCAGTTATAGTCTGAAATGTGTCCGAAATTCACCAGGCTAATCACATTCTGATCTCTTTCTATTACAGCTTTTATTTAAGACTAATGAAATTATTATAATTAAGTGTAATGATATGTTAAGAATACTGATTTATTAAATTAGTTGCTACCCTGACTGATTTACTGTGGACCTATGACAATTCCATTGTCATTGTTTATATTTTTCTCTTTATATTCCTGTTTCACTGTAACTTGTATAACTGCAAAATAAACTAAGTAAGTTTAATTCTAGAGCTCCAAATCACACTACTGCACTACTTTCAGAACTTCAAGTTTTTCCACCTTAAAGTATTAGAAGGTAGCAAGAAACAGCTCTGCTTAAAACAGTTGCATTTATTTAGGCTAAAAAAGTTTGTTTCAGGAGAAAGAATACACCCAGTAGACACCTAGAAGTGATAGATGGAGCTGAAAGAAGTTGATACTATCCTAGGGTACTATCCTGGGACTGGAGACAGGGTTTGGGAGGTAAAAAAGGTTATTCGTTAAAATTAAAGGCTTTATGTAGCTGTGCAGCCTCAAGGATCATACTGCAGTATCTTTGAATTTAAATCTATGCTTATGAAAACTAAACAAAAATGTGCTATTTCAAAAAGGAGTCTGTCCTGACTTTCCATATTAGGAGTGAGAATTTCTCTTCAAGAACCTTACTTTTCTAGTGTGGATCTCTTTTGAATTTGGGTATGTCAAAGCCCCATGTTCTGCTGACCCTCAAGGTCCATTTGGTGCCTTGTAAGCCCTGAAAAGGGCTGAAAGAAGGGCATGTTTTCACATGAGAAATCAGGTACTTTAACATTTCAGCTGCACAGGACTTTGTTCTTCAGTTTGACCATCTGCTCACAGATGTTTTCTGCATTGGGGTTGTGGGTAGAGCATGCCATGACTGGTTTTGAGGGGAGACCATCTATTGTTGCAGGCTCTGCCAGACAGACTGGCATTTGCATCTTTCTTTTTTCTTTCTTTTTTCCTTACTTCCAAACAGTGTTACAGTTACAGTGTTATCACTGTAACTTACAATGAAACTCAAAGCCCAATTTGTCACTCTTAAAAGGAGTTGAAAATTAGTACTGAAAATACTCTCCACCTACTGTAAGGAATATTCTAGACAGTAGGTTTCAAAAGCTTTGAATAGTTTAAATTCAAAAGGAATAAAGAAAATACAAACCCATTACCATACTGTACAGACCTGTTGTTCTAAGTGCCTCTTAATTGTTTGATTTCTAAGTGAGTGCAGAAATATAATAAAAGTTAACTTCTATGGTTATTAGTTTAGTAATATCAAACACCAATACATGTTATGATGGATTTAAGAGAGAAAATACCAAATTTATTTGCAGCGTGTCAGAATGTGTCTTATATTGTGTGTAGGTTTATAGTTTTTCATTTTGGTTTTAAGACTCAGAACATTAAACATTTTGGACATGTAAGGAGGCAAATCTGTTTTCAGCTCTTGGAACTGATTTTTACTAGCTAGAAAAAGGTCTGTCTTTTATGAGAGCGTTAGTAATGCGACAGAGGAGTTTTTTGTTTTATAACTGCTAATCTCTGCCAAAACAGGAGCTCTTCTCTGAGTATCAGTAACTTGAAAGAAAAGATGTGTTCAGAACATTGAATGTGCTGCTTCTTGGTGTAAAGCTCCTGTTACACCATGCTTCCTACAGCCTCACAAAGAGGATTACTCAGGCTCTGTTGTCCCTCCTAACCTTTTTGGGAATGATTTTGTGTGTGCAAGACAGAGGTCCTGCAGAGGTGATTGTTAACTTTTGCTTTTATTGCTGTTCTTTCTAAGTCTTCAGCTGGAACCACTTTGCTCTGTCATTTCTCTTCCCTTATTTCAGTTGTTCAGAGCAGTCATGTCTGCAGTGCCTGGGTTTCCATCCTTTGTCCACGTGTTCTCTTTGCTTCATGGCAGAAGCAAAAAAGTCCCCTTCTTTCTGTGAAAGGAATTCTGGGGGCTGTGCCCCAATCCGCAGTGAAGGAACTTCCCACGTAGTTAGCTGGTGCAGAGTTGAGAGAAAGGCTGGCCCCAGAGGAGCAGGCAGGAGCAGCTGCCCATGTTTGCTCCAGCAGTGAGCTGGTTCCTCCTTCCCAGCCTGCTCTCCTGCACCACGGGACTCGTCCTTGTGTGCCTTGGCTTGGTGCTCTCCTGCTGAACGCACCTGCTGGGCAGAACTTCTGTGGCAGCCAGGATATGTGAGAGCACAGTGAAAACAGCCTGGACATGGAGAGTATGCCTTCCAGAGAGCGTCCTAGAAAGAAAAAAATCTATTTGGGGGAAAAAGTCACCTCTGCTGTTGCTTTGTGGTTCTCCTGTTCTGGGCAGGTGACAGACAGTTGGGCCCTAGGAGTTAGGAGGGTCCTTTTTATCAATCTGTTCACATTAGCACAAATGGCTAATGCTGTTCAAGTGCACACTGTTACTGTTTAAATGTCATAGGTAGCAACTCCAGGGCAAGCAGTCATGCTGTGACTCAGTGCAGGTGAAGCACTGGGAGACATTAAAGATGGGAGTCTGTAGCCAACTTCCAAGTCAGGCACTGTGAGGCTTTGGTAGCTGGGGTGTGTTACTGGTTGGTGTCCTTCAGCACTTTGTGCAGCAGCTGCAGCCCTGGGCAGGTGTGTGGGGGCAGGCTCAGGAGCCTCTCAGGAAGGGGATCCTTGCGGAGCTGGGAGGATTGTAAGACCTCAAAAACTTGTAATGAGGGAGGAGTATATGACGTTCACTTGCCCAAGAAAGTGAGAACTGGAAGCTCCTTCTGCTGGTTCCTTGAGAAACTCAGCCCTAACTTTTAAGTTTTGGCAGCTGTGCCAAGAGCACTGAGATGAGTGCTGCAGTGAGATAAAGTCCTTTCCTCTCTGGCTGCCTCCACCAGATCGCAGGCTTGGTATGCAAGACTGGTAAAAGCTTCAGGGAGGAGTGTGGGAGGGCAGGGGCTGGGTATCTCCCTGTGTTGGAGGAGACACTTTGATGGTGAGCTCTGTGGTAGTAAAGACAAGTGCTGGCCTTTCTCACAGACTGAGGTGTGGGAGCTGCTTGTACTGGTGTGGGGAAGCAGGGTGCTAGTGCATGGCTTTTACCATATAGGCAATTGCTGGTATTTGAATTCTGTGCGTAGAAATGTCTGTTATCCAGAAATAATTAAATTATCTCACTGTATATATGTTGCCTCTGACACTGTCCTTTATGATGTGTAAGGTGCAGGTCTGTATGAATTGTTGCGCTACAAGTTAAAAATAATAAATCAAATGCACCTTGTTACTGCCTGCTGTGATCTCCTTGGGCTCTGCTAAGCTGTTCATGTCCCAAGCAAGGGAGACAGACTCTGTGGGATAGTGTACATACTATCTCCTTCCCAGCTGCATGTGTGCACACAAGCTAGATATTTTTCTTTAGAAATGGCAACTTGAGTCATAAATTCAGCAGTCAAAATGATGATTTTACCACATCCTGCTTGCGCAGGAAGCTTATTTTTTTTAAAGCTGATTGAAGATGATTACTCCATTTTTTGTCAAAACAAAAAGCAAAGCAAGTTGCTTAAAGCTGCAGAGAGGTTTGGATTCCCCATGGTCAGTTTGCTGCTTTGTCTCACGTCCATATGTTTAAGACAAAGTGAAAGCCTTGCAGTCAGCTCCTGTCCTACTGTACTAACTGGCTTCCTGTGATCACTAGATGTGGTAATATCTGAAAAAATGTTTTCCCTATTAAAAAGAGTTGTGCAGTTTGTTCTTGGTTAGCTGGGTTAAATCAACTGGGGAGAAAAATGTATACAGTACCAATATTTGGTCCAATCTTAGAATAAATGGTTTGGGTGGGAAGGTTAGTAAACATAGTATCTATTTCCAACATTACTGCCATGGGCAGGGATGCCACTCACTAGATTAGGTTGCTCAAGTCCCCATCCAACTGTTTTTTACTTTAAAATATCCAAGTATATTAAAAAGGATTGTGCCAAATGTTCACATAGTGACTGGAAGGCTTTCACTTGTGCTGCAGTGATACTTAAAAGGGAAAGGAGCCAATCAATCTGATAAGACATGCAGATGCTCAGGGGGAAGAAGTGGAAGATACCGTGTTGTGCTAGATTAAAACAAATGAGAGACCTTGCTGATGATGTAACGAGACCTAAAATGTGCTGTCCCAAGTCATGAGCAGAGTGCAAAGTATTGAGAGAAATGCTATTTTGTTTAAATGCAAGGTACTACAAAATACTGTTAGTGCTGGATATTTTGTGCTCAGACTTAAGCAATCATTTTTACAGAATTGGATGTTGTGCTCTGTAGTCTATTGTTTCTCTTCCTTTTATCAATATATATCAGATACAGTATTATACCTTTCAGATATTTCACTTGCACAGAGCAGGCTTCAGTGCTGTGAAGTGGCAAAGATACATAAACATGGTGTGGCCTGAAGTAAGAAGCCTTCTGTTTTGCTAAAATACTTCATTGTTTTGCTTTTGGAAAAACTGTTAAGTGGCATGATGGAAAATATACAACAGGCAACAAAACATTACAAAAGAGAAACCTTCTGAGGTTGTGTATGTCAAGCTGGGATTGTTTTTAAATGGTAAAATTAATGCCCTCAGTCAATAACAGTGACTTTGTCTTTGTTCTCTTATAGGAATGTTTACCCTTGCAGAAGTTGCATCGCTCAGTGACATCCAGCCAACTTACCGTATCTTGAAACCATGGTGGGATGTATTTATGGATTATCTCGCTGTTGTTATGTTAATGGTTGCCATTTTTGCTGGAACCATGCAGCTGACAAAAGACCAGGTGGTCTGCTTGCCAGTTTTGCAGTCTACTGTAAATTCAAGAGTGCAGCCTGATACAGCAGGGAAGGCTGACTTCACCACTGTTGAAACAACCACTGGTCAAGAAGAAGCGTCAATGAGAACTGTTTCCTTTGCCCCCACTGTAACACCTGACATTCTTCTGAGCAGAGCTACCCCTTCTCAGTATCAACCCACTGAATCAGACCAGGAGCTGAAGAAGGAGCAGAAAGATTCCTCAGGCCGTAAAACAAATTTGGATTTTCAGCAGTATGTATTTATTAACCAGATGTGCTATCATTTGGCTCTTCCTTGGTACTCAAAGTATTTTCCCTATCTTGTTCTCATCCATACTATCATTTTAATAGTCAGTAGTAATTTTTGGTTCAAGTATCCCAAGACTTGCTCAAAAATTGAGCATTTTGTGTCTATACTGGGGAAGTGCTTTGAGTCTCCTTGGACTACAAAAGCATTGTCTGAAACGGCATGTGAGGACTCTGAGGAGAACAAACAGAGGTTAACTGGTGCCCAGTCCCTGCCCAAGTATGTTTCCACTAGCAGTGATGAAGGAAGCCCAAGTGCCAGCACTCCCATGATAACCAAATCTGGCTTCAAATTTTCAGCCGACAAGCCGATGATCGAGATTCCCAGTGTCACGATTTTAGATAAGAAAGATGGAGAACAGGCCAAGGCGCTGTTTGAGAAAGTCCGGAAGTTCCGGGCTCACGTGGAAGACAGCGATCTGATTTACAAGCTCTACGTTGGCCAGACTGTCATCAAGACTGTCAAGTTCATATTTATTCTCTGCTATACTGCAAACTTCGTCAACACCATCAGTTTTGAACACATCTGCAACCCAAAAGTGGAGCACCTGATTGGCTACACACAGTTTGAATGTACACACAATATGGCTTATATGTTGAAGAAGCTGCTTATCAGCTACATTTCCCTCATCTGTGTCTATGGTTTTATCTGCCTCTACACGCTTTTCTGGCTGTTCCGGATACCTTTGAAAGAATACTCCTTTGAAAAGGTCAGGGAAGAGAGTAGCTTTAGCGATATCCCAGATGTCAAAAATGATTTTGCATTTCTCTTGCACATGGTGGATCAGTATGACCAGCTGTATTCGAAGCGATTTGGTGTCTTTTTGTCAGAGGTAAGCGAGAACAAACTGCGTGGGATTAGTCTGAACCATGAATGGACTTACGAAAAGCTTCGGCAGCACGTCTCCCGCAACGCCCAGGACAAGCAGGAGCTGCATCTCTTCATGCTGTCAGGGGTCCCTGATGCAGTGTTTGATCTGACAGATCTGGATGTGTTGAAACTGGAGCTGATTCCTGAAGCGAAAATTACAGCCAAAATTTCCCAGATGACAAATCTTCAGGAGCTTCATCTGTACCACTGCCCTGCGAAGGTCGAGCAGACTGCCTTCAGCTTCCTCCGGGACCACTTGAGATGCCTTCATGTGAAATTCACAGATGTCGCAGAAATTCCTGCGTGGGTGTATTTGCTCAAAACCCTCCGTGAATTGTATTTGATAGGCAACTTGAACTCTGAAAATAATAAAATGATAGGGCTTGAATCTCTTAGAGAGTTGAGACACCTTAAAATTCTCCACGTGAAGAGCAATTTGACCAAAATTCCCCCCAATATCACAGATGTAGCACCACATCTGACAAAACTAGTCATTCATAACGATGGCACTAAGCTTGTGGTACTCAATAGCCTTAAGAAAATGACAAATGTTGCAGAGTTGGAACTGCAGAACTGTGAACTGGAGAGAATTCCCCATGCCATCTTCAGTCTCTCTAACTTACAAGAACTGGATTTAAAGTCAAATAGCATACGCACAATTGAAGAAATTATCAGTTTCCAGCATTTAAAAAGATTGACTTGTTTAAAGCTGTGGCACAATAAAATAGTCAGCATTCCTTCATCCATTACTCACATAAAGAATTTGGAGTCTCTTTATCTCTCCAATAACAAACTTGAAACCTTACCTGCCGCAGTGTTCAGTTTACAGAAACTTCGGTGTTTGGATGTAAGCTACAACTCCATTGCGGTGATTCCAGTGGAAATAGGTTTGCTTCAAAATCTTCAGCATTTTCACATCACAGGAAACAAAGTCGACATTTTGCCAAAACAGTTGTTTAAATGTGTTAAATTGAGGACTTTGAGTCTGGGACAAAACTGTATTACCTCAATCCCAGATAAAGTAAGTCAGCTGTTGCAGCTGACTTACCTGGAACTAAAGGGAAACTGCTTGGACCGTCTGCCAGCTACACTGGGGCAGTGTCAGCTTCTCAGGAAAAGTGGGCTCGTAGTGGAAGATCACCTCTTTGACACTTTACCCTCAGAAGTTAAAGAGGTGTTGAATCAAGACACGGGCATTCCCTTTGCTAATGGGATTTAGACTGAGGTGAAATGCTCTGGTAGCTGACTTCCAAATGGCAAATGATAAAAAGTATGGCAACTGTGAGGTCATCTGTTTTAGAAAGCAGAATTCCTTGGAAGGCAGAATTACTAGCAGGTTTAGAAGTGCAACTGAGTGTTCAATGTTTGCAGTGTTTTAAAAGTTCATTTCCAAAATTTTTGAGAGGATAAAGAACCTTAATAATCTCAATTCTTTTTTCCTTAAATTGTTTGTAACTTGGATGCTGCCGCTTTTGAATGTTTACAAATTTGCTTGCCTGCTTAAAAGTAAATGATTAAATTGATGACCTTTTCTTACTATGCAAGTTATTCCTTAAGGTCTGGTTTTACTTTAGTGCATTATGGGGAGACAAACCAAGGCTAAATGTTGTATGTGGTATGGGCCTAACAGCACTTGAAACACAGGTTGAATTGTGTTGTTAGTGTTTACCTGTCCTTGGCAAATAAAACCAGTTTGGCTGTGATTTGAACTGCACCAGAGCCACCATTTTCCTGCATTAAGGTATGTGGTTTCATAGAATCATTTAGGTTGGCAAAGACGTGTAAGATCATTGAGTCCAACCATTAACCTAACACTGCCAGGTCCTCCATGTCCCTAATCACTATGTCTGTGTTTTTGTTGAATGCTTCTGGGGATGGTGATTCCACCACTTCCCTGGGCAGCGTATTCCAATGTTTGACCACTCTTTCAGTGAAAAAAATTTTCCTAATGATCTATCTTAGCACAACTTGTGTCTTTTTGTGCTACTGCTTGTTACCTGGGAGAAAAGACTGGCCTCCACCTTACTACAGCATCCTTTCAGGTAGTTGTAGGGAGCAATAAGGTCCCTCCTGGGCCTCATTTTCTCTGGGCTCAACACCCCCAGCTCCCTCAGCCAGTCCTATCAGGACTTGTGTTCCACACCTTCACCAGCTCCACTGCCCTTCTCTGGACACTCTGCAGTACTTCAGTGTTTTGCATCAGTCCAAGTGTGTTTGCCATCATTCTCAAAGCCTCACGTTTTTGGGTGAGATTCCTTCTGTGGAAGTCCCTCACCCTGGCAAAGGCTGGTCACCTTCCTGCAGCTGATCTCCCCCTCAGCCTCCACAGTGCTCCTCTGTCCCATGCAGCAGTGGGTGGCAAAAGGCAGAATATTGCCGTGTGGCTTTCAAGTTGGAGATAGTTTTGATGTTTGTGCTCTTTTGGAAGGTGACTTTGAAAGCCATTAAACACCAAGTGACTTTACTGCTCATGTTTTGCTCTTCTGAGTTTTTATCTGGAAAACTCGAGGCGTTTTATGAGTTGGTGATTGTTCTGTTTCACCGCCCTGGCTTAGGATGTGGGGCGTCATCTCCATTTACCAGACTAGTAACAGACATAACATCTGCTTTTTCACTTAACCGTGATTAAGCTTTATCATCTATTGTGGTGTCTTCCGCACCTGGGCTTTACCATACCCAGCCCAACTAATCTGATGTCTTTGAAGACTTACTCACTGTTAGAAATCCTCACTGTGTGCCAGATAAGTCATCCAATAAAGAAAAAAGCTGACAGCAGTGAGCTTGGGTTTGGTCTTTTTGTTTTTGGTTTTTTTTGGCCTTTTTGGTGGTGTTTTTTTTTACTGAGTTTGCATTGCCAGAACCATTAGAGAAATATAATCCATTAAATCTGCAAAATCATCAGTTGTAAATCTCAGTCATTTACATTCCATGTGTGCAGAAAAGAAGTACTATGCTGGGAGATGACTGCATGATTACTCATGGTTTAAACACAATTCCCTATTGTAGTGTGGTCAGGACTGAACTAGTCTGTAGTTCAGGGGACTGTTCTTCTCACACACAAATCCTCATGCACAGTGATTTCCACTGTAACTTCACCAGAGCTGCCCTGACTTACACCACTATTAACGAGCAGATAGCTTAGGCCTAGAGGCATTGAGCAGGCAGGAACATTTCAAATACTGCTCTTAGAAGTTTTGAATATTTTATTGTTAATAATTTACTGTTAGTCATGCTGAGAGGACTGTTCTCAGCTGTAGGTAGCAGTCTCTGAATACATACCTGCACCACATGTTTATGTATCTCAGAGGACCAGTTTATGAATAGTGGTTTTCCTATTTCTCATGGGGATACAGTCTGTTTTCCACTTGCCAGCAGGTAGTAAACTTGGGATGTTGACAGTTTTGCAACACCAAGTCACAGGTTGGGCAGAATACTTGGAGTTACTGATCTGTTCTCCACTGGGAAACTTAGTGCAAATCCTCAGATTCTTTTTTTTTAAGTAGAAGTTAAGGCTGCAGCGGACTTTTCTTTTTTTAAGAAACTCTTTCATTTGTTTATTTTTTGCACATAGATCACTTTAAAATTGCTGGACTATTGACTCTTTAGAAAAACTGTGGACTATACTATTGGTGTATGCTTTGTATTTGCTGTTGAGTGTCATTTCAGTTTCCAAGAAATTGTGTGTAGGAGGGAGGAAGAATTGGAGGATGACAAAATGATTAAAATACTTAGAAAAATAGTTATATTTTTAATCTTTTTCCCCATTTTTTAATAGCAGAGTCGCACAGAACGTGGCTGTGTATTGATCTAGTTTTTAAAAGGTGTTTTTGGTGTTTCTGATTCTCCTGCTGGCCCTACTGATGTTCAAAAAATAAACCCGTGTCTAATTCATATGACTATGTTATACTCAAAAATTAAACCCATGTCCACTTAATGAGTATGGTATACATAACTTAGACCACTGTTTTGAATAGTTAGTAGCCAACTGTATGTCTTTAGATAATTTCCTCCAAAATAAATGTATGTTAAAATTAACATACTTCTAATGCTTGCTTAGCATAAGCTCCATTCTTGTTTTTAAGAGATCTTTCTCAGAGTGGGGAGGACCTTCCCAGCACCCCCATGTCACTTCCCCCCAGTCCTTCCTCCTCTTTGTGACTGTTTATAATGTTCCTGTTTCCTGCGTGTCAACTGACACAGTTTTGCTTTAAAGTCTTGGAAGTTCATCTCTTTTCCATGTAAGGCATGTGAAATATATTTTGCATTTCTATTTGATTTAATAAATAAGATGTTTATATCTTCCTCTAATCTATTTTTTTTAATGGGTGAAAAGTGTGTTTGCATAGTAAACTCTCTGATTTCAAGTACCTCATGCTGAACTTGTTCTGTGGTGCCTGTACTCTAAGAAATATGAAGAGGTATGAGTTGCTGCTCCCAGTAAATCCTGTAGGTATGTTTCTGTCTAGAATGCAGTACTTCAGATTTTTTCTTTTCATGTACACAATCTAAATGACCTAAATGTTTTTATTTGGCTAATCAAATTCTGCAGAACACGTGTATGGCCCTGGAAGAAAAACCTGTGTTTGTTCAAATGAGAGGAAGTAGGAAATTGCCTATTCTGTTTGCTTCTGCCACTGTAACTCATTTTGGTGAAGGCCCTTTAGTTTTCCAATTGACCTTTTGGAAACTGCTTCCAATGATGCAAACTGAACAATGACATTTCTGGGCAGGCATCAAGCCTCTTGGTTTAAGGGAAGATGGTGACACTCGTGAAAGGCTCTCTGCTGCTACCATAAATGGCTTTGCAGTCCTGAGCTGCCCTCCCTGGTAGCAAAGCAGGGTGCCCAGGTGCTGTACATCTTGTCTGAGTATGGGGGTTCTGATTTGTGGGCTGCATTTTTAATAAAAATCTTACAGAAATAGCCATATATTGTGTTTCCATGGATGTGCAGAGAAACCAGTGGTGTATGGTTACATGGAGGCAGTGGATTAGATTCCTTTACTTAGGTTGACCAAAGCAGGTGCTTCTGTAGCTGTGCTGTTGACTGTCGTTGTCATTTCTTACAGGATCTGGCTTTCAGACTTCTCAGTTCACAAGACAGGGAGTTGAGCAGGAAACCTGACAGTCCCACATGTAACTGCTTCAGCTTATTGTGAACTTGACAAATGGGGCTTCTGTTGAGTCTTTGGGTTGTGACCCTGTGAAGGGTGCTAAACATGAGAACAGAAGTCTCAGATTTGCTGAGGGATCTCAGTATTGATAGTAGAGCCATGGGCACAGTGGGCTGAGGGGAGCAGAGCCATGGGCACAGTGGGCTGAGGGGAGCAGAGCCATGGGCACAGTGGCACTGGGCTGAGGGGAGCAGAGCCATGGGCACAGTGAGACACTGGGCTGAGGGGACAGAGCCATGGGCACAGTGACACAGTGGGCTGAGGGGACAGAGCCATGGGCACAGTGGCACTGGGCTGAGGGGAGCAGAGCCAGGGGCACAGTGGGCTGAGGGCAGCAGAGCCAGGGGCACAGTGGCACTGGGCTGAGGGGACAGAGCCATGGGCACAGTGACACAGTGGGCTGAGGGGAGCAGAGCCATGGGCACAGTGGCACTGGGCTGAGGGGAGCTCATCCAGGCAGCTGTCACCAGTGTGATGGGATTGTTTTCTATGCAGCAGCTGGCCTCAAACCATCATGGACCATGGCACTGCTTTTCAGTCCAGAGCAAGGAGGGATGCTAAGCATTTCCTGTCTGTAAGCTGTGGATTTGTTAAAGGAGGTAAAATGCCTGAATGATTGTGAAAAACACAAATCATGCAGAAATTGTCATGTAGAAGGATTCAAGAGGCAGTCTCATCATTAGCTGCATGGCAGAGCCATGTCAACATGTTTCTAATGTGTGATCCCGGCACAATTTGATTTAGACAGCAAATCACCATCAGTCTGGGCAGGACTAGAAGGTACCTCAGGATGTCTTTAAGCCTGCCACCCTGCCTCATGCAGAACTAAGGTTTCCTGACTCATTACTGCCAGATGTTGGTCAATATTAGAATGGGCTAGACAGTGATGGAAATTCCACCTTCTCTAGGCAGGCTGTTTACTTAATCATCTCTGTGTTGAAGAAGCACAGCAAGAGAACTGCTAATGCTCTGTTTAAGGCAAACCAAATGGTTAGAAATATATTGACCTATTAGCTTGCAGAAGTACAGCCAAACAGACTGTGGATACGCTGTGTGGATATGTTGCATCCTGAGCAGTTTGGGCAGACTGAAGTTCAGGATTCCTTTGAGAAAAGCCCTGAGGGACAGCTTGCATCAGTTCAGTTACAGATACAGCACAAACAGTTCTGCTTTCCAGTGACAGCAGGGCCAACGACCGTGCAGTGCATCCATGACTGGTCTGCCTTGTCTTAGCCTAGAAACTGATATCCTTGCCCTTGCAAAGCCTGGGTGCTTTGTTTCTTCAGAAAGACATTTTATGAAGGCGTTTAAATAAAGTTTATTGAGCAAGTTTACTGTAGGAACATGCAAATTGATCCTTAAGATTACCAAATTTGAAAGATTTGAGACTAGTTCTGTAGTGATTTTGACCCTGGCACTAATCCCTTGCCTCCCTCTGTGAATTGATGAAATTACTGCACAAACTAATGATTTACCCAAATGGTTGGCATTTCAGCACTACAGCAGAGTTCCCAGTTCAGGCTGGCTGCTTGTGCTTATACAGCGTGCTCAGCTCTTAAACCAAAGGCATCAAACACTGAGGTTGCAAAACCCTGTGGGTTCATGCTGTTACCAATTTCCCAGGACAGCAAATCATTCCCCATGCTGCTCAAAGGAGGGTAGGCTGTGTCACTGAGTGCAGTTGTTTCTGTAGCAAAGATGAGGCTGTAGAATTAAGCTCAGAAAACAGATTTTCCAAGCTGATTACAAACACGCACTCTTTCCATGATAAAAGTCATGAGAGATGTCATTTCTGGCTGAGATGCTAAAAATAGTTCCTGTAACTGAGCCAGGCATGGGTGCAGAAGTGGCAGCTCTGTAATGCTGCACATCAACACAATACAACTCAAGTGAGGATCTTTAAAACCACACACCCTGGAGTTTGGCCAGGCTGCATCTCTCTCCCTTCCCTGAAGAGAACAGCCCCTAAGCCCTTTTGCAATTACTATCACTGGGACCTTTGTTCTGTCTTGCCTCCGACAGCACATTGCCCCTTGGTGCTGGAGGTAACACAGGGTTATTGGTTTAATGATGACTATTTGGGAAGAAAGCCATCTTCTAAATTAACACCACAGTTGCTTGCAGGAAGTCTTCCAGCACAGAGCAGGTCTGTTCCCATAAAATGAACATGCTGTGCCCATAAACAATAAAATTTCAAGTTAGGACTGGGTTGTGTAGACCATTAGGAATAAATGCATGGACACGTTGCTGTTCTGCTAATCAGTTCTGGGTATTTCTGCTGCTTCACGTGGTTTGTGAAAATGGATTTTAAAACCATTTTCCCTAACACCATGCTGCAGCAACTCTGGAGCCAACCTTGTTGGCCTGGGGAAGGCAGGCTTACCCCAGAGGGTGATGCTGGAGGTGCTCTGGCAGAGCTGAGGTGGGAGAAGGTCTGGGTGTTGTGGCTGCTGCCAGCACCCTATGGAGGGTTCACTCTTCTGGGGAAGCCAGATTTACCTCACTCCTCCTGAGACATCTATGGGAGATGCCATACAAGAAAGAGTGTGCCCTTAACCAAAAAATAAAGGGAATACTGTTGAATGAAACATGCAATGTTTCTGAAAGATGAAGATTGTCATAACAGGAGGAAATGCAGAATGAGTGGGAATAAATGGTCCTGAGAGGAGGTAGAGCCCCCACCTCTGGCTTGGAATTTCAGAAGTTTCAGAAAGATAAGTGTAAAATCTGGAATGTAAGTTACAAGTGCTCCTGCCTAAAGCCAAGTTCAAATTCTCATGGCATTGTATGACTTTGCCATTTTTTTCTATTTTGTTTCCTGGAATCTGTCCCCTCTGGCTGTCAGAGCAGTGGCTCAGGGTGCCTGTGCAGCTGGCTGCTGAGATGCTCTCCGTCCCCTCCTGCTCCGTGCCAGTGTCCGTGATAAGCCCATCCTGGCACTTCTCCCAGCAGGGCCCTACCCGGAGCTGCAGCCCTGCCCTGCAGAGAACCCCGGCACTGCCGGGGCCAGAGCCTAATCTGGGAGCTGCAGCTTCCCCCGAGAGGGATTGTCCTCCTCGGGCCGGCAGGCGGAACCGGGTGGGGCAGAGCTCTGCAAGCCCGCCTGAACCTCCCCCAGCTCCCGGGGCTGCTCCATGGAAGTGCTGGGGCAGGGGGTCCTGTCCGTGTCCAGCTCACACAGCTGGGGGAGCCACCTTCTTTTGCTGCCCTCCAAGGAAGGGGCTGCCATGACATCCTTACATTGCCATTTCCACAGGCATACCCATGGCTCCTGCAATTTTGTGTCTCAAAAGTCTCCCATGTCACTGTTGTGACATTGGCTGTGTGTTTCTAACCCTGTTCAGGGAGGATGCAGAGAACACCTGATGATTGTCACAGCCTGTTCTGCAGTGAGTGCTTCTCCCCCACCCTTATTTTTCTCTGCTCTGGGTTAAACCTCCTCCTTCAGTAGTTTGTAACTCCTGTTTCTCTCCTCTCAATCCTCTCAGTTTACCAAGTTTGATAGAAGCAGTGTTGGGATGTGGGACGCGGGCTGAGGCCTCCCAGTGTAGAGCCCTGACCCTAAGGATGGACACACAGCCAGAAGGAGTCTCCCCAGGAGTGACAGTGTCACCCAAAGTCTGGTTTGCCCACCCTCCATGTGGCCACGACTTCCTGGTGCCCTCCAGAGAAAGGGAATTCAGAGATCATTTTCAAGGTGCCTTTGGTCTGGGGCTGGTCAGGGCAGTGGCAGGATGTTGCACAGGGTCTGCTGCCCTCGTTTGCTGTTTGGCTGCTCTGAGGTCCAGGGATACATCTGAAGGTGGTGGTTGGTCTCCAAGCCCTCCAGGCTATTACCTGTAATGACAGTTTTATTGTGGAGCTCTTCCCACACTGTAGCTGCAAGAATATCCTGTGGATATAAAATGCTGGCAAGTGGGGACTCTTGAGTGTGTATCCAGGTCTGTAGGGCTGTAATGAACAACAGAGCTGGAAACCAGGTGCCTTTCAGGGCCTCAGGTTTCAAGCTACTGAAACTGCGAAATGTGCTTAACAAAAAGCAAAGGCCAGCTGGGTTGTAAATTGCTCACTGTCAGTATCAGTTTGTGTATTTGAGACCTATGAAAATGCCAGCATGATCTGGCCCAGGAGAATGAGATAGGTTTCTAGCTGTCTTTGTACTAAGATCTCGTTAAGTAAATTGGCTTTAGAGTTGAGTGTGTGTGCGGTGGCGCTGTCCCTGCGAGTCAGCACTCGTGTGGATGAATAATTGTACTTGGGAATGTTCCTCAAACCTTCAGAGCTGTCTGTGGCTGAGTGCATGTTCCTTTCACCACAGATTTCAGCCTTCACCCAGAGCACAGAGGTGTTTTCCCCAGGTTCTGCTGATCTGAAACCCCAGGGATTCAGTGTCGTGTCTGCAAGGCAGAGGTCAGCTCCAGGAGCCCACACAGGCATTGCACAAAGGAGCTTCCCCTCTCAGGGACCTCTTCTTTCAGTTTAGGACCAGTAAAGCTGACAGGCTGCAGTTTTGAACTAGAACTCTGCAGAAGAGGGCTTAATTAAAACATTTTTCTGAAGTAATTAAAAAAATGTAAAATAATCATGTAGACAGCAGCTAGAGCATAGTTTGAAACCTGCCTTTCTCCTCCCTGCCTGGAATTCAAGTGAATCTTGGCCACATCTATCCCAGAACAGCTCCCAGCCAGGCTGTCTCCGAAGGAGTTGCCCCCCAGAAGAATTACACCCACTGTGAAGGTAATTTCAGAGGAAGGCAGGCAGGGTTATTGCCCTATGTACAGGTCCTTGTGCCTGTGGAGCTTTGTTTGTGTTTCTTCTTGCATTGATCAGCCTCAGCAACATCTTTAACTCTGAACAGATTTGTTTAATTAAATATTTTTAACATTCTTTCACAGGGCTTCTAAGTGCTGAGTGCCCCAGAGGAGCTAGCAGCAGACAGCATGGGTTGTGAAACACTGAACAGCCTTGTTGGGGCTCTGAGGGTCCAAAAAATAACAATTTAGCTTTACATTCTGCTGCTCTCCTCACCAGAGTGAGAAGGGGCTGGTAATGGAAGAGACCTCAGAGGTGTAGCATTGCTGTGGTTTTGTTAGGCAGCAGTCAGTGCTCCTGACAGCCTGAAGGGCTGCTGCTATTATTAGCAAAATGGGGGTGATGGTGTGATTAGCTCTGTGCAAGACTTGAGTTCAAAGAAGCTTAAAGGATGGACAGATGCACACTGGACTAGGCATTGGATATTATAAAACTACGTCAGTCCTGTGTGATGTGGAAAAAAGTGTGTAGATGCTGGTTCTCCATTTGTTATCCTGCTGGCCACAGCATTTCCAGTGCTTAACAGCAAATGGGCCTGAGTGTGAGCGGCTGCTCCTCTGTGTATGGGAGTGGAGCAGGTGGGCTGCCTGGGATGGATTTCTCGTGCTGTGATGTGTAGTGGGGCTGGGCCATTTACAAGGACTTGGGTTAAAAATGCCCTGAGCCCCAAGATCATTGGCCCTCAGCAGTCCCACTGCCTGCAGGGGTGTCTCCTCCTGTCAGTAACTGTTAATGACATTTTGGAGAAGAAAAACAACTCATTTTAGTACAAAAGTATTTTGCTGTGGTGCTGTTTAGGAGGTTTAATGTGAAATGCCTTGCAACAGGATATTGGGGATGATACGAGTTTTCTTGGTCTCAAGAGGATGCAAAGGAAATTCATGGGAGAGAGCTCAAGGGAAGATTAACAAATACATGGAAACTACCTCTGCTGTGGTAGGCCCTGGCTTGTGCCCCGATTTCCGTATGATCTGCAGCACCTCCTGTAAGGAAGGGAGGTTCTCCCACAGTGTCGTGGTGCAGAGCATCTTCCCACCAGGAGACACCACAACTACAACGTGCTCACACTGCAGGGCACACAGGATAGCCACCAGCCTCAGGCATGGTTTCAACTCCTCCATCGTGACACCTTTATTACAGGCTGCTTGGGATAACTTTGTGTGACAGGAAAGCTAAATTCCCTGTCCTTCTCTGTCTCGTTTTTGTCCATCCTTCAGAGCATGTACTTATTTTGCTTTTTCCAGACCAGCCAGCGGTGTCATCTGGGCACACAGGCTCCATCTGCTCAGAGGGGAGAGGCTTTACTCCTTGGTGTAAGCCACAGCCTTTAATAGATACTTCTTTGATTGTGTCACACAAACGCACCCAAACGTGCTCCCGGTTTGGGGGCTCCTCCCTGGTGTCATGGTTTAACGATGGCACAAACTTGTCACTTCCTTGTCAACCCAGGACACCCGGCAGGACCTCTCTCCTCCCTGCTGCTTGTAGGATGCTCCATCATTTGCTGGCTCCTGAGTGTTCTGAGCTTGTGTGGCCTTCCGGGACTGGCTCCAGTGTGGGCAGGAGACAAGGATGGGACTTCAGTCACTGCAAAGGATGGCAGAGGATATTTGAGTTGTACTCCTGGTCACAGAGGGGGAGAAGGGACTGCCAGATACCCCCATTGTCCCTGATTTGTGCTAAAGACAGGCATGTCCCTCTGGCCTGACACATGGAGAGGAAGGGATAGATGGCTGGTGTCTGGCTATTGCTGATTTTGTCTCTCCAGAGCCCTGTCCATAAAAGGGCCCAGATGGGGCTCCTCCACCTCACGTGCATGCTGAGGGGTGCTGAGGGGTGTGCTGATTTTGGGGCAGAATGAACCAACAGTTTCGGAGCTCTTTCGAGCTGACTTAAAAATGCAAAGTCTTTTTCAGACTGAGCAGACAGAGACCTACTGTCTCCTGGAGCAGGCACATTTGGAGATGCAGCTCTTGTTTCCTTCTATGAGATTTTGCACAAAGGCAGTGGCAAAGTGGCTGTCAAAGGCCAGGGGGATGGAAATTTCCTGTTTCTAATGTTGCAGGGTTGAAGTGAGGCACAGCTTGTGAGATTAATGCAGTGATTATGAGGAGTTTGGAACTGGTCCTAACACATCACAGAAAGCAAAGAAGTCCTGCAGTTCAGTGTGCTGACTGTTCCCAGGCTGTTCTGCCTCTTCACTGCTCACCTCCTGAAGCTCTGTCATACAAAGCATGTGGTTGAATGAACTCCAGTGAAACAATCCTAAAAAACCTGGGTTGCTTCTCAGAGCTTCATCGCTAACTGGGGTAAACTGCTCCTGCTCTAACCCCTCTTAAAGAACTTTTACCAAAATGTTTGTTCTGAATTCCTTTAGCTTCACATTCAAAATTAATTGAAAGTTGTTTTTTTTTCCAGACGACTCTTTTGAAAACTTCAGACTTGAGCCATTGTGCATGGTAGCTCTGATTTCAACCTGCTAAAGTTTGACAACAATATCTGCAGTTTTTTATTTTCTCTTCCCTGGGCATTTTATTTTGGTTTCTTCTTTTTTGCTGCTGATTTGGAACAGGAAAAAATTCTGGCTAAATTCTTCCTCCCAAATAAAATCTAGTGCAAAACTTCTCATCTGAAGGAACCATTCTACTGTATCGTTCTGTTAGTATGTGGGGAACATTTTCTTCCTGAACGGATGTTACTGTACATTTATTCTAACTTTATCAGAAAAAAACCCACTCTCTAAAATTCAGGGCTGTTCTGGAGATGTTGCTATCCTTCATTAACTAATTTGCTGTTTTACTGAAACCACAGAATTGTGGGGAGCATTTCTGTGCCAGGCCTTCTCAATGCCCTGGTTGTGCTCAGGTAAGTACTCAGTGCTGCAGGGGTTGTACAACTCAGTCCTTCAGCTTCTGTAAGTATCTTTTCACAAGCTCTAGGATCAGGATTCATACCTGCAATGCTTTTACTTTGATGCAGTTCTCTTAAGTAGTAAAGCACTGTGCATGGGCTGTTTATTGGGGAAACACTGTGGCTTCAAACTCTGCAAGTGAAACTCTGTTTTATTGATTTTCACTGTTCCAGGCATACCAAGAGAAAATAGAAACACCGTATACAGTGTGGATCTTCAGATGCCATTTGGGGATAAATATTTACACGAGTTACAGGTAAAGAAATGTGCTTGTGGCTGAAAAGAAAGTCCAGTCTTTATGTTGTCCCCCTGTCTTTGCTGATCTGGCTCAGCCAGGGAAATAGCAGTGAGCACATGGCTGCTCAGCCCTGCCCTGGCACCCGGACCCAGAGCTACACAGGGAGCTGAGAAGGGAGGTCACTGCTTTGCTCTGCTCTGTGTGTTGGCTGAAGAGGAGAGCCAGATGGTGTATTCATTCTGGGGAGGGAGCAGTGGACACAGCCTGCTGGGAAAAGATCCAAGCCCATCAATTCAATTCCCATGAATGGCGAGCACATCGATTTAATCCAAGAGCTGGAATTGACAATGCCATATCCACGGTTGCTGATATACAGCTTTGCTTTTCTTGTGACTTAGAGCATCTGGAAAGTAGCTTTGAACTAATAGCTTGTATGTCTGCTTTCAGGAGGGAACTGGTGAAAGTTCATGCAGAGACATTTGCTCTGGCACAGCCCTCATGAGGCTGGAGGAATCCTGAGCAGATTGGGAACTGCCTTGGTTTTGGTCAGCTTACAAATTTCTTTAATTTGCTGAAGAAATCATACCTGACAGGGCTATAGGATTTCATAAACAACATTAATTTTCTTTTTCCCTATTCTTACTTAGATCCTCAGGCAAAGAAGACGTGAAGTTTTAATTCAAAACCCCACATCCTACAGTTATCTCCTAGGTGTCCCAGATTTAACAACAGGTTGATTTGGTTTCTGTGTTTTAAAATACACATGGAGATCTTTGACCTTTTCACTTGAGCTGAACTTACATGATAAGGCAAGGTATGATCACAGCACAGTTTCAGTGCTGCTGCCTTTTGCTGGTTTGACCAGCAGTGACTTGGATGTCAGCAAAGGGTCTTGAGACTTTCTACTTCAAAGGTCTGTAAAAATACCTCTCCTACTGTTGCTGGCACACCCCTGACTGTGCACACAGGAACCCCACCTTCACTGGCTAGTAGGTGGCTCCGATTTCCCATGCTTCTGGTGCCAAGTAATTTTGCAAATTTTTTTGTGTAACTTGGATGGAAAGTGATATTTCGGTATTTTTTTCTGTTATTGCTGATTTTGCTCTCCTTCCCCTAGTATATATCTTGGAGAGTTTATACATCTTAATGCAATTATGCAAAGGGAGGTGATGTGCAGTGGAAAGGAGAAAGTGGAAAAATTCATATAGGCCTCCAGAAATAACACAGAAATCTTTTTTTTTTTTTTTTTCTTTTTTTTTTTTTTTCTTTTTCTGTAATACTGAAAGCCTGTTCCAGGTGACAGGTGAGTAAATTAAAAGTGTTTGTTAATAATACACTGAGAAGACAATATAAGTGTATGGGTGTCTGCTAGGAATGCCCACCAGGACAGGATTCCACCTCCAGAAGCACTGCCAGCAGAGAATTCTGTGGGTACATCCAGGGGTTTTCCAGGGGACAGACACTGGGATGATCCCTTTCAAATGCCATCTGATGAATCACACTTTTCTGAGGTGGTTGTGGATCAGTCTTTGGCTCTGCATACAAATTCCACCGAACAAGTGCAGTGCAGGAAAAATTCCTTGAACGTAATACAAGGATGAAGCCACAGCCAGCCTAGCCCACATCAGCTCCTGGAGCAGCCAACTCCCACATGGACTCTGCCCCACAGGGAGCCTGAACTGGCCTTTGCTTGTGGGTGTGGGCTGAGCAACCAGAGTGCTTGGGGCCAGTGTGAGCCCTTGCCCACGGTATGTACATTTCCAAAACCTGGTATTTTGTGTGCAGGAATGCTGCAGGAGGCAAGACAAGCCCACTGCTTTGTGGAGCACTAACCCTGGTGTTCTGGGTCTCTGGGCCTAACTTTATGTTAGATGTATATGTTTGCATTTGATTATTGCCTCTCATAGAAAACTACATAAACAGATACTACATAAACTCACACTGCAGCTCTCTGCTAGTTTGCCTGTAGTTGCTGGAGTCATTACTGTGAAGAGAGAAAGAAAAAGGAAGAGAGGTGTATCTCAGCTACAGGTTAGATCTGGTTCAGAGCCCATAACAAAACCAGTTCACCAGTGCCCCTGTGTGGGGACAACTGAGCTGGGTGAGAATCATTGACAGGAGGGGGGAGTGTCTCTTTTTTGTTTGAATCCTGATTTGACAATTCTGTCACAGAGTACTTAACGTACACCCCTTAGAAGGTTAAAATACAAATATTCACAGTTCCCTCCCAGAGCTACCTAAAATACTTCCGGGATTTGTGCAGGGGAATCTCAGCAGTGAAGGGGGTGAATCCATTAACCTAGCAGTACATGTCCCTTGGTAGCAAAATTAGGTGAGAAAACTGCCTTTGAATCCCCCATCACCACAATACACACTCCTGCCCTCTCTCAGAAATTCCCTTCAGGAGTGCTGATTCAGCTATTTGCGTGACTGCACATAAACTGTATGAAAGAATGAGATTTTCAAAAGCCCTCAAAAAGGGGGAAGTTGTGCATGTGTGCAGAAAAACCATGTTGTGCATCCACATTAAGATCTATAGTTGTGGTTATCTGCTCTTAAAGTGTTTCTGGATTGGCACCACAGATGATGAATCTTGCTGGAACCACGTGCCCAACAAATATATGACCCTGGAGCACAGAGCTGAGTGAAATCCACGTTTCACAAGGATTTTTGAGAGACAGCCAGCTCTGTTTTCAAAGTGCTCTCAAATATTGTGGAGGAAATGTTGACAGATACTGCAGATACTGATGAATATGCTCAGGCTCTGTAGAGCATCTCTACATTCATGCCAGGACTTGAGATCCAGAGTAACAAGTGAAGTGCAAGAGGAGGAGGAAGGAAAAGCTGCTAATGAGCAGATGCTTTTATCATTTCTGGACGAGCTGCTTTGGCCTCAGCAGAGACAGCTGTCTTCTGGCAGGCAGAGCTGCACTGCAGAGCAGAGCAGGCAGAATTACCAGGGCACAAGTCATTTTCAGACCAGGGAAGAGCTGAGGGGATGTGAAACCTCCATCAGTGCCAAGGCACTCATATCCCTGACACCCTGAGGGCTGCTGCCCTGGCTGCTGACACATGGAGGGTGGCACAGCAGCCACCTTTTGCACTGAATAAACTTATCCTGTCTCCAGACAGATAACTCACTCCAAAGTGAGTTTACCAGCACAATTATTGAGCTAACAGAGTGTGTAATCATCAGACATTTCACAGAAACTGCAATATTTGTATGTGAGGCTCCTCACTGTAGATTAACTCAAAGCAAAACAAACGGGAAGCACAGAGAATCATTATTTTCAGCATTAAATTTTCACGTTGCACTCCATACAAAAATCTGATTCAGAAACGTGCAGCATATGTAAGTTTTATGAGCCTTGAACAGTAAAGAGTTTGCTCAAACTTCTGTCATCCTTGAAGTGCATGGGAAGGAAGCATGAATGCAGTGTGAGAAAGAAGCTCTAGCTGTTTACTTGAGCTTTAAGTAACAATAAAGACCTATAAATTAAAAACAAGAAAAAATACTGCTCAGTCACACTGAAAAGTCCGAGAATAAAACTCAAGAGCAAAGGCTCAGAAAGTGGCTTGCAAGTGTAAATATCTAAATACATGCTCAACCTTTTTTGTCCCCCTTACCCTTTTAAAATGTATTTTAAAAGTCTCTGTGACTGCATGGCAGTTTTGAGGAAGGAAGCACAGGCGCATGGGCAGTCTTGTACCTCTGTGAACAGTTCCTGTAGGAAACCCACATCCGAGCCTAGTGCAGCATGAAAGAAAAGGAACTGGGTTTGTGCTCCTTCTGATACAGAATTATCTATACAGAAGGTTTGAAAAATACTGACAATGAATATGTATGTTTGTGTTAGTTTATTGTCTTGTTGGGCTTTTTTTCTTTTTAAGGAAAATTAGGAAGGGGTATGGTACAGGCATCTCTAACATGGGAGCAAATGGGCTCATAAGCAACTGAAAGAAATGCTCCAGGGCATAAGTGGGCTGACTGAGAGGCAAAGAGCAATGACAGCTCCAGTTCTGTCCCTGCTCAGGGCACCTACGCAGCTCTGCCACCCAGGGTGGAGGCTACAGGGCAAAGAGCCCGACCAGAGTCCCACACACCTCTTGCAGCACTTTTCTGTGTGCTTAGATAACAACTAGAGCTGGGCGTCAGGGAGTGCAAAGTAAAAACAAGTTGTAAATATAAAGAGCAATAAGCATAATTGCTAATGTTTTTTGTATTTGCATTCAAGAAAAGTAAAGCACTTCACTAATAATTTGACAATTACTAGAAAGCTGTTCTGCAAAGATCCTTTCTCCTCTAGGGCTGTGTCATAATGAAGCTGATATTCTGTCTCTATTCCCAACTAACCAGTTGTTGGCAACCATGCCAAAAACCAGCCCAAACCCTGAGATGGGTTTTGTTACCCTAAATTCAGTGTTCTACTGTTGCCCAGGAGTTATAGCAATGACTGTCTCTGGCAAATACCCACTGCTGCTGGTGGGATGCTGAGGAGGCTCCAGCAGGGCCACCCAGCGTGTGAGCTCCAGCAGGTCTGTGTTATGGCACATTTGAGGGCTTCTAGTCTTTCCTCAAAAGGAGCTACATAAAGAAGTTTGTTAAGTTTGGTTGATTTTTAATCTATGTTCTAAGTGGGTTTTTTCCCCTGGAGGAAAGGAGAACATTATTAGTTTCTGCATATAGGATGTTTCCACTCCCTCCTGCTGAATTTTAGGGCATCTTATATGCTTGTGTTCTCAATATATGCATTCAGAGAGCATATCTGAGCTTTGGAAATCCATATTATGGCTCTGATTTATGTGATGACAGACATAAGAGCCCTGAAATCAGTGTGGCTCTGGATGGTTACCATGGTTCTTCTGTGAAGCCGGGATGGAAGGATCTGCTTCTATGTTAATACCTAAAAAGAAACAAAGGGGATTAGATTTCACGTTCTAGAAAGAATCAATGTAATTTTCATCGTCCTGCCCTACTCTCCATCATCCTAAAATGTAAAGAAGGCTACTTCCTGAAAATGTCAAGTGTCAGTGGACATCCATGTTAAATATATATATATACACATATATACATACACACACACATACATATAAATAGCCTGGCTGTGAACACTCTTTTAATGGTACAGGAGAGAGGTGCTGTTGGAGAGATGTACTCCTGTAGGTTTAAACATTATGTTAGCCACACCTGCTCTAAACAGGGTTAATAGACATCTTCCATCAAAGGCCAGAAGAACCCTTTCTCTTCTTTTCAGTGAAATGTAAATCAACTCCACTGCAATTAAACTGTGTTAGTGTTAGGCCTCCACAATTGTTGGTACCTGGTTGCTAACCACTGTTTGCAGCAATGCATAGTTATTAGACAGATTTTTTTCAGGTTTTAGACAAAGCTTTAAAAGGAAGGGCAGAGGAAAACACAGTACTTGGGAAGAGGAGGAGAGGGTGTGGGTAGTCACAGCACTGAACTGCAGAAGAACTGTATTTCACAGTAACCGTGCTGCTGTTTGTTCTTGGAAAAAATCACTCATTGTTCGCTTATCCCTGCACTGCTCTGAAGAATCTACAAAAATCCCCGAAAAAACCTGAGAAAACAAACCCAAGGAAACACTAGAACATGAATACAAGAGCAGAATGTAATTGTACAGGGAGATTCTACACTGAACTGAAACATTCATGTTTTGATCATTGAGAACAAATGAAGTACAATGCTGGTCTGTTCCCCTTCTCTTCTTATGTCTCCATTTTGTTTTACTTTGCTTAGCTTAGATTTTTTTTCCTTTTTGGAGTCCTGCAGGGAGAAAAGAAGGAGTCTTTGTTTTAAAAACTCTGAAACCAACAGTGGCCCATTGATCATAATTAAGTCTAAAATAATACGCTTTTGCTGACCTGTTTGTATTGAATCCAAAAAATTGTATGTTATACCTGTAGTTTTGATCTGCCCCCAGATCCAGTTTCTTCTCCTTGAGCTTCTGGTTGTGGGACAGTAAGCCCAAATAAACCTCTGTGTTTTCAGGGCTGTATTTCCTCTTCTGTATGAAACCAAATTTTTCATAATCAGGTGTTCTCTTCGGCACATTTCTTTGACAGATGCCTGTCCCCATAACAACCATCTCTGTTGTCAGTAAGTTCTTCACACCATGAAAGGACACACAGGACAGCAGTAGTCTTCACAGCAACACTGGAGAATTGCATACAAATTTCAAGAAATCTTAACATGATGTGCATGGGCCCAGTTCAGAACCTCCTGAAGTCCATATGAAACTGCTGATTTCAACGATCACTCATGTCTTCAGGGGCTGCTTCTGACTTTTTGAATTCAGATTTTTAACATAACAAACTATAGAGGCTTAACCCTGTGCACCCCTGGAAGTCTAGTATACTCTAATGAGTAATTTTGCTGATGATTAGTCACATAATAGGTATGCTTTAGGAGAATAGCGGAGAGATTCACAAAAATATGTATTTGGGCATAATTTCCTATGAATGAGGAGTGTTAGATGCTATGGACCTGCTTATGCCAATTCTCAGTCTTGGTCTTTAGAGACCCCAAACATGCATATGCAGGCAGCATGGATAGCCTGATCCTGCTCCTAAGGATGCGTGCATAGGGAAAAATCCTTCAAGGCTCTCCCAGCACGTGTCTCCCACACTGCTGATGTGACTCACTAAGCCCACTGGCTTGGAGCTCGTTACCAGCTCGGATGCACGGGCACAGAACAGAGGGCACAGTCAATCCCCGGAGCCATGGCTCTGCCCGATCACACGGTGCCTCTGGCGGAGAGGCGGGGCTGAAGCCGCAGGCAGCGCTCCCTCAGCGGGGATGGCGGCGGTGCCGGCGCCCCCCGGCGCGGGCCCATGCGCTCGCCTCTGCTGCCCTCCAGAGCCCGGCCGGCGGAACTGTGCCCGCCCGCCCCGGACTGACCGGATCTCACTCTGCATTCACCGCGGTGACTCAAATCGTGCGGGCCTGCAGTGGGGCTTTTGTCACTGCGGATGGCGAGAAACTGCTACGGCCGCCCAAGAGTGAAGGAAGCTCTGATTCCCCGGCAAGTCAAACCCCATGAGAGAGTGGCTTTGCTCGCTTATACAGCCTGAGAGCTCACCCACAGCCTGTCCTCAGAGACATTTTCCCAGGTTTTATGTACCAGATCTGCTCATTACCATCTCATATGTTTTTTATTCTGCTTTTTTCTTACCCCCCCTTTTTTTTTTGTTTCTTTCAGGGTTGTATAAAAAATTAAACTCTAAGGAGTGGCATATTCCTCATATGATCTTCACACAGGTCGTTGAGGATTTTTTGTATGATCGTGTGTCTGGATGAAGTCTGTTTCTTCAAATCTTTTGGCTGCATAAAGGAGCACAGTGTTACAACTAACCTCAAATGAAGTCTGTATTTAACATCAGCCATTTGGGGTGTTCCAGTGCAGCCTGTTACAGACACAAAATACTTTGGCTGGAGGCTGATGCATCACAGAATCACTGAATCATAGAATGTTAAGGGGTTGGAAAGGATATTAAAGGTCATCTAGTCCCAACCCTCCACCTCCCTAAGAGCAGGAACACCTCACACTAGACAGCGTGACATAATCCAGGCAGTAAAGAATTTCTTTGTTAGGTAAACTGGTGGTGTTAGGTCCATCAAAGGAGGCATCACAGAGGGCATTTCTTAAACAAACGGTTTATTTCACCAAGCCGCTTGGTTTGCCAAAGCCGCTTGGTTTGCGTAACACAGCAGCGGCTCACACTGGGAACTGGCCGGGTCCATGGACAGGGCACTGTATCTATAGGGGTGCCATCGAGGGCTCAGTCCCCAGGCATTGCCTGACTTCAGCGGAGCGCACTCTGAACCCCTTCACCAGGGCCCGCTGGGCGGGTGTGTGAGGCTGATGGTGTGGATGTCTCGCCGCTCTTCGTCCTGCAGCGACCTCAAGCAGGACAGGGCCCGCCGCCAGAACACAAAATGGCGGCTGCCAGGGCTCAAAATGGCCGCGGCGCAGCCTCCCTCGTGACCCGGAGCCAGGCCCCGTGCGCGGCGCCGTGCGCGGCGGGCCCGCCGGCCCAGTCACGTGACGCGCCGGCCGAGCCAATCGCCGCGCGCCGTGGCGGTGCGTGCAGCGCGCGGGTCCCGCCTCGCCTCGTTGTGGTGGAGGGCGCCATTGGGAGCCGCCGGAGCCGCCGCCACCTTCCCGCCAGCAGCGCCCGCCGCCGCCGCCATGGACTACGGGGAAGGTGAGGGCGCTCCCCCGCTGCACGGGCAGGGCCCGGCCGCCGCCGCCGCTGCCGCCGCGGGGCCCGGCCGTAACTCAAAATGGCAGCGGCCGCTTTGTTACGCGCAGGACGGAGCCCCCCTCACCCACGTCCTCGTCCTCCTCCCCCGCCGCCACTGCCGGCCTGGGGGAGCTGCGGCGGCGGCCGGCGGCGGGAGGGCAGCGCGGGAGGAGGGCCCTCCCCGGGGGCGGCGCGGGCGGGCGGGCAGCGCGGGCGGGGGCGGCGCTCCGCGGGCAGCTCGGCGCCCTGGGGGCGCGGGGCGAGCGGGGGGCGAGGGGGCGGCGGCGGGCGGGGGGCGTGGGCAGAGCCGGGGGGAGCTCGGGCGAGCTCTTGAGGGGGTCGTGTCAGGAGCCTGGAGATCCGACAGGAGAGAGAGCCGCCTCTTGGTGCGGCTCCCTGTCTCTCACCTCCAGCTCTTGCTAAGCACTAAGTCATTCTCACTGACCCATCCTCTCCAGCTGAAGACAGAGATTGGAGATTCCCAGATACCCCCATGCATTGTGGTGTGAACATGCCCAGTGGGTCAGTCTCAGGTATGAGCTATAAATACGTCTAACCTGTAAAAAGCGTTGGGGCTGAACAATCAGTGTTAACAAAAACAAAAAAGGAAACGGGTTTTTTAAAGTGCGTGACATGGTTTAAGTGCTCATGTTGTTTTCTGGAGGAGTTGTAACTGTCTGGGAGTGAGACTTGATTTTCATCTTGGGCATGTCAACATGAACTGCACGTTCCAAATGAAAAATTGTGAGATAAAGGAGTGGGGATGGGGGGGTGGGGTAAAAGTGCAGACTTTTCTTAAGATGATGCTTTTTGTAATATAAACTAGTATATTCTTACAGAGTACTATTTTTGTTGAAAAGAAAGGATATTTTCCTTTTTTATGTAAACTAGAACTTGTAACTGCTTGGGTTTTGCCCCCATAAAGTTTACTTTAACTAACAGTTTGGAAAGGAGTATAGAAAAAGCATGTAAAGCCAACACCAAAAGCTACCTCTTTTTTTTTTTGCACTGTTAAAAATACTATGTAAAAAAAAAAAAGGAGTGCACATAGTTTGATAGGATGATTAAAGGTATGATTTCAGAAAAGACTCAAGAAATGTTTTGACATCTCTTGCCAGCATGCAAGCAGGTGTTAAAAGGATCTTAATATAAAGCTTTACTGATACTGTATCCAAGCTGCGTTTACAGATCCTGTCAAGTAAGTGCTTGCTGTTGCTTCTCTTGACACTCCTGCTGGCTGTTATTTCCATATAACACGTTGAATTACACATGCGTCTTTGATTGCAATGTAATAATTTTGTTACACATTTCTCGAGTCTTAGCTTTTTTCTCCCCAATTATACTATTTTGTGTTTATCTTTTTGCATAGTAAAATTAATAAGTAGTGAATAAATAAATATATTGCCCCGTGTTTTCATCTTCTGTATTGAGTACTAATTAAATATGCCCTTGATTTTTAGAATGAAAGGTTATTCTTAAGTGCTAGTTTAAGTATCTTATTGGAATATTCACTGTAACTACCAGAACTTGCTTTTCTGAGATCTGATTATACAAATATTGAAGTTAATCCAGGCTTATTGTAGGGGAACTAACTAATCAAATGTGTATTGTACAATTAGAATGTTCCTTTCATGTACCTCTGTAATAATAGTTTTCATTGTGTTAATTAAGCATTGTGTTATTTGTAATTATCGCAAAAGTTTAATGATGATGTATGCAGCTTGAAACTTTTACCATGACTGTTTATACACTGTATGTACATGAGCAAGGCATGCATAAAAATTGCTTTACCCAGGTTCTACACAGGGGACTGAAGGCTGTTTTGTGGGGCTCAGAAGTCAGGCAGCACAGGGTGGATGTTGGGAATTCTCATCTTTGCCTAGATTTCATTTGGGCTCTTGGCAAGGTTCTTTCTGTTGGAAACGTTCAGCCAGTGGGAAGCACTTTCAGTTGTATGTCTCATGACTCCTGTAATTGCACCATTGTCCCTTCCTGATGGCTCAGTTTGAGCCCAGAGTTGACAGGTCCTTTGGAATAAATTTTTAGTGTTGTTAGCACAAATATCAGTAAATATTCATGTTAATATTTTAGTTACTGCAGCTGTTGTCCTTTTAGTCTGGAAGGGGGAATGGCCTAATGACAAAGTTGTGTTGCTAACAACCTACACATGGTGTTATGAAAATGTAATGTGCCTGGAAAAATTACTGCTTCCTATTGCACAACAGACCCTTAAGCTTCTGGTTGTCAACATTTAGCTTTTTTAATTTATCATTTATTTTGCAAGGTCTTTCTCATTTATTTAGCCTTTTCATCTGCTTCACGTGGAGCACACTGTTTAAAATGATTTCTTGTCTTTATGCTGTGAATATGATTTCAGTGTTCTCTGCTCTAAAGCTTTTCCTTTTAAATTGAGTTCTTTGTACCAAGAGGTTTTGAGTCTTACCTACTGTTTGTTTACTTTGTAATTCTTTTCCTTTGGAAAATTTGATTTTTCTTTACTGGCTATTGAGATTTATTTTGCATCTATTTTAAAAGCTCTCTCCACCAAATACGACTTCTTTTTTTTTTCTTAATTAATCTGAAGAAATACATATACGTTAACATTTTAATTTTTAAATTAAACTTGTGTTTTAGTATACCATTCTTTTATAAATTTAGAGTTAATATATTATTTTCACCTTTGACATAGCTCTTCTCCCCTCTTTTCAATACAAGTTAAATACAATCTAGAAGTTTAAAACCAGATAGTTCTTTGCAAGTTCTTCTGTTTCCCTGCTTAGGTTCAATGGCTCATTGATCCACAGGGTATTTATGCAAGAAGCTGCAGATGCCAAAACCTGATTTATTCTGTTAATAAATTCTTTGTTTCAGATGCTTTGATAAAACCTTCATCTCTGAGGCTCACTCTCTGTTTTTAAGCTTTAAGAGCAAATATGGACAACTGGTTTTTAATTTCTTTTTAATTCTGTGGTTTTCATAGATACACAGATAAAATATTTCTTCAAAGGTTTCTTTGATAAGCAGTTACTATTTAAACTTAAATGAACTACTACTCTTTTGAATTTTTGGTTTGAGACACTAGGACGCAATTCCTGGTGTTTTTTCTCTAGTGCTTAAATACATGTTCTCTCAGCATGTGAAACAATTTCACATTTAGTCTGCACAGGCATGCAGCTTCTCTATATCTCTACTGGTGGTGACAGTGATTATCATCAGTTACTACACTAAGGTCCTTTCTGTTTTCATTTATCTGAATGAATATTTACTGTTGTCTTGTATGTTTCCCCCTTTTAGGATAAAGCCTGTCTGAAGAACATACTTTGAGAGGGAAGTTTAATACCTGGAGAAATACTGTGCTTGTTAAGTTGAATGCAGTTTCTTTGTCATGCTCTGGGCATGAAGTATAAAATGTAGGAATCTTTGGTGAAGTTTGCAGCTGGTGACTGAAGCAGGAGGGCAGTGGTTGGAATGATAGATTAACTGATCAGCAGTGTGGGACAGTTAATGATATGGTTGGAAGGAGATTATAAGATCACCTTCAGTAGATCAGGTCAGAAGTGTGTATCCTACCTCACCAATGTCCTGTATGTCACTCTCTGTTTGGAGGCAGGGAACAAATTGTACAAGTACTCCTTTGGTATATTTATATGCCTTCCCTGGTTTGCAGCTTGAGGACTTTCCCAGGCATAGTCTGTGTTTGACATGCTGTGAATTTCTTGTCAGTTGATTTATCCAATTTCTGTCTTAAATCCCTGTTAATCATTAGTAACTTACTACTTGTAACTTGGTTCTGGGACTTGTATGTCTGTTTTGTGAAAAGTGACTTGGATCCTTCTTTAGATTGTTACTTGTAAATTTCATTTGCTCCCTCCAGTTTCTTGTAGTAAATCATTCAAGTGATGAAATCATCATCCCTCTTCGTGTCTTTGTACCTTTTGTATCCTGTGTTAACCATTTTCAAATGTGAGTCTGTTATAATGTAGGTAAATGCAGGGCAGTGAGTCTGGAAAGGGATGAATGAATTGTTCACTGTCAGGGAGGAGATGGTGGTGGTGTCCTGAAGGCAGGGGTTTGAGGGTTTGAGGATTTAGGGACTGCTATAGCTCTACAGTAAGACTGCTGATGTTATATAACATGAATTGATTAAGGAGTGTTAAACAAGTGTGGATGTCAGAAGTTATCCTGTGATTGTAAATTGTATTTTAGTGTTTGCTTTCATGCTAAAAATTTTAGACTAAAATACGTATTTAAAAATGATGCTTTTTAAACCATTTTTGGGAAGAGTTCTTTACATATGAAAGTTTTTGTGTTTTTCCAATACTGAACTGCTGGCATATGCATAACATTGGTCCCTACTTCCTGTGCTGTAGTAGAATTGCATTGCAGTGGCAGAGATCTTGATAGAGTGTTGTGTTCTTCCTTGTTGGATGACTTGATTCAGTTCTCGACTCTTAACCTCACTGATTTTTGTGCCATCTTAGGGCCTATGGATAATAGGGAGCCAGTGAAACTAAGGTAAATTATTGGGTGCTTTCAGGTCAGGAATATCAGTTTTCAGAATGTCAGTGTCTTTTGATTGATTTGAAGTTGTCCTGTATTAAAAAAACTTAACAACCTGGATCTGAGATTAAATTATCCCATGGTCAATTTTAATTTCTGTGCAACTGAGTTTATTTTCTTGACTATCTTCTCTTCTTGCTGTTCTGCATCTTTATGCATACAGTCTTGAGGATAATGTATTGGATTAGGTGGCAGATGATTCAGAAGCACCAGAGAGGAGCATTAGATGTTTTTATTAGAAGCCTCATCAGTTTCTTTTTGCAGTAACTCTTTGCAATTTAAGTTGATGATGGGTGGTGCTACATTATTAGTATTTTGAAATGGTTTTTTTATGCTTTGGTTTTTGAATCTTTCCTCAATGTTCAGAATATGAAAAGATAGAGTGTGACTTCTGTGTTAGAAGTTTTTTTTTCTTTTCCCAGAAGTATCATCTTTAATTTTTGTAGAAAGTACCTGTGATCATTAGAATAAAAATCAGCAGTAGGTCTTTGTGTGTTGGAGTCTCTGTTCAGGCATGCTAAGAATATCTGTGTAAAAGTGATACAGTCATCTTAATATAATTTGCAGAATTTTCATTGTTGACAGATACAAGAAAGTAAATGACAGTGACTTGGTGCTAACAAGAACTAGGTACAAATGGGATATAATTTATATATATATTTTCAGCACTACAGTTATTTTCATGAGATGAATGCCCAGAGAGTTACTGTATTTCTTTAAATAGGACAACTTCTTATGACTTCAGGGGAGCTAATTGTCCTGGAAAAGTCAGTGGTTTATATGTGGAGATACTGAAATGTATAAAATACTCTCTCTTGTCAGATTAAACAGCTACTTAGTTTTATTTTTATCCTTCCTTTGTTCATTGTGTATTCCTTCTCTGTGTTACTTTTCCTGTGAATCTTGACTTGCCAGGTTTTCTTGGTATTACCCAAACCTTGGTGTTGGGAAGCAGTTTTGGTCTCCAGAATGCCACTGAGGTGCAGATTGTGTACATTATAGGAAGACAGTGGATCATAGTTGTTATACAGATCTGCAGCATTGTTTTAGTGCTTTGAATTTGAGTGATTATTTGCCCAGAATTTTTACACAAACCTTCCTGTGCTGAGGAGGAAGTTGGTTCTTTTGCCAGATTTCATTGCAGGATACTGAGATGAAGATGTCATGAAGTGGCATCAGTTTGTGAAATGCCAGCACCTTAGCACAGTTAGTGGGCTGCAGCTCAGTGCTGATTTGGGTTGATTTTCGTTTGGCTAGATGTCAGGAAGTTCTTTTGTTTGACTCTAGCCTATATACAGAGCCTGCATTGCAGCATGACAGCTTGTAACCTTGACCCAGAGTCTCTCAGTGAGAGTGAAGGTTTCTTGGAGCATTGGATAGAGAGAGCCTCTGAGCTCTTTGTATTATGAGAGGGTTGGAAGTGGTCATAATTCTCTGCAACTTCAGACATATTCTACATCAGCTATCTTCATTTAATTCGCTTAATTTATGATGATTCCAGCTGATGGAACAATTATCCTGAGTTACTTACTATTGGAAAAAATGAGGAGCTTATTCCAGTCAAGAGGTGCTCAGATGATGACAAAGACACGTGGCTTCTCTAATCACAGTGTCAAAATTGGTTTGCAACTGTCAATTCTGTATTTTGTTTGTAAGCACCGTGGCAATGATTAAACCTCTTACTTAAGAATTTAAGCTAGATTACTTAATAAGAATTCTCACTTGCTTTCTTTATAAACATTTTTCTGCTCTTTTTTTAGACATGGACCGGGATTATGGGCATGGAGGCTATGGTGGCCCACGATCCATGGACTCTTACCTTAACCAATCCTATGGGATGGAGAGTCATGGAGGTGGAGGCGGAGGAGGTGGTGGTGGTGGTAACAGGTAAAATAATCCTTCAGTTGTCCCAAGAATCGATCCAATACAATTTAAGTTTAAATCATTCTTCTAACTTAAGTGTTCCTGAGGCATGTTGTTATGATTTTGTATGAACCCTTTCATTCTAAGTCTTCATGTTTGATAAATACTGGCAAATACTAAACTGTAAGTGCTAGATCTTGTAATAATCAGCATTTTTGTAGAAAAGTTTGACAGTGGAACAGTGCGTCTGAAAGAAAATAGCAAAAGTTTTGTTTTTCAGTATTGTCTAGCAATTTGCAGCTGATTGGCCTGACACACCATTTCTGACATTGCAGACTAGACCTAATTGGTTTAGTGTCTTAGACTGAATCTATCAACATTCCGTTTTCAAGGAACATTTAGGATATGTGTTCTTTGGTTTAAATGTGCAGTGCTCAAGTGGTCTTGGTATTGAATCTGAAAGTCATGTCCAGATTATTTCATTGGAAGGTACTGATTACACTTGAAACTGTGTGCATGTTCTGTGCTGCTTTGTAAGATGTAATAGTCTAAAACTAAAAATTCTCATGCAGTGGTCTGAAAGTTGTGTATTTAATGCTAGGGTACTATTTGCTCTTTCAGATGAAAACAATAGGGAGCAGCTGATTTGATTTAGGTCTTCAAATTGCATTCAAGAAGCATGCTTTTCAGAGTAGTGATTCTATCTTGGAGGAGATAAAATGCGAAGAAAACTTAGATAATCTGATGGTTTTCTTGTGTGCATCCTTGAATTTTTGTCTGGCTGTTGCCAGATTATTGTGTGGTTCCTGTCTGTAGTCACTGTGGTGCCACTGGGGAAGGACGCTACTAAAGAGGGAGGCTGGAGAAGTGTTGTGTCTTGCTGCTCGGTTCTGTTAAGCATTTTAGTGAAGTATGACTTGTTTAATAATGACTGTTAATATTGATTTACAAGTCTGAGCAGAGATTGAGGAATGAGCCGTACCTACCATACAGTAATCTGCATATGATGGAGGTTGAATGACTTCTTGGACACAAAAATGTCGCTTGCTACGTAACCTGATGTTATGCATGGACTTTTTCTAGTGTCATTTTCTGTGTATCTCTGAGTCTTCTGAGATGAACAGATTTTAAAATGAAGGCATTCAGTTTGCTGTAGATACAGTTAGTAAGTTGAGTCTCTTGTAGGTTGTATTGTATCAGTTAGGGGATTGTCTTTCCCACCTGCTCAGTCACCCTGTTATAACCCTGCAGGGACACTAATGTGTTTCCCTTCCAAGCAGTTACAGATATTGATTTCTAGCCTGACACTGCCCATGTCCCAGGCAAAGCAAACTCTTGATAAATGGCTGAAGATTGTAGCTCCTTGTTGCTTTACTCTGACATTCCAAGGACTCTTTGTGTGTCCGCTGTGCATGCGTTGGGGAGACTTTCAGAATCTTGAGTTGCTAGACCTAATGGTCTGCAAGTGAAAGCTGGATACACTGAAGACCATGAACTTCTTTGAATGTGAGACTGAATTTTACAGGGAAAAAATTTCAGAAAGAAAAGATGTGAACAGAAGAGCATATGTATTTTTCCTTTAAAATGAGAACTGTGGGATACTTGGAACTCACAACTGTACCACTAAAAAAGCCAAAACATTTTTTTTTCTTGGTTCAGAACTAAGCTGCCTCTTAACTGCTGTTTAACTGTTAGACTGTGAGGGTATGATTTTGAAGAAAGGGGAGTTTGACTAGGCTTTGAATGTCTGCAGGTGATTATTTTTGTGAGACTAGGGCTGGGCTCCAATAATGTTTTAGTAAATAAATGTTGCTGAAAATTTAAGTAAACAAAGTTCAGGTATACTGAACTTTAGAATTGTTTGTAGCAAAATGGCTCAGATAGCTTTCTGTCTGGTCATAGTGTGAATTGCCCAGCCCTAATCAAGATTAATCAATAACACAACTGTACAGATCAGTATAGTAATAAATTGATTTTAGTTGATAAATGTCAACTGCTAACTTGTCTTTTGAAATGTATAACATTAGTAAGCTTACTTTTTTTTCTCCTCACTGTGCAACTTTTCCAGGTTTGGACCTTATGAGTCTTACGACTCCGGGTCTTCTCTGGGTGGGCGAGATCTGTACAGATCTGGCTATGGTTATAATGAACCCGAACAAAGCCGCTTCGGAGGTAGTTATGGTGGTCGATTTGACAACTCCTACCGGAATAGCCTTGACTCTTTCGGAGGTAGAAACCAGGGCGGGTCTAGCTGGGAAGCACCTTACTCCCGTTCAAAATTGAGGCCTGGGTTTATGGAGGACAGAGGAAGAGAGAGTTACTCTTCCTACAGCAGTTTTTCTTCACCCCATATGAAGCCTGCACCTGTAGGCTCTCGGGGGAGAGGAACGCCTGCTTATCCTGAAAGTGGATTTGGAAGCAGAAACTATGATGCTTTTGGAGGACCATCAACAGGCAGAGGCCGAGGCCGAGGAGTAAGTACAGAATCTTTTCAGATTCTTTTCACTAGACACTCTTTTAAACCCTTTCAAGACCACTGCTTTAAAATGAATGCACTGTTCAGTACAGTGTGGGGGTTTTGTCCAAGCAAATGATCATGGTTGACAATGTTGTTTATCCCTTTGAAGCTGTCTTCAAGTAGAACCCAGTCCCTCTTTCTGCTGAAAGTATTGAGTAATAGACTAGTTGATAAGGTTTGTTAAATCTCTCCTTTTGTTTGAAAGGTGAAGATAAAAGTAGTAGGTTTGGTCTAAAAGGGATTAAAAGGACTTTCGTTTTTCCTTGTAAACACTAGCATCTCTGCTGCTGGTGGGGAAATTTTTGAATATTGTGAAAGTTGAATTCAAAGTCTTTTGAAGTTTTGAGTAGGTTAAAGGTGCAATGTATAAGCAAAAAATAAAACCCAGGTTGTGAACGCTAGAGCAGTTTTTGGTTCATGTAAAGGAAAAAGTTGAGCTAATTCTTTAATATGTTGAGTATGGTTTATCAAACATCAAGTCTTCTTTTAAACTTAATTCTTACTCTGACTTGTTTACTGGAAGGGTGATGGGGAGGAAATGGCAAAGGTGAGTGGTTAGCAGTTACAGTGATTTTTTTCTCAGAATTAAAGCATGGTTAAAGGGGCATCATCAACTTGAAATCAGGTCCTTTCACAGAACTGAAATAATTTCTACACAGTGTGCCTAGTCCTCTTACTTGTATTCGTTTTGAAGACTTAAGTTCTAAGTGCCTCTCAGCAGATTCCTTTCCAGTATGGGATGTAAAAAGTGTATGTCCTAGAAACAGCATGATTAATTGTATGCAAAAGAGTGATCAGTTTGAGGAAGTAATGCTTAATGTTAAGTGACTTGGGGGAAAGAATAAAAAAACCCCAAACCTGACAGAAATACTAACTTTGAGTTGATGGTGTCCCTTTGTCTTGGTTTTATAATCCCAATTTCAATTTTTTTCTTAAGCACAAAATATTCAGTGAACACCTTCCTGCCTGTGCCTCTAGGTGTAACTTATCTTTTAAAATTCCTGAGCGTGCTGTGTTTCTTTGGGAAGTGATTCTTTAAGCTTAAACTATACAGCTTGAAGTGTAGAGGAAAATTATTTTTTACTGGGTCTTTTATATGCTTAACATGCGTGGTGGTTTTGTTCCAGAAAGTCTACTTTGCAGCATTCTTGAGTATTGTAGTTGCCATATTCAACTTTTAGCTCAGATTTGCACATGGCTGTTAGGTAGCATGTAGCATGGTATGAGAAAAAGATTCTCATCTTCATTTCTCTGCTTGTGAAGCTGAAAATGTTACATTCTTAAGCCTTTATGCTATTCTTTCAGAACTCCTTTAGATCTGAAAGCTTTGTGCAGAGTTACAACTGAGTTCTTTTTTCATTTGCTTTTGAAATTTATCCTTTTAGTCTTTTCTGTAATAAAGGAGAATGTAAAGGCTAGACTACTTACCAGATGTAAAATGCATTGCACCTTTAATAGGTAGATTATCTGTTTCAAAAAACCCGAACTTGAAATTATCCAGTGTGTACTTCATGTCAAATTTGTGTCTGATGTAAATGTACATGCTAGGCCGTCTACAGCTATCTCAGCTAAATAAATTAACATGGACATACTGTGCATGGACTTCTGACTAAGGAAAGTGCCTGTTTTGGTACATTCTGTCTGTCATTAAAAATCTGCTTTAAAAAAATCATGCTTTTCTTAAAGGTTTTGAATTTATTTTTATGTTCTTTTGACAGTGTAATACTAATTCTCTTCTCATGGAAAGAGATATATTTCTGCTTATCCAAGTCACTCATCCAGTCTATGGGCTCTCTTCTGCCCTTTATTAATCAAGTAATTAAGTTAATATTAAGAAGTATGTTTGCACTTTTGAAAATATTACAGCTACTTAAATTCCCCTCTTCAGATTACTCATTTATTCTGTGTCTTCAGAGAGGTAACTTTCATATATACGAGTATCCACAAATGACTCTGTGTAATTTTAGAAATAGTGGAAAGGTTTAGTCTTTCAATGGAATTTTCATTCCTATTGCTGCATTGTTTTTGTATCACTCTCTCCAGGCCCAGCTTAAAAATTCTGCTTTTTATTGAATTGGAAGATACTGGAAAGATAGATAAAAGAAAGAATGAGCTTCCTTCAATTAATCAGTATTCCACAGTGGGCAACCTTCTTCACTCAGTTTTCAGATCACTACTATATAATTTTGCATAAGATGCAAAGCAAGGCAACTTTTTTGTTAAAGCCATTATTTTTTTAATTTTTTTTTTTTGAGGCAGATGGAATTCATTGTCTAGAGAATCTGAAGAGAGGAGCCAAGATGTTAGGCTGAGATATGACAGATATGTTCATTGCCTGGACAATGGTTCTGAATAAGCAGAAACACAGTTTATACATAAGTATTAGTTCTACTGGACAAACACCACAAAGCCATTGCACAAACAAACATCAGACCAGGAACTTAAGTTTCCTCCTACATTTTGCTCTAGAGCACAGATTTTAGTTAAGGTCACAGTCATACTGTACCAAGTAGCTGTTTTGTTGACATTGCTTTCATATACTAATACCTTTCTCTTGATTTCACAAATTTGCAGCATATGGGAGACTTTGGCGGAATGCACAGACCTGGAATTGTCGTTGACTATCATAACAAACCCAGTCCTGCAGCAGTTGCTGCAAGAGGAATAAAAAGAAAAATGATACCACAGCCATATAACAAACCTGGTGGGACATTTATCAAGAAACCCAAAATGACAAAGCCTATCTTGAAGCTGAGCCAGAAAAAGTCACCTAGTAAGTAGCAAGTGTCAAAATTTTTAAGTTAAAATGAGTGATTTTTTAATTCATTAAAAATTGCTTAGTTTAAGTATTCAGGAAGAGGACTGTATGTGCTGTTTTGTAATTCTTTGTTTTCTACCTTTCAAGTAGTCCACAGTGGATTTTAGGAATTTACATATCTGACTTTCCTACTGCAAAGATAATTTGCTAAGTGATTCTGAATATTTTGATGTGCTCAGATAGGTACCATTGAAGACTATCACATTGAGACTTTATGATGATACTTCCTGGAGGCAAATTTTCACCACTAAAAATAATGTCAGAGCTCAGGTTGTCTGAAGAGACAATGCCTGACAAATACTAAAATGTGCTCTTGCATGAGCCTGGGCCCTGCTGTCCACATTCTTTGGATATAAAAAGCAGCGCATCAGCTGCTGTGCAGTTAAAATAAAGATACAAGGCGTGGGTGGAGAGGAGAGGGAAAAGGAGGGAAACTGCAAAAATGGCAAAAACTGTTACATAATAATTTATGAGAGGCAGAAAGAGATTGCTCCCACTTGTAAATGAAATGCTGTAATGACAAGAGGAACTGTAAATTACATAGATAAACATAATACAAACTGCAAATTGTATTAGTGATGTTTGGTTTCTTTAACTTCCATAAAGATATTCTACAACTCTAATAATAAAATTTTATATTGCAGTCAAAGTTGGAGAAAAAAGCCACCAGTGAGGTTTAAATAAAGTACTTGCTTTGAGGAAATGCAAACTCGAGTATTATATCTTGGGAACAGTGTGTACAGCAGTCAGATTTTAGTTTTTATGCTTGTGATTTCCTAGTAATTTTGATGTGCAGTGTTTTATGTAGTTTGGTTTTAAATGACCCATGAAAATAGTTTAAAGTTGATGTAGCTCACAGCTTGCAAGGCAAATGCACAGACTTGGCAGAGACTTTGAGGCATAAATTCTGTTTTTGATTTCATTATTCTGGTTACATTATTTTGTATTACATAACTGTTCCCTTAACTGTAATGTCAAGAGTACTGTACCAATTCCAGGAACTGGCTGTATAGAACACACTCCTCTGCCTTTTGTATAGGGAGCTTTATTGGTGGTCTCATCAGCTTTGTTGTTAGGAAAAGGGTCTCTAAAATTCGAGTTCTTTCAGTACTTTTGTACATTCTCCTTTCCAAGCTACATTCAGGCATAATGCTTCTAATTTATTATTTCGTCCCCTCTGCTGATTTCCCAATCCAGTGACCAATACATAATATTTGGGTCATTTTAGGAAATGGGATATATCTAGTACCTGCAAGAATGCAGCCTGTCCTGTGGCTCTGAGATTAGGGGGAAGAAAATGTTGGGTAGTTTAACACAGTTTCTGAAACTTGAACTGAAAGACCTAAGCAGTATCATGCAGTTGAAAACTAAAATGTGCAGTTGGTATCTATTGTATGAATGAAAATATATCTCAAAATACTGTTATCCTTTCAACCTTGAAATTCTTGTTTTGGAATTAGATACGGGTGATTGCTTCTAAAAGTGTTTAGTTTGTATTTCTAGGGGTAGCTGATTTTACATTATTATTAAACTATGATAAATTGTAGATGTAGACAGTCTTCCCTGCATAACAAGCTGATTTTTTTTTCCTAAATATCTTATTGTCTTAAAATGAATTGTCAGTGACAGCACTTTTGCATTGTTTCTCATTTTATGTTAATAGACACGAAGACATCTTACCAGGATTCCACTGTAGAGGTAAAGATTCCCAGAACTGGAAAATGTTTTGATTCTTTGAGAAGTTTGCATAGCATACCTGAAGACACACAATTCTTAAACTAGAGTTACCAAATTGAACATTAAACTAGATAAGTTTTTCTGAACATGATTTTAGGTGTTTTATCTAAAGCTGTCTTGTTTTGGTGGCAGCTGATTTTGAGTGAAAGATGTAGCTTGTGCAGATAGCCTGGAAAGTGAATTTTAAGGCGTATTGGTAGACCCTACCTGTTCATGTAATGCACAAGAGCAATATGAACACTTCTCATGTTGCCATGGGTAGACAGCTTGAGCTCATGCAGCTGTGACTGCTTGGGTGGGTACAAGGGAGATCACTAAACAGAAGTGAGGAGGAATGGCTAAGTCATAAGACACATCAAGGAGAGAGGGTAAATAAAAAAGAATCAGTGTTAAAAGGTATTCTCTGGTAGGGTGGGAAGATTGGTCCCTTCCTTCAGACAGATCAGTTGCAACACTATTTGAGAATGTTAGTAGTAAGCTAAGCATGTGTCTATGTATATCCTGGTTTAATATTGCAGGACTGGAATGGCATTTCCCTTCTTGTTGAGTGAGGGTATTAACACCTTCTCAACTAAGTAAAAGTCTGGATTGGAAGTCAAAATATTTGTATAGGAAACTATTTTGATTGTGAAGATAATTTAGTAAGGCATTATGGAGGAATGCAGAGCTAGAAATGTTTGTACATGGATTTCCACAAGATATTCACTTTCTTTTGTTGTCATATTTAAAAAATAGCAAGTAACAGATCATTGGAAATAATGTAAATTACACTGCCTTTCTGGATTTAGAATGGCTTTTTTAATTTATGGATTTGACTTTTATTAGGAAATTGAAGTTGATACAAGTGGTGCAGTTGTTATATATGAAGACTTCACAAGAGATGCTTATGATCTTGGTTATCAGACTTTTGGAGGTAAGTCAGTTTGCTTTGTCAGGTGAGGTATTGTAGGTATTCTGTTTATGAGACTTTGAGAGATTACATTTTGTAAGCCTGTATTTATGACCTCTAGTAGTTATTTGGTAGCATGGCTGCCAAGAGTTTAAAAATTTAGACTGTGGAAATATGATTGTTTGTAATACCCATCTATTACTTGTTTGGTTTTTTCATGCTTACTGTGTCTCTGCTCTCTGATCATTTCAGTATGTTGCTGTTTGCCTTTTTTTTTTTTTATTTTTGTGAAAAAAAAGTGGTTTTCTTTACCCGCTACCATTCCATTGCATTGAATGTTGTTCATCCCACTGGTTCCTCACCCATATCCTATTATTTATCCCACTAGCTGATCAACCTCATCCTTAAACCCTAGGTGAGTCACTTTTAATAAAGTGGATTCAGGTATCCTGGAGAGCTGCTATCAGGAATGCGGGGTCAGTTTCATGTACAGTTTTAATGAAGCAGGTTTATTATTAGTTTACAAAAGTCAGTTCAAGTGTGTATGAACTGTAGTGATTCCAGACATATATAAAAAGAAATCCTGAAATTACTTTTAGTCCCCCTTTCCTTGTATTCTGCCCTATTGCATATGGCATAGTCTCATTTGAGGGCAAGGAGGGCTGGAAGTTTGCAGCCAAATGAGTGTTTCTTTTCTTGAAGTAATAGTAAATATCTTGAGTGTATTTTTAAACTCTGTGAGTTTCTTTTTGTTTTAAAAGTTTGCATAAGTGCACTGAAGGAAAGAGGGAGTTGTTAGTTTATGTATAAATTCAGGTCTCTATTCCCCAGCTTCTCACAGGACAGGCACTTCAGTTTATGAGCTTGAGGGTCAAAGTAGAGGCCATTTCACAGCACAGAATATGATACCAGATGGTTATTACAGCAGTAAAACAAGTGGTCCTTTGAATATTTCTAGGGTTAGTGGTAATGCACTAAATGAAATTTAAATCCTGAGATCAGTATGGGAATTTCTTCTATGGGTAGGTAGATGTTTTTTTGTTTTCAATTTGATTTTTTTCTCCTCTCTGGATGACAGTAAATTTTGAAACTCTTTGCTACAAAATGGTAGACCTTGGGATAATCAGGAGCTGTTAGTCTAGAAGATTTTTTTAGTATTCAGTGACACTTCTTGATCCACAGTATGTTTTGCCATCTTGGTGTTTGTGCATGATGCTGTTGTACGTTCCTTTCTGTTGCTGTTTGGATGGAGGTAGATTTCCTGGAGGCTGACCTCTCTTCAAAGGTTGATCTGTAAAAGAAAACGAAGTGGTCCTCTTCTTTTTGGTCTAAAACTACCCACTGGATAATATTGTAATTGTTTCTCTTTGTCCAAAGAGTACTAAAGCAGACATAGGAAAGACAAACATAAGTGCACTTATGCAAAAAGTTAATGTCCTTGGAAGTCTTAAATGTTGTAGAACTAAATTCTATTCATTTACTCATTGACACTTTTACTTACATGCTAGGTAGTAATTTAATCAAGTTCCTCTCTGAAGGTCTGCTTGGGTACTTTGTGTGGTAAATCTTTCTGTCCTTGTCTCTCCCTCCTTCCTGCCTCCATTAACTAGTTTATTTCTTTGGCTGAAAATCTTTGGAATATTTTTCTGTGAAACCAAGTGAAGTCTAGTGGGTAAAAATAATAAAGTTGTTGAATAATAAGTTCTTGAATATTTGGTACCATATCTTGAAGCAACACTGTCTTGTCTCATTTATGAGAATATTTGCTTTCATTTTTGAGAACTGCCTTCTCAGTAGAAGAGACAGCCTTTAGATAGTTTCCTTTTTTGTAAGGGGACTCTAGCAGTGGTGTTTTAAAAGCATGGGAGAGTTTTAAACTGTGTTTTTCTCTGTGTGTTTCCAGTTACCTTTTTCTGGTCACATACTTGAAGAGGCCTTTAATAGCTAGGCACAACAGGGAAGGAGTTGCTTTAACTCAGAATTTCTTATATGATTGTAAACTAGAGTGTAAAACCTTAGCTGCAAAGTTGAAAGCAAGTGCTTAAATTGGTTGTCTCTAGAGGAGGACAATGAAGCAAAACTTTCAGAACATTTAAGAAAGCCATCCAACTATGTTGTTACAGGGTCTTTCTCTGCATTTTGAAGTGTTTGTGGAGGAGATAGGTACTTCTGCTGTTTGTTTGTTTTGAATTTGGTTTTTAATCCTTCAATTGTATGTTAAGATGGCAAAGGAGAAGCTAAAAGTGAGGAAGAAGAGAAGCGGCGGATTGAGGCCAGAAGAGAGAAGCAAAGGCGCAGAAGAGAAAAAAACAGTGAAAAATATGGTGATGGATACAGGTTTGTGCTCTAACTTCTGTGATGTGTACAGTGTTTTTCTTGCCCTTAATGCCTCTCTAAGAACATGGTTTTTTTCCTTTGGACTGATATTAGGAAAATAAAATGCAAGAAAGAAATTATGGAAAAAACCCACTTCCTTCCACCCCCCGCTCCTCAGCAAAAGCAAAAAGCTAACCCAAATAAAGAAAACCTCAAGCCAAAACCTGGCACACAAATTCAGTGGTGTAGCCTGGGTGTTTCAGTTGACCACTGTTGTATCAGAAAATCCACAATTTACTAACCCCTTTTCCCCCCACAAGTGCATCAGTGCACTCTTCAGAAGCAGATTAGAATGGTACTGCTTTTGAAGTATATGTTAATGTTGACTTAAAAAGCTGTTAGAAATTGGTTTTATTTCTGTTTTATATGTGTGTGTGTGTGTGTATCTGTGGTCAACTGTTTTGTAGCAAAAATAAGTGCATAGGTTTGTAACTTTCTTAGTCTTGCCCAGTGGCTGCACTTTACAAAACTGTTCAATGTCAGTGCAGTATATGATCCTAGCTAGTGATTAGTGACTGTTCCTCATTGTACTGAGGAGTTTATATTTAAAGATTATATGGTTTATTGTATGGAAAATGAGCTTTAAATGAATTCTTCTAATTACAATTAGGAATTCATGGCCTGGCTGGACTATGATTCCGTGCCTACGAGGTGACAGGAAGTAGAGAACTTCAATAGATGAACTCGCAGAATAATGGGGCTTTTAAATGCCTCGCTTCTGATTTCAGCAGTTCTTGTCTCCTGAATAGATAATTTGTTACTCTGACACTGGCCTAATTTATATTTGATTCATGTAGCACTTACCCTTTGTAATAGAAAAACTCTAGGTTGTTTTTTTTTTCATTTCTTTTTCACTTTTTCACTGCTTCAAAGAATGCTTTTCCTGTTCTCTTTCTGATTGGGTTTGTCAAGTGTCATTGTTTTGAGGAGTTTTAATAGTAATATTTAATATATTTCTCTTGATAGAATGGCATTTACTTGCTCATTTTGCAAGTTTCGAACGTTTGAAGAAAAAGAAATTGAGTCACATCTGGAGAGTGCAGCTCACCAGGAGACATTGGATCATATCCAGAAGCAAACAAAATTTGACAAAGTAGTGATGGAATTTCTTCATGTAAGACAGCTAGTTTTTATCTGTATAATACTTCTACGTAAGAATATAGTTACAATTTACCATTTATTTTCAAAATACACTTTACTTACTGTTAATCATTTTGTAGATGACTTTAGGTGCAGCACATACTACTGCAAGTTCAAGCAAATGAAGCAATTTCAAAGTCTCTAAAGTACTGTTACTTTTACAGTTGAAAGTAGTTCCTTAAGAAGTAATAGCAATTATTTACTCTTTGTTGTAAAGAATTTTCAAAATCTGGGTTAATATTGGAATGTAAACAATTGTACATCACAGGTATTTACAATTTCTTTTCCCTTTGTAGGAGTGTATGGTGAATAAATTCAAGAAGACAGCAATGCGTAAGCAACAGACAAGTAACCAAACAGAGAATTCCCAAGCTGCTGAAAAAGATATAATGGAAGGTGAGTAATTTGGAGCTCTCCTGGTCTGTTTCTCTTTTCATTCTTCTTTAAATTTGATAAAATGCATCAAACCAGTTGGTTTTCACATCTTTTCTGTACCTGGTTGAGATTCCTTGCTTCGTTTCTGATCCCATGTGGAAAGTAAGCCCAGCAGTAGATGGCAGTCCTTGTGTGTTGGGTATCCAGGTAGCCTTATCAGAAGGTGAGAACATCCTGCTGGGTACCTGACAAAAAATTCTGTGGGCTCTGCCACAGTCTCGTTCAGTATAAGGCATGAGGAGTGACAGCAGGTGGATCCAGTAGATATAGAGAGAGTGTAATAAAGCAGTAAGGTGAGAGTGGTCAAATATAAGGACTTGGAAAAGTGCAAGTAGGAGAGTTGCTGTGGTTTGGAGGGACAGTGCCAAAAGGGAAGAGTTGGAGCATTTTTTAGTTACCCAAGATATCTGGAATTTTTTTCCCCTTGACTGTCCTACAGGCATTTTTCTGGAGCAGTTAATGTGTCCCTGCCTTACTGTACCATATCCTCCCCTTCTTTGCTTGAGGGATTTCAGAATATTGGCTAAAACCAAATGAGACATCTTTATTTTCGGCAATAACTATTGCAGTATTACCTAATTTGAACTTAAATACTAAAAACTACTTTAAAATGGATATAGTTAACATCTTAACAATCCCACAAATTCTTTTGTACTTCCCTTAAGTACTGGAGGGCCTTTTTTCTTTTGTGATGAGAATGTTCTATTACCAAGCTAATACTTAAAATTACAAGAGGAGTTGGATTCAATGTGCCTCTTACTGGTGAGGGAGGGCAAAGAAGTAAATTAGATTTTATAAGGGGTAGAGTAAGTGCAGTTACTTCAGTCAAGCTTTGTTTGCTGTATCAAAATGTGTATTTTTAAGGATATTGACTACTGTTGATTAAAAAATCAGTGCTGTTTTTGTACTTTGCCTGGGTCTCGTGTAGTCTGTGAAGAGGTGGAGTGTTGAAGTGAAAAACTTCCTCTTCCAATGTTGCCCACAGAGAGCCTAATTTAGGTGAATATTCCTCAGTGGTTTAGTTTGACATGTTTAACTGAGAGCTCTTAATTTTGGGGTAAAAACCAATCAGGTTACTTTTCCAGTTGCCTAAAGTAACATATTTTGTGTTACTGATTTGTTGCATCTTCTTTGGCAGGGGTTACAGCTGATGACCATATGATGAAAGTTGAGACTGTTCACTGCAGTGCTTGCAGTGTCTATGTTCCTGCATTGCACAGTTCTGTTCAGCAACACTTAAAATCTCCTGATCACACAAAAGGAAAACAGGTAAGATATTTTATATTATTAAAAAATGGTGAAAAGTGTTACAGCTCTTGGTGTAAGTAATTTCTAAGTTCTTGTTGATGTGGCTTGTTCTCTAGAAAGCTGTAATGTCCTTACTGCATTTTGTAAGTTTAACACCTCAGGAAGTAGCCAGCACTTAAGCACCCCAGCTAATGAAATACTGGTGTGCTTAATAGCTGCCAGTAGAAAATCATGGGAAAGTTACTAGAAATCACTTCTTCATTTGATGAGGATGTGCTTTACAGAGTTTAAGTATTGGAAACATTTTGTTATTCAGATTGAAAAGCAAAACATATGAGTTTCTAGCAAGATAGACATACTGTCTCTTTTCTTGGCCATTATCTTTTGAATTTGAAGGCAACTTAGAGCAGTTTAGAATTAGCAGTTGTGTTGTATTTGTCCCTGTTTAAATTCATAGTGATAAACTTTATAGGGCTGGTAGAAGAGTTGAAAGAGTAGCATGAGCATGATAGTAAGCAAGATTGCCAAAGTTACGGGTTTTTTTCATATGAGCTTTTGTGATTGTGGGATGTTGTGGAATGTTCTGAATTGGAGGGGACCATGAGAATGAGCAGGATCACCTTCAACAATATGTTAGACTGTGATGGAGAAGCCTGGATGTTGTCTGTAGATGAGAACAGATAACAGGTTGTAGTCCCTTATATAAGCAAGATCCATCTTTTGATCAAGTTAAAGTAACAAGATGTAAACACAACTAAACCTAATTGGTTAGTTAGTTTGGGCTTATGTACTAAGAACAAGCAGTTCACGCTGTAGTATGTTCATTATTTTATGTACAGAAACTGACCATGAATTCAAATTCATGTGGCAGTTGTTATAGGAATGTGATAATTATTCACTGTCAAATTTGTTTCCTAGGCCTACAGAGAACAAATAAAAAGGGAGAGTGTTCTTACTGCCACCAGCATCTTGAATAATCCTATCGTCAAGGCACGATATGAGCTGTATGTGAAGGTATGATGCAAATGAAAAGAAAATAATTGTTTGCTGTTTTCTCCATGTTGATAGAGTTTAATCTCAGTCCTCTGTCTTTTAGATAGCTCACAGATTTAATGTATTTTTAATGTATTTTGCCAGATAAATAATTTTGCAGCAAAAGTAACTACCTCCAGATTCACCAACTTTTGGTTGTCATTTAAAACTTGTATCTAGGCAATTTTTAATTGGATTCTCTAATAAAAAAAAAACCTTAAAACAAACTTCAGGCAAACATCAGCAGTGTCTTTATATGTAATGTTAACTGCAGAGCACAAAACACAATCTACTTCCGTCTTCACATTTGGAAGCAAAACCTCCAGCATGTGGGTTTGTACTGAAATACAGTGTGCACACTACTCAGCTACTTTTTATTCTTCAAAATGTTTAGGGTTCGTGACAAAAACAAAAGCTTGCAACAGTAGTTGATGAGATGAGAGAATTTAAAAGGCATGGAAGCATATGTTGTAGATACGTGGCCTGAGAAACAGGTGAATTCATTTTAGCAAAATGGAGAGTTTTTTTCTGCTGGGTCACTTACTTTGCTAAGTGACTCTGTAATACTGTTGTTAGCTATTTCTGGATTACCTTTAATTGGTTTATGATTCTGCCTGTACCATAGCAATAAGACTCCTTCAGACAAAGCAATACTGTCTTTTGGAAATATGGCAAGGTATGAGCCAGTGCCCAAGTTAATTGTGATTTAAAATGTCAAATTAGTTGTGTCCTGAAAAATTATGTATGGATGGGTGTGTGAATCAGTTTCAGTCAACTGTTGTGGATCTGTTAAGGAAAGGTTGCAGATGGCCAGATAGCAGAGCCTGGAATATCTGCTGGTGTTTCCAGCCACCTCTTCCCAGTTCCTTTTGCCTGGTGTGCCTTGTCCAATACAGCCCCCTAGCGAGAGACTGGCAAAAGGGAGAATGGAAATTTGCAATTCATCAGTTCAAAAATTGAGGAGAGAAAAATTTGCAAGATTGTCTTCACAAGGAGACCATGATGTTTTCACAATGCCTAGCACTGGTGATTTCTGTAGTGGACTGAACTTAATACACTTTCACCAGGACCCGCTCAAGGAGATGTCTGGCTCCTGGTTGTGCAAATGTTTCATCCTTATTCAAATTTAGAATTAACTGAAACTGAAGTAGTTCAGTTAGCATACTTGGCTTTTTCACAGTGCCATTTCCACTTTCATTGAAAGAGTTTCTTGGGATCCCAGTTTCCCATGTGCATAAAGATGTGGTGTTACTAGTTTTAAATCCAATGTGTTTCGATTTTCTTGCTAAAACCCCACAACTATTAAAAAACTTTATAAAGTAATATAGCATTTCTTAGTGGCTGCCCCTTTCATTCACTGAAATTATGAGTATGATTTTATATTTGAAATAAATATCAAAATGTTTGTTTGCAATCTTCTCCTTCAGGGTGAAAATCCTTTTGAAATTAATGATCAGGCTCAGGAGCAGCAAACGGAAGAAGAAGAAAAAGCTGATGAGCCAGCTGAGGGTGAGGAAGAGGAGGAAGAAGAGGAGGAAGAAACTGAAGAACAAACTGACTTCACTTTAGACCACACTGAAGATAACTAAGTGCAAGAAAATGAAAATAAATTAGTGGGGGCAAACCAGCTTTTTATTTCTGCTCTAAAGTGGCTCAGACTTTTTAATAGTCTCAAATGGATCTGAAGGTTCCCCACAATATGCATGCATTCCATTCCATGGAGAACTTTGTTTATATAATTCCTCTGTGTTTCTGATTTTGTTAAAATGAAATTAAGACTATTTTAGTTGAGCTTTTTATAGAAAACTGACTGTTAAAGCTGATCAAAACATTGTGTTGTATATTTTTTTAAGCATCCTATTTTTTGGTGTGTGTACTGAAAGTTGGATATGATAACTTCTGGTCTAATCAGTTGAAAAGGAGGACGGGTCTGTGGGGTAAATATTTTTAAAGTTTTATGGTGTAAGCTTATAAATATTTACCTCATAGTACAAGATGAGTAACTTCAAAAATTGTGCTGTTGAGTGTGGCTGTTTGGAGGACTGCATTGCACTCTGTATAATAGAGTATGTGTTTATAATATGCCTTGTAGCTTTTTGTGATAAGATGTACCAGTTTGTAGCAATAAAATACATAAGAGGTATTACTGTTTTAAATGTCTGTAGTTTAAGTATTTCAAAAATTTCCCCATGCTGACTACTAAACTGGTTTCAAATTAAATCTTGATTGATACTATCATTGAAGTTTGTAGTTGCATCTTAAGTGACTCATTTATTGCTGAGTTTTTATATATTCAGAGTCCACCTGCCAGGACAGGTAAGTACTTGGGCCCTCATAGTGTGCCTGGGGAAAGTGTGCTCTCTGTGTGTTTACATGTGGTGTACTCTTCTCTATCTTAGGAATTAACAGCATGAGCTGAATAACTTTTTAGGGTCTTGAGTGGAATCAGTAGAGGAGATCTGGTGCCTCTTATCCGAGTAGTCAAATGGTATGGAATGTTTCAGGTGGTGATTCACATTATACATGAGTGGCAGAGTTTTTACTTGCATGATGATACTAATGCTATTTTTTATTTCTGCTGGAAACATCCTGAGGCATTTTTAGTTATTCATAGGACTGAATGGTATTTTTGGTTTATAGTTGTGCTGAAGAGTACATACAACTTGTCTCACATTCTATCTACCTCAATCTTTTTGCTCTGAGAAGTGTTGACAAATGCTACGTGTAGTTTTGTGGTTTTGTTTCCTTTAGGGTTGAACTTGCAAGGTAGCCAGTAGAGTAGTAAGAAATATGGGCACTAATCCTAGCAATTTGCTCACAGGCCATAGTTGCCATATTTGCAAGCTCTTATGTGCATTGCAGCCAAAATGCACTAGGGTTTTTACCTACAATTATTTTTTGCTGCACAGTATAACTCTAGGATGATTAGTATCGTACTTGTGTAATACTTGGTTTGATTTCATGCTGTGTGAAGGATTGAAATCTTGAAACAAGCCTGTAGATTCTCTTGCTTTGGCTTTTCCTGTTTTTGTTACAGTTAAGAATGTGGGAGATATGGAGACTTACCATCTTCATTCCTGTTTACCCTGGATATCTTCCTTGTGGACTCCAGAACATGTATTCCAAACTGTTGCTGTGTCTGTACAGTGAAATCAGTTTTTAGCTTGCTGAATAGAAGCTTTACATTTTCTTCTTGTTGTCTTTTAGACTTTTACAAAAAAAATGAAGCTTTTCTTTAAATGTATTTTTCAGTTTCTAGAATCACAGAATCACAGAATTTTCAAGACTGGAAGAGACCTATAAGATCATCTAGTCCAGCCGATGTTCTAACTGTTCAACTAGATCATGGCAGCAAGTGCCACATCCAGTCTTTTTTTAAATTCTTCAAGGGATGATGCCTCCACCACCTCACTGGGTAAATGATTCCAGTTTCTGACCACTCTTTCTGTGAAGTATTTCCTTCTTACTTCTAACTTACATCTACCTTGACGCAACTTGAGACTGTGTCCTCTTGTTCTATCCATTGTCGCCCGGAGAAAGAGGCCGACCCCCAGCTCACTACAGCCACCCTTCAGGAAGTTGTAGAGAGTGATGAGGTCACCCCTTAGTCTCCTTTTCTCCAGGCTGAACAACCCCAGCTCCCTCAGTCGCTCTTCATATGGCTTGTGTTCCAAGCCCTTTATTAGTTTCGTTGCTCTCCTCTGGACACGCTCAAGTAACTCGACGTCCCTCCTGAAGTGAGGGGCCCAGAACTGGATGCAATACTCCAAGTGAGGCCTCACCAGTGCTGAGTACAGGGGAAGAATGACCTCCCTGCTCCTGCTGGCCACTCCATTTCTGATACTGGCCAGGATGGCATTGGCCCTCTTGGCTACCTGGGCACACTGCTGGCTCATATTCAATCGACTGTCAACCAGCACCCCCAGGTCCCTTTCCACCTGGGCACTATCCAGCCACTCCATCCCCAGCTTGTATCGGTACAGGGGATTATTATGGCCGAAGTGCAATACTCGGCACTTGGACTTATTGAAGCTCATCCCGTTTGATTCTGTCCATATGTCCAGCCTTTCCAAGTCTCTCTGAAGAACCCTGCACCCCTCTAGTTGATCTACACTCATTCCCAATTTGGTATCATCAGCGAAACTACTAATAAAAGACTCTAAGCCCTCATCCATATCGTCAATAAAAATATTGAACAAAGCTGGTCCCAACACAGACCCCTGAGGGACACCACTGGTGACTGGTCGCCAGCTAGATGTGACACCATTCACCAGCACTCTCTGGGCCCGGCCATCCAGCCAGTTCTGAACCCAGCAAAGGGTATTCCTATCCAGACCACGGCCAGCTAGCTTGTGTAGGAGTATGCTATGGGATACAGTGTCGAAGGCCTTGCTGAAATCCAGAAAAACAACATCTACAGCCTTCCCTGCATCCACTAGCCGGGTTACCTGGTCATAAAAAGTGATCAGGTTAGTTAGACATGATCTACCCCTCCTAAATCCGTGCTGGCTGGGTCTGATACCCTGGCCATCCTGCAAATTTTGCATGATGGCACATAATATGAACTGTTCCATTATTTTGCCAGGTATAGATGTTAGACTGACTGGTCTATAATTGCCAGGATCATCCTTTGCGCCCTTTTTGTGAATGGGTATCACATTGGCCAGCTTCCAGTCATCCGGAACCTCACCAGTAATCCATGACTGTTGGTAAATGATAGAGAGTGGCTTTGCAATCTCATTTGCCAGCTCTCTCATCACCCTGGGGTGGATCCCGTCTGGTCCCATAGATTTGTGAATGTTCAAGCATTTCAATAGTTCTATAACCGCCTCTTCTTGGATAATGTGGGGACCATTCTGTTCCCTAAAACCATCTACCAGTCCAGACGGACGGGAGTCTTGAGGGCAAGTCAACTTCTCTTTAAAAACCGAGGTAAAATAGGCATTGAACACTTCTGCCTTCTCCTCGTCTGTAAATACTAAATTCCCACCTGTGTCCATGAATGTCTTCTGCTCTTTTGAAGTAGCCCTAGAATAGAGGATCCAGAGCTTTTCTTCAGTTGGTTATCCTACTAACTGAAATCCTCACCCACTCAGATATAAGTTTGTAGGGAGAAACTTTATTGTAAGGAATGCCCCTAGCAAGCAGGGAGTTGGATCTCTCCTACCCTTGCTAAATCCCACATCCTCTTGAGTCAAAAGCCTGCAGTGAAGTCCCTCAAATGATGTGAGAGGATTAGCATGTTACATTGAATTTAGCAGTGAAGTCTGTTCTGACCTAAATGTAAAAATGAGTAATATAGCATCTGTTTAATTTCTTAAAAGTTAATTTCTAAAACTGTGTCATGTTTTTAGGCTTACAATAGTGTACTTCTCTTTCAAGTCAAGTCCTGCATCTCAATTCAAACAGATTTGTCTGGTTTAAAGTAAAGTTAGCTGATGAATAATAAGCCTTTCGGTATAAATAAAAAGGTGTATAAACTGAAGTCCAACATCTAATACAAAAGAGCTTCTGATCTTACTCTGCAAATCTAAGCTTTCCTCATCCCATTCTTTGTTACTTCAAAGCTGATGCCAACAGGGAAAGGAGTAAATATCCAGAGGGTAAATTTGAGCATCAGAATCTGCTGAGACAAAAACAAAAGAGAAGACTTCTTAAGACCCCACAACCCCTTACTATACTCTGATTCTGATTTAAAATAAAGTCCTTTCTGTATGCAGAAGTGTGATTGAGGGGTTTTTGTGGTGGTGTTTTTTTTTTCCCCCATGATTTGAGGATTACCAAGTTTACAGGAGAACAAGGAATAAGTAACCTGCTTGCCTTTCTGGTCCCCTGCAGGTGAAACGAAACATTTGGGTATTTGCAACAAACATGCCTGTTCTTTTTATGAAGACTTACGATCTTCATTCCTGTCTACCCTGGACATCTTCCTTGTGGACTCTAGGACATGTGTTCCAAACTGTTGCTGTGTTTGTAGAGTTCTTTATGTACCCAAAGCTGTGAAGGTAAGTCAGCAATATTGAGAGTTTTTGTGGGTCATCAAAAAAGCTAAGGATGGGTAACATGGTGGCAGGAGCAATGCATGTACTGTGAATAAGCATAACCTACTGTTGTGTAATAACTGAATATTTGTCAAAGATTTTGAAGAGCAGAACAGCTGTGTGGGCTTGGGAGAAGGGCCACAAGTGTTAACATGGCCCATTTAAAAAAGAACACCTTTTATGGTATAATCCTTTTCAATCTTCTCACTTCAGATAGGTGATAAGAAAGATGTCCTTCATCACCAGCTAATAACATGAATGTCCATATCCTTTTGTTTTCTTTTGTTGTCAGTAAGGCTGCTTCATCATTAACCATCAGTTGTTAAAGTTCCTCCAAATCTACCTGTAAATCAATCTTTTTTTCACACTGAAACACTTTGGAGCCTGTTTGAATGTCTTAGAACACAGCTAAGCTAATTAGCTGCTGCACATGTGGGAGGAGACAGTTAACAGTTGCCTTACCATGGGAGTTGGGGTCAAGCAGTGCTGGATGTCCTGCTCCTTAGAGCTTCTTATCTGGGCCTGCTCTCCATATGTATCATGGCACACTAGAGTCATTGGGATGGAGGGATGTCTGTGGCCTGTCCCTCTTCTTGCCCTACAGGCATCTGTGTGTCTGGGTTTTTTATTTCTGGTCACAATTTGTATTTCTCCCTGACTTTATAACAAACTGTGTGTAGCATTTGGAGTCAGGCCAGGTTGCAGGCCAGTGTTGTAGTGTTTCCTAAGACACAATATGCAGGATCTCTCTGGTATTCCAGTTCTGAATCTGACTGACTGAACACCCTCTTGGTAAAACATAAGTGCTGTCAGAAATGGGTGTATTCAAAGGATGATGGCTTCCTACTTTTGTGTCCAGTCCCTGAACACTGTATTATAAATGTCTTCCAGTGAAGGGTTTATTTCTGCAATTGAATTTTGCACCTTTTGAAGTATGAAGATTTCTATATATTTCTGTATAAATGCTTCTATCAATACATTTAGCAACAAAAGGAAGGATAAGGAGGCTCTCCATCTTCTATTGAATGTAGGAGGAAATAATGACAAGTGATGGGGAAAAGGCTGAGGTACTTAATGCCTTCTTCACCTCAGTCTAATAGTAAAAGCAGTTCTTGTCTGGATAGCCAGCCTCCTGAGCTGGAAGGCAGGGACAGCCAGCAGGAAGAAGCCCCCATAATCCAAAGGTAAATGGTGAGTAAAGGATCAGCAAGAGCTACCAAAGGCTACTGAGGGATGTGGCAGAAATGCTCATCCCTACTTTCCATTGCTGACCAGCAGCCCTGGCTGGCAGGGAGGCCTAGATTGTTGGAATTTTGGTGTTGCGTTTGCCATCTACAAGAACAGGTGAAGGGAGGATCTGAGGACCTACAGGTGTGACAGAATGACCTCAGTGCTGGGGAAGGTCATGGGGCAGATCTTGAGTGCAATCACACAGGGGATCTGCACCAGCCAGCAGGGGTTTAGGAAATGCAGGTCCTACTTGACCAACCTGGTGTCTTATAACACAGTGACCTGCTTAATGAATGGGGGAAAGACTGGATGTTACCTGTCTAAACTTCAGTAAGGCCTTTGATGCTGTCTCCCACAACATTTTCCTTGAGAAAGTGGTGGTGAATGGAGTTAAATCCAGTTGGTATCTGGTTACAAGTGGTTTTCCCCAGTATTGGAGGCCAGGGTGTACTGGGACCAGTTCTGTTTAATATCATTTTCAATGATCTGGATGGGGGGATTGAGTATACCCTCATTTTGCAGGCTTTCTGCCCAAATTCAGCAGGGGTCTTTCTCCTGGAGGGTAGGAAGGCTCTGCAGAGGAATCTCAGCAGGCTGGTGTGCTGAGGCCAGTGGTATGAGGTTCAACAACACAAAGTCCCAGATCCTGCCCTCAGGTCACAATGACCTCACGCCCTACCATAGATTTGAGGAAGGTGGGTGGAAGAAAAGGAAAAGGAGCTGGGGGTGCTGGTTGACAGTGGCTGAACACGAGCCAGCAGTGCCCAGGTGCCCAAGAAGGTCAGTGGCACCAGTGGCACCCTGGCCTGCATCAGCAATGTTGTGGCCAGCAGGAGAAGGGCGGTTGTTGTCTCCCTGTACTTAGCATTGGTGAAGTTGCACCTTGAATACTGTGACCAGTTCTGGGCCCCTCACTATAAAAAGGACATTGAGGTGCTGCAGCATGTCCAGAGAAGGGCAACAGAGCTGGGGAAGCATCTGGAGCACAAGTCCTACGAGCTGCAGAGGGAACTGGGGATGTCTGGGGAACTGTGTCGCTATCAAAAACTTCCTGAAGGGGGGGTAGTGAGGCAGGGGCCAGTCTCTTCTCCCAGGTCACAGGCAGTAGGACAAGCAAGAGGAGAGGGCCTCAAATTGCATCAGGGAAAGTTTAGATTGGATATTAGGGAAAATTTTGTCACTGAGGGGTTTATCAACCTTTGGAACAGGCTGCCCAGGGAGATGGCCGTGTCACCATCCCTGGAGCTATTTAAAAGACATGTAGACGTGGCACTTAGGGTCATGGTTTAATGGTGCACTTGGCAGTGTTAGGCTAGTGGTTGAACACTGAAAGGCCTTTGCCAAACTAAACAATTTTATGTTTCTTTGACTGTCAGTAGCATATGTTAAATAATGTCATAACATTTTGTGTACAGCAATTATAATTTAAAGAATATCCCTCATTCCATCTATTGCTTGGCTGAAGGTAAAACTTGGTGGTAAAACTGTTTCTACTGTTAGAGTGCACAGCAGTCTTAATGCTGGAGTTCTCAACCCACTGTGTACCAAGGGGTTAATTTGTTTCCATCACTGGGGATTTGAATTCCTTGTCTGTGCTGAGGTCACTGTCACTGTTAAATGACAGATGTCTTTCTGAAAATCCCTTGCATCTTTCCTTGTGTTGTAAAGTTCAGTAACTGCAATAACAGGGTGTTGTTCTTTAATAACTGTTAAATTTATTCTTTAGAGAATTTACAAAGATGTCCTATTGCTCTGGGAGAGCTCCCTTGATGCCGAACTCTGCATTTTCTTTTTGCATAATGCCTACAGATTTAGAGCCACTGTACTCCCAGTTGTATAGCTGCTGTATCCCTTGTTCAGTGCTGCTGAAATACTCGTAAATCTCCTTTCTTCTAGTGGCTTTGTGCAGCAGCTGGGGTATGACAATAAGGTCCCTGATCTATAATTCCAGACAGCCCCGGAGGGTGAACAGATCGACCAATCCTCATCCCCAACGTAAGCCCAGGGAACTCACTGTCCCTGGGAGGTAGTTGTCTAATGCTTTCTATTTGTATTCTGCGTGAAACTCTTCTTGATGCTGGACTGTTGTTCACTTAGAGAATTATCCAGTGCACAGTATATAAACTCCCACTAGAGATTGAATGCATGTAAATAAAGCATGCCTTAAGTCTAGCATAATGTAACTTTAAGTGAGAAGAAATAGACTCAATCTAAGCACCTTGTAAAGCTGCATTCACTGCTAAGATCTGCACAATGCAGTCACAATCTGCATTTCTATGTCACACGGATAAGAGGTAAGAAGGACAGCTGTATAGGTTTTCTAATTCCAGGGATTTCCTGGCTTTTTATTGATTTAATGAGAATACAACACTGGCCTTTTAAAATAACATCTGTTTTTAAATACTCTTGTGAAATAGCAACATTTATGTTGTAACAAAGAGACATAGTTTGAAAAATGTGATTGATTGACCTTTATGCTGCACACGCCTCATGAAAATGTTACTTTATACTCTGTTTTCACACCACCTAAAAGCCTGGCAGGCATTTCAGAGTACAGACAGAAGATGATCCCTGCCCTATAGCTGTTGCTATCTCCTTGTAATCTCTAGCTATATTCACTTCGGCTGTATGATTTTTGCAACTTTCATGTCTGTGTAGCAGCATTGACATGTATTTTAACTATAAATTATTTAGAACATATCTACTTGAAAGCTAGCACTCGTTTACTCCTAAACCTCCATCATCTGCTTAAAGATTGAGATTAATGAAGTGTAAAAGGCTATTTTTAAGTGTGAGGAGTTATGTACATGCTATCAGTCTTTGATTGCTCTTGGTTTATCCAAGCATCTTTAATGCTGACAAAATTGTCATACTATTTTTATTTTCTGCAACATCTTTAAAGGGCAGGAAACTGCTTCAGTTTGGTGATTTCCTATTTGCCAGAAAAATATATTCAGCATATGGAAAGCAGTCACATTTTGACAGAAGTAGTGTGCTCTGTGCCAAGGCCCCCCCTGCACTGAGGCCAAAGGCAGCAGCACAGGCAGGGCAGCTCCCAGCCTGCTTTAGTAAGGCTGAGTGCTCATCAGCACGAATCTTGCAAAACTGATGGTTCTGCTGACGCTACAGAAGTACAATTCCATACATGTTCTGTGAAAGCTAATCTCTAAAGAAAATATGGAATCTTTTATTGTTTTCATCTGTAATTTCGCATTAGTTTCTTAAGAACTGGTAGTCTTCTCTGAAAGGTAATGCATGACTGGCCAGCTAGAAGGTGTAAGAATAGCTTACTTACAGAGGACAAACCATGCAAGTCTATCTGACTTGTGTTTCAGTCCCTTTTGTAAAGATAGCTCTACATTTATGGTCTTTAACCTGTCCTTTGTCAGGTGGGAATTCACGAAGGCTGAGAAAAAAATTTCAAACAAAGGATTCAGTTTCCCAAGTTAAATATCAAACTGTATGAATTCATCCCTTATAAACTTGGATTTGGACTGAGTTAAAGATTATTAAACTACAGTAGCCTTTTTGAATGAGGGTGGTGTTTGTTTTCAGATGATCTAAACAAAGGATATCTCAAGCTCTGAAAGTAAATGTGAAGTAATCAGTATCTTTAGTCTTAGTTAATTGCAGCAAAATTTAGCTGGGACAAAGTCCTTGTGAATGTAAGAACATTTACATAAAGCACTGTTGAGAGCACTCAAAGTTCCATGCCAGAGCACTGTGGTTTCCTAATTTCTTTTTCATAAGAGCTGAGCACTGTGCTTGTTGTGGAGATGGACGTTATGGTTACAGTATTTGTGTAATGTATGATGTAATTAACATAGTCTTGGTTAGCTAAAATGAACATCACATCAGCATTAATTAGTATTTCTTTTATCCTTGCTGCTTTCAGGAGGTTTGTTTTATCTGGAGATTCATGACAATACGGTTTTTTGGACATTAAGTATGGCCAAAACAAGGAAGGGCCTTCATTGAAGAGAACTAGCTTGCTTTCATTTCACAGAGTTTTCAAACAATCACGTTATCATTTTGTTTCTTATAAAAAATGCTCACAAACTTGTCAAACTTCTTCAACAGTGTTTGAAACATTTTTCGTTATGATTGTTTTTCGATAAAGTATTTCAGAACGTTTAAGGTATGAAAGATAACAGCAGGGGACATTTTAAATGCAGTGGGCTTTTTAGTGAAAATTTTATTCTTACAAAAAGGCATTACTTCAAGCAAAAAGCACCCAACTTCCTGCCTTACAGATATTGTGGGTCTCAGAATGTGCATTTTGCCTGCTGTTTTTCTAGATGCTGTAGACTTTACTTCTGTTAATCCAAATAATGAATACTTATTTAATTTCCACAGAAGTAAGCTGAGAGAATATGTCAAGATCAGAGGTGGCTAAATTCCACATATTTGTGAGAATATAATCTACATGTACTCTTTTGCTCTCTTCTAAGTGTCTTTTGCTCCCTTCAGAACCCTCCATGTCTCAGGCCTGTGGAGGCTGCCATAATGTGCCAGAGTAGCCTGTTGTGCTAATTGTTCTTTCTGCATATTAGCTTTGTCAAATCTCATTTCTTAGGTTGATGTCATTGGTGTAAATCAAGACTGACTTACTTTCTCTTCTGCCTCTCTTGGTTCCTTCTGCCTGTATCACATTTCCTTTTCCACTCATGGTCTCTAATTTGTCATCAAAGAGGTAAGGATATTTTATACAGACTCATTTCTTCTTGCTTTTCCCACAGTTGTTCTATCACTACTTTTGCCAGCCTGAATCAATGATAAATATTGCTGGAAGTGTAAGTATGGACAGACAGGTAAATATTAATCTTTGAGAGAACACAAAAAAGGAGTTGTCCACTTTCCAATATTTTTATTTACTATACATTTATATCATTATTTTTATTTACTATACATTTATATTTACTATACATTTATATTTAAATCCAGATGCAATTGTAGCACTGAACACATAAGCTCAGATAGATCTAACTTCAGTGTACCTTTTGTATTTCAAACTAAAGTGCCTGAGATTTTAAGTAACTAAAATAAGGCACACAAAATGCAGAACAAGAATGCAATGTTTCGTGAGTCCTTTCATTTAATTTCAGACCCCTACTCACTTCCTGTAAGAGGTTTTTAGTTGTTTAACTCCTGAGAAATGTATTTTCTTTCCAAATGGAGTTTGGCCATAATTTCCCCCCTCCTCCAAGTTATTGGGAAATTATTTTTTCTAACTTAAGAAAAATAATCCCTATTATAAAGGGCTTGATTTTTATTTTTTGTAAGTTTAAATCAATGTTCATATTTTTTAAAATCCTTTTGGACCTTTTTGGCAGACTGTCATAAACTCAAGCTCCTTAGCCTTTTTTAGCATTACAGTAACAGTATACAAATGCAGAATATTTATATTTTGCTAGTGATATTCCCTAGCAATAGTACATTTCCACTCCTAGTTTTGTTGCATTTGCATGACGGAGTGCAGTTGTGATGATACTACTTTAAAATCCTTAACTGTCCTCACAAAACTTCTTGTATTTTCTCCTTTCCTCTGAGGGGGTCAGAAAACATCACCTTCACAGGAGAGCAGGCTTCAGGTTGCTGCACTTCTGTCAGTGGAGGTAAACTGCCTTCTTAAAGTTGTATGGTCCTTTACATTGACCTCATTTGAAGAGCTGCTATGGGTTAGGAAAGGATTGCTTTGAAGAAGTTTTGTTGTGCCCCTTCTAGTTTCTTATTTGCTTGCCTGCTATTTGGGAGCACTGGTAATTAACAAAATAAGACCAAACAAAAAGCCCCAAACAAAACACCAAAGTGTTCTTGAATGAGTGGTAGTATCACAGTGAAGCATTGCTTTAGGAATAACTGAATAGGAGTCAAGCAAGGATTCTTCCTCTTCCAAGCACTTCTGATGTTTTGTGGGAATTCGTTTAATCATGATTAATCTTCTCATTTGGATAAGGAAATTATAAAAGTTAATAAAGCAGCTGAAAATGTTTTGAGATTCCAAGTGAAAGTGTCTACCACAGAATCACATATTTTGTTGCTACCATGATTTAATAACCCCAAGACTTCTGTGTTCTTTCTTGAAGAAAATGCTTTCATTTAATTCCTTTTTCATGAGCAAAATTTAACTCCTTTTCCATGTGCTGGCTCAGTGTTTCAGTCCTTGAATTTCCAAAGTGGCTCTCCATGGTTTCCATTCAAAAGCTTGTTATTTCTTGTATTTGAAGCTCATCAGGTTTTCAGGTCCTCTTGAAAGACTTTGGGTTTGTTTGTTTTTGTTTTTTTTTTCTTTTCTGGGAAGTTCACAAAAAAAGGAGTTGTTCTTTAAAACAAGCTCAGGATTAAAAAGAAACCCCAACAAAGTCTGAATTGCTGAGTCTGTCTGGCTATCTGTCTTTAGACTTTATAATGGAGCCCACTGGTGTAGTTTCTGTGCAGCTGTGTGGTTAATAAAATGAGATCCCAAGTGAACTTGGAGGCTTTTTATCCTCTGTGGTGGTAGACAGCAGAGCCTGGTGTAATCCTGAGATGATCAGTGTTGATTTGTTAGCTTTGTCAGGGAATGGAACCCAGACCATGACTGAGAAAAGGCCTTTTTGCCCCTTCTCACTCACTGGATAGTGTATGCTCTTCTTACATCTTTACAAGCTTTACAGAACAGGAGCTGTCTCACAAGTTTTGCCATTAACCCTAACAAAAAGTAACTTTTGCTCACCATCCTGATTTTTGGAGTTTAGTAAGAAGCAGGTCTGAATGGCTGCTTATATGACTGGAATAAAACATGTTGAGACAACCATTAGTGGGGTCTGACTGTGAAGAAGGGCTTTTCTCTGGAGCAAATCAAGACCATGTCTAAAAAAGTTGCACTCAATTAACAAAGAGGACGTAGCCTCTGTTTTTACACTCAGTAGATGCAAATGCTTCTTTACATTTTAAGGTTAATGACTTGCTCTGGATGTTTGACCTGATGTGCTGCAGTGTGTAATACAAGTAGCATGAGTCATCTGTCTTAGCTTAGGACTTCATTAAAATACAGTGGGTGTTCATTATATTCCATGTACACCTACTTTTGGCTGATGGCTTCAGTAACAAAAGCTGAGCTGACGGGGTGGAGGGTGTCTCCTTAGCTTTTAATTTCATATCAGCAACAGCTGGGTAATTGCTATTTGGTTTTAGCCATCATGATACTAAGGATGTTGTCTGTCTCTTGATTTCATAGAACTGACTGGGGATATTGGAAATATTCACTGGAAGCTCTTCTTACTCTTCAGTAAGAGAAGAGGATGGACAGAAAATGGCATTCAAAGAGGAGGTTTTTCCTTTTGATGTTTTAATTAAGGGAGTATTAGGAGAAAGCAGTGAACAAACTGCAGGTTTAAAAAGAAGGGGTAAAACTGTTGACATCTAAATTAACAGTGTCTGAATGTAGTAATCATTGTATTGATTCTGTGATCACAAGTATTTAGCACAAATGAAACTTAAATTTCTCATGGAAAAAGGAGAGTAATGAAGAGAGGTTTTCTTCTGTTTCAGTGATTTCAGTCATAGATGTTCCAGCACTTTTGTGCAACAGAAAGAAAATCAGAGCAGACTGATTCCTGCTTTCTTGTCCAGGTCTTGCCTTATGTAACAGCAAAACAAACTCAGAATTTTTGTAAAAAGAAAAAGACTGTGAGAGAAAGCAGAGGTAGAAACATTGATGTTGTCCTTCATGCACTGACATGGAGTGTCTTTGGCCTGTGGGAAACCACGCTGGTAGCTTTGGTAAGGGAGGACTGAATGAGTAATTTTGGGATAGTATCTTTCAGCTGAATATGATTAAAAGCATTTAGCAATCATTCCTCCAATGGGACGTCTCATGTTTAATCACAAACTGGTTTGTTGGTCAGCTTTTATTATGTTTTCCAAATAGTTTTAGACAATTCATAAAGCATTTACAGCATGACAGGCTAGTCAGTCTCATCTCAATGCCTGGCACGATCATGTACCACATCCTCCTAAAACTTGTGCAAAGACATGGAAAATTAGGTGATTGGTAACAGCCCACATGGCTCTGCTAAGGGAAAATGATACCTGACAAATTTTGAGCCTTCTACATACAGAGTTGGTGCTAGTGGATGAAGGAAGTACAATTGATGTCATCTACCTGGACTTGTGCAAAGCATTTGACTCTACCCTAACATGAGATCCTTGTCTCTAAACTGGGCAGGCATGGATTTGATGGATGGACTACCTGGTGGATAGGGAATTGGCTGAGTGGCCACATTCAGAGAGTTGTGGTCAACATGTCAATGCCCAAGTGGAATCCAGTGGGTAGTAACTGGTGGTGATCTTCAGGGGTCAGTATTGGAACTGGCTCTGTTTCACAACTTTGCCAGTGACACGGACAGTGGGATCAAGAGCACCCTCACTGGTGACAATGACACCGAGCTGTGTGGTGTGGCTGGCACGCTGGAGGGCAGGGATGCCACCCAGAGGGACACTGGCAGGCTGGAGAGGTGGGCCCTGTGAACCTCGTGGAGTTCAACAAGGCCAAGAGTAAGGTCCTGCTCCTGGCTCAGGGCAATGCCAAGCACTGACAGGGCTGGGCAGAGAATGGATTGAGAGCAGCCCTGGGGAGGATTGGGGGTTTGGCTCTGCATGAGCCAGCAATGTGCACTCACAGCCCAGAAACCAGCCCTGCCCTGGGCTGCAGCTGGAGCAGTGTGGCCAGCAGGGCCATGGAGGTGATTCTCCCCTCTGCTCTCATCAGACAATACAGAGAGAGCTGTGGGGCCCCAACATCAGAAAGACCTGGACCTGTTGGAATGAGTCCAGTTGAGGACAACAAAGAAATCAGGGGGCTGGAGCACCTCTCCTGTGAAAACAAGCTGAGAGAATTGGAGTTGTTCAGCCTGGAGAAGGGAAGGCTTTGGGGAGAGCTTAGAGCCCCTTCTAGTACATGAAGGGTCTGCAAGAGAGCTGGAGAGGGACTTTTCACAAGGACTAGTAATGATAGAACAAGGGGGTATGGCTTTAAACTGAAAAAGGGTAAGTCTAGATTGTATTAAAAATAAATTCTTTACTGTGTTGGATGATAAGGCTCTGGAACAGGTTGTCCAGGGAATCCTTGATAGGTCTTTGAGAAACCCATTCCATTGAAGGTGTCCCTGCCCATGGCAGGGGGTGTTGGAACTGTATGATCTTAGTCTGCCTCACTGGAGATACTGAAGAACCATCTGGATGCAGTCCTGTGTAGTGTGCTCTTGGGAGAGGCTGTTTGGGCAGGGAGGTTGGACCAGATGATGCCATTGTTCCTTCCAACCTTTCCCACTTGGTGATTGTGATTCTGTCATCTTCAAGGTCCTTTCCAACACCAAGCATGCTATGGTTCTATTTCCTCATTTAAATTCAATCACTGGGGACAAGAATTTAGACTTTGGTTTTCTGCTTGGTCAAGACAGGTTGTGTAAATGTAGCTGAATTCTGATCCTCTCTTTAGAATTCTGTGGTGTCTGGGACTTCGGACCCACTTTTGATTTTTCTGTCTTGTTTCACAATCTGGGAGTTGACAGGTAGAGGGCAGCAAAGTTCTATTTTTTTAAGTGAAGTTCAAACCGTTTTTTTTAAAAGATAAATGATGATTATGTCAGTTTGATGCATTGGTTAGAACTCTTCTGATTCAAAATTAGTACAAAAATTGCATTTGAAAATATTTGCTAAAATACAAATAAATATAAAAGAGCCTTGCTGCAGTATGTCTTAACTGGTTGTGAAATAGCTACAATAAAGGAAAAGAAAATCATTTGCAAGACCAATTAAGGGCTAGCTTTTTGACATCATAGTGAGAAACTTGTGCTGGTTTGTGCCGAAATCTATAATTAGAGACTGCATGCTGAATTTTTTAACTGGAAGCCAAATGACATCACCCACAGATATTTCCACTTCACTAAAGAAAGAAAAAATGAAAGGGAATCTTGCATGCAGCTCTGGATTGATTTTTGGATAAATGCCCTATCTTTGCCTCATTTATCTCACAATGTGAAATTATTCATTATTACTCAGTGGTGACACTCAATTCCCCTGTGAGTCCTTAAGTGTAGTTATGAAACGATGGCATTGAGTTTGAAATCAGCTACTCCTCCAGCATCAGTGTGTGAGCTGTAAACATTTCACAAGAGGAACAGAAAAACCATTAAAATAAAACTGCAAGTGGAATTTAATTCTCATGAATTCACCCAAAAGAGACTACCCTGTGCATTACTTCTGCCATTAATAATGAGTGCTGATCATTAATGCAGAAAGTAGAATTTACTTGTTAAATGCATTGGAACATAGATATTATCTTTCAGAGTGGTTATGATGTTGTACTGTTTATCTAGTACTGCTGCCTGGTAGTAGTTCCTGCCTGTTACATACCATGAGTGTGCCCCGAGTTTGAGCTCAAAGCCCTGGATTGGTGAGGAAGATCAGGGTCAGAAGCTGGCAACATGCTTTACTGTCTGAAATACATCTGTGAAAAAAAACCCAACCAAACAAAACCCCAAACCTCTATTCAAATGTTGTGGCTCATTTTCAGAGTTAACTTCCATGTCATGTAGCTTCTCTGAAGACAGGGAGTTGCACAGCTGTGTAAGGACTTTGAGTGGCTCACCAGGTATGAAGTGTTCAGCTTTTCTGCAGTCTGATTGAAACTGCCAGGTTATGTGTACTTGAAACCTGTACTTTCAGCCATGTGCATGTTAGCAATTAATGTGACTTTGTGCATAGTGGATTAATGAATGTAGGGAAGAAGTTTGCAAAATGGAAAAATTAAGTCTGAGTTTGAAAGGTGTAAACACAAAGATGCTGTTTGTACTTTAATTGCATATTTCAGAGGTGGAAATATTTTGCAGATTGAAATTGTGAGACAATGTTAATGCCACTCAAATATTTTTAATTATTTTTGGGAGGTTTCTGTCAAAGTGGTTTAATTGTTTTAAACATATTGCATTAATTTTATCTCACGTGCTTGGACTTTCACTGCTGTCAACAGGTGCCCTCTGAATGCTGTGGAGAGCACAATTTGACATTCAGTGTCTCAGCCTTACTGTGCTTGAAAGTTTGCATCATGTTTTGTTTTCCCTCTCTGATCATTCATCAGTTCCTGGGGAACTAGTACTGCTCTTAGTTCTAAAATGTCTTTTTGAAAGACATTGTATTAGATTTTCCTTGCCCTTCCTTTGGATATGATTCCTCTTGAATCTCTCCCAGATGAAAAAAAACACTCTTGCAATGCTTATTCTGGCTGAAATTGTCACCCCAAATTATTGCAGATATTTTTAAATACTTCCTGCTTTATCTAAACCAAATTTTCAGGCATATTGCTTTGAACCACATCACATCTAGATAAATAAATCTTAAGTTGTGTTTTGGCAATGGTTTTATTTTAAAGTCTTGTTATTTATTTATGGTAACAATTTCATATACATCAAAAATGTATTATCAAAAATGAATACACACTTGTAAATACTGTATTGAAGTAAGAACTATTTAAGTATTGGATTAGGAATAGTGTATATTTAAGTATTAAAACATTTATTGCATATTAATTCTTCATATAGGTGACAAATATTTGTATCTGCCAAAGAAATTGTAAGAAATGTATTAATTTTCTACACAATACTTATTAAAAAACAACAATCCATAAATCAGAAAAATAACATTAGCTAATGTATTGCATTGCAGTCTGAAGTTACATGAACCTTTATGCTGTAAGAGCATAAAGCAGCTCTAAGCAAATTGGCTGTTTTAATTTCTGCATGGTTAATGTTTAGGAAGTATGATTAATGAATTTTTAATGCATGTGTTGGTTTTGTGATTTTTTTTTTTTAGTTGTTTTGTTTTGTGGGTTTTTTATAGCAGAAAATTGCAAGGAGGGTAAAGCCACACTTAAGGCATTGCTAGTGTGAATCCGAGGTGGGTCCAAGACACACATTTTTGCGATCAAATCCTATCATCTAAAAATAAGCTGCATTGAAAGACTGAAACACCCTTTACTATGTAACATCACAAAAGCACAGCTACTATAATGTGCAAAATATTGCATTTTTCATTGGCAAGGCTACGTCTGTAGCGCTGCTGGTAAAAAACAGATTGACATTTGGTCATTATTTCTTATCAAGGGTGTTTTACTTGTAATGCTATTTGACAGCTATATTCTAGGTCTGACAGCATTGAACCAGCTTAATTCCCACTGAACTGCTCTAAATACGTGGTATTGCAATCAGTTTAACAACCCCTGGAGGCAATAAAATCTCTCCTTTGAACACACACAAGGGGAAGAAATCTAAGATTTATAAAGGGCAGCAAGTATTCAAGATAGGGGCAAAGTTTATGTGTGAGCCTATAATTGATGTTTCCTTTGTTGGAAAAGAAAGCTTGAGGATGCTTTAAGAATTAATCTTTAACAAGATCTAATCTGCACTAACAAGATCTGCTCAAGATGAGTGAGAGTAAGATATGATACCAAGAGTTTTGTCATATTCAGCCAACAATGAAAATTCAAAGGTACTCTGTAGTTTAGGAACATTTTTGAGCAGATCAAGAAACTTCACAATTAGATGTGAAATCTGCTAGAGCTCCCTGCCGCAGGTGGAGGAGAGCAGAACTCCTAACCTGGGCTGCTTTTTCTCTGCCATCTATTCAGGTGAGCACTCCTGAGGTTGTAAGAGCTTCCCATTATCCACTGAGTATACTGAATAGGTGGGAAGGTACTATAAGTTTGCTCCTTTTGTTCTTGCAACATATAATTTGGCAGATCTGGTAGTGACAAAACAAGGGTAGATGATGGTGAACTTATCAAATAGTATCTTACTTACTTACTTACTAAAGGATACCCATTGCTTAAAAAAAATTACTGTATTTTGTATTACCCCTCAATAAAATGTAGCTGCCTTTTGAATGAGTGATGGTCTTTCACCCAAAGAAAGAAGAGTGTTTTGGGAAAACATAAACCCTGTCATTTTTGTATAATTTAATAAGATACTATTAATGCCATAGGAACGTGTCATTAAAATGTTTATAAGAAGTTTTTATTGCATATCTAGGAAGAGCATGATGGAAAAAGGTTTTCAGAGCCTTCCTGGCTTCCATTTGCAGAATTACACTACAGGACTCAAACATAACAGTCTGAAGGAAGACTTTTGGTTCAAGGTTACCACCTGACCACTGCTTTTATATCTATAAAGTATCATTTGATACAGTGAGCTTGAGGACAGTCTCCCTTGTGAGGGGATGAAATAGCAGTGGTATTGAAGAGGACAGAGAATCTCAGCTTGTCCTAACTTGTGTGAAAATCTCTCAATATGGAGAAAATGAGCACATTTTCTCTGATACCAGAAAAGTGGATGCTATCATGGCTTTGAATGGTGGAATTGTATCTTTGGTGGTATCTGCTATTTCTGTGAGAGGGAGCAGAAACTTGAATGGGTGGCTGTGGGACTTTGCAGGCAAAGACTGGAGCGGTGTGCTGTTGTGTGGTGGGCATTGTTCCAGCAAAACCAGCCAGTTCCTCAGTGTGCTGCTTTCCTTGGTCTGTGCTGCCACACATTGATGCAGACAAGACAAGGTTCTAGGAATTTTCCATCTGTTTTTTTTCCAGAGGTTGGAGAAAACTTATCTGAAATAATTTGTCTGTCAAAAATAGTTCCTTCTAGTTCTGTTGAGGAAATAATCTTGTTTGATTAATCATGTCCTGAGTATTTTTGTGGCAATAGTTGAGATTTGGGGCTGTCAGTCTGCCTCAGTAGTGTTTCCTTTTCCTTCAGAAATAAAGGGAGCCTTCTTTTTTTTAGAGATAGATTAGCAGCTGGCTTTTGAATTTCTGTAAAAAATTATTTAGGTATTTATATGGCAGGATAGATGGTTACAAGTTTGATACTGTGCTATATTTTGTGTTTATTTTTCCTTAATCAACTATAAATCTGATAGTTCAGGGAAGGGGACCATAATGTGTTAGAGAGAGGCCACTTCAGTCTCTGAGCAATAACTTCAGTTTGTGTGGAAAAGGGGAATAAGAAAACCCCTCTTGCCTGTGGTGAATAGATTACAAGACAACATTTCTCTATAGGTAACACTAATGTAACTAAGTACTTGTAAGGTACTACAAACTGCTAGGCATATCTTCTAAGAATATGAAAACTACCTCTGCCCCAGCTAGTGTCACTAGAACTCTTGAGAGTTTTCACCAGATGAGAAATTCTCGGATGTTGCTGTCTTTTCACGTTCAGTTACAGTTACTAGGTATTGTCAGAAAATACTGTATTCAGAGGTTTCCAGCAATGCCTTCTGGCGAGCCCTTGGCCACTGTACAGCTTCCATTTGAAAAGCTTCTTTTCCTTTGCTATCACTTCTGGTTTTACAGACCTTTAAGCTGGTTTTGTTAGGGTGGGTGTTCTCATGCAGCCCATGTGCCTGTTTCTGGGTGTAGGGCTCTCCTGTAAGTCCAGCTGTAGCACAGTCTTGATCAAATCATTACCATGACAATCAAATACACTCTGTAATGCAGCTAATTTCATTTGGCAAAACAGGCTACCTGCCTGCTTTATGCGCTTCTCTTTGTGCTCGTATTCTACTTTCTGTGACTAATGTAGCAGTGTAGTTCTATCCATAAGCCCGTTTATTACTATAAATTTTGTTTGCTTATTTTCTACTCTCTCTCCTTATGAAGGGTTGCAGATAGTGACTAACTAGAGACCTTTGTGAATCTGTCTTGACAAGTGCAGTGCTGTGGCTTTTCAAGCTGTTATTTTGGTCAAAACACAAAGATGTTTTTAAAATCAATTGATTTCAGTGTTTATTGCCACTAGAGAAAAACTCTAAGCTCCTGCCAACATAGGCTAGTTTCAAAGACATTTCAATGCCCCTTTTCTAATATTACAGTAGAAGCTCAGCTATGCCTTTCATACCTGGTAGTTTTGTGTTATCCACACACCTCCTGCAGGAACAGCCTATCCCTTTCTGCCTGACAGTAACCTGTGCTAGTAAAGTGCAACTGTGATACTGATATAAAATATAATGTACTTAATTCTATAATGCAATACTTGTATTATTTAAAAAAATGGTAATCTTTTATTTCTTACATAGCCAGAAAATTAAAAAAAAATCTGACCAAAATCTCCTCAGCAGGTTTTGAAGAGGTTGTTACTCATTAATGTGAATGAGGAAGGTTCTATCCTAAGTAATTAAAAACAAATTAAGTAGAGGCACTAAATCTTTGTCTCATAAATGAAGGTTTCATCAGGGTGAAATTATATCTCATTGGTCATGGAATGAATAATAAATGAACCAGTGAATCTACTGGATCATTTCAAATGACTAATCTTAGTCAACCAGGTAAGTGAAGATGGCTATAAATTGGGTTAATTACTGTAGCTTGAGTTTTAACTCAACAGCTCTTAATTTCAACTTTCAAAGGCTACACAAACCAATTTTGTACTCTTAGATTATAATGAGCAGTCTTTATTCTTTAATCAGTTCATCCAGTATCTGGCTGTCTACTGTAACATTCCTTTGAAGTCGAGAAAGATCTAACATAATTGAAGAAATGTCTAACTACTTGACTCCCTCTTTTTTAATATAAAGGAATTAAACATTAATCAGACTTGTGCATCTCAATTAAGCCAATTAAAATTATCACAGAATGTAGTGCACAGAGCAATAGGTAGCTTTAATGTTTGAATACATTATCAACTTTTACCTAATGTTCCTTATTTAAGATGTTTGTTACTCAAAATGGGAATGCACGCAATGCATTAAAGAATACTACCATTGTTTAAAAAGTTTGACTAACTTAATTTACTTAGTGTAATTGCCTACATTTATGCGCAAGATATGTTAAAATTTGTTGCATTTACTTAAGATTAATATGTGGATTACTTTAGGTCTTCCTGCGCCAGTATAATTTCCATATGTTTTTGTGCTGATTGGTTTTTTGGTAAGAAAAATATTATACACTATATCTGACTTAATTTATATCACAGGGCAGTATGGCTTAGTCTTTACTGGCTGATGTATATACGCAAAGTCCATATAATTACTAATAATTTGTAACAAGTGTTAATTGATAAACAACTCCCTCTGGTAGCTTAATTAAAGCTGTAGGATAGCAAGGCGATTTACAACTGGGATTGATCTCAATTAGTCAACAAAATCTGTGTAGTCTGTTCAAAGAAGAAGGAGGAAATTTAGCCTAGTGAGGCTTTGGGGATTTTGTCTTGTATTTTTCTTTTTTTTTTTCTTTTTTTTTTTTTTTATCAAGAGAAATAAAACCACAAAGTACAGTAATGTTTTCTGCAGTTATCTACCTACTGTACACTGTGCTTATCTTTTACACAACCCAGCACTTGTTCTTTCATTTGTTTGTTCATTGTCAGGTTACAGAACAATATTCAAACATTTCTTTTCATTATACACAATGTGATAAAAAAGTAATTTCATACAGGGATGTACATTTTAGAATAACACCCCCAGGAGACCACAAACTAGAGAATGAAAAACATTTAAAATATGTCAGTTTTTGATCTTACTTAGAGATTTGTTTATAAACTGGCATTATGCAGCCTTAATTAAAAGATAACACAGGAAAGATGGCATTAGGGAATAACTGGATATGTGGAAGCACAGTGATCTTATAAAGTCAGCTATGCTGTTTCAGGATTCACTCTCTTTTATCATTTGGACTGATAGTAAGAATATAATCTACGAGTACTTGAAATTGCCCCTGTGGAATAAAAAAAAGTGTCATCTCTGTTTAAACTAGATCACAGACTGGCTGCAAACAGCTGCTGAAACATTAATTAATTTGTTTGCAAATAAATCATGGATATGTACTAGCTGAAAATACAGATATAAACAAGCATGAATGTTGTGCTTCTTAGATTACCTATGGATCCCTGGTTTGCCTACATTTTTAAAGATAATTGTATATGCACCAGAAAAACAAACACATAGACCAAATAATCTGAAAGAGCTGAGCCTTTTTATTAAAGTTGTTCCATAGATACATCGATGTGCTGAAATGCAAATCAGTTTCAGTGCTTTAAAAAACACACATCCATTTTACATTTGTGTAGGACTGAACCTCATTTAAGAAAGATTTGTTAATCAAAGAGAATGAAATATTTTGGTGGAGGCATATGAATGTGGGTTTAACAAGTTTGCAGCTAAAAATACAGCTTGATTTCAGCTCTGCAATTTATGTTCCTCTGTATCCTGAATGCTCTTTTGGTAGCTGTGTGGCATCCTCTCTAAACTCTGCATTTCTTGCTACCTGCTTTTCAAATCCCACCAAGGATGCTGTTCAATATCTATGTATTGTTTAAGGAAACAGGCTAAATGCCACAGCCTTGTACTTCCCTGAGCTAGAGGAGAGGCAGATGCACCCAAATTCACACTTGTAAAGGACACAGGCACCTCCTTGGGGCAAGCCTGCAGCTGTTGTGGTGCTTCTCATTGTAAGGGCAAATCCTTGGCTCTTCCCAGTGCTCCCCTAGGCTCTGCATATGGCAGGCAGAGAGGAGGAAGATGGCTCTGCAGGCCTTGACCCCTTGACATAGGGTTTATTTTGAAGAGTGGAAAAAGATAAAGGTTAGATTCTGCCAAAGGATGGGACTTGCATGTGCAATATGAACAATACAGGGAGGCAGTGGATCCTAACTAACCTTCAAGTGGCAGGCTGCTCTGCCACAAACCAGACCTGTTGGTGGAGGTTATAGCACATGGCCAGGAAATGTTGCATGGTCCAAATTCTGCATTCTCCAAAAATGTTATCTGCCTCACAGAGCTGCTGTCTTATGTACACAACTTTTTCTCTGCTTTTTTAAGAGGCTTTGTTTTGAATATTTTCTAACATGATGGGTATCCTTTTTAGTCTTTTGAAAATTAAGTGTTTGCTAACAGGAAAGAAATCACATCTTGACATGAAAAAAATGAATTCAGAACCCTAGGGAAAACACAAAACTATAGAGGAGCTAACATGATGTGAATTTGATTTTCTTCTTCCTTCTAGGGTCTGTTTTGTTCTACACTATCTGAACTGCCATATGAAAGATCCTATTCCAAGCAGATCCTGCTATCCAGATGTTTTTGTTAGTGAAGGGATAGATTTTCTTAAGTTTGGCTCAAAATTACTTGAGCAGTATTGATTTTTGGGTACTGAAACTGCATCATGTCTTAAAATCACCTTTTCTGTAGACAGTGCAAGCTTTAGTGTTGGTTCCAAGAGCAGTCTTTGACCTCAGGGAGCATATTCCTGCAAAGCACTCAGGTACTGCTAGCACCCAGCTCCCTCCTTCATGCCTTCCTTTAATCCTGAAGAGAAAGCTTCAGGTCATTTAGTCTTTGTACTCGAGTTAACTATAAGCCCTGTGCTTGGGCTCTCAGAAAGCGCTGGCTGGAGCAAGAGTTCCTTCCACATTCAAAGCCTGTTAGGGCTTTTTCAGAGGTTAATGTGACCACTCTAGATAGTATCAGTCATGTTTGTTTACCAGTCCTGCCCTAAGGTTCACCCACCAGCTGCTCCAGGTTCAGCTATTTAGCTTCTTGTGGCATAGCACTTCCACAGCCTGATTCAGTGATATTATCTGTCTAGAAGCTTGACTTTCATATGTTTAAGGAAAGAAGGAGAAATTTTACTTTATTTTTATTATTACTTTTGCCAGTAATACAGGCTAAGCTTTCCTTCTGTGGAAGATCTGAACCTTTGGGGTTTTTTTTGTGAAGTGGGGGAAGAAGGGTTCATCTGAACGTGTGGGCAGGAGTGGCAGCACCTGCAAGCCTGTGACCTGAGGGAAGCCTTGTGCTTCTACAAGTAATGATTTTACATGAAGGATGGTGACAGCTTCTGGAAGCTAGTTTTTGTTCCCTGGCCAAATTGCTCTGTTACATCAGAGGAGAGAAGTCAGGAGAAAAGGTTTCGTGGGTGGTGCTATTAGGAGAGATTTTATTAATGCTGCTGTATTTCCAAAGAAATACAAAAAAACTGAAAACTCCAAGGAAAGTGGTAACCATCACAGTTTTTTGGATCAAATCATAGAGGTATAGATTTTGAGAAGTCTTTTTGCTCCTGCATTTGTCAAGAAAACGGAATTTTCCTTTTATTTCTTTTTTTAGGTCTGCTTTTGAACTTTAACTGTGTATGCAATCATTTTGGATGAAATGTAAGTTCATTTCTGCTCACAGCAGTTAGTAAAGTCAATGGGCAGCCAAGGATAAACAAAGTTCTCAGAAATCCTAGCAGTTCAGTTTGCCATTCACTGTTAGAGGTCTGTGCTGTTATGATGACTGGATTAATCTATAATGTCTCCTAACCTACACAACATGGTGTCTGTGTGGTGTATAATGTTGTCTAAGTGGAACTTTGCCATGCGCCTCCCATTTGATATTCTTTGCAAGGTCATAATTGATGGTATACCTTGTCATACCTTGGACTAAATTTGTGTTGTATTCTCAGAACTGACTCCTCTTTGAGTGTCTCAGGGATGTTTTGTTGTATTTGGTTGTTTGGGTTTTTGGTTGTGCTGCCTCCTCTTCCCCAGTGCTGTACACACGCATTGACCTAAAGGGACTTCAGACAAAGCCGAGGCATGAACTGGGGGTTCAGGCTGGGAACTTTCCAAATAACTCTGTGCTGCTGGTTTCCTTGAGAGCTTATGTCCCCTCTGTGATCAGCTTTGGAAGGCTTCATTGATTTATGTGCCAGTATCCCTAGCTGCAGTGTCTTTCCTTGCAGGAGGGCAGAGCCCTGTGCCAGCACGGCCCACGAGCTGACTGCAGGGCGCTCCTGGGGCAGGCGACGAGGCAGGGGCTCTGATCCTGCTGCCAGACCATCAGGATCTGTTCTTAGGACCTGAACACAGCCCTCCCTCTGGGTTTGTCTGCTTGTTGTAGCTAATTATAATTGTAAATTTGCCCTTAAAATCAAATTCTGTTTAAAGAGCAACTTTTGCCTTGGGGCACCCTTGTAAGCGGAAAATACTTATCCAAAAAGCAGTTTACTTGGCTTATGATTTCCTGTAATCCCTATATTGTTCTTCAAGAAATCTGTATGAGAGTTAGGAATTGCTTTTCACAGTTTAGCCTCCCCTCTCTTTATGTCTGATCTTGTACAGGAGTTGTCACCTTTTGTTTTATGGTATTACAGCCAGTTCAATTGAAATAGCTGGATGATCCCAGGTTTTATGTCTTCCAGCAGGGTCTACCTTTTAAGCTACCACTTTCAAAATTAATGGCTGGGACATGTCTTCTCAGAAATTTATGCTGTTGGTCCTTTAAGCTTAGGACAGTTTAGATAGAATTACTGCCCAAAACTGCATGTTATTCTGGGCTAAAACATAACACATATTTTTCCCTGTGGCCACACTACTCAACAATTTGGGATCAAGAAGCAAAGAACAGCATCATGCTTAACTGAGGTATGCTCTGATATCTTGAATGTCTGAAGTCTGGTCCACTCTGAAACTGGGATAGGGTTATCTGCCCAGTGATGTAAAGTCCTGTGCTTATTTGGGAGATTTAAATAAATTTGGATGCATGAAGCTATTTGTGCAAAATAGGCCATGGAATAATTGAGTACAGCAGGTGCAACTGCCATTCTTCCAGCAGGTCTGGAAGAGGGCTTTGAGCTGCATGGGTTCTTTCTACTGGCACTCATCAAGAGGAAGTAGAAGGAATAACTAAGTTTAGCTAACCCTCCTTGTTATCCCATGTCCTCCTGATTCATAGAGAGTGAGTTTCTGAGCAGTTTTGGCACAGTTTGTAGCTTTGATTCTTGATTAATAAGTTAAACATCAAGTAATGGCTTGCAGGGTCTGTCAGAAAAATACACCTGCCAGGACTCCAGCCCTGGTAATTTGGTATCAGTTTGAGCATAGTGCACTCAGATTTACGTAAGCTAAACGAGAGTCACTTACGTAAGTGTGAAAGCATACCTGGAGGGATGCAAGCTGGGAAATAAGTAAAGAAAAACATATTTAAAAAATAAAAAGGCCCCAAGAATGCTATTCTGTTCCAAAATGCCATATGGTCAATTGCTTGGCATCATCCTCCCAAGTGTGTTAGCAATGCTCTACAGGTTGCTGAACATCAGTGCCTGGATGGAAGGCAATGGCTGAAATAGCACGGTATGAAAAAGGGAGCAGCTTGAATGCTTTCATCCGTGTGTTAGCAGTCAGACAGCATGGGACTGTCACTGCTTCAGAACTTCCTTCACTGAGAGTCGCTAGGAATTGTTTGGATGTAAGTGATGGAAAGATGTTTTAACATTGTCCTTATTTTGGATAACTTTAAGGAAAATTTGTCAAGGTTTTTTTTTCTATCTAATTATTTGTTTTTGCAATGAATAATTGGATTTGTTGTTGGGGGCCAAAACACGCATCAAGCTACTTAAGGGTAAACAACAGAAGTAAACAACACTTGTGAGTTATGACACACACTCAGAATAATGCAGGGAAACAATGAAGGATATTATTGAAGCAAAGCTAATTTTTGTTCTTGTACAACATTCTGAACAGAACAGTGAAGGACATCATAAATCCATTCATTTATTTCAAAATTTGCAAAACAAATCCCTTCTTACACGTAGTATTTGTACGACATGAAATTATTATTCAATAAGTTGACATTTTAAACCTATTACTGCCTAAACCCATCTATTACTGAGCTATTCAGAGCACTAAGTTAACATTTACCAGAACATTCATCCTCACATCATGGGGAGATCAAGCTCAAATCCTTTATTTCATATTCAGATCTTGTTGGGTCAGGATTGAAAACTGCTACCTTTCTGATACTTTACCGAAAAGCCACTCTGAAATCCACAAAAGAATTATTATCAAGTTACTGCAGTTATTCAGCTAGATGTTGACTTTGATATGTCAACTCTCTGATCTTTAATAGAAAATTGATGGTCTTGCACTGAGGGTCAGTCATATGCATGACCAGGACAGGCCAAGGTTTGCATTAAATTACACCCAGCCTTGCATTTTATTCTCTGGCAGGCAAAGTCAAACAAAGCCAAATGGATACCTTGTTAGTTTTGTTTTCTTCATTGTTTTCTGTTGGCATATGGATTTAATTCTGTAATGGGGGACTGCTGGGCACAATCTGCTTTATTGATTTTTCTGAGGAAAGTTTTTGTGAGAGCACACAGAAGTATGATAACACAAAAGCAACTGGTGCTGTTTTTGTTCTTGTTGCAGTAGGTGTCCATTTATTTAACAATTGACTGTGTCACAAAAAATCAGGTTGAATTTGTGCTTCTAGTAATGTTTTCCTATAGCCTTGGGCTGAAGTTATGAAAACCACTCTGACTTTTTTTTTGCTTCCTATAATTTTTGTTCCTGTGATGACTGCAATGAATCATGCAAACTTTGGCCCTTTTCAGTGTTGTTGGCTGTCAGCTCATACAAAGCTGCATTTTTAACTTGTCTGAGGGAGGAGTGCTGTATGGCAGAACTAGGATATCCATGGTCTAGGACTGCATTTTGAGTCCCAGCTTCTAAAGTGTCAGCTGAAGCCACAGGGGGTTGGGTGAGCTACTGCTCTGTGCATAATTTCTTTGATGGCTGCAGATGAATATGTTGTATGGCAGCAAATAGGAAAATGAAAGCAAGGGAATGCATTTGCCTTTAAAAAAAAACAATACCAAAAAGTGTTCTTCATCTTCTGTTTCCTGCAACTGCTATTATGCAAACACCACATCAAATATGCCTATAGAGACTTGAATGGCTCAGCAGCATCTTCTGGTTTTATGTGTAGCTTCCTGCAAGATTTTCAGGTTTGCTGTTCATATAACACTGATCAAAATAATGACAGAAGGTGAACATACATTCTCTCTTTTTCAGAATGAACCAAAATTTTCCTACCAAGTCCTTGTAGGAAAGCATGGACAAGTTTGGCCCCTTTGGTTAATGGCAGCAAAGAATGTTTCATTTCTTTGAGTGGAAGCTGGCCAGATGGAGCCCAACACAGTGAGCCTTGTCTGGACAGTCACATGAAGCATCTGTGGATGAACTGGGGCATCCCTTTCCTCATGAAATCTAGAGAGGCTCCTGGATAGAAGGTAATTGTTTTTGAGATGTCTTACCATTGTCTAAGTGGACTGATCACGGAAAGACTCAGTTTACACAACTTTTGTCTATTGTTTGTGTTGGTTTTGTGTCAGTGTTTTTTTGTTGGCTAGATTTTTCAGAGCCTTAGCTGGGAGGCAGCCAACTCGCACTGAAGGGCATAGGATCTAGTGTTCAGAAAACCCAACTGATTTAGGAAAATGTCTCAGTGACTTTCAATAAGATTAACATGCCTGAGTCTCTTAAATGCTTCTGAAAATGCCAGCCTTGGATTTGAAAGCCAACCAAATGTGTGCTAAGCATTTTCACAGAAGCAGACTGGTCACAGTACGTCCACTCTGCAGGACCAAGTTTCTCAACAGATGCATACAAGGCATTTAGCTGTTAGAGAAAGGATGTCAGACTTCAGATTTGAAGGGGAATGCACAGACTCATGTAAGTATTAATGCAGCCCTTAATGCCAAGTTAAGAACATCAGTGAATTGATAGGAATGATTTTTAGGAATAGTCCGTGTTACTACTTTGATGTGAATCTCCTTCATCAAACTCAGAATTAGCTTTGCTGAAGTCAATAGACTCTTGCACCCTTGTAAGTGACTGCAGTTAGGCAACCCTCCAAGTATGTATGCTCTTATAGAGCAAAACATACAGATTATAAATAACATCACAGGGAGACTGGGTCTGCTTTATCTCTGCAGTAATTCTTCTGATATGCTTTGAGTTACATCAGGATAAATTTGGCCCACTGAGATTAGTATAAAAAAGCAGGTAGTGTTTCTTAGCTAGAAAGGTGCATATAAATCCCTGTATCTCTAACTTTGATCAGCTTAACACTCAGCTTTCTATGTGAATCCTTTACCTTCTCCCTTATTTCAGAGCAGCTAATGCTGGCAAATGCCTGTTGGACCTACAAAATTACTGTGCTGTACAGCAAAGGTGCTGTGAAACTCCCAGAGCATACAAGTGATGCTCAGATCAAACTGCCTTTCTCTTCCTCCTAGTCTATGAAATTGTGTAGATGACTCCTTCAAATCTCTCTTTCATTTTAGAGCGTGATCCTGTGACCCACTGATTCCTCTCATCTCCCTTTAAAGCTAATGAGAATCAAAAGTGCTCATCACCATTCATGGTGCAGGATTAGGCCCTTAATTATCCTCAGAAATAGTAATTCTCTCCTGGATGATGAAACAGTGTTGTACCAGCCTTACCTGGTGATGGTAATGCTCTTCATGTTTGTCTTAAGATGCCTTGCTTTGTCAATACAAGGAAAATTTCAGTGTGTGCCCTCCCCTCCCCAGTCATTCCCATTATACAGGAATGTATGGCACCAGCCTGGTTTCGGTTTGTCCCTAAGGAAAGAAATGATCATATCCATGCTTGAAAATAGCTCCTCACTTAATACTTCCCTGTGTAATTAGGAAATGATGTTCATCTGACAAAGTACATTCATTAAATAATTTCAAAATAAGCCAGAGGCATTGTTTAAACATAGTGTCAACATAAACTGTAAAAAATTTGCAGAATAGTTAAATTTTAGCCAAAAGTCTATGTTAATGGAGCAAGAACACTAAATGTTTTTTCTGCTTTTTAAGGCATCGAACTATCTTTTAGTGCAAGTTCTGCCTCACAGCCAGATCTGGCCCCTTCTTCACCCTAGCCCTTTCATCTCCCTTTGTTCCATGTCTATGCTGAGACTGAGATTTTCCCACCTCTCTCAGTCTTACTGTGGCTCTGAAAGATGATTGCCTTCCGGTGAAGCCCTTTCCCCTTCTTCTGTACCCAAGCTCCATGTTCAATGAACATCAAAAAGCCTTATCATACCCTGATGGTTTAAATCTTTAAACAGAGAGTAACAGCCTGAGTACATCCAGACCCCTCACATCCTATAGTCTTGTCACTATGTGTTCCTGCAACAATTACCAGGAGAGGGAGGCTGCGGAGTGAATCAAGTAGCGTGTGTTGTCTCCCTGGACTCCATGCTGATGCTCTGATCAGGACTTCAGCAAAATTCTGTTTGAAATGAGAATAGACTAATTTTCATCAGACTCTTCTCAGAGGAATCCCATGTGGGCTAGCATGCCAAGGGTCATCATTAGAAAACTGCCTTCAAAAGAGCTGAGGTTTCTTGTGGCAAAGCTCTTTCCCTTTACTAAATTTATAAACATTTATGTAAAAATGTATACATTAATTGTTCTGCTTCCTTGTATGCCTGCAAAGTAATGTCCAAAAACATACTTGAGGAAATAGACTTGTAAAAATAGCCCAAGTAAGGACAAAAATATCCTCATTTTGACTGAAAATTCAGAATACTGTGATCAAAGGATGCTGTAACTCCCAGCTGTTCAAAGGGACTTGTATTAAAAAAAAAAATCAGATGTGACCAAGAATAGAAAATAACTCATTAAGAGCTTAACTAGATGATGACAGGTGAAGCCATCAGTTGCTTAAACACTGTAATGTTTTTCTAAGCAGTTTCTGTTATTTTTCTTTTTTTTTTTATTTTTTTTTTCTTCCCCCTGGAATCAATTTATACTTTCTAGAAATAATTATGAGATCAAGCAAAGTTTGTCTGCTATGTGAAATAAATAGATACATAAGACACTGGGCTGTGGGGTAATGAAGACATCACTTTACTGCATTTTTTAAGCATAGATAAATTACTGAATTTATTTTACCATTCCTATTTATCAATTTTCATCTGAAGTAGCTGCAGTTCTTAAAAGGCAAAAGAAAGGTAATAGGAGTCTGTAAGTAAAAGAACCATCTCTGTAAGTTTAAAGCCTTCAGACATAAAGAAAAGGTCTTTGCTCTGCCTTTTGTGACTTACAAGCAATGAATAGTAGGTGGATATGATTCTCCTCATTTTTATACCTATTGTTTTGCTACCACAGTGTTTGTAAAATGCATTAAAAAACTCTTTATAATTCTCCTAAGCAGCTTAAATCCCTTTTCACTTTCCCCAGGCAAAACCTGATTCACTTGCATGTTTTTGGGCTCTGACCTTCACAACGCTGATCTCCCAACAGTAGTAGCCAGTTTCTTATTCTTTAAGTGCTGGAGGAATCATGAAAAATTCAGACACTGGGTTTCCCTGAGACCAATCTGGTGGCTTTGTCTTTGTGCTAACTGCTGCTTTCTATGCATCATTCAAAAGGTACATACTGTTGTCAGCCCCTGAACTGCTACTTGGTGTTAAACATGAATATTTGTAGCTTAGCAAGGGACTAAATTTAAAAAAATTAATATTTGACAACCTTTGAGAAGGCATTACTGGCATGAAACTATACGAATGAAAGACTGTGTTTGTGAAAAATGAAAACTTTCTTCACTGGGGCAGTTCTAAACATTATCAGATCTGTTTTGAAACAGCTCTGGTTGCTGGACTTTCTTCCTGATGCACAGATTATGATTGTACCAAAGAAAATACTACAGTACATTTGTTTTTTCCTGTGTACTGCAGGGGAAAATTCATTCTGTGCGTGTGCCACTAATCCTATCTGACCAGAAAGCAGAGAAAGATGGCGTGTGGCTTACTCAGGCTACACATCAGAGATACATCCAATGGTAAAATTGCCTTTTTCCACATTTCTTAATTAGAAATAGAAATGGCTTCAACTAATAGAATCTCTTATTAATAACAAAAGGAATTGCTAGCTCTCTAGTTCAAGTGGCATATCTGCATAACTTATAGCCTTAAGAGCTTGTAGAGTCACTCACACTCCTGGCAGAATGCCTTTTACTCTCCCATATTAATGAGTTGTTCTAAATTTAGTCTACTGTGACAAACTAATATTAATACAGTATTTTATGGCCCAGAGCATTGTTAATGCAAAAGAATGAAACACTGAATCAGAAGAAGGGGAAAGGAGGCAAGATTACTTAGTATGATTGTCAAGATATAAGATAATCCAACTGTGTAGATATTAAGACTTAAATATAATGCTCTGCTTATAGATTTATATTATGTGAAACATTTTCTATTATTTTAAATCCTTGCAGTATTAGTTTCTTATTTTCAAAGGTTTATAACTCGGTCATAAAAATTCACTCTGGGCTGAAACTTGGCATACAAGGTCTTAACCTGGGAGCATTTTCTTAAGTAAATTTTCAAACAAATCAGTGTTTTCCTTTGGTAAAAATTAGACAACAGTCAACATGTATGCAATTTTCATAACAGCTCAGAAAACAATGGAAACGAATAAGCAAAGCCAATTTAATTGATCTTTTTTGTATTTTTAAATTCTTTTTAATTGCAAAATGCTAACAGGACAACATATTTAGCAGGTAGTGGCTATTTTGATGTCAGGGCTTCTTCTGCTGCAATCAAGGGGGTTTTTGTCACTCTTTGAAGGGTAAGTAGGATACATTACTCCATTTGATACCTATTTGACAGTGATGATTTTACTGTCTTAGTATTTACCCAAATAGATATTTGCATGAATTTTAACTAAGTATCATTTTACAGGAGAAAAAGACTTTATGCAGAGCTTTTATATGACTTCAATAGCTGTGTTTTATAAACATGCATATGTACAAATGCATTTCATCTTTGCAACCTAAAGCCTGGTCCAAACAGTTAAACCATCTACCTGTGTAAACTAAGGGGAAGAGAAGCATTTGAGCCTAACTCGCGGGAGGGATGCTGCTCCTAACCATGCCAAGTGTGTCTGGTGCCTGCCAGAATGCTGCCAGTTGTAAGGTGGAACATGGATTTTTACAATGAACAGCAGGCAACAGACAGCAGAGGAGCTGATGTGGAAGCATAGGGTCAGCAATGGATTCTATAAGGGGCTTGACTACCTGTGCCATTACTGAAAATCCACCTTAAACAAGGAGGGATGATGAAGTTTTTCGATTAGCTAATGGAAAAATTAGCTATATTGGGTGATTTTACTGACAAACTTTGGAAATGGTATATGAACAATAATTCCTGATTCACTTTGTATTTCTGACCCATATAAACTTTAACCCCTGATTTGACTTCTCTCTTCTCATATTTATATGGATTAGGAAGTTCTATCTCCAGTGTTTGCAGGAATACAGATTAGTTAAGGAGTCTGGAGTAAAGGTGAAAATTGAAAGGCCTGGTATGTGTGATTTTGGTGCCCAATACACCTTGGAGGAAGACAGATCCCTCAGCCTCATTTGGGTTGTGCTGCAGAGCTGTCAGAAAGGAAGTTGTCTTTGTGCAGGTGGAGAAATGTTCCTATTGACACTCTTTTCAAGGAAATATTTAGAAAAATCAATCTACTTATGGCTGCTGGTGTGGGTTTCTCAAGGTTGGTTAAACTGCATCCGGTGCTTGTTTTAATGTGCTGCTTTGGAACATGCAAAGCATTTCAATGCTTGGTTGTGGGGTAAGAACTGTGTTTTGGGAGTAGTGGGATAACCTGTAACTGGTGACATTCAGGAAAGAAAAATCAAATTGCAGTGAAGTTTTGGTGGACAGGGAGTTATGGAGTTAGCAAGTGTCTAACCAGCACAGAAGCCCAGCACAAAGTGGGTTGTTAATTTTTGTGCTGGTCAGATGGGAAACAGTGTGCAGAAAAGAGCAAAGCTCTCCTGCTCTTTCTGCAGCTCCCCATGCTCCAGGAGGAGGGTGAGCACTGGGGTTGGGTGCATGGCTCTGCCCAGGGCCCCCCTCAAACTAATGACACTGAATTGCATGGGCAGTGGCAGGTCCATGCCTGGCTGGGCAGGGGGAGCAGCAGAAGTTGTGTGTCAGTGACACAGCCTGGGCATCACAAGGAGCAGTGGTGGGGGCTGCAGCTCGCTGGAGGCAGACTTTAACGAGCACTGCACCAACTGGGCACAACATTTCCAGCACAGCCCTCACTTCAGCACTGATTCAGTCTCCAAAAGACCCCTCTGTACTGACAGACAACCACAGGCAAGAAATTATCTAAAACTGATGTAATTTGGAATAAAACCACAAGAACTGGCACTAGGGATTGGTTGCCTTGCACGTTATGTTGCTCAGGTTGTAGGCAGCCCCTCAGGTGGGTGAGGTGCAGCCAAGGCTGTTGCACTGCGTCCCACACACAGTGCTGGGAGTCTTCCTGCAAGAGCCAAGCCTTGTTCGTTCTGAATTTCTTCGCTGTGTGGGATGCCAGTGCATTCCACATTGCACAAATTACGGAGTTCATTAATCTCCCTATGCCATAATGAAGTCTGTTTAAGTCCACAGTGCAGTCCATGAGCTCCTTTTAGTGGGTGTTTGGGGAGCAATGGATCAGTTTTTGCTCTGCTCTCCCTGCCAGTGCTAGGCCTTTACCCAGCAAAGCTAATGCTCCATCCAGCCATCTTTGTCCCTGAATCCTGGTCACACACACTCACTGGAGAGGGAGCAGACTGTCATTTTGAGGCAGGAGTGCTGCTGAGGACTCTCTTGTTGCCTAGAAGGCAAGATGAAAGAAAGGAAAAGGCAGTCTTCTGTCAAAACTGAAAATAATTCCCACACTTGCTCTGCACTCTTACAGAAACATGAAACAGATTATTGAAACTTTATGTATTTGGACAGTATTTTGGTCTATCTTTTGGCTTTTGTTTCCTGCTTCTATTCCAGTCATGCAGCTGTGTTCCTGCATACTCTCCTGAAAAATCCCTGCAACACAGTCAGGTCTAAGGACTGAGTGGCCCATGATGGATATGAAGGAACAGTCACTGCCAGTGCTGCATTTTGTGCATCACCTTCCACAGATATTTGCATTATATAAAGCCTGCATTTTGACACATGTGGCAGATCTTTTTACATGATAGTGATGTATATTTTGCCTGAAATAATTTGAACAAAAACCTGAATTTTCTATTTTCTTAAATATATTTCTCCCTATTTCTCCCAGTTTGTTGTTTTTGTTGCTGGGGTTCTTTTTCATCATTCCCGGCTTTTTCAGATGTAGATATAACGCTAAAATCAAAGCTGCCACACCAGCAGTTTCAAAAATGTGCTGTGCCACCATGCATCTCTGTTGGGTAGTATTTCATCTGAGAAGCTTGAAAAGAGCCTATTTTTAAAGAGGTAAGTGCTAAGCATGTTCTAAAAGGCAGATCTCCCAAGCTGTATGGGGGTAGCCACCTGGAACTGGATGCCCTCAGATTTGCCAGTTCTTCTGAAGACCTGCCATTATTTGTCATTGCTTCTCCTTTGCAGTGAAACTCTTCAGCATGTTGATATTGTGGAAGAGAACAAATCAAGCAGCTGCCAAGATTTGACTATTTCCTATGCACAAAATGCTGAAACCTCCCACCTTATGAATCAATAGATCTCTAAGATGGATTGGAGGATGAGGCTTCAAACTAATTCACATGACTGCCTTCCACTGTAGTGGACAGAATACCTATTTGGTAGCAGTGACTGGAAAGGTAATTTTTAATGTTACATGTTATATTTCATGCACCTCTAATAAAACACAAGTGTTCTGTTTTTCAAGAAAATACTGGGAAGCACAACCTTAAAGAAATGATTGCTTATGACCCTGTTACACATGGAGTTTTGGACTGCAGTGATAAGTAGTGGGTTGATATTTTATTGCTGAAAGAACTTACTTAGCATATGCAATATGCAAAAGGAGGAAAGCTGAGCATTGGAGCATATTACCAGTGTGCACTTAAAAGAAAATTATCCCATGAAAAACAAACCCCTTGACTTAAATGCTACTCATAAACTATAAGGCAACTAAGTTCTACTTTAAAGACTGATATTAGTACTTGATGTGGACAAAAACTACTAAAATATTGAGCTACTGTAAATGTTGACAGGTTGGAATCTATTAAATGCATGTTATTGTGGGAGCTGGAGAAGTGTAGTTTGTGGTTTTTTGGTTTTTTTCAATCATGATTATGGTTTATGAGAATTCCATTCTTTTTTTCTGAGTCTGTCAGTGCAGTACTTTTCATCAATGGGTAGGAAGCAGAAGCTTAAATTGTGTAAGCAAGTGCAGTATGGGAGATATCCTTTTCAAGAGAAAGGGAGAAAGAATAATATGAATCAGACATGGTGGTAGGCATTTTTCACTGTTATTTTTGTTCCCTTACACATTTGTTTCAATACGATGTCATTGAACTCTGCTGTCTTGCAGGCTAATTTAAGGCTCAGAATTTAACTCTGAACAGGCTTACCTGTATGATGTTGGAGTCTCAAGAATGGTGAAACATATTTTTAAACCTGAACCCATGAAATCCAAATGTCTGACAGCGAGGTGCTGGAGACATGGAGGGTATAGAATACATAGAAATGGCTAAATGCACTTAACTCAGATGGTTATAAAATAGTAATGGAGAAAAAATCACCAGCAATGATAGAGCAAGGTAAGAATTTCTCCTAATGAATCAGACACCTCTTTTGACTCCTTTGTCTCGACTGGTGCGCACTTTGGTGATTTTAATTAAGTTTCTCATTTAGCCCGTGCAGCTGGTTCAGCCGGCGTTCTCTGGGAGCCGCTCCTCGCTAGAGGGCAGCATTTGATAAAATGTTCAAAGCCAGCTCCCCACGAGCGAGGGACACACGTGCAGATCCTCTAATAACTCTCCTAACAGGGATCTCTGACAAAAGTTTTCAGATCTGCTTGTGGTCTGGGGCCTGGAACAATGTTTGGGTTGATGAGATTTTTTGAAAGAATTGTAAGGATTTATTCCACTAATAAATACGAATTGGTGTGAGATGGATTTATTATTTCAGGTGTGCAGAAATTGCACCCTGCAGCCCTATCTTCTATCCTTAGCCTTTTAAATGTACATAAATTAATATTTTAAATTTTATATTATTGCAAAAGAATAAAACATGAATATGTTCACTTGTCTATTAGTGCTTCCCTTTTATTTTATTTTTTTAATTACTACTGTTTTTCAAGCAGTCGTCTCAGCATTAGTATTTTATTCAGCAAAAATCTCTTGTTGCTGCAGAGTCTCAGTAGATCTGTATGGCTGGGCACCTGTGGAGCCCTGTCATGGTGCTAGAGGCAAAACCTTCTCTTGTGCAGGTGCTGGTTCTCAGTTGTGTGCAAGGCTTTGCCCTGGCTTTTCCTGGGCTTCCAGCTATCTTGGACAGGCCAGCAGCTCCCTGCAGCCTCCACAGGGCCAGGGATGCAGATGGCCAGGAGGCAGCCTACCTGGAGAGCCTGATCAGACAGGAACCCTTGAAGAGGTGTGATTTGGCATTTAAGGTTAGATAAACAGGTATTTTCTGATTCATCACTAGCCAAGAAATGCCATTTTGCTTCTCTGAACTAGGGGCATCAAATGAAAAGTGACTTCTGCCACCAAGCATTAGGGATCTATTCGAGGAGACTGCATCACCCTTGGCTTTCTAGTTGTGGGGGAGGGAGAGATTGTTAAAAAGGACAGTTTAACTGACCTAAGATTTGAAATGCCTTCTGGAGATGTGCATCCTCCAGAGAAAGCATTTGAGTGATAAGACATATCATTTGTATGTGTCTAAAATGAGGGGTGTAGCCTGGACTCCGCAGTCACATAGGTCACTTTTAACGGGGATGCCAGTGCTTTTCCCTGGTGAGCAGGAGGCAGACATGCCCAGGGTCTGTGCTGGAACCATTATGCTGCTGGGAAAAGCTCTGGTGCTTTAATAGACTTCTCTTTCTTACCAGGTTAAGTGGCGTTGACTTAGGTGAACTCTTTGTAAATGACATCTTTGCTGGGATTGCTGTGTGCACAGGCAAGGTGAAAGCCTGATCCTGAGGATGTGTGTGCTCAGCCTGCAATAAACATGCCAAGGACTCTCCCAGCTCAGGGGCTGAGCTGTGGTTAAGCACATTGCACCCCGTGTGGTTCGCATGCTGGATGCCGGGTGGGTGAAATTCTGATTTCCTATTTTAAGCTGTTAGTCTCTAGTACTGGCTGTAGCTTTATGGTTACAGATATTCCTGTGTAGTTAGAAAACCAGAAGAATTCATTTGGATAGCATGAGATGTAGAAATGGAATATCATTGTCGTTATCTTTAGGATTACATCTTTCACATGCCAGGTAAATCCAGGAGGCAGCTAAACATTTTCCCCCTATGACATTATCACAAATGTCATTTGGTGCTTCAAGATTATTTGAGCAAGATAAATCACCGGGCAAGTGATGTTTGCATCATCATATGTGTGTTACTTTTTGCTGGAATAGATTGTCACAAGACAGACTTTATTCAGTTCTTCAAAACAAAACTGTTTTTTTTTGTTCTTAATGGTGGATTTTTGTTTTTTTAACTGTTGTTAAATACCTCTCAATGTGTGCCTGTTTGTCTGGAAGCTATACAGGTCTTTGGGCTGACAAATGGCTTAGAGATGTTTAGAGAACTTACCTTATTTATGCACAATGTAAGATACTTTTGTCTTCTGTCCCACTTGCATATTTCTACCTGGTTATGTGATGTCTCTGCTCAAGACCTGCCCCAATAAAAGAAGAGGAAGGAACCATCTGTAGCATGCCTGGGAACTGTAGCTTCCTGTGACCATTCAACAAAATCTTCAGTCCATTTTTGTGTATCCTGGCTGGTTAAACTGTTGCTGCCTGGTGAAACACCACGGTGCCACTGAAGATCCCAGCTCAGGGCTTGAGTGGTCTTCACCCACAGCAGAAAGAAAACAAACCATTGCTTTACATTTTAATCATGCTAAGAGCGTGTAAGAAATGTCTGGCATGTGGTGTTAAGACAGAGAGGTTTCTCCACATACACCAAAGGCATAGGCACACAGCCCTGTGTCTTCATTTCATTTTAAATTAATAATCTTGCCAGTTCACTTTGAAGCCTGCAGTCCAACCTCCACAAAGATCACTGCTTACCAATGAGATATGGGGCAGAGCTGGTCTAATAGTACAGGAAGACTGAAGTTTTATGCCATCTTTATTATCAATGCTTGCTGAGGAGCACTGTGCTTGCTCTGTGAGCTGTGATATAATTCAGCCAGCTCACAGTACTGATCCTGCCTGCTGTGGCTGGTTGGTGTAACTGAAAGAACAGAGTGTCCAGAGGAAACTCTTCACAGAGAAAAGGGCTAGATCCAGATCTCTTAATACCAAAGATCACATGAAATATGTAGTAGTACTTAGTGGTCCTTCTTGGACAGAGATTTATTGAACAGTAGCTGCATCTGATGAAGGAATGAAAACATTTCATTTTGTTCCAAATAGCATCATCCTGTTCCCAGACCTTTGGTGTCCTAGAAGGGTCTAAAAGTAGTTTCTTCTTTCCAGAGTCAACACAGAGATTCTTCAGGACTGATGTTCCTCTTGTCTTTCCAGGAAATGTGGTTCGTTCTTTAAGGTACCTTTAGTGAAAGTAGCTTGTTATCCATTAGTTCAGTCCAAGAACTTCCAAACCTATTGTAAATTACCCATAGCTGATGCAGTGTGGTCAGCCAGGCAATTGTATCTCAGCAAAGCAAAGAGAATAAAATCCTGGTATCCTCACCAAGGTGAGGTGCCTGGAAGCAGGTTAGTACAAGTGTCCTGCTTTTGCTGTATATGATGCTTTTACACCAGCCTTGCATATTGGTGATCCTTGTAACTGCTTTTCTCCTACCCTAGAAGGCAGGAGCCAGTTGCATTCCCTCAGTCTCATACCTCATGGTATCTCTCATGCCTTCCTTTCTCTCTCCTGGAGTAAGGGGAAGGGAGAGGCTTGCTAGGAGGGCAAATCCCTTTGAGTTCCATCCAGCAAAATTGAATGCTTGCAACAGCTCTCAAAAGGGAGGAGTCCCTACTGCTGGTATTCCCACTTGCTTGGGTGGAGAGCCAGCCCACCTCCCCTCCCACACAGGGCACTGCTGAGACTGCTGGCAAGGACTGGCAGCTTCTGGACTTGATATCTGTGCCATGGCTCATGGCAAAATGCTCACTGTTCTCATGGTGCAAACTGGAAATAATCTTAACGTGGAAATTGTATAGCTGCATGCTTCAGCACAGGGGCCTTTTTTGTACTGGCCTGTGCTGTCCATGCCTTAACACACCCATACTCGTCAGTTTGAAAAAACAAAACAAACCAAACACACCCCCAAAGCCTTAAATTTGAGTGCAAAGGAGTCCCCAAAACCATGGCATTGAACATCATGTTTGGTACTCACTGGTTTTGTTTTTTATTTGGGCTGAGGTATTTAATTCAATATTTTACTTAGATTTTAAACTCAGCTGTACCAAGAATATACAACAGTAATTTCCCTACTTTTTAATTACTTGTCACTCTTTTTTCTACAATCATGTTGTTCTTGTTGCTGACAAGATGACAGTAGGTTTAGTAAAACCTCAAAGACATGGAAAAAGGTCATTTGAAGCAGTATTATAATTCTATAATTTCACAGCTTTTTATAGGGCATCACTGACTACAGAGGTAATGCTGACAAACTTTGGCCTGTTACTGGGAAATGCTTGTTGAGTAAAATCTGTGATTATAGTGAATGATGAGGCCTGAACACCTCTTCTTCTGAGGCAGCCTTTTCACTACTGAAGAGGATTAACAAAAGAGGCAGATGCCAGTGACAAAGTGCCAATATTTGTTAACAGATGTGATCCTTGTAATGTAGCATGTGTTCTTAATTTGGCACGGCTTGACACCAGGAGGATCTCTGTAAATAAGGTGTCATTAGCTGTGTCCAATAGGCTTTCCTCCTAAACTGGTCTTTGGTTAGTATCCATGCTCTGGTTGAAACTGGCATCCTACCTTGTGAATGGGCTACATGCCACTCTGACAGATGGGCATGACAGTAGACCAGCCAGGGAAACATTAAACTCATCCAAGCTGGGTATCGAGAGCCAAATAATCTATCCAGAAATATAACGTGGGCAGATTTGTGTTACTGTAATTGGTGAAGTGCATATGCTGTTGCTACCTGAGCTCCTAGATGGTTAAATGTTTGCATTCTTAGACTCTTAGACTTTGCTTTGGTTTCCAGATTTTGGTTTTAGAAGAATGAAGATTACTGCTTAAAAAAAAAAAAAAAAAAAAAAAAAAAAAAAAAAGCAGACAAAAAGGAATCTGTTTTTTGAAAGAAACTTCTATATTAAGTGAAAAAAATATCAAGTGACTCAATCATGTTTCTTGTTAAGTAGGTTGATGCCAGTCTTCTATTTATGTTGACTTCCAATTAAGTATTTAGGTGAAAATGTTTTGCACAGTATTTTCTTTCTCCAGTTTAAAAATTAAAAGATGTTGAATAAGATATTTTTCTCTCTCTGAATCTCTGGAGCAAAAATGTATTCTGTTGCATCAGTGAGAAGTCAACTGAGTTACTTGAGGAATTGCTTGCCCTGATGGTTCTAGGAGGGGAAAACATAGATGCTTAAGAAATACACATTTAAAGGTTTAAAAATCTAAAAAGGTAGATATTATAAGAATGTAGGAGTTTTCTCTGTAAAAACATTATCACAAAATTTCTGCTCATAGAATTCTACTTAACCACTTACCTTTGCTTGAAGATAAAATTGGCCTATTGTTTTACTTAGAAAAAATATTGAATTTGACTTAAAATTGAGAAGAGTTCTGAAGTATTTTTTCAGAAATTGTAATGCTTTGTATTTAGTGGAAATCATAGTGTGCATGATGGGGACTCTGAACATCTTTCTGCAGCCAAATGAATTTTCTTGTGATTTGTAGCAGTGAAGAAACGTCCTGTAATTTAGAGGGAGAAGGCCCCACTCTCTGATATGATCAGTGTAACTCAGTGATATTCTTGTAAGGCTGCAGTGCTCTTTTTGCAGTTTTGTAATATCTGCATGTCAGCACAAATTGATCAGTCAGATCTGTTTAATTTAAAAAAGCTGAAATATATCTGTGCCTTGATGGAAAGCCCAGGCACTTGTGTTTACCTGTGAGACATGAGGCACTGGCCCTGGTGAGTGAGGAGCCCCTGGAGGGCTACCTTTGCTAGGTGGCAGAGGCTGTGAGAATAACGCACAGGCAGACTGCTTTTGTCACCCAAACTCTGCAGTATGGGCACGTTTTCCTACCACTGGAGAATTCATGAGCTTCTGTAGCCTTTGATACAGATGCATACGGTAACTTGTTGCCAATTTTGTGCAATTAGGGCATACAAAATGGTTTCCCTGTTAGGAATGTTGCATGTGCTACGACACTAATTAGGGGTTTCTCTCCTTTACATGCATGCCTGTCTGCCATTAATATTAATGGCAATTTTGCCCAAGCTCAGGGAAAGACAAGACCTGTGTAACTGTGACTTAAACTTTTGCCTTGGAAATTCCCTATATGGTTGTTCTTGCAACCTGCTGTCTTGTAATTTGCTAAACCTACCTGTGAAAATGGTGGTGTGTAGATAAAACAGTTACCTTTGTAAGGGGTATTTCTATTATCTGTTCTGTGGTCTTCCCCCTCTGGGTCTCTAGTTTGTCCCTGTGGTTACATTACAAGCATTTCAGCTATTTAAAAAGCCACATTTTATGCATACTTAATTTTTTTTCCTATAATGAAGCTTATATTATAAATTTTAAAAAGCTCCAGTGGCTATACAATTACTCCATGTTCTTGCAAGAAGGTGCACCACACTATTTTCTAACAGAAAAATTCAAAGGAATAAATCTGCTAGTATTGTCAGAGGAGAGGTACAGGCTCATGGGGCTTTAGAACTCCACTGAAATTTTGGGGTTAGTGCAGACTGTGATGGAACACATGCAGCATGCATGCAGGGCTCTGTGAAGGCAGCCCAGCAAGCCAGCTCCAAGGAAGGAAAGCTGAGGAGGCTCTGGTGCCTCCAGCTCTCTGCCAGCTCATTGCAGGGGTGAGCAGGGTGAAGTAGAAAGGCAGAGCAGGATGCAAAGCCTTTTTTTGGAGGAGAAAGCTTCTCCAGAAAATGAAAGGATGCTTAGACAGTGGATGCTTAGTCTTTTGCTCAAAAGCCACTTGGAATGGCCATTAAGATGCTGATTAACAGGATAAGTGATGTAGCCTGGGTCAAGCTCAGTCTTTGTCTCTTAGCAAAGACCACCAACAAAGACATGACATGTATCAAGGACAGCAGATGAGGGTGATTTGCAGTTTGTGCTTTCATCTCGTGAACGTGCAATAGAATATTTTTTGAGTAATCCATGGTTCTAGTTCCATGTACATTTCAATTACTAGAGCTGATAGTACAGATTTACTTATAGGTATAGATATGCTGAACTCTTTATTTAACTTAATTTTGGGAGTGCTTGAGCAAAATTTTCAGTTCTCTGAATGGCTCAGGATATGAGTGGATTATTCCATCTTCACGAGTCCTCTGCAGCTGATCTAGAGATGCTGAGAGGAGAACAACCAATATAAGCTAAAAAGCAGGACTGAAAGGAAAATCCACAGGGCTGTGGAATGTCAATTAAAGTCTGAAGATGTGAGTGCTGTCAAATCTTTGTCCAGGGGAAAGAGTCTCTGCCTTTTATGCAACTTTATGTGAATCATGTTCCTGACTGATCAGATAATGGGCTGATGGATCTGAAAGGATACATTTTTTTTATTATATCAACAAAAACAATTTTCAATTCTGAATAGTAAATTCCTTCCCCTCCCCAAATTTCTGGCATACAGAGAGCATGACTGTGCCAGCAGTTGGCTCCCCCTGGATGACAAGATCTGCTGCAACAAAATAATGGCAGAAATTATTATCCATGCTCCTCAGAGAAAGACTTTAAAAATTATTAACATCAAGACATTCTCTGAAATTTCTCAGTGCTTCATTAATTTTTGAGGCTGTGAAGGTTGAAAAATGAAAGAACATCTGCATTAAATGAGATTTTGTATAAATTACCCTCTAAAACGCACCAAAAATATATCTGAAGGCAGAGATCCCAAGGCCAGTTTGCTTTCCTCTTACTTTCTCTTCAATTATCTTGTCTCAGACTTATAAAAAAATTAATTGGACTAGCAAATGTCTCTTATCAATGTATTTGGGGAGGAGGGGGACAGAATAAGAAGAAGGTGCATGTGTTGATATACACAGGTGAGCAAGACAGAGAAGTGTGTATGTGTGTGGAGCCCAACAAAAGCAGAAGACAAACTAGTGGTGGTGTCCCAGAAGTGTCATCAGAAAAGGGCACAGAGGTGAGATGCTGAGAGAAGTTTGTAACAATGCAAAATTCTTTAAATGGCTTGGCATCACAGATCTTAACTGTGGTTTGCTATTTATTTTTATTGCAAATTATGTGTGGAAATGACTCAATTTGAATCTTATACCTTTGGCACAAAGACACTGGTCAACCTGTGTCCCTGTGTCAGAGAAGAGATGAAGATATTTGCATTTGCTCATTTGCCCCAAAGAAATGCTGGTTTTCAAATGTATATAAGTATTTCCTAGAGTGATGTTTCTCAGGAACATCTTACTGAGCTGTGTATCATAACTTCTGGCAGAGTGAGGTTCTGTGAGAGGTTTTGCAAGTGAAGCTGCAAGAAGGTTGGGCATTTTGACTCAGCCACCCAAACTCTAGGGCAAGCTCATTGCTTCAGGCATCCATTTAGGAAATAAGAGCTCCATCCTGCATGGCTTTGCTCCTTGCAGGAAGTGGGCTATGAAGCTGTGTGAAAAGCTTTCTCCTCACTTTGACTGTGCTGAGAAGGTTCTGGGCAGTACAGAACCACTGACACCAAGTGTCTTCCCTCCACAAAGGCTGTCCCTTGTTCATTTTCCCCACTGCACTCAGTGTATTTACACAGTGCTGCTGATGGCAGTGCAGGGGGTGCTTGGTGTGCCCAGCTGCAAGGGAGATGAAGTCCCACTATGTTCCAGTGTGACTCAGAAAAGCCCATGGAGATCCTGGATTGCTCTTGGTTTGCTCACTGAGGCTTGTGCTATGGTTAAGTGTGGCTTTTTTCAGCTGGAGTTAATCTTTGTCTTGTTTGGGAGTGTTTGTGCTAACAATTGCTCTTTCCAGACAAGGAGCAGAGCAGTTAGCAGGAGGAGAAGACTGAGGGTTGGGGAAATTAGGAAACAAGTTGCTTAATCCTGGTGTGAGTTTCTGAACAAATGCTATGGAGAAGGTAAATTGAGCTCAACAAAACATTAGATTAAATTCATTAGTAATTAAAAGCAACAACAGCTGCAGTCTAAAGAAAAATGCTGGAGATGTGTAAAGCTTTGCCATTAAAATGTATAGACACTGACCCTCTTTAAATTCATAGAGAATGCTCTTTACTTAGCTATAAAGGTTTAATGTAACTTAGCAGATCTGAGTTACTTCAGGAGAGCTTTAATGCTTGGCAGGTCTCTACATTTTATTTATGATATCAAAGCTGCAACTCAGATTTTTACTCAGTGGAAGACATAAAAGAGATTCAGAAGTCATCCAAATCATCTTGTAATTAATGTTACCATGCACGCCCAAGACATTAAAATGTTAACAGTGTTAGAATCGTGTGCTTTGGAATACAGAGTGAGGGCTTTATTAGAGAGAAATACACTGCAGATGTCATCCACCCTAATTGAGGACATTGGGTTGCCTGCTGCTTGTTCTTATCAGTGGTTCAGATTTTTTTTTTAATTAATTCATTTTCCTTACTGCTAGAATCTGCTCTCATTATTAGTCTATCTTGTCACTCATTTGCATTTCAAGTGCTGGGACTGTGGGGTACCAGCTAGCTGCCTTAGAAGAACACTTCAAGGGGTTACTCTATCAAATAGCAGCACAGTATCACAGTGAATTTGACATCTGGGTTATCTTATTCCCAGATGCTCCATGGTGTCATTAGCAGGATTAATCTTAGCTTTAATTTCATAATGATTCTTATTCTAATATATGTGAATGAACACAAAGTCTCTTGACTCATTATCACCAATTTACCCAAGATATGTAATCAGGCTCTTACATTCACCAACATTTATTTTTGCTAATACATCTAAAATTGTAGATTAAGCAAATACAGTTAGTTCCAGCTGAGTGAATGCCTAGTGAGGTAGCAATGTAGTATTTATGTTTTAATTAAAGTATATTAATGATAACATCTTTTAAATACATACTGATCAAATTATTTCTGCTGAAAACAATGCATTTTTCATTCAAGTGATAACAACCTGTAAAGTTAATAGCAGCATCTTTTTATGACTATTTATTATTTGCAAACATTTAGCAATTACTCCAGATCTCTTTTTACAGTACAATTTTAACCTTTCAAGATTAGGGCAGAGAAAGGGCAAATTATTTTTGAGAAAAATCTCTTGACATCCCAAAGCAGACAGAATTAAATTTTTCAAGTCAAATTAAAATTTAAACCGAAATACATTTTATATTGAAACTTTGATTTTAATTCCTGTTCTAGATTGAATTGTAAAACAGAATGCAATTTATTTTTACAGCTGAGCAGACACACAAGGTCCATCTTGACATCACACAGGATTTCATAATCTAGTGCATTTTTAAATTGAAAGGAGAAAGCAAAATGTGAAATTCCTGTGCACTTTTTTTACAGTGCTGGACTAAGTTTTTCATTTACCAGCTGTTGTAGCGCAGCAGTAAGTAGTGGTTCATTATTGATGGATAAAATGTTCAAACATTTAAAGAAATGAAAGTCAGCTTTGAATTTTTAATTAATTAATTAAAAGTACTGCAAATGCCAGCTTGTTAATTGCTTTGCACCTGCAAGCCAACACAGGTTTTATGCACTCTTTCTTTGAATATTAATTTTTTTGCATGTCTTCATAATGCTTGGAAAGTCTCCCCTGCAAACATATTAGTAAAGAGTAAATATTGAATCTAAGACAAAACTCACGGCTTCATCTTTCACTGTACACAGAATAGGACTTAAAGGAGGATTTAGATTTCCAAGGCTTCTAATTAAGTAGTGATAATCAGGCTTTCTGCTGAGGGTCACTTCCTGGGAGTAATTTGAGTTATTAAAATGCATGTTTTTATTTGTTCTGCTTTGCGAGCTAAAACTGATCCCTTTTAATATAGCAGCAAATATGCAAATTGGTGTTTCATTATATTATGCAATTTATGGCAATCTTCTCTAATTTACTGAAAGGGCAAGAGCCTGACCTTGTCATTCAACTTTTTTTCTTGGTAAGCTAAACTAATTATGTGGATCTTTTTATGAAACTCTGGAAGTATGCAGCACAGTAAAAAATGTGACAAATTTACCTTGATTATTCATCAAGATGGCCTTCGATTTTGCTTGAATCCTCCTTCAGGGTGATGGATAATTTAAACTTACATATAGGAGCCAATTTGTTTCAGGGTTTGAAAATGGCTTTCTTTTTTTTCACAGAAATCCTGGAAAGAGCATCTGAAATCATTGAAATAATAAATGTCAGGATTTGAGCTAGGGACTAAAAAAAAGTTCATTAAAAATACTTGCATGATGTATTATGAATTGATATCATGATTTTTCTCTGTGCTCTCCTTCAATACAACTTTTCAGCCAGGTTTTTATTAGTGACATGCTTTTTCACTTTTCTTTTAATAACTTTTCATTTTAGATTTAACAAACTCACCATTCTTTAGCCTTTTTTTTGCCTCCTCCACCAAGAAGTGTTAAGTCCTTCTCTGTCCAAGTCAGAAAAGCATGGCTTAGTCTTCTGTGAATCTCAGGAAGGTTCTTCAATTGCTTCTCCGGTGCAGAGTTGGAGGACGTCACTGGTGGTGTCTCCCAGGGCTCAAAGTGGGGCCAGTATTTTCATTTATATTTATATTTATTTATCCATGAGCTGCATGAAGGGGCAGACGCCTCCTCAGCTCGTTGGCCGTGGTGACACAGCACTGGGAGGAGAGGCCCCAGGGGCTGGGCAGCCCTTCAGAAGGGCCTCCACAGGCTGGAGACAGGGACAGGAGAGAACCACCTGAATTTTACCAAGGCAGGTGCGGGCTCCTGCTCCTGGGGAGGCACCGGCCCAGGCACAGGCTGGGGCTGACCTGCTGGGGAGCAGCTCTGCAGAGAAGGACCTGGGGGTGTGGGGGACAACGAGCTGTCCATGGCCAAGAAGGACAACGCTGGGAGAAGCGTTGTGAGTGGGTCGAGGGAGGCGATCCTGCCCCTCTGCTCAGCCCCAGCGAGGCACATCTGAGGTGCTGGGCCCAGCTCTGGGCTCCTCAGCACAGATAGACAGGGAGCTCCTCAGCTGCTCTGGCAGAGGACAACAGGGACGATGAAGGGACTGGAGCATCTCACCAAGAATGATTGAGAGACCTGGGGCTGCTCAGCCAGGAGGAGACTGAGAGGGAACCCTGTGAGTGTCTGAAGGGAGGGGTCACAGGATGGATCCAGGCTCTGCTGGCTGGTGCCAGGCAACAGGACAAGAGGCAATGGACAGAAACTGATGCACAGGAAGTTCCACCTGAACACGAGGAAGAACTTCTTCACTGTGAGGGTGACTGAGCAACAGATTGCCTACAGCAGTTGTAGGGTCTCCTTCATGGAGATATTCCAGACCCATCTGGATGGAATCCTGTGCAATGTGGTCTGAGATGACCCTGCTTGAGGGAAGTTGGACCAGATTACTCACTGTGGTCCTTTCCAGCCTTACCAGAATTCTGTGATTCCTTTTTTTGATAAATACACCTTCCTTGTCATTCTGCAGGCTGCTCAGCTCTCTCAGTCCTGGAAGTTTTCATTTGACTCTTCTGCTCTGTGATAACCCAGAGTCATGGGGTCATTTTGGCATGTTTTAAACTTTGGCTGATGAGACTGATTTGAGTGATGTGACTGGACCAGAAGAGGTGCAGGAACAACATTGCAGATATTAAAATCCTGAAAATATTCTAGTTGGAGCAGTCTTGAGAGAACAGCTGGTCAATGACCTGAACTGAGTGGATATACCTTGATTGTTTCCAACAGGTATTTATCCTATTTATTTTAAAAAAACCTTAGCAAAGGAGATTTGACATCTCTAATTCACATTCTTGATCTTCTAAGCTTTTTTTTATTTATTTTTTTCTTTCCTCTGTTGCAAATTTGGCTGATTCCTTCCTTCCTTCAGATTCTGCAAAGATCAACTGGCAGGCTTCCTCTATGCTGGAAGAAAAGACCTAGAGTACAGATTCAGAAAGTTGTTCTCTACCAGTGTTTAATCCATGAAGCTGAACACAATTCCCCCTTGACCATGATAACGAATATAATATTGCAGTCATCACTTCCTCTACTGTAACCTCTCCTGCTTTTGTTTAACCAGAACATGTGTTTGCAATGAAGGTGAAGCCTTCATACTGTGTATCAGCTAGAAAACAGGTTGTAATACCATGCTTCAACACTGATCTCTTGGCTGTGGCTTGGACTGTAGGCTCATGCAGCAGTGTTCATTGCCATCAGCAGTGTAAACTTGTCCTTTCTTTGTAGCTTCTGTAGGGAAAATGTTCTAGGTCATCCCATGCAGTCTGCACAATGGTTAAAAACAGATTTGTGCTTTACTTTGCAGAGTGAGGAGCACCAATGTGTTCACCACCAACTGGAATGGTGGTTTTGGCTTATCCACATCTTGTCAGTTTAGGACTCCCTTTATTTAAAGCTTGTATATTTGTATTGGAGGACAATACTCAAATTGTGACAGTGATTTTTTTATTATTTGGGTTTGTTGTTTGTTTTTTTTCCAAAGCAAGCTTAAGCTATGAAGCAGTGTTTTCATGGATTTCTTTGTTTTTGGAAATGAGGATGAACAATTGGCATGTTCTGATGTGGTGGTGAATTTTGATGATGTCAAACCTGACTAGAGAGAGAAAAATCCTTTATAGTGAACAATAAATTAGTCTGTTAATTACTTAATTCCCAGGCACATAAAAGAGTCCTACAAGCATTGGCAGAGCAACAGAATAACTCCCAGGTTCAGGCTTTTTAGTACCATTATCTTATAATTGCTGATTGGCACAGGGTTCTGCTTGCTGTTCCCCAGGGGGGTCAGCAGTATGTGTGGCTCAGTGGTGGGGACTCCTAGGCAGCGATTTATGCACTGGTTTTGATAGGTGGAAAAAAGCAGTAAGAATTTATTAGCCCAGTATCATTGTTGGGAGGCAGGAGGAGGGCTGGAGCATACGAATTCCCTTGCCAGCAAATGAAAAGAATAAAACTGGAATAAGAAGAGTGGCAATTCAGAGACAATAATTTACTCTAGGAAAAAGGTAAAAATATTTGCTCATGTTTGGCAGGTTTCTCATTTTGCTCTTTTTGTGCTAGTGACTGTGTCAGGAGAAAGGCAAGTATCACTAACTGGAGGAGAAAATTAGCAGTGTATTTAAATGTTTCATTGTAATGTCCCTTCCTAAGTGAACCTCCATTTAATGTTTAAAGGGCTAAAAATGCTAAGTACACATCAATAAAACAACATAGTTTTAACTTCTAATTAAGTTTTAACTTTGAATACACACAGTTGACTATGCCACTACTCTAATTAGTGCCTGTCTTTTTTTGTTATTTAGCTAATTTATTTGTAATGACTAATGAAGAGACTGAAAAAAATATGCATCCTACTGCATGTAGAAATCTTCTTGCTGCCCCTCTGTAATACTTAAAAAAAATTAGTTATTTATTTTAGTTTAATCTTGCTCCCTCAGTTCATTAGGATGCTCTGGGAGGTTACAGAGTACAATGTTTTGAATTCTCAGTACTCCCAGGCAGGCATGTAAATCAGGTTAGTACAGAACTTGTCTCCTGCTCTGGGTAACCTGTATTAAGGAATTCAGGCTTATTATTATAAAACTGAACTCTCTATTGCCAAGGGCTTTATCATCATGAAACAGCCTGTTTTCTTGTTTGTGTTACTCTTTCTCATCCTGAGCTTATTTGTTTTAATAATATTTTGGAAGCTGAAAAAGTACTGGCAGAATTCATATTAATATGTTGTTATTAAAAGAGACAGACCTTTAATTGCAGGCAGTTAACACAAAATCTGTTGGCAACATCTTGAACAGAATGATAGCATTTAATCATTTTTATCATTATAGTGGTGATGTTCTCAATGTTATTGCGAGAGAGTTGTCGACTATTTTTATGATAAATTCTTAATTTAAGGGTTTATAACTTCACCATAAAAATATGCTCCAGGCTGAAATGTGACATACAAATTCTGAATGTGGAACTGAAGGTTGCTTCTAGTTTTAAAACAAATAAACAATAAGCCCAGGCCCAGCTCCTTGTGAGCATTTAATAGGTATGAACTGAAATTCCTGCCAGAAATGACCTTTTCTGTGGAGGATCTTCTGTTATTTTTCTTGCCTAACAACCCTGCTCCAAAACACACACTCCAGTACAAAGGAAAAAAAGTTTAACTTAGTGTTAAGCTTTCTCAGTACTCTGCATCTAAACCAGAGTGGTTTGGAACTTTGTGAAGGAAACTTTTGTAAAGTTGAAGGATGGGAGGTGTAGTTGCAAAGGAAGCCTCTTCTACTCTGAATATTCTGTTGCAAATCAAGGATTCTCTGTAGTATTAAAAAATTTAATGTAGACCCCTAGAAGGTGGAGCTATTTTACAGAAATATTGCAAAACAGTATTTTTTGCCTATAAATGTAGTAGGCTCTCAGGAAAATGAAAATCCCATGAATCCCATTAAATCCATCAGACTGATCTGGTACAACTGAGAAAAGAAATTAGACTTAGCAAGAAAGAAATTGACTTTAAGCCAAGAGCCATGTATTCATCTGAGGCCTGGGCACTCTAATTTCACAGGGCAAACTGGACTCTTAGTGAAATGCCACGTCTGGTGTGCAGCCCTTTAACACACGAGTCAGTAGGGACTAAAGAGTACAGATGTGTCTTCCAGGAAACTCTGGCTCTTCATCATTGGCTTTGGTGAAAGCACTCTTGCACACTGGATACTAGACAGGTGTAACTGGTACTACAGTGATCTGTGCTCTGAGTGCCCACTCTGTGAGCATGCAACACTGAATGCTGGTTTTCTGCTTGATTTTGACAGTTTTCTCCACTTGTGAGCCAGCAGATGGGAGAACAGGATCTGGCTATCTATGTGATGTTAGAAGGTACAGGTGAAATGCACAGAACCACTACACGGAGAGCTTTGATGCATTGGAAACCCAGCTGGCAGCACCTCCTGTCCCAGAGAAACAAATGGCAGTGAGCAATGTGAGCTGATGTGGCAGCAATTGCTTCTCTACCCACTCTCAGAGGAGCCTGAGCTGTGTGTGAGGCCAAGGGCCAAGCCTCACTATCTGTAGGGCTCACAGGTCTGCCTCCTACAAAACCCCCTGGGAAATGGGAAAGTTTCAAAGAGGGAACTGATGCCCATCTTGTTGTGCCACCTCTGATCTGAATGTAGATATGCACAGACACATGGGGACAGCCATAGCACGTAATTGGAATGGGGTGCTCAATCAGGGTGACTACTTCTCCAAAATCACCTTCCTCTTCCCTCTGGTACATGGGCATTTGGTCCATGCCTAGCACCTAGATCATCTTGACAGTAATAGCTGTGATTGGTTAATAAAGAAGTGTTTAAATCTTTTAAATCCTGTTTGTTATTTTTTTCAGCATGTAAACCTTCAAGATTAAGTAATAGGATTTCCTTGTGCCTCAGAATGTTGAAGTTCCTGGTTCAGATAGGAGTTCTTCGGTGTTGCGACCAGTTCGTAAGAAAGGTACAGAAACATGCTAGAATGCCAGCTGGAGAATTGCAGGATGCCAGTTATGCCACACTATGAAAGTGTTCTGTATTTTTCCATCATGCTGAAGAAGTTTGGGAAAGTTGGATGCTGTAAAGTCACTGTTGTGTGTGCTTTAAGCACATGAATCATGAAAGAGGGAACGGCTGAACTATTCTGGAGATGAAGTTTACCATTCATGAGAAGATAGCAAAGTGAAGGTGATAAATTTGAACTTTTTAGTTCAGACAAGTTCACCAGAAATGCTTCTTTTCCTTCCCTTTTTGGTACTCGCCACTGTGCTCTTTGTTACTGCTTGTAGGCTGCTGGCCCTCTGCGGTGGGGACTCCAGCTCTTGTGTATTTCATTGGCCCAGACTGGGAAACTATGGCCCTTGGAAACAGCAGGAGAAAAATCAAGGAAATAAATGTATTTTTAAGTTCAGGAGAACAATAGAAAAGACTGAGATTCACCTTCCAGAAAATGGACTTAAAATGGTGGAAATCTATTTATTTCCTTCCCTGGCATCAGCAGTGCTTGATAGACCTCATGTATATGTGTTCTTAGGAAATTATTTTCATGTCTGAACTAGCAGTATGTCCTGGCCTATTGTATACTTTGACTTACCGTCTTAAAATGAGTTAAAAATACAGAAAGTAAACTTTGCTGCCTGATATTTGTATTGTCAACTTTGGGCTGATTTCTCAGCAAGTAATGGAAACAGGAAGCTTGTTTTTCTGGAGGAGAGGGGGAGATTATCCCACTCATCCCCTGTGGACCAGCCAGTGCTCTGCTGCTCTGAACTTGGTGCCACAGCCATAACTGAGGATTGGGGGACAGCCTAATGTGAGAGTGGGAGGGGGCTGTGCTGCCTCTCTGTGACCTGCAGAAGTGGCATCAAGAGCTGCTCTTGCCCACCAGGATCCCTCCTTCTCTGCAGTGCATTGTGGAAGGGTCACAGCAGTGGTTTCAGGCTGCATTTCCAGCTGTGTGGATGTGATGGCAGCACACAGAGTGGGCCTGCTCCTGCCTGGAATTTCTCACATACAAGCATGCTGCCAATGCTTCTGGAAGGTGTGGAGCCTGTTGTGTCTGCTCTGCTTAGGTGCAATGGACTTAGTCCAGCCCTCTGGGGATATATTTCACCTGATCAAGTTTATAAATGCCTTGATTTTCACTGGCAGAAAGCATGTGGGTCAATGACAACACCCCTGAAGAAACCTAGAGGAAAGAGTTCTTCCTTCACATCCTTGCAGAAATGTGCACTTGGACAGACTCTCGCATTTCTATTTTACAGGTACTCCTTTCCTCCTTCCTCCCATTGACTTTTCCACCCTATCCTTTCTCTAGGTTGCTAAATGCAGTGAAAGTATTTTTCTGCTGAGCTGAATAATCTTTGTTAACCCAGGGTCCACTGTTTAAAACCTTACTTCCCTGATTTTATTTAGGTAATGAAAAAAGAGGTGGGGGTCTGTTATTAAGTGACAAAGGATTCAAAATGCAGAGTACCTCAAATTTAAATACAACCAGAAAGATTTTAAAAACTAAAACAATAAAAAAATCCAGAAGGAAAATTAAACATAGACTTCATACTCATTTTCCCCACATTATACCTTGCTGTTTCAGGGGTGGGGGGGAGTGGTGTATTACATGTAGCATGCAGAGTGACAGAGTGATCCTGCAGCAAAGCAAGTCAGTGCTGGAGAATTTGCAGGCAGAATTCAATGGCACAAAGGTTTTCAGAAACTATTTTTCTTTCCCTTTTTTTTTTTTTTTTTTTTTCCCCAGCAATGATTTCTAGCCATTCATCATAAAGCACTAAAAATCAAAGAGCAATATTCACGAGCCTCCTAGTACAGTATGTTAAACCCTGATAACTGTCAGGAAGAGACTGTCTGAAAGGGAAGAGCCAGGTAGCAGCACAGAAAACAAAACATGTTGGGAGAAAAAGTACTGAAGAATAAAAGGAGAGGAAATGTGCTAAGCAAAGGGGGCCAAGCAGTGCCTCTGTGTTGCATTTGTCATGCTGCCATTTTGTTAACAAGAGAGATATATTTACAACAGTGAAAAATGTTGTTGGTTCTGGGGTTCTGTCTGCTTTCACAGAATCCTGGAGTGACCATGTATGCCAGTGGTAGATTCTGTTCTTACAAATTGCTCTACTGGATTCAGAAATATGTTAGTTTGAATTTATTCAACTAATGTTTTATGCGAACATCTTTCAGCCTAGGGCTTGCCTATGAACAGTTTGCTGTGAAGATTTGATATTCAGAATATGAACTGTTTTCAGTAGATGCATATTAGGAAAAAAATCTTCAAAGAAAGGGCTGTCAAGCATTATAACAGGCTGCCCAAGGAAGTGGTGGAGTCACCATTCCAGAAGGAATTCAAAGGATGTGTGGATGTGGAACTTAGGGACATGATTCAGTGGTGAACTTGGCAGTGTTGGGTTAATGGTTAGACTCAATGTTCTTAAAGGTCTTTTCTAATGTAAGCAATGCTATGATTCTGAAGGAAGTTCAGAATATGTCTCTTTTCTCTGTCTGAAATCTTTATATCTTCATGTAGAGGTAAGTCTCTGTGCTTTTTTCTTTGTGTCCAATCCAGAGCTACTTCCAGCTATTTTCTCTGTTTCAAGGGAATATTATGAACAAACAAAATGCATGCATGCAAGGAAAGCAGAGCTATCTTGACAAGTGCAAAATAAAAAATGACCACAGTATAAGCAAGCAGAGATTTGATAGCAGGCAGAGATTTCTGTGAAAAATAAAAATCGAAACCATCGCTATGGGTAGTAAATTTTGCTGGTTACTTTGGATGTTCGGTAGTAACCTAAAATAGAGAGTAATGAACCATTTGGTCTTTAGAATGCTTTCAGCATTTCATGACTCTCTCTGTAATTAGAAATGTGTTAGCATATCATCTGTATATCAGTATTAATCATGGGAGTTGCTGTAATGATGAAGAATTGTAGCCACTCCAGAAATCTTGCTTGCCCCTTCACAGAGGATTTTCAGAGAATTTTCAATAATAAGCCAGTTTTTATACCTTCTTGTCAATCTAGATTCTTTCTACTCAAGAATGTAAGGCAACTTTTGCTCAGTGTTCATTTTTTGATTGATGCCTGTTTTGATGCTTAGCTTCTGCCATGGCTCTGGTCACTGCATGTGTCAGTGTCTAGCTAGTTAAGAGAATATGTGAAAAGTTTCTTTCAAACCTAGGATCATTTTATTTCTTAAAATGGCTACTAGGAATTATCCTCTGCTTTTCAGGGAGATAATATTGCTTTTAAAACGAGCTCATCATCCACTAATCCATTTTCAAACCCTGTTAGGCAATCTGGGTTAAGTAGAGTATAACAGTTATCCTACTGGATTGATTGTGTAGAGTTAGATCTTTTACATGCAGGGAGCCCAAGACCCCAGGGTCTAATAGTAATATTGCCTTCTCCATGAATAATTTATTGAATCTGTAAAGACTGTGTTCTATTATAAAATGTAGATTGGAGGGAGGGTGTTGCAGTTTGTTTGCAGGATTTTTTTTAAGATTCTTCAAAACTTTCACAGCCAAACCTGAAACATGACCAAACAGATGTTAGGAATGGTTCTGTGGAAGTCTGTTTAAATCTGAAGTAAACTGGGCTTAGCTTTTCCATGGTCATTGTTCTCCAGCAGCTTCATGTAAAGGCCATTTATTCTGAAGCGTTGGAGTCTACTCTGGAGTGGATCTCTCTGCCCATCTTTCTCACTGGGTTGCTTGGCTCTGTATAGTTATATCTGTGGGAAACACAACTCAGCTTTATTCTTGTGCTTCCCAAGTGCCTTGGAAGGAGGGTATGGAAGGCCATTCTGTCTGGATTTATCCAGAACCTACTTTTGTGGTTCTGACCCTGATTATTTTATTTCTGTCAGACCCCGTTGTGGCCAGTATGTAGGTTTTAAGCAGGTACAGATGTGTTTCTCAGTGTCAGACACATGATCTCTTCCATTTCCTAACTCCTGGTGGTGTGTCCCAGCCATGTCACAAGGAAATACTGACATCTCACTCTCAGGTTAGGATTCCACTCATGCACTCAGAAAAAGAGAACTGCTTGGTCTGAGTCTGGGTATGTGAACAGAAATAAGATCTGTCCCTCAAAAACTCTTTTCTTTATGTGTCCTTTTAAAAATATTATCTGCAAATTGTCTTGTAATAACATGAGCAGCACTAGTCAGTGTATGAAACAGCTCTGTCTTTATCAGAGACGGAAGAAAAGGAAGGAACTCCAAGACAACAAAAAAGGAATTCCAAGACAACAGTAGAGTCCTTAAATCTCAGCATCTTTCTCCCTCTTAGATGGACCAAATACTTGGCTTAGGAATTTCTTTTAAAATTTAATTGCAGATTTTATGTATCAGAGTATGTGCAAGTATTCCATCCGTGAGTAACCTTACAGCCACTTTAGCTGTAGCTTACCTCCATTTACACTTAGTTTTCTGTCTTTTCCTGGTAGCATTTCTTATTCATCTTATTCCTTCTCATTTTTGTTCTCAGAAGATGCAAGTGGTTTTTACTTAGGTTTTGCAATATACATGAAATGATAAATCCTCAGCATTATTTCTAGGACTGCATAGATGAAAAAGTGTGGTTTGAGGTTCTGGGGTTTTCTTCTTTGAACAAGTAGAGGATTATTTTCTCCTTAATTCAACAGTAACTTAAAGATATTTTCCTAAACTTCCCAGAAGAAACAGATGAAGAAATTAAAAGAATTGCACTTGGGCAAGGTTGTAAAAATAGAGCATTCTTAATGTGAATTGTTTTGCAAGCATAACAACGGATGAGACATCCAGGAAACAAGTTTAGTGTAATTAAGTCATTACCCCGGAGATTCAGAGCACAGAATATCTTTTACTCAGTTGTCTGGTAAACTGTTAGCAACAGGATTAAAACCTGCACAGTGCACACATTGACATATTGCAATGCTAAAATTAAAATACATTATAGCTATGACTAGGGCCAGAGAGGATGCTTCTTCACCCAGGGCAGGGTGCCGAGGGAAGCTGTTGTGAATGCAAGACATGGCTGAGTGTAGTTCAAAGGAACTTTAGCTCCTGTTGCAGATGCAAGGCACAACAGATGAGCTGATTTCAAATCTTGCCTCTGGAAAAGGCAAGTTGCCCCAGATCCATCTGCACTTGTCCTGAAGTGAAGATGTAGACATAGATTCCCATGTTCAGAAGAAGGTAGGAGACAGTCTCTCAAATGTTTGACTCAGCCTGGGGAAAAACGAATTTAATTTATTGCTAGCTAAAACAAACATTTAATTATTAACTTGGGTAGTGAGAAACAGAGAAACAAACATTCAAACACCTTTCATCCCCCCTTTCTCAGCTTCAACTTCACTCCAGATTTCTCTACACCTGCCTGAACGGTGCAGTGAGGCTGGGGCCTGCCATCAGTCCATCACAGTTCTCTGCTTTTCCTTCCTCCTTGTCCCTTTCTTCTGTTCCAGAGTGGGCTCCAGGGGCTGCATTCCTGTCAGGAATGTTCTTCTGCTCCAGGATGGGGTTTACCATGGGCTGCAGGGAACTTCTGCTTTGTTATGGGACATGTCTTCCTCTGACCTTGGTGTTCCCTCCTCTTTTCTCCACCTGCCACTTTCAGCCCTTCCTTTGGATCTGTTTTCCCAGAGGTGCCCTATGCATGGCTGGGGGCTCAGCCTGCCCTGCAGGGGATGGTTTGGGCTGGCTGGGACCATCTGTGTCTGGCACGGGGCAGCCCCAGCTGTTCTTCCCAGGGGCTGCCCCACAGCCCAGGCTGGTGATCGGTGGGGGGTTCCACAGCTCACTTCTGAACAGCAGGCTTTGGTTCCTGCAGAAGAACCCCCCTGCAAGCCAAATGTGAAGTCCTAATATCTTTTTCTTTTCCAAAGAGGACTCAGATTGATGCTGTAAGAACTGTTCCAGCAGACACAGGTAGCTCATGATAAATTTAACTGTAATCTCTTAAATATATGCTAATGCTTTTCTTTCCATGTATGAGTATTCATGCCTCTTACCCATTGGTGCTAATTATCTAACAGACATTACCATAAAGCTGGAATTGCGTGAGGTATGTTAGTGCTTCCTAAACTTTATTTCAGACAACTTTCCAGCTTATTCATCAGTAGGTGATTTCATAGCTCCCGGACATGGCTCACACAGAGTAACGCAGCTCCTTCAGTTTTCTCTGCAAAAATGACGAGACACAGGCCAGCTGGTCCCCCACTGCTCACTATGCTGAAATGATATTCCCATCACAACTCCTGCTGTAATCACTTCTACTAATCTTGTTCTCTCTCCTTCCCACGTAGATTCTCCAAATCATTACACAGGTTAACTCTCCCCCACCGGCCCACCAGTCACAGAATTCACACAACGAGCCTCAAATTATGCTGAGAATAAATGGAGATAAACAGCAAACCCAAGGAGACAAATAAGACGAACACCTTGAAAAGGAACCAGTAAGTGAAATAGGATGTGACAGGCTCAGGAAGATGAGAGGGAATGATTTCCTGGAATGCAGCAGCAATTTCGTGCCAGCAGCGATGCGCCAGCTGTACTTGACCTTCAGTAACCTTTATCCCCGTCTCCTACTGCTGCTCCTACAGCTTCTCAGCCTGGTTCTCCTCCTGCACTGCTGTGCTTTGCTGGTCAGATCCCTTATCTAACTGGTACAGACACTGTGTTTTCTGAAATCAGCCTTTTCCTGTGAAGGTGCTGCAATCTGTGCATTTGCCCACACCTGCCTGCAGTGGGATGCAGTCAGGGGGCTCCTTGGTGGTGTGCAGAGGGAACTCCTTTCTGTATCTTCTTGATGGGTTTGACCTGACTTTGTCACATGTGGAAATTAATGTCCACCGTTAACAGAGCCATCCCTCTCAGAGCTTTTTCGTGAGACTTTTCAGAAGGATGCTCTTTGTTGGCTTTGGCTGGGAATTTTCTGGCAAAGTGGATTTTTCCCTGTAGGGTGTCAGTTCCTTTAAATGAAAGCATTTAATCAGAATGAATAAATGCCAATAAATTCTTGGATGATCCTTTCTGAGGTTTAAGCATTCTGTTTTGATATGTTTTAAACAGGACACAAACCCTTGTCTTGTTTCAAATATCTCATGAATAGGGTTACAAAATATGTATTTCAAATATGGAAATAAAAATTACATATTTTGGAAGTATCAAAGTGGAGAGTTTCTACTGGCATCATTCATTTTGGTGTACATGACCCTTGTGCCCTTTTTTCAGTTTGCTGCTTTGTCTTGGGTCAGAGTAAGTGAGGGGAGAAATCTTGAAAATACTGGCAGGACATGGTTTTGTGTATGCACAGCCATTCTCATCTTGTTTTTCCTCATTTGAAGGGAGATTGGCAAAAGGAAATTATCTTCCATGCTATAAGAAGCTATTGTCAAAAACAACTTGTTAGCAGACACCACCAGCTGCTTTGGAAGGGAATATCCCCAGTCCAATGATGCTCAAAATATTTCAAGAAAGAATGTCACTTTTGTGTTTAAGCTGTGTATGAGGACACCAGCTCCTTTGGCAACACGTGGAGGCCAACGGGAAAGAACATCAAATATCTGTGTGTGCACTTCATTACGTATTTGATGCAGTGTGGTACATCTCCTAATCCTGTTCCTGAAACATTGCTGTAGCTGTGTTGTTTGCTCTCAGTATGCTCTGGTGTACATCCCCTCATGCACTGTAATATCAAAACACACTCTGTTACTAAGAGCAGTGTGTGTGAATGTGTCTTTTTGTATGAAGCACTTCCCCCTGTCTCTTCTCAGCCTTTCAGAGAAGGGATTTGATTATTTTGTAGAATTTCACTTTGTTTGACGATGTTATTGAAGACTGTTCAGCTGGAAAGATGAAGTTTGCAAGTGAGTTTATTTTTCTCTCCTCAGGGAAGAAGGTCCATAGTCCATGTCCAGCTCCTCCAAAAGTCATCTCCTCCTCTCAGGAGCATCTTGCCTGTTTGGCTGTCAGATTCACTGTTTGGAGAAATGCAGCTGTCATGGGAGGCTGTGATCAGAGAAGGGGAAGGAGGTCTCTCAGGTAGATGGGGCCAGTCCTGCAGTGCACTTCAAATTTCAGGGTAGTGACCTTGAACTCGTCTCCACTCTGCAGGGAGCCCTGCACAGTCAGCCAGAGCACTGGGGTGAAGTGTTTGCTGTGACCTGCATTGCTGATCAGATGAACTGTTATGTACAGCAACACTTGGTGTTTTTTGCAGGATCCATAACTTCACTCCTAGATCTGATTCGAGGTGATGGAAGTGTCACATGGTTCCTTATTTCATCAGACCTAATAATTTACTGAAGGTAAATGAATTTTGTGGCTTTTTCCCCACCATAATTTATTTTATCATCACCTAAGCACAGGAACTTTTTGTATGGTGTATAATAGATTAATTTCTTACAGCTGGTGGGAAATTGCTCATTTACACCAAGTAAATCTAAAATGCTGTTTTTAAGTAACTTAGAATATGACAGTTTAGTAAGCCTAAGTGCTAAGGAAGCATCATATTAGGAGTATAGCAATGTCTGTTTCTGTTAAGATGAAGCTGTTTTAGAAATACAGATGGTGTGAGAGTGTTTTTCTGGCTTTGTTGTGAAACTCCAGTGTGCTCTCTCTATGTTCTTTATTGTTTTGAGTTCAAATGAGGCCATAGGATGTAGTTAGTCTCATTGATCCTGCCAAAGGTCCCCAAAAACCTGCAGCCTCATGATGCAAAATGCTGATCTGGTACGAGCTCGTTCTGCTGCTCCTCTTCCTTCAAGCATCATTGATGAGTTAGCTTTACATGGCAGGTTTTAGGCTGGAACAGATGCCATCTTTTGTCTCCAAGCTGATCTCAGCTCAAAAATATGTCACCAACTCTGTATGAAGGCTTTGGTGAGCTGCATAAAGGATTATTTACCTGGCTGATCTGGCTGGAATTGCTCCTCCCGTGGCATGCAATGATGTGACATAAGTGACCAAGGGTGGTGGAGCAGCCTGGCCCCTGGCATGGCACTCATCAGCTGTGGTATTGGGGCTTGCCTGACAGCACCAACATCTGCCTGAAACAGAATTCATAAAAATATGTCCAAATTCAACTTGTGTTTAAACATTATAAAATAGTGTATTCACCCCATGGATTATGGATTTAGAATGAGAAGAAAATTTCTAATCCTCACAAGGAGAATAAAAAGTCAAAGATCTCTTGCATGGGTTTTTTTGTGACATCTTAACTAATCTGAATTCTGGATATTTGGCTTGTGATTTTTGAACTCTGACGTCAGAGGTGGTGGGATAGACAATGAACAGGAATCAGCACTAGTGAAATGCCACAAAAACCTACCAGAGTCACAATTTAACCAATACCAAATATATTGTATAAAATATTTTCACAGGGAGTCAGCAGCTAATTACTTTGCATTTATGTATGTTGCTGCAGAATTCAACAATATTTCAACTTTTAAAATTAAATTTAAGAAAAAAGGTATTTGAGAGAGCTCATCAGTAACATAGAAGTTATTTGCAGTATTCTTTGTGTAAAATATATGTATATTATCCTCACCTACTGTGGAATATCTTCTGCCATGCTTGTTATGTGGCTCTAGACTCCCATTAACTGAATCCCTGGTGAAAAGCCGTTTTCCTACATTATATTGTAATGCTCTTGTTAATGATAAATTGATGAAGAGCTGCTTTTTTAGATTAGGTGAGTGGTCCTTTGATAATGGGGTTGGAATCAGGCCAGAGGTTTTATACTACTTTGCCTGGAGGGTGAGAACCAACTAAAATATTCCTTTCTTGTGTTCTGCTAGAAAATGAGACAGTCAAAGAATTCCAGCTTTTAATTTTAAGAGAGCAGTTCAGGAGTTTACATGGTGGGTATTTTTAGACTTTATCTTGCCCCCCCCCCCCCCATATTTCTAATGAATTATTAAAGAAAGGTACTTCTCATGTAATTAGAGAGCCAAGCACCTTTTAAACAAGACCAACTTCTTACATTTGAATTGACTACATTCATTTTCAATGGCAAAAGATCATGAGGCAAATACTTTTGCATGTTTCAAAGTTAAGATCAATTGTTCTCCTTTTCTAGTTTCAAATGCAGCAGCTTAGTACTTTTGCTGTATCAGAAAACTGTTAGAATATTTATGGTTTTTATTTACATAAAACCCAAACATTTTCTATTACTTCTTTGGGCAAGGAATGTGCAATGGATTATTAGACCCACAGATTTTTCTTGCTATTAGCATTAGTATAGTTGAAATTAAGTGAAAGTAAAATACATTTTTAAAGGGACACATATTTTATAGCTTCCAGTCTTGGCTCTGATGGTCTTTCTCAGCTCTGTACCATGCCCTTTGGGAAAAAACACGGAGCATGCATGCTCATCTCTTTTGATCATGATTTGACAAGGTCATGCCTTGCTAGGATTGGGCTGCCTATTATTACCTTGATGTTGTTTTAAAATTTAGTGGTATATGGAAAAAGAGAGGACAGTGGAATTTTAACACACCCAGTTGATGTAGGCATCTCTTTGCTTATTGCCTGATGGAGGTATAGGGTGTGTAAATGTGAGCTTTATTAATTGAGAAGAGAATCATAAAATGCAATAACAGTAAAGTAACTTTAGGTTAAGGTTACAAAATCGGAGTCTGCATTTTGATTTTCATGTTTTGTGATTAGTATTTTTCTTCAGATATTTATATCAACATTTCAGGTTTAGTGAAAGATGGTTTCTGAGCATACCTGTCAGTGGGAAACCTACTAAAGGTAGGTAAGACTATCATTTATATATTCAAATGTATAGGTCTTCAAAAGTTTAGGTATAGGTATTCAAAAGTTTAGGTATAGGTATTCAAAAGTTTAGGTCTTTGGCTTAGTCCTCTCTGAAAAGGAAAGATACAAACAAACAAAAGAACCATAAAACAAAGTGTAGCTTATTTACAGTTAAGAGTTTGACCCTTCCAGTACTTAAAGCTTCAGTCACAAGAAAATGAGTATTTTTTCTTGTTGAAGAATTTCTTCAGCCTTTTAGATAAGACAGGAGCTAATCTCACCATGGGAGTGATTCACAAATTCCTTATTTGCCTTCTGCTTTCCAACAAGCATTTGCTGTGGTGATCAGAAAGAAAACTCAGTTCTACATTTAAACTTTTGTTCTTCAGCTTAGGTCCTTGGTCTGCCTTTAGTTCATGTTGTTGCACATGTGGTGCAAATCCTCGGACATGTGGTGTCAAATCCTCTGCACAGACACTCATTTCGAGCTCAGAGGGAAGTGCCTGGAATCCTTGCACCACCTGGAAAATCCCAGCACTACCAGGTATAGGGGAGTCATTGCTCCCACATCCTCAGGTAGAGACAGTGCGCACCAGGCTCCAGCCTTGATCACAGTGACAAAAGAATTATGTGATGGCAGCTCTATGGAGGAGAGGAATAAAGAGTGGGATTTTGGGGCTGTTGCACTTTTTCTCCAAGGGTTCACAAAATTCACTGTAGTCATTAGCATGGAATGTTGCCTCTTGAGGCCTTTGCATCCCATGGCAAATAGCAGATGTGTCCCTAAAAGAGGAGTTTACATATTTTAATTGTGCTGCCTTTGTTCACTTTGCCTCTTCTAGGTAGGCTTTGTGTACAGCTTCCACCAAATTGTTTTGTCAAGGATGTCATCTCTGTTGCAACTGGGGAGGTAAAAGGCTAGACATGTGTCTTCAGTTTAAAAAAAAAACCAAAATGATTAGAAAAAAATCCTAGTTGGAATTCATGAGTGTGTACTTTCTGAATACATAAATGCTTTTTTCACCTGAAAGTTTGCCTTATAGGACAAACATTATCCCCAGTACCCTGGCCCCTGCAGGGGAAAGGGTGCAGAAATCTAAATATTATGTTTAAAATGATCCTGGTTGTAAAGAGCTGGAGCCAAAATACCTAAAAGACAGCTTTCGTACCCTGATATTTGTTTCAACCTGTGAAAAGAACAGTGGGTGAGTGCTTGTTAAAGGTATATTTTCTTTTAAGTTATATGGAGAGAGATGTCAACTATTTACCATAAATATATTTATACATTTGAATATATAAATGATAGTGTTACTTACCTTTAGTAGGTTTCCCACTGACAGGTATGCTCAGAAAACATCTTTCACTAAACCTGAGATGTTGATATAAATATCTGAAGAAAAATACTAATCACAGAATACATTGAACAGACTTACTGATCTTGTATACCTGGAAAAAGATTTTCAAACAGACTTTGTCAGCTCAGCCTTGGCATTCCTTGTCAAACAAAAGCATGCCTAAAGACACATTTCAAAAGCAGACAATACAGCACTTGCTAACCTGCAGAAAATCGAAAAGGATCAGGGAGGCAGAGAACAAACAGAATAGGTAAGCAATAAGAAATGGAACACAGCTCTAAAGAGCTGTTTCAGAGAGCCAAATATGTTTAAAGAAGCCTACATTAATAATTAAACATCAGTAAGTAAAATTCCAGTATACTTTTTTTGCCAGCATTGTTTTAAGATTTGTAATATAGAAATGAAATTATTGATTTGGTATCAGTAAGAAAACATAACTGGTGTAAGGGGAGGAAGAAGCAGACGAGGGGGAAGAGAATGGAGCAGGAATATTTTTAGATGCCAGGCTAGTCTGGAATGTTAACTTTCTGCAATAGAAAGTCCACACTTCAGTATTCGTCCACTTCAGTCAGCTGAAAATTTGGGTCAGGCAGCTGTTATCTGAATTGACAGCAGCTATCTGATTAAAAGTAAAATGCTCTTAAAAAAAAAAAAAAAAAAAAAAAAAAGCAAGAAAAAAGAGAAGAGAAGGAGAGAGGGAAAAAGGCTGTGCTGTGTCACATTCACGCCACTCATGCTGCTTACGTTGTGTCACACCGCGCCGTGATTTGACGCTACATAACACAACATGACATGAGTCACAGTTCACTGCTATCCACATTACACTCAGGTAGTTTGGCATGGCTCTAACTTTTGCTTTACTCTCATTTCCTATTCAGTGCACTCCACTTAGGCTGGTTGGTTAATGCAGACAATTGCTATACACTCAAAACTAGAGTTCCCTACCCAAATACATTTTTCATTGGATATTAAAGTGGAAACTTCAGTGGATATCTTTTGCACATCCATATGCAGCTCCTTTGCTCAACATAGCAAGGGCATTAATGACAACTTACACCTGAAAGGGAGGAGTTAAGGGGAATTTCCCATAGGAAATACAGCCGTAACAGTGACTTTCTGGGTTGGAGACATACTCTCTAAATGGAAAATAATTCGACTTTTTTTCTGTCACCAGAGACATTCCCAAACCAAAACCTCATATTAACCTCCCAGCCTTCCCTTCAATTTCAATTTGAATTGAATACCTTTCTGTTTCATAAGGATATGAAATATTATTTCAGATCTAAATTTATAGGCAGTCTGTAGCAGGTTGAACCAAAGCTCCACATCTCCCATGCCTAGGATTTGGGCAGTTCCCCATCTTTTCAGGGCTCTGCACTTTGGGTCTTGCTGTTTAATCAGATGTTTCCCAAAAATAATAGTCTATGTTGTTTGTGGTCACCTACCTCAGGCAACCAGCCTCAGCCCTGGAGCACAGCTAAATTTCACTGTTGCTTCCTGTAATGAATTTCCCGGCCTGTCAGAGCATCTCATACATTTTAGCTTTGTTCTAAACAGAAGCAGAGAGGAGCACAAATTAACAGGCAGCTTTGTGCTTCTTTCATTTTTATTGACAGCATCCTGAAGTTCTAGATCCACTTAGCACCTCCAAAGAAGCGATAAGTGATTTAGCTTTTTGGGGACAAATTGGCTCTATTAACTCTGAGTGCCAAATTTACCAAAAATAACTCATTAGCTGTGCATTATGATTCACAGGGTGCTCTGCTCTTGGCTAGATCCCAAAAACCACATTTGTGTACAAATGTTCCTATTATGGGGTGTGAGACTTACTAATGGCATACCATATGCACCAGCGCATTTTTCTCTTTCTAACAAAGCAATTTTCCTACCACAGATGAGAAGTGACCAGGTTTTGAAGGGTTAAACATATTCCAACGTGATAAAACCTGAGAGACCACAGGAATCAAGCTATCATTCAATTTCCTTTTTTCTGTTGCTACCACTTGAACCTAATATTCCTTCCTCTACATTTAATAAGCAAACAAGGGAGCTAGCAGAAAAATTTAGTTAAAAATTTGGTTTCTGCCGCTAAGTTTAAGTTTTCTGGACAGCAAAGTGTTCATTATCTCTGTTCCCTTTGAAAAAAAGCTGTAATTCACAATCAATTCCCACCCCACAACTGGCTTCTCACACTTTAATGGGATGGATTCTTTACAACTGAGTTGTGTGATACTTTGCTAAGTGGGACTTACTTTCCTGCGTGTTTAAGAGGAATTTGTGTAGTTACAGATCTGAAAGAAAAGCAGTTATGTGAAAAAGGCTGTAGATTGATTCTGTCTTCTCATCTCTTGGCAGCAGAGGCAGGGCTGTGATTTCCCTTTGTTCTCAATACTCTTGGTACCTTGTGCCTGGAGAGCAGAGGCAGAGCAGCCCCTGAGAAGCTTCCAGTCCTTATGCTGAATGGCACTGAGCAACTGGGAAAATGTGTCTCCAAGCCAAGACAAAAGATCCTTTCCATAGTCCAAGGAACAGTCAGGCAAACCCTCCTTCTGACCCATCAGTGGAGGCAGTGAGGATACTGACTGTTCTAGTGGGGCAGCTGAGGCTCTGACAGTCTTGTCCCTCCCTGCTTCAAACTTCTCCTGTGGCCTTTGCTGGTCATTTGGGGCCCACCTGCAATGGCACAGTGTGGTACAAGTCATTCCTGAGTCCTGCATCTGGATTTATTCTCTCTCACCATTCATCAACTCCCCCATGCAAGCATTCTTCCTGCTGTGGACAGGGGCAAAGCAACTCTTCCCATTTCCTCTTCAATGTTTCTAATGCTCTGTGTCAAAAGGCTTTTATTTCTGCCTCTTAACTTGGTCCTGGAGTTCTGCCTCCATGCTTCCCTTTCCCTATTCTCTCAGCACTTTGGCAATTAATTGAGTTTTCTAGTGTAGTAAGCTGAAGTTTTTCACCACATAAATGATTCATCCAAATAAAGTGAAGTTATTGAGCAAAAGTTAAATTGGGCTTTAATTTGCCTCAGGTCTCTTTTGAGCCATCTTCTTGCTTGCTCCTTTCTGTGGAAATGTTTCCCTCTTTGAACGTGGTTATCTTTAAAATACCATTTGAAAGAAAAGGAAAGAGAAAAAAAAAAGTTGTTTGGGCATTCCTACAGCTGGTGCCAGGTCCAGGAGATGTGTGCTGTCTGAGGAAGTTAGCTGCTCCATGAACATCCCTTCTGTCTTTATTCAGGTCTGATGGCTGCGGGGAAATGTGGGACAAGTATGGATGAACAGCTGTGACAAAATCCTGGTGTCTTGATTTTCTCCAGTACCCCTGCTTCAGTCCTGTGGCCAAAGGGATGAAAACGGTGTCTCTTCCATTTTGCAGGTAATAGTGGTTCTAATGCTTTTGTCCCTGGCCTTCCAAGAGGGCAGCTGTCCCTTAGCCTGTCCTCTAAATCCTGAACCTGCAAGCGAGGACCCTTGAGGTGCAGGATGAAATCTGCTGAAAAATGAGATGCAGCATCATGAGGAATATAGTTACAGGTACAGGGATCAGTCACATCCTAATTTTGACAGGCTTGTGTGAGCAAAGGCTGTTTCAATACTGTGAGGCAGCTGCTTTGCGTGATGGGGTGTGTCATTACAGAGATTCACACACAGACTAATGCTTCAATACCTGTCACCTTTGCTTGAAAAATAAGGTCATATTATATTCAAAATGGTACTGTATTCATCACTTAATATTTTATACAATTAAAATATTAAGCTAAGTAACAGTGTGTTGGGGAGGGTGTGTTTGTGTATATGTGGCATAAATAAGTATAAATAAACAAGTATTAGTGGTGCAATAACACTGAATAATTTATCCAGACCAAATGAATTATTTTCAGCCTCTTAGTCTTGAAAATTTCAAACTGAATTCCTTAAGTTAATTTAAAACTTCCTTTTTTTCAATAGGCATGTTGTGGTGACAGTAGCTGTGATGTGGCAGGGTATCATAACTAGCTGAAGGATGGCTGGACAGCTCCCCATTTTCCCCACTTTCTATCAGGTAGTCTGATGAGAGATTATACTTCTGTCTGCAAAATATTCTGCTTTATTAATCAATAAAGTCAGTTTGTCTAAGTTGTTCTAGTTTCTAATGGAAGTGATATAAATGTTTGAGAGCAAATGAATACAGAACCCAGAGGATCAGTGAATACTAAATAAAAACCCCTCTCAAGTATCAAAGTGAGACCAAGTGGAAAAGGGAGGATGGACTGATCAGAGACAAACTGATGTTAGTTGCAATAGTAGCAGCAAAGTACAATGCCTTAGAATGTGACTGCAGAACAAGGTCTGCCCAAGATGCTGCAGTAGGACCAGAGCGCTGCTGAGAGCTTGCAGAGCACAGAGTTTGCCTGCGCAGTGTCACTGTAATCAGTGATTCCCATCATGGTATGGTAACTTTTGATTCTGATTCACCCCTTTGCTTCAGTGCTTGCCTTGGGCCGCACCAGATCCATCTGGCTACCTGTCTTGCTTTTCCCACCCCTGTCATAAGGACTCCTGCCAACTGCTTGTCTCTCAGCATTCAGCCTCTGCTGCCCCTGAAAGCAGTGCCTTCTGCTACTCGGGGGAGACAGCACTGAGGAGCAGTGAACTGGCAGATTGACAAATAAGCTGAGACTGACCCAGGGCTGGCACCCTCCAGAACTCGCTTATATTTCTGTGTTGGGCATGATTATCTCTAAGTGTGGCCCTGATTCCAGCTGTCATTTTAGGTCAGATGCATAATATCAGTTTACAGAACAAGTGTAGCTAAAGGACCCTCATCCGTCATAGCCAGATGGAGGAAGGAGCTACAAACAAACAAACAAAGTAGGTATCAGCAATGCCTGGGACAGGCTGTGGCTCCCTGGCAGTCCTTCAGCACAGGACCTGGGCAGTGGCACCAATTAAGATGGTAACCTACACCTCAACAGTCTTCTGTGGAACCACTGTGTGCTGAAGAAATGTACCTGAATAACTTGACAGCACAAAATTTACTTTTCTGGTACAGCCTGGGATATATTTGCAAGGTAAAGAATAGAACCCAAAGTACTTGTGGCAAAAAGCAAAGTACCACACTGAGCAAACCTTCCCCACTGGCTGTTCAAGAGCCTTCTCTTTATCACAAATTAGCACTGATCTTGTAAACAAGATGTCCTTTCTGTGAGGAGACTGTTGCTACACAAGGCAAGGACTAAATAATTTATTCCTTGTTGATGTCACCTTAAAATAGGTTGAAATTCCTCTTTACAAAGAAAGGAGAATTTTTCTTTTTCCTCCTCCATGTGTCTTTCATTCAATTTTTCTTTTTGTAGAACTTTTCAGAGCAATGATCCCATGCTTGACAGGTCTGTGCTTCCCCGGCAAGAGGAAATGGATATTACAGCTTCCCTTCCTAGACCAGTCCCTCTTTTCCTCAGCTTTTTTGCCACTGGCCACATGCTGCTGAAGAACTTTCCAGATGCATCCTGCCTCACTTGTCTGGCAGGTGCTGGGTTTACATTCCGAGGTACTCTGAGAAATCTTCTGCTGGAGCTTTTGTGAATGAAGACACAGGAAAGTGAGGTAACTCTCTTCACCTCCCCATTGCAGCATGCATTCTCACTGGAAAACGGGATGGAAGTTTTGTCGTATGGCTACACCATTCCTTCCTATGGGCTCCTGCAGTGAGCTGTGTGTGGGTATCTCAGGCCAGAACTGGGGAAGGCTTCTTACTGCACTCCTCAGGCTGTATGTCTTGTCATCTTTTGTCAATATTGAGTAGTTAACTCCTGAGAAAATAAGACTACTTTGGAAGACAGTAATTACATATTTGTTCTAATGCTCATAAGGGTTGGTTCCTGCCCTTGGGTTTTAGACCATTCTCCTGTTGTCTTTTCTGTTTTTCCCAGGAAGCTGTTTCAATGCCTGCAGCTCTGCTACAGTCAGGTAGTGATTAGAATATATTGTCAAATGTTTTAACTTTTTTTTTACTGTTGTGTCACACAGCTCACCTGCCAACTTGTTTCTTGTTAATTCAACTCTTCTCATCTGCTTCTGTTTCTGCACTTACTTGTGAGGAGATGAGGTGACTGAGATTGAACAGGAGGTAGCAGCGGTAGCTGAAGAAAGATGAAAATGAATGGTATTTTCAAATCCTAAGCAGGGCTGCAGAGGCTAATAATTACATTAAAAAGGCCCTCTGCAGGTAGGTGCAAATAGGCTAGTCTAAACAAGTGCCACTATTTTAATGTGGGCTGTTCAAGACGATGTCATTACCTGACTAGACTGCCACCTTTCACCTCCAGCCATTGTGCTCGGTTAGATCTCACTAACAGGGAGAGTGCAGAACTTGTTTGCAGGGGATTTGTTGTCTCACGCTCAGAGGCAGCTGAGAGACTTGCCAAATGACAGGAAGACGCTTACATTCACAAGGTGTGATTGCCTAAGTGTTTGACTGTGTCTAATTAGTTTGCCTTTGCTGGTTGGTATCTCCACAGTCAGAAGCAGATTGACTCCGCAGGCTTTAAGCAAAGAGGTCTGATTGGTGTTATTATCATTTGTTTATTTAACCCTCCCACTAGCCATGAAATATTCCCTACAGAATGGCCTTTCCTCTGTCTTTAAAAAAGGCATTTTTATGGCTTGTATTGTGATGAATATTTTCTGCCATAATCTCAACTTCTAATTGTAATTGCATTTCTTTTAAAAATCTCTGAAACAGTATTAACTTTTTGAGCTTTGAAACATGAGCAATATCTGAATACTTTCAGAAGCTGGTGATAGCTTATTTTTATAATAAAAAACAGAGATTCTTTCTGCCTCTGTGTGGCAATATCTCTTTGGCCAAGCTTCTCTGGGAATGAAGAATCAAAACGCTATTTTATGTCCCTACCAAGTGATTCCGATAATGAGAAGAAACTATTTTAAAAAGAACCAAAACAAAACACACACCAAAAAGAAGAGCAACAAAAAATAAGTCTTGAAAATCCTTATAAAATAATTGATAGTCCAAAAAATTTTCTTGGGATGTGAGTGAACAGAAAAGCAGCTTTCTTTCACGATTCTGTTCCATGTGTCTGTACCTCAGAACTGCAATTCTACTGTGCAGGTTTTTTTTCTCATCCTACAGTTTTCATCCTACAGTTTTCAGATTTATAGAGCATGACACCTATTTCTTAGCCAAAAAAAGGTACAAAAGGTGATTCCAAGGAAAGAAGTAGGTTTTCTCTGTAAGGAAATCCTTTGCCTTTTTCTTGGAGTGTACTTACAGGTAACCTTTCAGCTGTACCCAAAAACCCCCAGGGTTTGTAAAGATCTGGTGTTCTTATCATCTCAAAGACATGAAAAGGAAGGAGAAAGTTGATATCCAGAGTCTCTGGTGTTGCCTTGGTTGACTTTGCCTGATGCCTATTCTGTGTCAGTGCTTTGGATGTTACCACTTTGAGATGTGTGGAACTTGCAGATGCCAACGCATGTCTCCTCATTTGGAGGGCAGCTTACATTCTTGGCTATTCTGCTTCTCCCCTTCTGAATTTTCTTTAGGCTCCATGGTGGGGATTTCCACACTGGCTCAAAACTTCCTTGGGTTTCCAGTACCATTCTCTTTTCCTTTTAACTGTGGAATAGACTGGCTTCTTCAGCATTTCCTAAAGGTAACTTAAATTATCCTCAGAACTGTGTCAAATTATAGAAGCAATCCAATGCACGTAATCGAAAGAATAGGTCACTATTCTATCAGGGAAAGCATAATCAGATTAAATATGCCTATCTAGGTACATCTTTCCCTACTATATTATTCGTGGTAGTTCCAAGTAATAAACCCTGTCTTAGCATCTCATAATATGATGCAAATTTTATATGCAACTGGTATTATTATAACCAGAGACATTATTCTGAATCAGTTAGAACACAATGAGGCACAGGATAGGAATTCCATCTCAGATTTCTGGGCTGCTTTTCAGGGCAGATACCCTTCGACCCTATTTCCTCCAGGAGTGTGAGATGCAAAAGGAAGCTGTGTGTTTTGGGGATGGTGTGTGGGTTTGTGATTCAGCTGGGAGTGTGCCATCACATCTCCAGCCAGCCACTCTCAACTGGCTCATGATCCCTGCAGGTCCAAAAGGACAGTGTGTGGCATCTAAGGTCAGGTAACATAATTTTACTAATATTAGGCATAAATTATTTAGGAAAGTAAGAACAATCCCAAATCTTCATTTTAATCAGGAAGTTAAAGATTATTTAATGCTGTAAACTGGACAAGTCCTCTTCCTTAATTAAGCCTTTTGTCAGACCTCTGCCAGACTTCTGCCTGTTCCACTTACTCTTAAAATCCTCTGAGTTTCAGAAGTACTTTGCAGAAGTTGGGAGCAATTTTCATTTCATGTGCATGGTCCCTCTTGAGCTTGCACGATCTGGGGCAGGAGGGTGCAGAAAGAAAACCAGCCACTATCCTCAGTTTTGCTGTCACCGTGGCATGGCTTACAGCTAGCTCATTCTGTGAAACAGAAATCACAGAGTTGAACCTTGAATTCCCATGTGTTAGCACAGCATGTTGCTGTGTACCACTGGGCCAGACTTGACTAAACTTGTATAATTGTGGTGCCATGTTAGCTTTTCCTAAGTCTTGAAAGATTTTTCAGCAGCGAAGAGGCTAAGATCCCTAAACCACTATTGCAAGGGAGCAGCCAAAGAAAATATAACCTACCAAGTTCCCAGATTAAAAATAAAACAAACTGATATTTTCCAGAGCTTTTGCTAATTGTCACTTCTCTGCAATGTTACACAACTCCCATGTGCAAATGGACTTAGTGACAAGTTTCTGTGTACATACCAGTGCCCTGGCTCTACTAAACCCCCTTATCTTAGCTTCACTAATTTGCCATGTCAAATTAGTGTGATGAAACAAATTCTAATTACACTGAAAGATCACTTAGAGCATTAGCACTGCTGCTGTGGTCCTGTTCTTGTGCTGTCTTATTTGCATACCAGTCCAATGTGCCTGGGTAGATGACAAAATGAAATGTCTTCCAACATGTTTATGGGGTTTTCCTGGGAAGGTGCTGATTCAGCCTTGACAGATGCTCCCACAGGCAGAAAGCTGGAAGGAGGGAATAGGAATCACATTGCTCAGCCACAGAAAGGATGTTATTTTTCTCCTTTGACTTCAACATGTTTGATCCATTGGGAAAATAGTAATAATTTTTTCATTTTACAAACAATGACATAAAGAATCAAAAAATATAATCGTGACCCCTGTGTGATATCAAAGTTTGTAGCTTACAAACACCAAAACCATAGAATAAAGCACAATTTAAAATGGAGAATAAAAATAAATATTTAAATCTCCAAAAGAACAGTTGAGCAGAATTTCTAATGGTAGGAGTTATGGAATTAGCGAATGGGTTAATGTATTTATAACTTTTCCCATCTCTCTCTGTGTTTTTTGATAAGTTAATGCTTATTATTTATAAGTCACTTGTTTTCTTTTGGATCAAAATTACTGTTTTGTAGCTGTGTGTGCCTGGCTGCAAAATTTGCATCTAGCTGCTCTAAATGTGTATTTACCCACTGAGGAAAAAAATAAGCTAAATTGAAAAATTTGGGCTCAGAATATTGAACAACCCAAAAACATGACTCTCAAAATTTGTTTTCCCACTGGTATTGCAATTTCTATTCCACTGGAAACACAAAACTCATACTAGTAGGTTTTGCTTTAAGATTTTAAAGCCATGGGATTGAGACTGAATCCTGAAAAGAAGGGAAAGGCAGTGTCTTGGTGTGTGGGCTTGCTAAAATAATTTCCCACTTGTCTTCACATGTGAATGATTTCTTGCCCTTTTATATCACACCACCACACATGGGCCATGTCTGGAGATTTCCAGGAGAGTTTGCAGGGCTATTTCTTCTCTATTCCTAATTCCAATGGGCAAATTCACAGAGAGGCTTTGGCTTAGGTGAAATCTTCGGCATGTTCTGAAAGAAGCAGGCTGCAATACGTGCTGCGCCAAGGTTTGTGGCAGAGCTCTGGGTGATTCAAACAGAGTTTAGGGTAGAGTACAGCTGAAATGGGTGGTGGTTGCTGCATATCTTGGTCACCCTGGAAAGCATTTGGAATGAAGTGAGCTGACTAGCAGTAGAAATGTTTGATGTCATGAATAGGTGCATGTTAACCCAGTATACTGCACACAGTGTGCAGTGTGCATGCTCAATAATCTGGGAATATAGCTTTTTCCACATGAATGTTGATGGGGACACAATAGGCAAGAGTTTCTTAAATTTGTACCTGCAGAAAAATCATTATTTTTTCTGTGTGCAAGCTCGTCACATAACAGGTACAGAAAAGCAAACACTTGGTAGTAGAAGAGTAATGGTGTTTATCACAATTCAGTTTAAAAAAAAATCACAGCAATATTCATACACCAGAAACTTAACCCAGTGCCACAGTGCTCTGGTAGAAAAAGAGCATTTTTACTTTCATAATACCATAGAGGACATTGGTCACAGGTGAGTAGTTGAGTTTGCAGATAACTGAGAGAATTTTTGATGTGGTTATGTAGTAGATGTAGAGGAGATGACCTATGTGTCAGATCACACAATGCACTGGCAAATTGGGACACATAAAATAGAAATGATATTATATTTTCATTCTAGTTTTTAAATTTTTTCATGAAATGCTAATTTTGCTACAGATCCATTATTTATGAAAGTGAAAGGATTTTTTCCCCTCTCAATGCCAGAGGGATTTTGCATGTGTAAGCCCCATTTAGTGTTGATGGCAGGTACCAGTACACAAGCTCCATTCACTGGGAGGGAAATAGTCTAGCACACCTAATTAACTAATAGTGAATCACTTGCATAGATGTTTTTTCCTGTACACTGGCTTTTATTATATTCTGGTGAAAAGCACAGTCCAGCAAAAAGACTCCAAGATTGCACATCTAGCTAAAAAATTACATGTGGAAATGAACTTTATTGTTTAAATGTAGATTCTTTGTTTCCTTCCTTTGAATACAGCATGGCTTGTATGCTTCAATAGCTTAGAGCTATTTGTCTGTTAAATTTTCACAGCAAAGCAGTAGCTCAGACATGGTGCCCTGTTGCTATTCAGAGAAGGTCCAGGGTCCATTCTGGGCTTTAAGTAATTGGGAAGGAGTGATGGTCCAGTGCTAGAATTTCTCCACTGCCCTCACTGAGCGTTAGAAATGGTTTTATGTCCTAGTCAATACTCTGAAGGCTATAAAAATCTGCCTGTCTTCCATGGAAACTCCTCTTGTTTCCATCAGCTTCTAAATCACTACTAAACACCAGTTAGATACCTACAGCAATGCTGTGCTTCTGTGTTCAATCCTTGAAGATTTTCTCTCAGGGATTAAGACACAGGCTTGCATTTTTTTTCTTTAAAGCAGCTTCCCTGAAACCATCATATTTATTTTTTCCTCTTTTTGAGGGCTAGATAATATCCTAGTCAAGAGGGGGCTAGTGAAGAGCTGTCACTGTAGCTGCAGCACTGCAGGTCAGCCAGGGAAAGAGCTGGCTTCAAACACAGCAACAGAAGACAGCTGGGATGTGAACCCAGGGCAACATTCAGCTTCCCTTTGTCCAGACCACAAACACAACAACAGGGGACGCAGGCTTTCCTAATTAGCGATAAAGAAAACTTTGCAGTAGCTACTAAGGTGGGAAAGTGGGTAGATGATGATCTCATTTTCACCCATAAAATAGATGAGAAAGGTAAAAGAAGTGCAAGATGTTTCAGTTTGTTGCATTAGAAACATCATGCACTTGTTTCCAAGGCATTATGTGTTCCAGCATTCTGAATATGGGCTTGTATTAGAAGAGAAAATTAAAACATTTTTGAACTTTGCTTGAATTTCAGGCTACTACAAAACTTCTTGGCTCGGCCCTCTCACAATAGATTTATAATATTAGAGTTATGCTGTAATTGGTACTAGAATGACACATAATGTAAAGTGTTATCTATATTTAAAACTTGAAAATAGTATTTGAATTCCATATTCACAGGTAATAAGAGTTCATCTTCATGGTGGGGAAAATGAGTTTCAGAATGACAGCTTGTAACCTGTTTTTTTTTCTTTTCTTCTTTCCAGTTCAATTCATATGGTTTTCTCAATATGGGCATTATTCTGCAGTCCTTATTCAGGCACAATCCTCCCTAAAGCTGTGAATAACATCACAATGATAGCCATTGAGAAAGGCTTATCATTTAAAATATGTATTTATTTTCTAGTTTCTACCTTTCCAGTGCAAGTTTTATCAAAAATATTGTGATAGTCCACTCCAGCAGCATTATGAACTCTGTAATTCCATGTAAAACATTTAATTTAAAAATAGCAATAATTGGCATTTTGACCTTCTCCTTCCCAAGGATTTCAGAGCACTTCCCAAAAGTGAGTTTATTAATTCCTGCAGTAGCAACATCTGTCAAGGCAAGTATATCTGGACAAGATGCAAAGCCCCTTTGGAGAGCTGTCTGTCATGGTACCATTGTGGTTTGCCTGAAAAAAACCCTACATGTTCCAATTTCTTTGGTGAATTTACAACAAAAATTTCCCTAACCCCCTGAAAAACAGATTTTTTTTTCCAGCCAGCTCTTCTCTTACCCTTAGGTCATGTTATCTCTCAGCAGCACAGCAAATCACAGAAATTTGTGCTTGCAGTGTCTTGATTTGACATTTAAATTATTCTCTGGATTCAGATCTTCTGACAGTCTGGCAATAAGGCTGACAGTTGAGACCAAATTTGCTTATTCTGTGGCATTTGTGACAATTATTGCATCAGTTCTGCTCTTTTAAAAACCAGATTTCCTCATGATCCTGGCCTGGCAGTGTGTATGGTAGGAATCTGTTTAAAGCTGGAGAAAGCTCCCAAAAGAGGAGTGGGTAATTTTTCTGCAGTGCTTGCAGTGAAGTTTGAAAAGATAACCACATGTATTTCCTCAGGCTTTATTTTTTCCCTAGAAAGAAGCATCTGAAGATGATGGACCACAGCCTGATGTCTGTAGAGAAGAGGGAAGGGAGAGCTCCAGCTCTGATCATCCTGGTGCTGGGGAGGTGGGAAGCACCAGCTCAGTCTGCATCTCCACAGACACATGGCTTTGCAAGACGAGAAAAGGCCTCTGTGGGGAGACAGCAGAGATGGGAACTTTTCTTCCCCTCCTTCCCCTTGAGAGTCACCACTCTGGGCAGCTGGCAAGCAGCTGAGCTGAGCCCCTTCACAATTGGCCCATCGGGCATGGTAAGTTCCTGACAATCTCACCTTCTTATGCTTTGCATGAGTGAGTGATTAATGGATGAATGCTTGCTTTGTCTTGGTTTTTTTTTTGTTTTTTTTTTTTTTCTTGGTGTTTTTTTGGGGTTTTTTTTTGATTTTTTTTGGGTTTTTTTTTGTTGTGTTGGTTTTTTTTCTGAGTTATTCAAAGCTGCAGTATAATCACTTTGATAAGATTAAGATCCTGTTTGACATTTTAGTAAGAATAAAATAAGCATTTGCTTGCTAGAACATGATCAGCAAATAGTGTGGCTGCAGATGAAACAATGAAGCTGCTCTTTAGAAACCTTAGAAGATGTTGCTTGTAATTGAAGTACTGCATACTTTGTCTGTGAACTGGCAGTTATATTGCAAGGTTTTCCATCTGTTTTCTTGGGTTGAAGGAACATAAGAGAAGGTAAAAGCCAAGCATAGAGCTGAGAGTCACAGAAAAGCCCTGAAAAGAACCCCCACTAAAGCCATGGGCTGCCTGTTATTGCTGTGGCAGCATTGTGCCTTTTACATGATAAGCACCAAACACAACATCCAGGGCTAACCAGGAAAAGGAATACTACTGCTTTTGAGTGATGCAATTTAGGTCCCTGTCATACAGTGAATGATTAGATATTTTTCACAGAATATGTGGGTGACAAAAATGAGCTAGATGTAGCTGGAAAAGAACACTTTAATTAAATTCACATTAAATAAAGCTTTGCTGTTTGGCTTTAAAAAAGGCATTTCAAGTTTAGCTTAGCATTGTTTCTGCCATCGTTCAGCTTCTGTCATTTTCCAATTTGTCACTTCTGTCCTACCAGTGAACATTGGCTGATGACAAGAAATTATCTAGGCTGTAAATTAATAAGAAATTCAGCTTAGAAATGCTTGCTTCAATTAAAAAAATATTGCATAGATGAAGAGGAGGTGGTTGTGGCTGTACCATCCCAGACTTGGTGTTTGTTCTTAGGCACATATTATTTTCTAGGAGCAATAATAATATGAGCCTTTGGACTTACCTTGGATGGATGGAGAAGTAATTTGATGGCTGCCAAAAAGCACTGAAAGGCCTGTGTTCATGTCCACTAGCAAGCCAGGTGATTTCATTAATCTAAATGCCTGAATTTTTACAAAAATTTGCACCACTCTGTCTTGAGTTATTTTGGAAACAGGTATGGCTCTGATAAGTGATTTTTCTACCAAATCTTCCATCCATGGATGTCCATATGTGAAAAGGCAATTGGTTTCAAATACTGCTGCACATTTTTTGCTGTTAAGTGTCATTTGCAAAAGCTGTGAGGAAGGAATTTGAATGGACTGGCCCAGCACCCCACACGGCCCTTGTGTCTGTGGGAACGGGAGTGAGAGTCAAGATGAGTAATCATTTGATCTAAATAGGGCCACAGCTGTATTTCTAACAGGGTTCAGGCTTTGCAGCAGCCAGCTCCTTTCAGTCTGCCTTAGAGGAGCTGTGAACTTATCACTCGGGCACGTGCACATAAATGCAGCAGCTGCCATTGCTGATGGCTTTGAAGCTTTTTGCAGGCAACTGCCAGAGCTGGTGGCTCCATGCCAAATCATGATGTGGTTCTGATCCTGAGAGATTTTTATGCAAGGCTGGGGACAGAGGTCATGGATCAAATGTAATGGGCTGACATGTATTAAGAAAGATTAATGAGTCTGGGCACAAATTAATTGTGTTTTTACCAGATAATCAGCAGGTCTTGCTAACACTTGCTTTCGATGTTATTAAGGAAGAATATATGCTTGTGTCTCTTGTGGTCAGCTGTAAGGAAACAGAGTGTTTTATCATTATTTAAAGAAAACAAAATACCAGTTTTGTCTGGCATAAAATCTTAGCAAATTATTCTGGAATTTTCCAAGTGCCACATTAACAGTGTTGCAGGTGTCTAGATTTCCTATAGTACCAGGAAGAAAATCAGGGTAGAGCAGAAATAAGCCAAAGATTGTTGGTTCCAACAGCAATCTGAGAAAAGTGAGGCAGCATAAGGCTGGTGGTGGGGTACAGAAGATGCTACCAAGAAAATAATATTATGACCCACTAACTAGAAAATATGTTACATTTTCATTCAGTTAAGTGAGAGGGATTCTGTTAGGTAGCATAGTTTCCTTTTCATTAAACAATCAGAGCTAATGATGCTGGCTCTTTTCCAAAACCCAAGAGCTGTGAGTCCAAAGGCAGCAAGGATGTTATGTGCAGGATAAGTCACAGAATATCTTCCTTAAAACCTTCTGCATTTTGATTCCCTTCAGTGAGTCTCTGTATGTGTTGCTAGTGAAAAATTCAGCTCCCACACTTTCTTGTAAATGCTTTCACAGGCCTTAAGAATCTGAAATAGTGGAGGGACTCAGGAACTGTATGTTTATTTGTCATACCTGTTTCTTCATTGCTTTTTGTCTTGTCTAGATTGATTTTTTAAAAATGAATTATAATGATTAATTAATTAATTATAATTAAAATGAATGCTAGAAGATGAAGCCTACCGATTTAAGCAGTTCTAAGTCACAAGATAGTAGGAGTAGCAGGTTATAATGTATCAAAAAGCCTGCAAGGAGACAATTATTATGTATAATTTGGATGAGTGCATTTTCTCCTTTTTTCATTGTTTTTGTATGGACAGACTCCATAACCTGGAATGAGTGAGCTCAAATTCTTGTGTTAGATTGCACAATCTGGGAGAATGTCATTACAGTCCATGAGGTTACTTTGCGTTTACTGAATCAGATTTGAACTTTTTGGCAGTAATTGGTATTTTTTTAGATTTTTATGCAGCCATTTGTGGGAAGTCTTTCATCAAATATTCCAAATTCAAGCTATTTATAAATCAAAGCTCTCACATGCCAAAGCCAGATGTTCTAAATATAAAGATGACAGAGGCAACAAGTAACAACATACAATACGCATGCATAATAGAAAGTTTTCCACATTTGAGTTTCACCTCAGCTACTCCTGTAAGTGGGCTAAAAGACCTGCCTCAGTAGAGCCCACTGAGAGCACCTGTCCACCACAAGTTCTAGGTTAATTCAGTGAGAAAGGAACAAGGTCAATCCCCAATCATTCCTGTGGGATTAGTCCCAGGAGTGTCAAAAATTCCTCCAAGAGAAGAATATGAACAGCATTCACAATAAAATAGAGTGGACACATTTGTCCTTTTTTGTACCTGAGTATGTCACTTGTTAAGGGAAAAGCTGTTTTTCTCAGTCCCTTAAATTTCTCAAAGAGTGCTTTACATGTAGAGGAAAAGCAGTCCTTCCTTACTGAAAGAAATCCCATATATTTGAGATGAAACATCCCTTGGCTGAAATGAATGAAGATGTATTTCTTCACCTGACAGAGTAATGACATTATGATGCTCAATGCCAGTAATGGTTTGGTGCTTCTGTACTTATTAAAAAAAAAAAAGGAAAAAAGCCATAAGCTGCAAAAGTAAATTAAGTAAATTATACCTCTGCAGTTTCCAGTGATTGGGGTTTGGAGGGACCAGTCCCATGTATGGGTGATACTGTTCAGTGCCATTAGATACAATGACAAGTTATAGGATGATTCCTGCCTTCTCAGAGCCAGGCATAATAAACAAAACATAATTTTTGGCAGAATATGATCTTCTGGAGGAATATAGAAAATTGTAGAAAAATGAATGAATAAAACAACAACAGAGTAAACAAAACACTACTTGACCTATGAAATATCTGTGACAGAGACTCTGATTTCTAATTTTCCCCAAGTATTCTCATTTCTTTTTTCTACCTGATGACATTCACTAAATACAATGAGAATGCAAAACTTGTATGGCAAATATAAATTGACACAATACCACTGGAACCAATAAAACCCAGATGCTTTAACTGGTTGAGGATCTGGCTCATTTTGTTTCACTTCTCATTGCACTTCTCACTGCTTAAGTAAAAGGGAATTTCTTCAGTTGTAATGGCCCTTGTTTCTGAAATACATGTAGCTCAGAGCATTGAAGTATTTTAGCAGAATATTTCCCTTTCAAGAGAATGACACTGTGTGGGTTTGATATAGTCAATAAGTTTGGTTTTTTCATTTGTAACATTGCCCATTTTGGGGTTTCATCCAATTCACAGAAATGTCTTGAATTTTTATTCCTAACCAGGTGTAAGACCTTAGCTCTTCACCACTGCTTGTTAGTGTACATTTTGGACAATGTTAACATCATCTTAGATATTCAGGACAAGGGAGGAACTTGCTTTAAGTCCTTAGGAGAAGCTAAAAAGACTATTAACAAGCAGAGTCCATAAAAAAACATCTGTTCCAGTCATGCTGCTGATTTTTTATTAGTCCTTCAAATCCATAGCTAAGATCTCTAGAGCAAGAAAAATGCTCTAGTGTGGAGTGCAATTTCCGATTTCTTAGCTAACCTGATTTTGTTGATTCATACATATGCATGATTCAGTGCTCCTCCTGAATACAAACAAAAAAAAATCAACCCTTTTGGGTTGTACTTTATTTATTTTCCTTGAAATGCCCTTGAAATTTCATTTGCTCAGTGAAACCAAACAAATAATTGCATACTAAAAGGAAAATGAAGAGTAGCAAGCTAAATAATTTGTAACATCAAATATTCCTTTGCTGTGGTTAACATTCTCAGTGAGAGGAAACAGTCAGCAATAAACAGCCCAATGTATCTTAAATGTAATAACTAATATCAATGTCAAATGCATGAAGTGAAAATACCTTAGGATATGCTTTCACAGTTCTGCTACATCACTGCTAAATGGAATATGCTATATAACTATAATAGCAGTCATACTTGTCATATTTCTCCTGATCTCTAAGGAAAAATACCCATGTAGGCATTATGCAGCTTACATCTTTTTCTAGTCAGAGTCGTATTTTTATGGGGTCTTTATGGTGCTTTTTAAAAGTTTATACCCTGAAAGCAAACCTGTAACCATTTGTATATCATTCACGCTATATACCAAGTCACATTCCTGATAATTAGGGATATCCCAGTACTCTGTTATGTACATCACTGCTATCCAGCTTGGAGTAAATAACAAAAGATTACTTCTGATTTGGGCTATGTAATGCTCATCTGTATTAAAAAATGGCAAATAGCCAAGTAATTCAAACAGAATTTTTAACAATGACCCCATAAACCAAACTGGACAAAATTTATCACCAGTGTACCTCAGAAAATACCAGTGGAGTAACAACAGATGAATTTGACTTTTTTTAGGTAAAATTGCACTTATTTCCCCCACACCCCAGGCAGAGGCTTCATATGGCAATAAGCACTTTTCACCATGTTCCAAGTGTGAAATGTTGCTGAATGTAAAGTTTGTAAATTAAAATTGTAATTTTTGAGTTAGTAATTGTGAGTGAACATCCTGCTGAGAAAACAGTATCATTTATAATTCCAGAACTTGGGTGGAAACCCCTTGCTAAACGAGACTGTCACATCTTTTTCTGCTGAAAATGTCACTTTTTGGGAGGACTGAGTTTGTGGTGCTGCTGCTACAGACTGTGCACTGCCAAACTCTGGTCCTGAGGACATCACCTGCAGAAGAGAGGGTGCTGATTTCATCACAGCCTTCCTTTCTCTTGCCTTCTGCTTTGGTCTCAGTGCTAAAATAACAGCTCCTGCTCTTTTCTATACCCTTCTGTACAGTGTGGTGATATCTGCTCTGTTACAAGGTGAAGAATTACCTTGATGGCCAATGTGTTTTGAGGGAACTCTGCAAGGGGGGAGGTCCTGACAGGCAGCAAAACCCATGATTTTCCACATTTTCCTCATTTTCATAATTTTCCTCCCACCTTTCTAAAAAGCTGTGGCAGCCATGGGTCAGAAAGTGACTCCCACATATTCAGTGATGTAAATCATTCTCCCTGTGCCTGCTATGCTCATTTCTACTTTTTTTCCTTATAGAAAGTCTTGCCTAACACTCAAGGAAAACTGTTTCTGAGCAGAGAAGTAGAAGCAGATACTTGTAAATTGTTTTCTCTGACAGATACAGAGAGGGCCAAGAAATTGTAAAGTAGCTGTGCACACAGGTGCAGATAGCATGTTTGTTTTTCCCCTTAAGTGTATTTAAAATTCTAATCTATTACTTTGTGCATTGTATGATTCAGTTAATTGTTAAAAGACTTGTATTTAGAAATGCCTCCTAAACAACATAAGCAAATTAAGAACAGAGGCAGGTGTGGGAAAGACAATGCTGGCTTGCAGCTATAGACATGTGTAAAGCATAGGGGATTGATGCAATTAGTGGAATATTCAAAATAATGGTGGAGGATAAACTGACACTTATGGCTCATTAGACATGAAGGGCAGTGAAATACACATTCAGAAGAAAGTGTTGAATATTCTCCCCTGTTGGAACTGAATGAGGAATGCTCTGATAAGCATTTCTGTTGGCTGCTTCTGTTGTGGGGATGGTTTGGAAGGTAGCTGGGAAAGGAGGTCACCAAGGACTTAGTCAGAAGTTATTAAGGCTGATGAAATCTGTGAGAGATAACTGAGACCTTCATGGGGCTTTCTTTGCCTTCCTGGAAAGGCAGGGCTGGGGAAGCACACGGCAGCCACTCTAGTCAGCTCTGCAGTCGGGTGTTCCTGCGAGTTTGTGCCCCAGCCCTCAGCCCCAGCTCTCCTGGCTGTGTGAGCCCCCCATGCACCATGGCTCTATAGAAGGTGCACAAGGAGGCCTCTGGTGAACACTGTAGAAGTGCACTGGTAACCTCACTTTCTCAGGTAACCCCCTTTTTATGCCTCACTGAGGGGCAAGCCCAGCACTGCTGTTCCTGTAAGGCTGCTTGATGTAGTTTAAGACTGCTTTCCTTACATCTGGCTGAAATGCACCCAGAAGACCCAAGTGTTTCTCCTGCTGGAGGTCTCTGAGCTGCTTCCTGGCAGTGTTACCAGCCTATAAAGTCCTTACACAGAGCATGGAAGCATCTGGAGAAATCACATTTTCATAATGTAGCAGCAATAAGTCATCATTTGTTCCACTTATATAGGATCCACTCTGCAAATCTGATAGGAAGATTTCTCCCTAGGGATCTCATCCTACTTCCCTTACTTGTTCGCTGAGGACCATGAGAGCCACACAAGTGGGGTGAGCACTGTTTGACCCTTGGTAATTAAGATCACTTACCTTAATATGTTTGCTAGTTTGAACAGAAGAACCAAGCACAATGACTTAGGATTTACAGCGTTGGTTTACTTCATGCATGAAATATTGGAAGACAATATGAAACAACCTTTTAATGATGATTCTGCTCTTGAGCCCATCCCATTTCTTTAGCAACAAATGACTGTTTTTCTTTTTTTCTAAGGTGGTCTATGGGAAACAGTCGCAGCAGACAGGAAGAAAGGAATTTGTAAGCTGCTATCAGCTTTAGAAATCTTCTCTACAGAGACCACGGTGCACTGCCAACACCAGCATCCTTATGCTTGGGTCCTACCTAAATGAAGTAAGTTATATAAAATTCAGTAATCAATCTTTTAGTTCCTAAAAAATAAGTATGAAGTTCAGGAAAAGCTAATATAAGCGGAACTTCATCTTTTTTTGGAAAAAAAAATTGGCCTCAGAGCTTCAGAAAATAAATATTTTTGCCACGTGGCAGTGGTTGTGAAGTAAATATGTCCCGCTGCTCTGATCTTACATCCTGTCACATTAATGTTTCAGAGCACTCAATATAAATATTAAAACTAATAGCTTCGCTCTTCAGCTATTACTCCATCATTCCCTGAAATCATCATAAAACATTCAAAGCCTTTTAGAACATTTACACACTTGAATCTGATGGTGGGGAAAGGAGACTAACAGAGCACAGCTCGCAAGCTTAAATAATAGTGGAAAGCTGTTTATGGAGTATGCTTTATTTATTCATTATTTCAAGTAAAGTTTCAGTTTTGATGGAGAGGAAAAAATCAAAGTATAGCTGTCAAGGGAGAAGTCTGAAGTATTGCTTTTCTATACTGTGGACTTGTGTAAAATTATGGAAAAAAAAAGGGGGGGGTTTCTGAAAAAAAAAAAAAAAAGCAGAGTCCATGAGAATCTCAGTCCAAGGTCAATCAATCTTAGGACTGTGGGTACGTAAACAGCTAATGGATTGTAAAGACACATACCAGTGTTATGAATTTTTAATGAGCAACTCTTCAGCACAGACCCCTATAAATCAATGATGACTTATTGGCTGGATCAATTATGCAAACTTTAAAACATTTAATGACAGGTAATGAACAAGTCTCTGGAGTCCACCAGTCAACAGTGTTTTGCAGTTGTAGTTACAACTACTTAAGTGAAAAGTCTGCAGGAAGCCTTTCCTCAGAAATCATTTAAAGCTAAACTCTGAGGTTGTGGTAAAGTGAAAGAGCATGGTTTTATTTCTCTTTGCGTATAACCTGAGATGCATTGGCAAGTGGGCACAGCTGTTAGTGTACTCAGAGGAATTTATATTATTTTTTTAACCAATGGTATGGGTATGTTGTGGTCTTGGGAAACCTGTTTTCTCAAACTTTACACTTCAGGTTTTCTGCATGGTACGCAGATACAAATGGTGCTGTTCTCAAAGGAGAAAGGCTGTGCATGTGTTAGTTGACTAAATAGTTCTTTCTTACAATACTTTAATTTCAAAGTTAAAATATATGTGGAAAAAATAGATTAAAAAATAATTAGCTAATTAGGGGAATTCCAGATTGTATTACCATTAACTAGCACAAAATGACTGGAAGGTGAGTGTAGGCTGAATAATACAAGATAAGACTCATGGAATGACTGGTAGTATTATGGTAGGTTAATTTTTAAAATTATTATCCAATGAAATATGAAGGATTTTTTTTGGTACATTTTTGAATGTAATAGTTATTTTAGTTTTTAAACATTAACCTTTCTAATAGGCAATTTAAGATAATTCTGAAGATTACAGGAAAGTTGCAAATTAAACACACTTTAAGAACAAGAGCAGATATATAAGTCCCTGATCCAAGATTTTGCTGTTAACTTAGTCAAGGCTTTACTCAGATTGACCAAGGCCTGCTGGCTGAAGCAGTGAATTGAGTAAGTGCTCTTTATTGCCATTTGCTTTACTTTCCTAAAAACAATAAATATAAAGAAAAACTTGGAAGTAAGATTAATCTTTGGCCTCAAGAAAGAAAGTTTAAATGTTTTGTAGAAATGGTAGAATAGTAGAACAACTGTATTCAAAGAAACTCCAAACCCAAACATTACTATCAGTTGTATTCTTTACAAGGAATCTGTGGCCAGAGAGCCTCATATTGTCCTATGAGCATATATGTGAATCCCAGCTGTTTGAACTCCCCATAAAGCCTTGCTTCTTTCCTGCTTGCTGCCAGCAGTGGTTCATGAGAGCTCCCACCCTTCTGCAAGTGCAGCACCCTCCATGAGTGCTGAGCAGCACCTCGCTCTGAAAGGTTCTTGGCCCTTGCTGGAGAGGTTTGGAGTGAAGACGGGGATACTAAACCCAACCCAGCAAGAGGAACACGTTGGTCTTTATTTTTTCATGTCATGCTTGATGTTTGGGATGCAAGACATACAAGAAAGTGCAGTCATGAGAGATTGTAAATAAACTGAAGAGTCATCCAGGGATCTGTAGTAGTTAAAAGCAACTGCTATTTTTTATTTGTTGATGTGAACACGGATGAGCATTCTTTGAGTATTTATTGCAGTTTTCCTTGTACGGGTGGCTGAAGAACACTACAAGAATTGAAAAGTTGTCTCATTTCACCAAGTTTCCCCAGGTACCTCTCTGTCCTCACCTGCAAATATTTTTTGGAACAGTAAGATCAGTATGTGATGAGAAATAAAGTTTCTTTCTTTCCCCAGCCCAAGGGAAAATGCACAGCAACAAATCTTTCCTAAAATGTTCTTTCTACACTGATATGGATGAAACTAGCTTTTTGAGCACAAAATTTAATTAGGTGTTGGCAGAAAATATTTATAAACTCCAGTCTTTTTGTGAAATGAGGAATGGCCTAAATGTTGCTTATCACTTTCTCTTTTTAAGTGGGAAATGGAGAGATTGCTCCTGGTGGATAAGGAGCTTGGTAGGACTACTGGGTAATATCCTTGCTGTGGTCAACCTTTTATTCTCTCATCTGACATGCTGCAAAATAGAGCATTTAAACAAGAGCAGGACACCTTGAGATTTGTGCTCATATTTCATTAGACTTTTTAGCTTCCTATTGAGACTGCTGTAATTATTTTAAGTGCCACTACATCAATATCTCCAGCAGCTTCAGCATATCCTGTGTGGAAGCACTCTATTTTTATCTGTCAGAACTGTCAGTTATTTTCCATTTTCCAGATTTAGGGTCTCATTGGCTGTAAGCACTATTTGTACCTGCGCTGAAATTATCATGCCAGCTGACACTAAGAGAAGATTCAAATATTGCTACCAATGAAACTGCTTACTGCAGAGGCATGATACACCTCTGAAATGTTGATACCTTGGCTGGATGACTCTTTTAGGAACATGCACAACAGAGAGGAGTTGGGTTGACAAGCGTGATGCTTGATGCTGAAAGGTACAAATACCCATCCCTACCTCCTTCCTACTTTGTCCAAGAGAAGGTAGTTACTCTTCTAACGCTCTTTTTTTACTTAGTTTCTGCTTCTTCTGGGCCCATCTACTCCGTATCTGAAGAAGTGGTGGACATATTTGGACTGGAGTGCTACTGCAAGTTTGAGTAGAAATTAAGAAATGAATTCTTTTTTTCCCTTATCAAATTAGAGCAACCAGTTTTGAGGAAAAGCTGCAGCAGATAATGGGAGAAGAAAGGAAAAGCCAACTTGATGCGTTGATCCTTCTGGCTGTTTTCATTTGACTTTGCCTGATGGAACTTCTGAGTTTTTATCAGGTCTTTTCACACTGTTTTCTTCCTGACTGACAATCTCAGGTTATTCTAAAACCTTGGATCAAGTAAAGAAGCTAAGATGTAGTAAGCGGATTCTTTCATGTTGGAAATTCATTGTCAGATTTGCTACATAAAACAACCCCTCATTTCACAGAAGAAATAACACCATCTCTTTCAACATCTTGTTTCAGGCTTCTCAGTATATTTCCTAAAAGACTGATGGACAAGACAATTTGACTGACACCAGCCCAGTTTTTCCTGACACCCCATGCACATGCAAGATCTGACAGGTGCCTTCCAAACATCTTTATGCCTCTAAAGTTCTGTGAAGTCAATGGTTTTCTGTGTGGTGGTGGCCAAACACACAGAGCTGGCATGTGCCCCTGTGAAAGTGTGAGTTTTATCCTGCACATGCAGCCATGACTGAGCTACGGAAAGTGAGGCGGCTTCTGACTTTTCAAAGTCTGCAGAGCTGACAGAAAAGACACATCTGTAAGTGTTGTATGTGTCTCTGCTAATTGCATAGATGTTTTCCATTGGACTGTGTGGTAAAATAACCAAAATGCCTCTGCTTTGTGTTTCTGTAGCCATTCTGAGATTGTTTGTCCACACTATAGGCTAGTGAGCCAGATACTGATGCGAGACACAAATGAATTCAGAGGAAAATCAGCATCATTTTGAGGCCAAAACCAGCTCCAGGGTCATGCTTAAATGTCAGTTTCTTAGGCAGCATCAAGCTCCTGTGTGGTGCCAAAGTGGCATATTTAATAATGGAAAGTTCTCTAAAACTTTGGTTTAATAAGGACAGATTTAATTGCATAACAGAGGGCTTACATTCAAAATATAAACCAAATTCCAGTCCAGTTGCTAGTTGGAGAAACCAGAGTTTGGTTTTTAAGAAATTGCTAATTATGCCTACTTGTTCATGGTTTGGGTTTTTGTTTGTTTATTTTTTTGTTTTGGTTTTGGGTTTTATTTTGGTTTAGTGGTTTTTTTTGGGTTTTTTTTGGGGTTTTTTTGTGATGTCCTCACCATGTGTTTTCAGCTGAAAAAGGAAATATAAAATAAGGAAAAAAAAAGAAAAAATGTGGGTGGGGAGTGCTCTCTGGCAATATTTTTTGCCCAGCTCAATCAAAGAATTGGAAATCTTATGACAGAAAGATGGAAGGAAAATGTTCTTCAGTGATTTGTAGCTCAATATTCAATGCAGAGAGCTAGGGATGAAACTATTCTGCTTGCTGTCAGATGTTTGAACTGAAGTGGAATGCTGTGCCAATATATCCATGTCTATTTGCATATGGTTTTTTTCATTTTTAGAAAATGTTTTCTTTGGGAGTTTATTTCTGAGTTATTGACTTCCTGGTAAATCACATTCTTTCCCTGCACTAAGCTAGGAAGCAATCAAGTCTCCAGTGCTCAATTTGGCAATGTCTTTATCTTGTCTTTTTGAAAGCACATTTTTGTACTTTTTTATATACTTCAAGAATAAGTTCATTAAGTAAAAGGTTGGGAGGTGATGACTATTCTTCACAAAAGAAATATGTTGAGTTGCAAAAATTTATTGAGGTGAGTGCTGATGTGAAATTGATAGAGTAGGTTGAATAGTTGACTGATTTTTCAGTATATTTTTCCAGTGCTGTAATGAAATTACTGTCACTCTTCTCTCAATGTTATATGTGCTCTCTACCTTTCTTTTCATTAGAGCACTGTTAATCTGACTTATTCCTTCATTTAGCAGGTTTCAATGCATGCAACCAGGCAATTAATCAAGTTTTTTGCCCTTGACTCATCCTTTTATTGATGTGCACATATACCTCCTGATCTCGCTGGGTATTACAAAATTTAAAATATTGAGGAAACCAAGCTGAGAGAGAAAAAACCTGAAATAGCAGAAGTTATTTTCCCTAAATTTCCCCCCAAGACTGATATTTTTTTGGACATGGACACTACAGGTAAGTAAAATTAACACAGAAAGCCCCTAGAAATCAAAGCTTACATTACAGAACTTTGAGTATCACTTTGCTAATGTTGCACCTTCTTTCATTTGCAGCAGTCTGATGTCCAGTAACTTCTCAGAAAAATGATTCCCCAGTAAAACTGAATTAAGTTTTGCTGTTTTGAAAATGTGCCCAAAGTAGTAATTGAAATTTCCCATCTTGTAATGAAGGACACAATTTCAGTGAAACAGCTCATATGCAGGTGCAGTGTCTCTGGATGGCTCTCAGTGCAGGTGCAGTGTCTCTGGATGGCTCTCAGTGCAGGTGCAGTGTCTTTGTTTGATTTTCCCTGCAGGTGCAGTGTCTCTGGGTGGCTCTCCCTGCAGGTGCAGTGTCTCTGGGTGGCTCTCCCTGCAGGTGCAGTGTCTCTGGGTGGCTCTCAGTGCAGGTTCAGTGTCTCTGGATGGCTCTCCCTGCAGGTGCAGTGTCTCTGGGTGTCTCTCAGTGCAGGTTCAGTGTCTCTGGATGTCTCTCAGTGCAGGTGCAGTGGCTCTGGATGGCTCTCAGTGCAGGTTCAGTGTCTCTGGATGTCTCTCAGTGCAGGTGCAGTGTCTCTGGGTGTCTCTCAGTGCAGGTTCAGTGTCTCTGGATGTCTCTCAGTGCAGGTGCAGTGGCTCTGGATGGCTCTCAGTGCAGGTTCACCGTCTCTGGATGTCTCTTGCCCTGTCCAGCCCACTGAGGCTGCCCAGGTGAGCTGAGAGCTTTACCTGGTGTGTGCCAGCCCTGGGTCAGGGCTCTTGCAGTGTCTCCAAGCCTGCTCTGTGCTGTGCAGACATACTCCTGGTAATCCAGCTGTCAGTGCTGATGCTGATTTAGGGACAAGGGATCAACTCCATATTGCATATTAAGCCCAGGGGCTCACTTCTACATTTGTGGCTATGACTGACTTGCATGAACCAGACTGAGTTACTCATGCTCTGCCTGGAGAAACTGGTCTGATTCTATCTGGGTTGAAATGTCCTTTCTTCTTTTTAAATTGATATTGTTTGCCATATTTCCAGGTTTGATCATTCTTGCAGCAGGTAATTTATGCACTCCAGAGTGGTGTTGCTTTTTTTTCTTTATGAATCAAAATTTCCTCAGAAAACCTTTCACTTGAGGTTGAATGAAAAATTCTGTCTGACTTTAAACAAGATATTTTCGTTTGTTTTTATAGGGTTTGAAACATTCTATTTTCCTTGTTATTGCTATTTAACTGTATCCAATTACAGTATGATTTCTTTCTAGAATTTGTTCTTTTTGCAAACTTCACCCCGTCCCCTAAAATCATTCACTGAAATGGAATTCTTTTTCTGCACTGCTGTAATTTTGTAATACTATAGACAAGTCACTTTCATCACTTTGTTCCTCCTTATGCTAAACAAGGGTAATATTGCACAGCTGAAAAATCTGATGAGCCTTAATTCATTGATAGCTGTAGCATGTTTCAGAATTGTGTCAGAATTTTCTCAGATGCATAGATCTGCAGGGGAATATTCAGAATTAACACTAAAAGACACTAAAGAAGAGCATAATTTTGTGTTGACAAAAAAAGGCTAAGTGAGTGGCACTCTCTGCCTATGCTTTAATTTCACAAATCCTTGTCTGGAGCCCTTTCTGCTTCTAAATTTCTGAAAGATCTCCAGGATTTTAGCTGACTGACTTCTATTTGACTTTAAAGGGAGATCTGCATTTTAAAGCACCATGCAACATTTTGAAAAGTTCCTCATGATGTCCAGACTAGCATCACATTAAATCTGTCCTTGGCAATGGCAAATGATGTTATTAATATTCAGTTGTAGCAAGATGGATTCAAACAGGGGGAGGGTAGGGGGTGTTCTTTGGCATGGTTCTTGGTTGTTAAGAAAGTAATAAACCTTCCTTGTCTCTGATTTTATAATGGACAATAACCATTAACTGATCAACAGAAGAAATGTCAGGTGTGGAATCAATGCTGATAGAAAAATATTTCATCTGTTTACATTTACGAAGGATCACTGATAAAACCTTTGATCCCATTAAGGATATAAACTCTTCACATATAGTCGATGACAAGTCTGATGAGCTAGCTGAGCTCCACCAGCCTCACTGTGCTTAGTGAATGTTCAGCTAAAAAGGGATCAAATTGACTCATGAATTTCAAGATTCCTAGGAAATTACCATTGTGAGGTGACCCAGTTTTTTGATTAGTGTCATGAAAAGACAGGTCTCACTGAGAAATAAACGTAATAATGTCAACCATGCGCTTAAGTTCTTCTCTCCGTTATACACATTCGCTTTCAAATTGTTTTGTCATTTTAGCATAAACTGTACCACTTGCTTTCATCTGAGAAACACAAGCTTAGCATAGTTCTGTGCAGAAATCAAAGATGAGCATGGAAAAAAGGCCCCTCTTTGCCTATTGAATCATTGATCAGACAAGCACAGTAGATATTTGCATGGATCCTTAGTAGTTAGGTCTCAGTAGCTGCCTTAGATAATTGTTGAAAGGGAAGGAAGTAAAGAGGAGCAAATGTAGACATTTCATCCATCTGTTTTTCCCAGTAATGACAGACTTTCTTATGGGTTGCCCTCCCACTTCTGTCCTTCTTCAAGCACAGAGGAGTCACCAACTGATATTGGTATTGATAATGTTACAACTTTGGAACCATCTAGTTTAAACCAGGAACAAGAAATAATGAAATGAACTGCTTTCCCTTGTTAGCAAATGTTGGGGGAAAATTGTCTGATTGGGCTAGAAGGACGTTGAGAAAGAAAGAGAGAAGCAAAGGTTCAGAAATGGCATCAAATCTGATTTGCAGTGGGACTAATTTCGTGTTATGTTATTGTCTCCTCAAAAAGCCATTTGATTGAATTGGAAAATACATGTGAAAATACTATGAACTCTGAAAGTCTCAGGAAGTCTTCATAGTGACCAGGCTATGGTCAGTCTCTGGCTGTTAGTTGAAACTATAGCGTTCCCATCTTCCCATGTCACTGAGGGCTTATCAGTACAATTAATTTTTTGGGATGTGGTCATCCCAACCTCTATTTCTTGTGCCATGTCTGTGACATTTTTGATCCTCTCTTTCAGTGTTTTCAGCTCATGCAGTTATCTGTTCCTGCTTCCCTGTACAGGTGCAGAGAACATTCTGTGCAGCAGAGGCCTCTGTCACAGCCAGAGCACCCGAGGAAAGCTGCCTCCACAAGGAGAAGGTCAGTTCTTTTCCCTCCTCATGAAACATCCTGTCTGCTCCCCTCAGCACTCATGGCAGCTCAGTGGAGAAGAGCTGTTGAGTATGGCCAGATAAAGCAAAGGAGATTTGCCTTAGTAAGACTGAGGTGAGAAAGTCATCCTTGGCTTATGGGTTTATGACCCTCACAAATAGCTTTAGTACAAAAGCAGAAGCATCAAAATTTAGTATTATTCTGTTAAGAAGACAGAAAACCAGAGGAGTTTGAAAAAGTGGAATAAAATCTCTTTAGGTTGGCTAAGTGAAAACAAAGGAGGGAACATCATAACGTACAATCACAGTTCTTCCTCAGTGTGGCAGCAGCATCTGTTAAAAAATGCAGGACCCTTAAAACTGGCAGGGAACTTGGAAAGTCTGGTTTAGCTGCAGAACTGGGCTCTATCACAGAGACAAGGGCTTCAGCCAGTTACAATAGAGTTTCCTATTAAATGCTGAACTACCAGTGGCTGTGGACTCTGGTATCTTCACCTTCTCTCTCTCCTCTACCGTTTCTCCGGTGCTTCCTGACTATGTTAAAAACCAATGCTTGGTCCTCTGAGATAGCCTTTGACTGTGATTGGTGTTACAAGCCACCTCGTGATGGGCTGCAGTAGAAAAAGCAGTTGCCACTGGAGGTGAACACAAGGTGAGATAAAAACTGAACAAAAATATGGCATTGTTCTTTTTAAACTGAAAATCCACGTCCAAGGTGTGAACAGCATAACCTTCGAATAATAAATGTGCAGACAAACCTTTCAGGTGCACTATGAGAGCTATTTGGGAAGACATAACTGCAAGCCTCTTGAGTTAGATGTAGTGATTGCATAGATGTAGGCTGCCCCAGCAAAATGTCTTTTCATGACCAAGGCAGAGGATTTCATTAAGAGTGCTGTTATGTTTTCACTGCCTACTTAATTTTACTTTCTGAGGGTCTTCCAATGTCTCAGTTCCCAGGAAAGTATGTCAGGAAGAATTTTCAATTCTTCCCATGGCATGTACTTTTGGTGGAGATTTTATTTTACAGAAATGTAGAAGCTCATTTCTGCCTAGTGTTATTTGGGTGGCAGAGGTCGAGCTGGGAGGGAAGGCACTCCAAGGAAACAACACCCTCTTCATAACAACCATTAGGCAACAGGCTCAGCTACCACTGGTACACAGAATTTCAGCTTGTTTAACTGCCTACATCTCTCTCTGAAGTTAACAGTAGAATAGCCAAGTAGAAATCATTCCCCAGATGTTACAAGTGCTCTGAAATATGTTTGAAACTATCTAAATACTTTACACTTCTTATAAATTCATATCTTGATCCCAGAAGAGGATCCAGTGCACTCACCATGGACTAATAAACATTTAGAAAAGTTAAATTACTTAGAGATATTTAAGTATCATACAAATATGTGTAAAGTGTAGACACTCTCCAGCATAAAACAGAACCTGCAAAGATCTTTGTTTATTTAATTGCATTTTGGTTCATCCATTTAATAAAGAGGATCATTTTTTAACCTCTCCAGTGACAAACAGTATTTCAGATTCTGTTACAACAGACTGGAGAAGGAGAAATCTTAAACCGAGGGCATTTAGTCACCTGCAGAGTGGGAGAGATTGAAAAGGAAAATAGATTTACTGCCTTCCACATTAGTCTGAAGGCAATTTGTGTTTGAATTCCTCTTAAATCAATTTCTGAATAATATTAGTTGTCTGAAATGATGCAAAATTATATTGGAATTCAGCCTCGTTTTGCAGCACAAAGAAATTCTCTCTCTTCGTCCTTGCTACTCTTTAAGTCATCTGTTTTCCCTTGATTTACTCTTTCATGATGTGCTCTGCCTGCTGACGAGTGAAATGTGAACAGGAAGTGGGAAGGAGCAGCCTTTGTCTCTCCTGCCAGTGTGCTTCATACATTTGGGAAGAAGCAGACCTGCATCATAAAACCAACCGAAAGCCACGGAGTTACCTCTCTAAAAAATGTAATGGACTGTACTGAAAGCCTAACTTTGACTGATGTGAGGTTTGGGACTTCATCCAGGTAAGAATTCATGCAGCAATGAGCACAGATAAGGCAGCTGACCCAGAGTAGGGCCAAACTGTTTACCAGCAGATGTGTTTTTGAAAATCTTCCTTAACTGGTCATGGCAGCAGAAAATACCCTGCTGTTAAACGCATCTGCAATCCACTGCGCTCCCAATCCACCTACAAAAATTCTGACCTTTAAAGAAATGATGGAGAAGCTGGTGATTTTTTCCATGGCATTGAAGCTCAGTCTATTTTAGGCTCCAAGGCAATTGCAGCCCTTTTTGCTCCCTATTTCACATCACTTTTAAGTCTTGTTCTGGCCACTATGAACCCTTCAGCACTTCTCCCTGTGCAATCACTCGAGTCAAGATCTGTGATTTGTGATTTGCAGATGACATGTACATTTCTTGGCTGATGGCTGTTAAAGCAGTTTGCAAACCTAAGGCAATAAAGTGCAGGGATGCAGTTAAAGCTTTCTATTGCCACACTGAATTGCCATTCTCATGCAAATGAATAATAAGTTCCTCTAGGACTGAAAATAATCTGTTGTAAATTTCTGCATTAATTTTTTAAGTAAATAATTTTGCCGATTATCATTATGTACCTTCTGTAGATGGGAATATCACATTTAACTAGTATGTGTATCAAAAAGAGTGATGCAGCTTGCTGTATAGGAAAAAGAAAAAAACAATGCAGCTTCTGCGTTCACCAAATCTAGGTCCTTTAATCCCTTCAGTATGGAAATCTACTTATTACTGAGCTGCAGAACACAGTAACAATTCCTAAAGTGTTAACACAATTATTTATACATTTCTGATCATCTTTCACTTAAATATTTATAAAATACATACTGGGAAGTATGTACCTTTTAGAAAACTCAGTTTCTATGTCATTTTCTTAAAATATTCACTTCTCTTAAAAGATACCTAAAAAAAAATCCCTGCTGGATTTTGTTTTAAGTGACACTATAAATGTACAAACAAAAGGTAATCTTAAACAGAAAATAGTATGATTACCATCAGAAGGATTACTGTGGCTTGTTGTTCAGAGAGCAGGAAACACAAGATGATTTTCTCACATACTCAGTCTCAGCTTGCAAAAACCAAATATATTGAAGTGCCTTGGTCTTAATGTGCATCCTAAAGTCTACATATTGTATAAATTCCTAATCCTGTCAAAATGTAAGTCTGAAGATTAGCAAAATGTATAATAAATGATTCCATGTCATTACACATAAAAATAGTATTGCTAAATCAAGTGTGGCCCTTTATAAATGTAAAAAAGACCAACTTAAGCAGATTTGTGCTTTATAATTCTACAGCTGTGACTAGAAAAAAAGATTGACTAAAACAGATTTCCCATTTCTCTGATACAAATCAGTTTGTCTTCACACACATGCAAAAAGACATTGGAATAGATTTCTTTAGCATATAACTTAATATTTATTGAGATTTCTTGTACATTTAATTATTAATGCCAGCAGTGTTACAGTATTTCTGTGAGGTTGCTATTACTGACCCTGTACCTGTTGGGTTTTTCCCCCCTCATATTATTTCCTCTACAAGCATGAAGGCATAGCACTTACCAATTATTTTGTGTGACAAAGTCAAAAAGACTTACGGTCACTAGGTCTCTTATTTGGCAGCATTTCAGGGCTTGTCATCCTACAAAATATTGTTTAGTTTAATCATTTTATAGTTAGTGCATTTGGTACATTAATGATAAACATTTAAGGAACAACCATTTCTCAGTGTATTAAAATGAATCTTGTAGAAATGTGCAGTGAATCCAAAAGAAAATGTAAACCAAATATATAGTACAAATAACCTAGACACAGTAGTACTACCATTACAAGGTGTGGTGATTTGGTCTGTTGGGGTAGACTATTACAGACACCTTCCTATAAAACAAGATCTTTTATTTTACTTATTATTTCCCCTTAATGAAAGTAAATCATTTGAATAATAGAGAAAAGGCAAATTAAAGACCTACTCTGTTGTATATAATATATTATATACAATATATAACATATAGCATAATATATAATATACAATACATAACAAATATAACATAACATATATTATATATTATATATTATATATTATATATTATATATTATATATTATATATTATATATTATATATTATATATTATATATTATATATTATATATTATATATTATATATTATATATATTATATGAAGACTGTTAGGAATAATGTATGAACACATGCATTTTATGGAGTTGTGACACCTTTGTATGGCTTAAATGGAGAATAAGTCAGTAGTGATCTTGTTGGTGGAAAAATTGGGTATAGACAGTCTTTTTCCTCCCACACCTTTTAAATAACACAGCCAACCAGAGAACTCAGAATGGCTGAAGTCAGCAGACAGCTGCAAGATGCAGTGCTACTGAGCTTAGTAGCAAAACTCTCACTGACTTCAATAGAGGAATATTTCTCCCCAACATTTTCAAAGGTGCCTGCAGGGTGCACATCACCAACACAAGGAATTTTAAGGAGGTATTTCACACTGATTGAAAATCATATTTTTCAGACATGTCTTATCCAGATGCTGAGATGTAAAAATAGCTCTTACAAAAAGCATTAAAATAGGGCAGCTCCTGTTCCTTAATGATGAAAATACCTCTCATCCACCTCTTGTGATCAGTTGCCACATTGTACCAGTTTTGCACATTCTTGAGTGTACTGATCCAGATTCTGAAGGTCTAACATCCACAGCAAGACTCCAGTCATTGAGGACAGCAGGAGCTCTGCTGGAGTCAGGCCTCCAGAGCTAGACATGGATCCTACTCTTAGGCTCATTATTTCTTTCACTTGAAGAACTGAAAATGACCGAAAGAACTAACTATCATTTATAGAAGGAAATTAAATGTCCTGGTAATCTAAATCTTGGACTAAATTGGGAGCATATCTAGCACTGACTGTCTTGGACAGGTACTATTAACACATTTATTGGGCAGGACTGAGTGAATCTGACACAGAGTCACTGGGAGAGGAAGTAATGAAGACTGAATTTAAAAGCACAGTACTGTAATATCTCATTATTTTCTCTCTAAGTTCACTTGGAGTAAACCTAAGAAAGTCAGGGGTCTCCCTTTGTGCATGTCAAGGAGCTTCTTCCTAATGCTTGTTGTTTGGGGAGGGAAATCATCTGCCTTTTACCTGCTGCCTGGGAGCAGAAGCACCACCCGGCCCAGTTGCACCCCTCCATGCACAGGGCAGTGTGACTCCAGCAGTTCAATGGACAGGAGAGGTTGGATCCCTCACTTGCAGAGATCCATCTTCAGCCCTTCTTCCCCACTGCTGCCCCACCAGAGGGGCAGTGAGAGCTCAGCAGTGCCTGCTGCAGGGCAGAGGGAGCCAAAGAGAGGGGGGTAGGACTGGGGTGGCAGAGATGGGCGACACAATTCAGCTCCATAATTTGTGTCTCCCCAGAATTCCTCGTGTTTGAAGTTGCAGTGTGGCTGTGGGAGCTGTGTGGTGTTCATGAGGAGGTGTTCATCAGGAAAAGAAGAACACCTGTATCAAGCTGTACTCTGGGAGAGCTTCAGGCAGCTCATTCTTTCTGGACCTTCTGCAAGCAGTCTTGTCAGGGGGCTTAAATGACCTTATGAGAGGGATCCAGGTCTGAAAGTCAATATATCAGCTCTGCTTTATCAGGGAAATAGGCAGGAGAATCCTCAGTGTCCCAGTTTCAGTTCCTTGAAGGAAGCCAGCCTCTTTGGAAAAGGGTCCAATGGCATGCAGAGGTCTATGCTAAATCAGGGCATGCTTGTCCCCCACTACTCTTTCCCTGGAAAATAGCAGGCAAATCAAAATCTTATATGGGGGAAAAAATGTGAATGAATATTCCATTTGAGTAAGGGTAATAATAAAATATTTTTGTTTCAGTATTCTTGAAACACAAAATTCCAGTGTTGGAAAGCTTTTTTAAAACAAATTTTCAAGTACAGGCTTTAAAACAAAACTTAACAAACCAGAACCAACTGAAAACAAAAGAAAATACTAGAACAATATCAGAAATAACTGTTCCGCATGATCCAGACAGAAAATTTCTTGGTCTGGATAAAACTTCTTGTCCATTCCTTCAGTATTATAGGGAGCTTTTTTTCAGAATAGAAACCAGACAATCTCTAAATACCACCGACTGTTCAAAACAAGCCCTTACATGCCATTTGCAGTAGGACCAGTGCCCTTGACCCTGTGCTTACCAGCACAGGATTCAAGGGTTTAATGTGAGAATATATGTATATAATAAGAAAATAAACCAGTTAAATTATTAAAAGGTGACAAATCATTTGTCTTTGTTCAATCTGAGTGTCTTCATTAATGACCACTGAAGCCAACAAATATATTCCCTCTTTGGGTAAATTTTGGTTATGACTGTATATTTTTCTTTTGTTATAGGAGATTCTGGCATGTCAGAGTCCATCTGACGAACAGAGTGTAATAAGCAACAGACACTGGGAAAATACTTCCTATCTGTTAGAAAAAGGTGACAGTTTTCAAATAGATGATACATGATTTAGTTTTGATGGTGAGTTATGTACACTGGGTTTCACATTAAATCTATCACAGGATACACATTTATCATGGTAACGATATCATCACTTAATAGAGCTGCTAATATTCCCTCTCAGGATATATAGTGGTAAATATGCATTTAAAAAATAATAATAAAAAAAAGGTCAATTAATCTTTAAATGCATTGTGTTCATTACAATATTCATTAAATAAGGAAATGAATAGCAATCAGAGAAAGCATGATAGATGAAGAAAGGAGCTGTAGCACAGAACAATGATCTGGGGAATATCTCTGATGTGGTGATTGTTTTCTTCCAGCATGCTCTTTAGTGTTGCCTTTACCCCAGAAAAGCTTTCAGATCCCAGCTGCTTCTATATTGATGAGTATGGGGAACAGAACAAACTCTAGCTGTGAATGTTCGATCAATCTTTATATAGGTAAAATTGCCACTCTCCAGCTGGTTTATGTAATGATTTTAGTTTGTGCCAGGAAAGCCGTAACAGAAATCCACTCCTGTGCAATTAATTGTTTAAATCAGATACACATCCTTGCTGCACAGGATGCTTATGCCTAAATTTTGTAGGAGACAAGACTATATATCTTGAATAAATGATGGAGAAACTGGTTGAAGCTTACTTTCTGCTATCCAGGTGCCAGAGTTGCTTCTTCCCTTCTTCAAATGTAGTCTATTTAATCTCCTGTAGTGTAGGAAATTATGTTCAAAATCTCTGTGATCCTTTCTCCCTACTAAGTTATGCAAGTAGTGACAAGTATACACTGTAAGTCTTGAGATTTTATCTTTAATGTGTGGCTACACACTGTTGATCAAGAGAGCCTGGTAGAAAAACATTATTTTCAGGTGTGAAAAACCGTCACCTTTATCAAATAATTTCTCTTGCATCTCTCCCAAGGCATTGTACCCTATTTAAACTTGGGAGGTTAAGTTTGTAGCATTCATTATGACTGAAAATTTAGTTCACACAATCATGATGTTCCCTTTATTAAGTGTTACTGTTAAGCAATATTAAAATAATGTGGTTGGCCTTTTGAAAGGTTCACAAGATATTTATTTCTTTGTCTTGTCTCTTAATTGCATCTGCTTTTTAAGATTCTGATGTGCAAGCTAATGTTGCTGCTCTATGCCTTGTTTGCCACATATTATCTGATTTATCTATGCATATCTTACAATTTATAGACCTCTCATAAGGTCTTAGAGCTCTGCCTGATGTGTATAATTGAAATGCTGATGGGTGATGTAAATATCTTTTGACAGAGCTATGTCTTGAATCTGTGGTTGGTAGGTTTCCTTGAACCTCAAAACAAATCAAAATAAATTTTGGCAGATAGCCTGGCACTTTTACTGTACTTAGAAAAATGCATTCTGTAAGAATCTTCACTCATGCCATTAAATGAATTATTAGATAGAATAACAAGTTTCAGAATCCATAGCAAAAGTTATTCCTGTATCCAGATACCCATACTAAAAATGCCTCCCTCATCCACTAGTCCTCTCCCAATCTGATTCGTTTTATTTAAAACCTTCAGCTCCTGTTCATCACTACCCCTTGGCAAACAATTAGTCTCCAGCCTTCAGAATAACTGGTTTTTTGTTAGTAATTTGCAATATCCACCATCATGACCTGTAAAGCTCTGGAAGGATATTGATCTAACCACGCTTTGTGCAAGCAGAGTCCTGAAGGGGTCCTGCAGTTAAACTTTGGGGAAACTCCTCCTGCAATCCCAAGTGCAGGACTCAGGATGCACATGGTACATGTGTGAGATGTGGAATGCTGTCCTACCACCCACTGCCACAGAGTGGGCAGCACTTCAGGAGCCTGGGAAGGAGCCAGGACTTCCCCTAGAGAAAGGCAGGTTCCCATGCATCCATGCAGCCCTGCTAACCAGCAAAACTGATGGATACATAAAGAAATTTGTCTCAGTATCTGTTCAGAATGGGATAAGTGAATGTGTGTTCAGAAATGTTGTTCCACCCTCTTGCTAGGGGTGAGTTAACTCTGTATTGCCTCTCACTGTTGGCTGCAGCTACGGGGTTATCATCAGACAGACATTTGTTACTTGTGCAAGATCACTTACTTGGACTGAAAATCTGCCCACAACACCATGTTCATTGTGCAAATTGTGCTGTTCTCTCCAACCAGCCAGGAAATAAGCTGGGCAGCAGTGCAAGCAGGCACCATAACTCTGCTTTTGGGCGATAGCTTCTACGTTTAGAAGGCAGTTGGTTAATCATTGCTCCTTTTCTCTCTACATGCAGGTCCTTTTCAAGACTGAGATATCAAGGCTCACATGTTCAGAGGACTTGACATCAGTAAGAGCTGCCACAGACCCTTTACAATAGACTAATCAAAATGAAAAAACCCAAACCTGTAGGATGTGAGATTTAGATCTTTCTATGGAAAAAGAGAAGGCCTCTAACATTGACTCCTCCACTCCATTGGCCACAAAGCCTATTCTGGATAGGGAAATGGAGATGTTGCTGAGTTCTTTTAATAGAAGTGGGAGCATCAAAAGGGACTTTTTTTTTTTTTTTTTTGAAGATTATCAAGTGCTTAGGGGAGAAGCAGACAGTCAGCAACATCAAAACCTGATGCAATTCTCCTGAAAGGCCCTCTGATGTACTGGAAATGCCACATCTCCACTCCTGGGACCCAGTGTAATTATCAGGGGGAAACAGAGTGATTTCCTAACTATTGACTTCCCATAGGTCTAGGTCAATGTGTCCTGATGGTTTTCAGCCAAAGGCTCCCAGCAGTCTCTAAAAACTGACGAAGTATAGAGCTGTTTGTGGCGGCTTGTGAGCCAGGAGGGTGTGGGACATCAGCTGCCGTGGAAGGAGGGTGATGTTACAGGGAGTGGAAACAGACTCTCCTTTGCTGCAGGACTTCTCTGCTGAGCTGTGACAGCTGTGGCAAAACCATTTACTGCCATCAAGAGGCAGCTATGGGAGAAGAATATGAAATATGCTGTTTCTCATCCAGTGCTTCCCAATGACCAATTTATTATTTTCACCCTGTCCAGCACTATGGAAGGGTGCATCAGGGATCTGCCTTTCTCTGCTCTGAATAACTTAAGTCAGGCTGCAACATGTGAAATAATTGAGCTGATCAGAATTTACAGCTCTAGGTGGAGTTTCTGCTTTCTGTTGGGTTTGTGAGTCATGACAATAGGAGCATGATGCAAAATGTACATGCTCATTTCTTTATAATTTTTCATTTTCTTGCTGTTTTATGACTCAGATCAGCTCTAGCATGGTCCGGCTCTCTTAGGCAAGAGTTTCTACAATGATTAGGTATCATCTTTAAAAATTAGAGCAACAGACAGATCATGTGAGCCATGCTCTTTCATTTTTCACTCTGATCTTCACATAGTAAGTCCCACATGACTTTCAGAGAGGCCTGTCTTGTTTAATGTGGACTTTGTTGGGCTGTAATTTATTTTACTTAATTATTTATGGCTACATTATGTATATTAGCTGCACTTGTCTAAATAACAAGGGTTGCAATGGAAGACTGCCTGTTCAGCTGATTAATTCCTGTTACTTTCTGCATTTCTTAAGGTGATTTTGTGATGAGTTTAGATTGCTGTTTATTGTTTCTGGGCTTGTGTCTAGCAAGAGCACTCTGAGACAACCCAGACTTAGAATAGGCACCAGCAGAACTTAAATGGACACATAAGATTGGATCTGTTCTGCACTTAAAGATTATTTCAGATGGATAGGGACGTGTTTGAGAATTGAATGAATAAAAGATCACTCCAAGCTAATTTTTTTTTAAGTTAAGAGTATATTTGAATCAAGAGCTCATTTTATTTCTTACCATTTTGAGACTTCTTCATTTTTTTAAATATTCTATATTTCATTCATGAAAGTAAGAGAGTGTACCACATAATAAATGGAAACTTACCCAGAAAAAAGAAATAGATTGAGAGATTGGTTTCTGGTCCGACACATTCTTTTGTCTGCTTTTTACTGCTTGCTAACAGCTTGCAGCCATGGCAGGCAGCTAGCAGACCAAGTGCAGATTAACCATTTAATATTTATTGATAGGAAAATACCCTGAGCACACTTTTAATATGGGTTCTTTGGACATAAGGGCATCAATGGCTCTATAAAATGTAAATAGATTCTTAATTACCTCAAGTGCCCCTTCTGCCCAAGTGGCTCTTTCACATGAAATACATCTCACTGGTAATGAGTCCAGATATTGCTAATGGACTGTCAAGGGCATATTGTGGGATCTTTTCTTCTTGGGTGCCACACTGGCAATGTGGAGGGTTTGCTGCTTCCTCAGTTCAGGGAAGATCTCAGGTTGGATTTTCCCACAGCAGGGAGCTCCTCCTAACTGAAGATCACCCCAGTCTGGGTCTGACTGTCTCTGTGCTTCTTACAATCTGTTTTGGGCTCTCGATAAGAAAGAGACAAAGAGTAAGTCAGTAAGAGGAGACAAAAGTACTTTGCAATGTATTATAGCTTTCAGGTTTTTTTTTTTTCCCAAAGGAAATATTTCCCCAGAAATTCCTTTCCTTTTCCTGCTCCCCGTTTCTGTCTCAGGAACAAGCTCCACTCCTGCTTTTTAGCCTGCCTTAGAAGTATCATCTCACACTTCTCCATGGTTGGAGTTTATTCATTCAGTTCTCACACTTTAAGGTGTATGGTACATCTTGAAAACTTCTAGTAGAGGAACTCAAACTCTGAGTAAGGAAATTGCTGGATTTGGCCTATGTTGGGCATATGACCATGAAAGGAGCTGTAAGGAGCAAAAAATGGAATTTCCAAATTTTTTTTCAGAATAATCTGAGTCAGTTTATAGGCTGTAGAGTGAAAGATATATAATTTAATGGGCAGAGAAAAGAAAAGGACCATCATGCCTATTTTGAGAGTTGTAGATGGAGAGAAATTGGTAAAAAGAAATTATCTACCCCACACTGCTGCACATTGACTTAGAAACTGTGTGCTGACATTTGAGTTGTGCATGTCTTTCTTGAAAACCCGTGTGAGGGCAGATGATAAAAAGCTCTGAGAGATAAAAAGCATCTTGAGAGACAGATTCTGGTTTGGCTCTGCTGCATTTCTGCCTGCAAAAATAAGCCATATGGTTCTAGACTAAAGAAAGAATGAGTAATTGTAGGCTTGGAATGGGAAGGATGATCTGGCTGAACAGTAATGTCACTGGGACAGCCTCCAGCTGGGGCATCAAGGGCAAGCACAGTTCATGTGTTTAAGGTGCAGCTTCAGTTTTTTGGGAGGGACTGTATGATGACCACGATGCAGCACACTCACCCAGGAAGGTCTTTGTGGCCTTGTGTTTATTTGTAAAGCAGGCATGCTGTACTACCAGCAGCTGTGGGAGGATGCAGTCATTAGCTGTGGAAACTGCAACTGGTGCAACCTCACATAGGATGGAAATGTCAATGGGTATGTGAAAACTGCATGCTTGTGCCAAGGGCTGGAGAGGAGCTGAAAATGTGAAGGTGTCTGGGTTGGGTTCACTGCTTCTGACGCACCTTAATGTCCCATGTACACTATGTGCTTTATCAGAAGGATGCAGCTTTTAATTAAACAGTGCCTGTTTCTCCATTTTCATTCCTTGCTCAAAAATCAAGCTGCTGTGTGGAAAGTGGGCAAAGAGGGATAAATTAATGTGTCAGAGTGATTTGGTCAAGACTTTCTAAGCAGTTCTTCTGATGCTTTCTGTCATCCTCAAGAAGAGAGGAGAAATCACTTTATTCTATCACAGTCTTACAATGACTTTTAATAGTGAGGATTGTGTCAACCTGTAGATTATGTTAGCCTAGACAGTGGCCTTGGGCTCCCTTGTTGTGGTCTCTTTTGTCTGCTGTGGTTTGTGCAGAGCTTCTCCTGGAGTTTCTTGGATGTGACCAGGTCATGCTGCTGCAGCCATGGCACTGAATGTCCATGGATGACTGTGAGCATAGGAAAAATTGAAGGCAAAGAAAAAAGATGCGAGGAAGGAAAACCAGGGCAGAAAGGCAACTGATCTAGAGAACTTGCTGAGTTCCTTTGGACGAGACTGCATCCAGTCATGGAGAACATAAAGTATTTCAGAGAGAAAGTAGATTTGCTCTTTTTGTTCCTGTGTTATAATCAGATATGTATCTCATTTAATTTTCCCTCTTCTTCCCTTCTCTGCAGATATATAAACTTGGTAGTTGGAAGTTCATCATGCTTCACAAAATTAGCACATCTGTAATTTATATGCCTTTTAACTTCTAGTTACATTTCATAATAGAAGAGCTGAGGTTCCCAGCAAATCATTTATGGTACCAGAAAGCTGTGGGAGAAGATTGCTTACTTCCTAATTCAGTGTGACCCAAAGAAGTGAGAGAAATAACTCAGGGCTAAGTTGTTTTCTCTGGAGTGTTCTATACTGGAGTGGCCCACAGCAATAAGTGCTTAAGTGGCATAAGGGAATAGAGGAAGAGTATATAACCAGAGATGATATCTTTTCTAATAGCATTTTTAAGAATTAAAGAATATGACTTAGAAAATAGGATAACTGAAGCACAATGAGCTAGAAAAGGAGCTTTTTCATTTGGGGACAGACTAATGAAAGACTAAAGTTCTCTGTCAAGAGTTTTACTTAGGAATGACTTTTTTTCCCCCAACCAGCCTCTTCCATACTTCCTATAAGCTCACAAACAGTCCCTTTGTAATGCTTATGTCTATACAGAGTACTCTGAGTTTTGGGGTTTTTCGAATAAGATAGTATAGCATGTAATGAACATCAAGCAAAACCATATGGGTCAATTATCTCCCCTTGGATTATGAACCTTGAGAAAGCATAAAGCAGTTCTTCAAGGCTCTGTGTATCTGGTGGTGTCATGTAAAATACCTGGAGCAACATTTGTGTTGTTACACAAATTCATTTTCCTAAACATAGAGAAATTTCTATACCAATTTTGGAAATGTGCATTAACACATAGAGTCATTGTTGTAGGAACACTTGATCTGTTGATTTTACTTCCATGGTGGACTCTTTACAGTCTGTATCATTTCCACTCCACTTCACTGATGGTGGAAAAGCTTTTTTCATGGTTTATTTAGCAGAAAGTCATTTTGATTAGCAAGATGAGTAATACTTTACAGCTGTTTGCAATTACTGCATCTGTTCTATCAGTGGATTCAGATATTGGAGGCTATATTGACAGAAATGCAAAATGCAATAGAAATGGGTACAAGAGGGGACACATGGACACACATGCACACTTGGTGGGTCTAGTCATGTAAAGAGAAATCAAACAGCATGTTAGTCTCAAATCTGTGCCACAAACTCAGAGCTGGATTTAATACATTTGAAAAGCAGAATTTCTTGTTTGCAAGTGTAGAAGTTTAGTAGAGGTTTTATTTTAGAAAGGTTGGTGTAAAAGTTGTGCACTAAATCTGTGCTGCTAAAATGCAGAAAAAGTTTTGCCCTTCTCCACAAAAGACATCAAGGCTGGAGCCCATACAGATGGGAAAAGCAAAACAAAGTCTCTGAGAACATCTGGAGACTATGTACAGTCTCCAAACACAAAACTCCCTGCAATCTTAAAATGTTTTTTAATGCTCCTGATTTTACACTTCTAAATACACAGCTCTCTTCTGTGTTCTATCTCCTAAGGAAGAGCTTGGTTTATTTCAAAACTTCTGGTGAGTTCTTGTCTTATACTTTCCAAAGTAAATCATTTTGTCATTCCATATTCCACACTGGTGGGAGTTTCTCACACAAAATAAGCAAGGTGGGTAGATGAAATAAAACCCCTGTCAAGGTCTACCACAGTTGGGTGTGACCTTTATTTACTTGATAAAGGGAAATGGTTTTATGTCTGGTCCATGCTATGATTACAAATAAGCTCAGAAATTATTGCAGAAAAAAATGTAAAGGCAGACTGGTACTCCCACCTCACTGTTTTCTCACAGGCAACATAACATTTCTTCCCTGACTTTAATGCTCGTATTTCTTTACATCCCACAGGTTACTTTTAAGAAGATTACATTTAGATCCAAGAGTCTTCAGCAATTCTTTGTAAGCAAATTTCCAGAGAGTAGTATGGTCACACCCAGAGGGTCATGGTCAACAGCTCAGAGTCCTGATGGACATCAGTGACAAGTGGTGTCCCTCAGGAGTCAGTACTGGGATCGAGTGTGCCCTCCAGGAATTCACACATGACACCAAGCTGAGTGGTGCTGATGACACACCTGAAGGACAGGCTGACATCCAGAAGGACCTGGACAGGCTTGAGAGGTGGGTCCATGGGAATCTCATGGGGTTTAACAAGAGCAAGTGGGAGGTGCTGCACCAGATCCTGGTGACTGTGCAGGGTGGGGGATGGACAGAGAGAGCAGCCCTGCTCAGAAGGACTCAAGGATGCTGGTGGATGAGAGGCTGGATGTGACCCAGCAATGTGCACAGAACCCAACCCTGTCCTGGGCTGCATCCACAGCAGCATGGGCAGCAGGTGAGGGGGGATTCTGCCCCTCTGCTCTGGTGAGACCCCACCTGCAGCACCACCTGCAGCTCTGGGGTGCCCAGAACAGGGAGGACATGGACCTGTCAGAGTGCAGAGGAGGCCACCAAGATGGTTAGAGGCCAGAGCACCTCTCCTACAAGGAAAGGTGAGAAAATTGGGATTGTTCAGCCTAGAAAAGAGGTGGCTTTGGGGTGACCAATTCCAGCCTTCAGTACCTGATGGAGGCCTACAGGAAAGATGGAGAGGGACTTTTTGCAAGAGCATGTAGTGACAGGACCAGAGGAATGATTTTAAACTGAAAGAGAGTAGGCTTAGGTTAGATACTTGGAAGAGCCACCTGTGATTTCAGGAACACTGTCCCTGCCTGACTGGATTTGTTGGTTACAGCTTTAAGCAAAAATGAGGCATTGCTAGGTATTTGAACTGGTGGGGTTTTGTTGAGAGGTATAAGAACCATGAGACAAAAGAGCATGAAGAATGTGCAGTTTGCCAGTGGTGGTCAGTGGAGACTTTGGCCTGGGCATAGCTGAGGTGGTTTTGCCCTGAGAGGCACTGGCCATGTGCAGCTCCCTCTCAGGTCAGCGGCCATCCCAAACTGTCTTCCTCTTTCTCCAGACTGCCAGCACATTCACTCTCACCAAACACTATCTGGGCGTATAAATGATGAATTTATTTCCTTTAGAGACCCTGAGGAAAAGAAAAAAAGGTGGTTAAGAAAGTTTTGATTCCCCCCTAAAATTGTGTTGGGATGGCTTTTCTATGTTATTAAGCACATACACTGTCTCCATCCTTGGATATGGTAATACTATTTTTGTCTCAGTGTTGCCTTTAGGAAGATTGATGTTGTTTACAGTGCTTTCTATGGGTTTGCATTGTATCAAAGTCTTGACATTCATCAGTAAAATTTATGTGATGTATTATCTTGTCCATTTCTTTAGGTTAGACAGAAATGAACCAGGCAGATTTTGATGTCTCTCTCTATATAAGACGTCCTAATGTCGCCTTTCTTTCTCCCATTACAGACTACTGAGGGTAAGTACATTCTTACAACAAGTATTAACACCAATCTGTGTAAGTGACCTTACTCAAATTTGTTCTTCCTCATTTTTAGGCAGATCTGTCTTTCTAGAATACTCTTCCCACACCTGAAGCAACAGCTACATCCTATAAAGGAGCCAACCTGCATTGCTTACAAAGAGGAAAATGTTTGTGACTGGTCATTGTAGCTCTCCCAAATACTCTGTGAAACTAAGGACTTTGTGTCAGTGTCTCATTGCATATCGACAAATAATGGAGGAAACTTGTTCTCATCACAGAATGAGGCCCAAAGCAAGATGATGGGATAAACTAAACCACCTGACTTCCCCACAAAAGGATGAACTCTGCTTATTGCATTCCAGCCTTTATTATGTAGCTGTCATTGCTGAGTATTTTGAAAGCCATATAAATGACAGTAGGTAAAAAAAAAAAAAAGGATGATTCACGAAATGAAATAGAAGTAATGTCTGGGAGAAACAGGTTTACTAATTAACAGAATTTACAAGAAAGGACTAAAAATATACTGTAATGTGGCAAACTATTTTGAAACTTTTTCTGAAAATAAAAACCTCTTGCAGAGCAAGAGATCCTTATAGCTGCAAAATTTAGATTCAGGTGCATTTACAGTCACAAGCAGCCGCACCTATGCTGCATTATTAAAGAGTCTTTTCCTGACCAGTTTGATGGGCATGTTGGTGCAAGTTTGACAAACAAACATAATTCATTTTGCAAGTGATGGAGATTTTAACACTTGCTTGAAATAACTGATAATCCGGCAAAAGAGAGTTAAAGTATCGTTGCACAGTATTTCATTTGACTCAAAACAAAAGCTGTTTATAAACTCTGAGAACCATGTTAGAAGTGAAATGAAAAAGCACTGTTTTAATGAGTGTTACACCAACTACAAAACTTGTTTTCCTTATTAATATCATACTGTTTTCTGTTCTCCACAAAAAAAAAAATCCCAGGGAAAATGGCGAGATAATTCATTTGTCATCACTGATACAGTTCACACACAGGATGGGGACAGGTGGTGAGAAAGAACTGCATGGAGCTGAGAAGGCCATAACTGAGATGATCAGACGGAGGTAAGTCTGTGAATATGTAGATAGAATCCAGGGCAATACTTTTTCTTTCTTGCCCCTCAATGTGTTTTTTACATCCAGTCCTACTCATTCTTTTTTGCTGATTTGTGACAGCAAGGGGATCCAGCTGCCCTTCACCCCCTATCTCGTGTTGGGTCACAGATCTCCCTGCTTGGAAGCAAACCTCCAGCCTGTTGGAGCAGCATCCAGCACGTTTTCCTGTGCAGCCTTTTAGCTTCCATCCAGCATTTCAGCTGCCAGTGCAGTGCCAGGGTCAAACACCAAGGAGGCCAGAGAGGGTCCCTAGGGGGGTGTAGTTGTTCCCTGCTGCAGAGAGGAGATGGGGCATTGAAACTGAGCTCAGGCTGGGCTCAGGCTGCCCTTAGGGTTCAGCAGGGGTGCCAAGCAGGGCTGTCCCAGCAGAGCAGAGCACATTGGAAGGGCTCCTTGCAGCATGTGTGGCGTGCTGAGCTGGGCTGGTGTGCTTGGAGGAGTCCTGCATTTTGCTCATACCAAGTCACCAAGTTGTGTCACCAGTACAATGTCTCCTGGTGATAACTACCACTGGTGCAAGCACTCAGCAATCTGCCTCTGTGCTTTTGGCTGCCCCAGCAGCTTCAGCTGCCTGGCCCAGCTGTGGAGAGCAAGAGGGAGTGGTCCCTGTGTTTCCAGCCAGCTGGCAGCGAGGAGATTTGCAAATGTGCACTGGCCTTCAGCAGCAGCCAGAAGGAGATGGGGACTGCCCAGGTGGGACAGTCCAAAGCAGAGCAAAGGTGCTGCACAGGGTCTTGCTCTCAAGCGCGGTGGAGAATCCCTCAGTGTCATACATTACTGCGTGAGCATAAACAGCTTTAGGAAAATCAAAATGCAAGGGGACCTAAGCTGCACTCCACACACCTCCTTTCCAGATCCAGCAGCGCAGCTGGGGGCTGAGGCTCTGTCAGGAAGGGGGCAGGAAGGGTCTCACACTTGCCCTGTCTAGGTGCAGGCGTAGGGTGGGAACAGACCTTGTGCAAGATGAAATTTCCCCACCCCGGATTAACAGGTAACATCTCATGCTTCATCTAGATTTTCTCCCACTGCTTTCTACTTTGATTTTTATTTTCTTTCCTGCTGCTTTTGTAGATCTGGGTGTCTGTGAAATAATATTCCAGCCAGTCTTGGGAGCTGTAGATGTTGGCTAATTAGTTCATAGGTTGTGCTCTTAGAATAACAAAGTTTTATCAGTGTCAGGCAACATGATTTTTACCATTTTGGGGATAGGGAATTCATATTTATCTGCTCTGCTAGATATTTTTTGTGCCATATTCAACAGCTACAAAGGCACACATTTTCCCTAGAATCATGATACTAGATTCTAATTAAAATGGAAACACCATCAGGAATCATCAGATTTTGTGGCATAAATATTAAATAGGATTTTCTTTAAAATAACCAAACCAGTCACATCTTAAGTGCTTAAAATGGAACATGTGATTTCAAAGTGCAGAGTGTTGATTAAAAAAAGAAAGGGGAAAACATTTTTACACTGGGAAGTGGATTGTGTGCCCTCTCCTACATTAATTTTCAATTTTGAATGCAAGGCAGATTAATATTTATTTATGAGTGGGGTCTGCCTGTACCATGCAATATTTTTGTGCAGTTTAATTATTGTAGTTCAATATTTTCCGTTCTGTCACACATTCATTCTTTACACTTCTTGGGGTTTTTTTTCCTTACCAGAACATAAGTGAACACTTCTGAGCTGCACACCACAGGGGACATACAATTTCAAAAAGGGCAGAGACAGATGGAAAAAGTGGAGTTTTAACCTTTACAAATGAGAATGTTTGTCCATTTAATAATAATAATGGAGAAGACACCCAACTCAAAAATATTTTCAGAAAATTGAGGTCCCAACAATAGCTTGCAGGATCTATGGGGTAATGAAGAAGTATTCTGTGACCAGCAGCGAAAGTAATGGCCTGAGAATCAAGCTGCCACTTGATAGCTGATACAGACAAAGGGCCAGGGCAAGGCTTAGGTTTCTTTGACCTGCTTCTTTACAATTAAAGAAGTCGTTTTTTAAAAGACTTTGAACTCAAATAAAACAGAGAAAAGGGTAAAAGGGAACAAAGATGGAAAAAGAAAGGCTAGGGAAAAGAGGGAACCTCACTTCACTGTCACTAGAAGGATGTATGGAGAAATAAAGACATTCCTGCTGTCCCACTTGCCCATTTGCATGGCTCCCCTCTCTTTGCACAGCAAACATCCCTGAATAATGGTTCCCCAACTTTGGTTTCTATTCCCTTCTTGTTCTTGGGGTGGCGCTGGGTGAGGCTATAGTGTACCTGTTTTCAGCAATTAAAATAGCATTGCCTTGAACTGAATTTGTTAGCTCAGAACATGAGATAGAATTGTGAGTGGAAGAAATGAGTCGCTTTTGTCTCTCCTGGTCTCTTCACTGTTGCCCCTTGTTGTCTTTCTGTTTCCAGTGGCATGACAGACTGTGCCAGCCTCAGTGACCTTACTGACAGACTGCAATGCTTTTCCCACTGCTGGGCAGTTTTTCAGACTGTGATCCTCCAGACAGAGTCCTGCTTCAAGAAGCTGCCAAATGCTCACACTCATCAAGCTCTAGAGGCAGGATCATCATCCCTGGAGGCCCAGTGATTTCTGGAGATTCACCGTGTCATGTGAATCATGGAGTGGGTTTGCTGGCCAGCAGCTTCTGCTGCTGTTTCTAGAGAGAGCTGTAAAGGCACCAAACTGCTGGTTGGGCTGGAATCAGCACTTCCATGCCTGAACCTTAAGGCCAAACCTGCAGCAAACTGCTGCCAATCCACCCCCAGCAAAAGGGGTCCCTCTGGTTCCACCCCAGAGCACAGCCCTGGCACAGGTCCATCCTGATGGACGTGTTGGGGAGTCTGTGGGAGCATGCTGACAGCTCTGTAAGCAGAGCCATCTCTATGGGACCTGCTGGAATGTTCCCTCTTGTGTCCAGTTCTGCTACTTTGGGCTTCTCACAAGTGTGGCTTTTAAGAAGATGGTAGGAAAGACCTAGCCAGAACCAGTATTTGTCCACCAAACCAAAGGTGAGTATGTATTTTCCTGTCCCTTACCACTTCCCATCTCTCACTAGATTTTTCCATTACATTCTTCCAGTAGATCTCCTTTCTCTCACTGTAGCCTTTTCAGCAGGATCCCTTACAGTCTATCACCCACAAAATGCCCTTCCTTCCATAAGTCTCAGCTTGGTCTTCTCCTTTTATAAAATTCGTCTGACCGCTACTTATTAATATAAAATTAAAAGACATAACTAGCATTACATACTCACAGGAAGGCCTGTAAATTCTATTAAAACAACATAAAGTTGGGAAAAAAATGGAAACAAAGAAAAGAATTTAAATTAGTTACTTAAAAGGTTAGTGGAAGTGTGAAAAGATTTACTTTGGTTGTCCAATATTCGTCATTCATTTAATCAATTAATTTACTTCTCACAGCCAAAACACTGCCATTAAAAAGACTTACTCAGATGCTTTACCCTGTTCATATTGATTCATTTTCAGTGAAAATATCAATATCCTTGTATAGATCTAGACCGTAAAGTTACTTAATTATTGATTGAGAAACAGTTGCTCAGACTGAGGAGGCAGATTTCTGCTGTGTTCAATGACAATAAGAAACCAAGTTTTGCATGAACAGACATTGTGTAGAACCATCCCTTTTCAGTGTATTACTTGTCAGAGGGGAGCAGAAGTCTAACAAAATGACTTTTCTGTGACCTAGGGTGGTCAACACTTCCCATTTAATTCATCAACTATTGAAATCTAAATTAGGGAACTGTGTGCCTTTTTCAATAATTGTTTCTTACTGTCACTCTGAAGACAGAATGAACTTTCCTGCTGAAAACTGCAACAATAAATAAAACATTTAAATCATATTGCTTTTCTGGCAGCTTCTGAGCATAGTTTTGAAGCATGAGGACTGTAATATGTTGAGATATAATTCAATTAAACATTTGGGGGGTTTGGTGGCCTGTGATTTCAGCTGAAACAACTGGTAGTAAATATTTATAATCCAGAATTGGAAATGAACAAGTTTGGAATTTCATGTCAGATTCTATATGTAAATTATTGGTTTGTAGGAAAATTTTGAAATTATGCAGAGACTGAAAAAAAGGGGGGAAAACCAGTTTCTGTTGCCCATGATTGTAACTGAGGAGCATGAAATGAAACTGGACCCTAAGATTTCCTTGGGGTGAGGGGAAGGGACTCCATTCCTGCTGGGAATGAAAATGAGGTTGTTCTGTAGAGATTCTGAACAAAGACAAGGCAGAATACGTAGACACAACCTAAGTCACCCAGTAGGACACTGTAAATCTTAGCTTATTCTATTTCACAGCCATGGCCTAAATGGTGAGTGGCGGAAGCTGTGTCAGGCAAAGCTGGCTCAAAGCTGCTCAGCAAGACTGGCAAACTTGAATGACTGTTTGGGGCAAGGTAGCAGCCCAGCCCTGCATCCCTTGGAATGTGGTGGAGGGCAATGGAGCAGAGCTGGCTTCTGTCCCCCAGGGGTATCTCCAACACAACAGAGTGGAGTTGTTCCTTTGGTGGCGGCAGCAGCACAACCCTGTATATCCAAACTCCTGCTGTAGGGTAATCCAGGTACTGCCAAGGATCAGTTCCAATGACCATGGGTTTGCAAGTGTGGTGCCACAGTGGTTGCCACAGGACCTGATGGCCAAAGCCTAAGAAATAGAGAGATAATCATCCTACACCAACCATGCCTTAACTGTGACCTGGGCCAAGAGCAGATATTTCAAAGGAGCTAAGAGCTCATAGCATGAGCAATACATAAGAGTCTGCCATTGTGATTGGAGTGGGAAATAATAATCTTTCATTAGCAATATTAAGCCAGAGCATGACTTGGGTTGGAATGAACCTTGAAGATCAACTAATTCCAAATCCCCTGCCTCACTAGATCAAGTTACTCAGGACCCCATCAGTTGTCATGATTTCCATGTCAAAAAAATCAGTTCTGGTTTTGTTTAATTAAAAAAAAAATTAAGTAGTGTATAAAAGACCACAGTTGATTGACTCAAAATGCGCAGACAAGCTTATTAGTAAATAATGGCACACTCGCAAAATGTTGTATCTGACATAAACCAGACTTTACTGTCTGTCTGTGAAGGTATCATTTTCAGAAGCACTCAATGTGAGACAGACCAGTTTGAGAATGCTGGAAACTCTGCAAGACTTCACTGCACCCAGGATGAAAGCAATGGAACATTGGTGTGGAAGAATTCAGGGAGCTGAAGCAGAGACCGGTGCTATTGATGCTGACAATGCCAAGGTCAGTGTGTCTGCCCTGACCCCACGGGCCACTGGAGAACCCAGTCACTGGTAACTAAAGCCTCTATGTTCTAGGTCCTCGATTCTGCAAAAATAAACTGGGTAATAAACGGAAGGCCCTTTAACTCACATGTAAATAAGAGCAGCGTGCAACAGGGTCAGATGGAGTTGTGAGCTGAGGACGTTTCCAGCAGGAAAAACCATCACCATTAGCATGGCTTCTCCCTGGATGCTCTGCAGTTTTAGAGGTTTGACAATATTGCATTCAGAGGCATGGCAACATGGCTTTAGGTAAGAAAAATGTAGTTTAATAACATTTCAAATAATTTGTTTGCCCTGTAGCATATATAACTACTACAGATAATAGCATCTCAAAAATAGAAAAATACAAGAATAGATAGATTTATTCTGCTTTTGCATATTCTGCAACTCTTTATGAAAAACAGAACCTTTAAAATGGAAAATTGCAAAGTTCTGAGGCATCAGATTCATACAACCTGATCTTGCATGAAATTATACTGTTGTTCAAGTGTTAGGACATTCATAAAAAAAATACCACTATGAAAAAGGTATCTGTTTTAAATTGACATGTGATCAGAGGAAGGCCAGATTACTCTACACTGAAAATCAGCCAAGGAGATGGTAGAACAGCTCTTTTCACAGGTAAGGAATCATAATTGTAAAACATAAAGACTGATTTCTTAAGACATACCCAGTATATACATACATATCAGCCTATTTACAGTATATCTTCATAGCAAATCCTCCCTTTCAAATGCCAGAATGAGAAACAGAGATTAAATCTGTGCTTTAATTTGTTTTGGGTTTGTAATGTCAATTTTCTATCGATTTTAATTACATGTCATTGAATTGTGTGTTGCAAATCTCTCCCTGTAGCTGCAGGAAGGGCACAAGGCATCCTTTTAGGAGGATTGTACTCTACCACGACTGCTCTCCATATCCGCTTCTGCCTGCACGTGCCTCTTTTCCCTGTGCAGTCCCTACACTGTGTGATGTGGTACTCTGGTCACCCTTTGTTAAGCAAAAACATTACAAATATGACCTGTGTGTTGGCATCTACATGGGTTTGAGGCAAATGGAAATATTGTTGACAGGGCACACATAGGAGTTTCTTTTTAATCATGCCAGGGAAAACCACTCATTTTAATGAGGAATGTGCACTTTATTTTACCCTATACCATGCATCAAAGAGGAAGTCTCCATGAGCATGTCAAGCACAGAAGTAATTGGGTTTAGAGCAGAGTGTGGAAACTGCCTCAGCAAAATTTTCTTAGTCTTGATGATGACTTCTTGCTATTGCTGGTGTCTCTGGAGAGTATATAATTTTCTGTTTTTGCATGCAAAGATGAGAAAAAGTGATTGGAGACTTTAAAAGAAGGGACTAAGAGTTAATGCCTGTATTCAATGAATTCTCAGTTATTCAGAGCTGGGAGGTAGATCCAAAGCACAAAGAATACTTCCTGCATGGGCCCATGTTTTCCATAATGCTCTAGGAGAAGCAGACCAGAGATTAATGGGAAGTTTACACTGACTCACATTTTTCAACATTGGCCAACTTGACAGAGATGGCTTGTTTCTGAAAGGAAACTAATTTCTTCATCATTAGCTGAAAAATCACCACGGTGTCTCCTTCTTGTGTAACAGCCGTGTACTCTGGTGACTGCCTGGGTAACCTGAAAAATAATTTGTTAAGGAAAATCTATGCAGACAAAAATCAGTTCAATTTACTAATTCTTACTTAATCTTTATTTTGAAAATTCACAGAAGTAACTGGATTCCCATATGGTCCTTTTCCTTTCTCTGGCAGCGTGTTGGTGATCCTGTGTCTTTGTTGGCTCTGCTCAACACATGAAGCAGCTGTGCCCATTCTTTCAGCAGTGATCCAGAAGTGAGAAAGCCCTGCAGAAACCACTACATTCTCCTAAAATCTTTGAGCAAGCTGAATATTTTTTCAAAATTACAGGTGTCTAAACGAAGATTTCACGTATAATGTTCCATGAACTTGGAAGGCAGTGGCTGCTTGGAAGCAAGATATTCTTAGGACCTGATTTGCAGATAACCCAGGTATGGAAAACATGAGCCTGTTGAGCATCTAACTTTAATGTGACTCCAAATGCTTATTTGTGTCCATGGGTACTTTACTCTGCACCTGATAGCATTCTAAGGCTGTGTATGAATTTTGAGCAAAGTCATGCATCTGTACACAAGCCTTTAACATGTTTACTATTCATTGCTATGATGAATATGTTTCAGCTAACATGATGGAGTTTTGCCTCAGATATCCTTGTTGCTATTTTGGATGTTTTACAGCTCACTGTTAAGTCTTAAAAACCAAAAAAACCCCACACTGAGTGAAACTGCACAGTTCTCTGACTTCAGGAGTGAGAGCCTGATTTACACCAGCTGAGAATCTGATTGTTGCTTTTGAGCTATTGTAATTGCTTAAGTGAAACAGACAAAGTAATTGGTGCAAACTAATACAACTGATGGAAAAAGATTCAGTGTTTGTCAATACCAACTATGCTATGGAGAACCTGATCAATGAATTAGTCTATCAATTAATTAGCCTAGGCAGAAAATGACTCCCTGTACTGTTAGTCCATGAAAAGATCAATAAAGTCAAATGTCTAATTTAGTGTTTCTCACGTAATGATTATATTAGGAGAAGAAGAATTTAAAAAGTATTTATATACTGTTTCAATTACAGTTCTCAAGTGTTCCATTAACAATAATATACCCAGATAGTCCTGTTAGAAAGATTAAAAGCACAAATTTCAGGGGTATTAATGCCATAAAGTTGTTTGTCCTCCTGTCTGTTTATGCTGCATCTTCAAGGGACTGATATTCTTATAAAGAAATGGTTGAGTAGTATAAGGATTCCCATAAGCTGAGCAACAATTTTGTCAATTCCATGTGGGAAATTGTGGCAAGAACATCTGGCTTTTAGGGCAAATCCTTCATTTTGGCAGGGCCTAGACTGAGCCACCTTTCTGGGATGACTTTGGGAGCTCACAGCTGTTGTGTCATCATCAGAAACACACAGGGCAGAAAACTGAGAACTCAACCTTTTTCTGTTTTAATTGGCTGCAGTCTTATTATGTCTGCTAAGCGTGGCCTGGTCACTCACACTTTGAATTTTGCATATTTATAATTGACTTTACAGCAAAAATAGGCAAATGCATCTTCTGTTACAATCTGGTAAAGTCCCTAATTATGAAGCCTTTAAAGTCTGGCTGTTTGCCCTGTAGTATGAAAGAGAAGCAGCCATTCTTGCTATCATGCACACAAATTTGATGGCTATGAATTTTAAAATTATGCTTTACACTACAGGAAAAAAAAAGAGTTTTAGATATTTTTGTATAAAATGCAAGAAGGGATAATCATGTGGAAACTGAAGTAACTGGCTATTAGTCAGGCTTGGAGGCTGATGAAAGCAGATTTTGTGAAGGGGGACAAAAAAGTCCAGATTACCTGAAAATAAGATTTTACTGAAAGGAAAAATATGTTGCAGTAATCCTGTGATAATCTGCTGTGATGAATAATAAACATACAGCAAATATCAAAATAAGGCTATCTACAGTCAGTGAATAATTACTGCTTTGAGATGATCTAGGCTTTGGTGAACATGTAGATTACTTTTAATGTTGGAAATAACCTTTTACCTTTTTCAGTCTGTTTCCAGTCTACAATGCTATCTTTAAAAGCTTAGTCTTTTGCAGAACAATGATGTGTTACTTCATGTTTCATATTCAAGTATCAACTTTTCTATTAAAAATAGATTCAGTTTTAAGTAACTAGTGATGATATGTTCAATATGAGTTAGCTGGATGAAAAATTAATGTTGGCAGTACTCCTGTTTTGCAGGGATTAGCTGAACTGGCCAGAGTAAAATTTAAATGCGTCTGCTTTTTTCAGTTTCAGCATATTCTGCCTAAAACTTGCACTTTGTACAGGTTTTAAGGTATCAAAAATAAAATAATGCTCACTTCAGTGTAGGGAATGGTCACTTCCAAGCTGTTGCACAGGGAGTCATAGGAGATATTGTGCCCACCTCACTCTTTTCTCCAGAATGCCTGTTCTCCAGAATTTTGAGACAGGCTCCCATGCATATTGCCAGAGTGCAAACTTGGGGGTGTGTTGCCTCTTTGCAGGAGTGCCTGAAGCCTCTTAGCAGATGAAGAATTGATGAAGAGGGAGTAAATATATTTAACCTGTTTTTATATGGAAAACACTTCTGGAGCAAAGGAGGTAGAGACAGACAGACAATCCTTTCTTCCAAAATTCACAACATAGTACTGGTGGCAAGTTCCTAAAATACAACATTGTCTCCAGGACTGACTGAGTCAGAATAGTGCAGCAAACTTCTGATTACCTGGCTCACTTCCCTGATCAATGTCCCTAAAAGGGCTTTTCCCAATCCACGCCCAACAGGGCATGGCATGCATTTCCTTACAGTAAATATTTGAAGGTTAAGAAAAACCCTTGATGGATTTACACAGCCTCAATATCCTAGAACAGTTCCTATAGGAATATATTAAGGCTGGAACTTTATTTGGAGTGTGAAAGAGTTGGCTCCTTTGCACAACACTGTCAGCAGGACATTTTTAATGCATATGTAGCAGAGGTGCAGGTTTAGGGATCATTCTCCCATAATGGTCCTTTGTGAGGTAACCCATATTTATTGCTGCCAAATCCTTAATTCACAGTGTCACTAATCCTGATGTGGATCATCTGGGTAAAAATTTAAGTGGTATTAAAGCCCCTGATGAGGGCACTACATTTTCTTAACAACCAAGGCATTCTAATGCAGCTACAGATAGACTAAGTGGAGATACTTCTTCATTTATCATTTCTGCAGCTGCTGGTAGGTAACACCAATCTTTACATGGACACTTCTGGAGACACTGACTTGCATGTGGAAAGATAAGTCTATTTATTTTTTAAATATTATCAGCAATCAGGTGAGAGAGGGATGAGGGGTTTTTTGTGTGAATCACAGTAAGACTTCAACTATGTATGCCTAGAACCAGCCAGGAGGGCAGGCAATCTGGCTGCAATCCCTGATCACCCCCAGCACATGAACACATCCATCTGGCTTTTCAGAAGAAAGGGATCTCATCTCTAAGCGAAGAGGTACCTTGAGAACTCATGCAGCACATTATTAGAAATCTAGTTTTCTCTATTAATGGTCTTTTGCTTGGGTCTGGGACTTCCACTGCATAAAACAGTAGAATGCTCCTTCCCCAGATCTGAGCAGTCCCAGTGGTGGGTTTAGTAGCAATGCAAAGGAGTTCAGCTTTCTCAGGCTTTGACATTTAAAGCAGCCTGTGGCACTGCAGAGCTGGCAGCAGTGGGAAGGTGTATGTGATGCAAACAGTGGAAAACGTTGGGTCACCAAACCTTTCCAGTCTCTGTTCATATTAAGGTAGCTCTCATGTCCTGTTTATGGACAGGGAGCAGCTTGTGCTTGGCACTGACCATGAAACTCCAAGCCCCAAAGAGCTGATGGCTCTGTCTGCCAGCACATGAAAGGGACAAGGAAACGTGCTCAGCTCAGCTGGGACAAGAGAAAGCCCCAAAGCATGCAGTCCTAAGCATGCTATCTCTCTAAACATCTCTCTCTCTTTTTGGTAACAGGCTGAGTAGAGTTTTGTAAGGAAGAATTTGAAGATCAGTAAAGTAGCTTTATTGCTGTTAACAGAGAACATTTCTGCAGCCTGACATACCACCTGGTAGAAACCAGAGAGTGAGTAATAATACCACAGATGGAGCAATTCTCTTGGCGTTTATGATTTGGTTGGTTGGGTTTGGTTTGTTGTTTTGTTTTGTTTTGTTTTTTCCTGGGGGTGGAGGGGAGAGTGTTAATGCTTCTGTTTAAATTTAAGAGGGTTTAGAGAGTACAAAAGTCAGCAAGTACAGTTTTGTGTTCTTTTTCCTTAGATAATTCATTAATTCCAGCTAAATATGGGGACAAATGCCTGGTGCTATTATTCAATCTCACATAATGTTGTTACAATAAGGAACTGGAAAAAAAATATGACAAAAGCATAGGCAGGCTATGGGTCATGTTATCTTTGGACTCCAGGACCTTTTTGAAAAATACCTGATGGCCTGTAGGGTCCCACACGGTTTACCCCAGGTGGCACCAAGCCCCATGGGCTCTGCAGCCAGGTCTCCTCCAGTGGGGGATCTCCATGCACTGGTGTCCCCATGGAAGCTGGCAAGGAGGCAGAGCCAGCTGCTGTGGGCAGTGCCCTGGCGCCTGTGCCTGGCCCAGCAGGGAATGGTGCCCTCCAGACCCAGCTGGGAGCAAAGGGGACTAGGGCACACCAGCTGATAGGGCTGGCACAGCTCCTCTCACTAATGCTGAATAAATCCCCACAGGCTCTGGATGCCACTAAGCAACTAAAATTCTAGAGTTTGTCAGAGTCATCCCAATGATCCACATCTGTTGGTTCAGCAAATCGGGGCCTAGAAATGTTGTGAGAACAGATCTCTGCACAGAGGCCCATAATTCTGCTTTCAATCTTCTGGGGCAAGAACCAAGGTGAATAAAAATGGGAAATATTCACAGGAGGAGACATTTCTCTGTAATCACAGGAGTTTTGCATAGAGTGTCATTTTTGATGCTGAAACTGCAAAACATTTGCCTTACATTTACCTTGGTTCTGGTTGTGTTTTTTACTGAAAAACACATCAGATGTTTCCTCCTCTCTACTTCTTGCAAAAATAACAAGCTCTAAAGCTTGTCCAGCATGCTTCAGCAAACCAAGCAGTAACACTCACTGCACTGGACCATGACCATATGTACAAGCAGGGCTGTCTTTTTATTTTCCATTCCCATATTCAGACAGTGTCACAATATCTTTGATACAAATGATTTCATTGACTTAATAGTTGATTGTCTACCACAGAAGTTTGTAATAGCCTCGGAGGTCATGTTTAATGACGCTGTTTTTCAGAGCCCAGCCAGAGCCTCCCACATGCACAGCTATCCTTGTGCTTTCAGCTGCACCATAATCCTCTTCCTGCCCTAGATAGCCCACAGCCTGCTAAGGGGGAGAAACCGCAGGAGTGTCCACACAGCCCCACTGGGGACAGGGATCTTTCAGGCAGGTCAGTGGGTGCTTTTGCATTGCTTTGTGCCACTGGAGCTGGTAGAGTTTTTACACATTTTTCTTTCACCCTTTTCCCCCACTCCTAATGCTCAGATAACTCAAGCAAGATGTAATAGCTGCCACAGAAACAATCCTCATAACCTATCTTGATAGACAAGGAGGTGAACCTACTTTGTCCAGGGCCTACATATTCCAAATCCAATGTCTAATCTACTAAATCAGCTCCTTGGTTTGCCTACAGTTGTAGGAAAAAAATAGGTGATTTAAGTGCTGATTTTTCATGTATTTCCTGCAATGAACTCTGTCTGGAGCTTGACAGTACTCATTGGGGACACATAGAAAGGAAATTACTATAAGGTGGAGATGCTTGCTTATAAATGGTATAAAATTTACCTGCGTTTAGGATTTCATGCAAAAGAGTCTTGAAGAGTCAATTAGACAAGCACAAACTAACGAACTGCAAAAAAAAGGCTTTCCCTCCATTAAATGCCTCTCCGTAATCATCAATATTCTTAAAAAGTGTAATGATTTCTTATCAGTGCTTGAATGAACCGTAAAACTACCTTTTAAAATATTGATATTTCCACAATTTTGAGCACAAGAATGTTTTCCCTTCTATATAGAAGCTGACGGGCCATTGACTTGCAGTATGTTTTATGCCTGCTGGAGAACATACTGTATAATGCAAATAGGTGCTCACTTTGTAGCCTACATTTTCCCCTAACAGGTGTATGAGGCTCCTTTGTTTCACATGCTTTAGCTTTTGATTTAAGGCTTAATCAAGGCATTCTCTGCATGGGGTGTTTTGTACGAATAAGGGTGATAGCTATCTTCATCTTTGAACCTGAAAGCAGAAACATTTCACAAATGGTTCATGCTCACATTTGTGAGGATGCTTTATCAACATCAGATCTAAGGGATTATCTTCATCTGGGCAAATCATAGCAGCTCAGTTTGTGTCAATGAGCTGCAGTAATTTTTGTAGTCGAGTTTCTGGCCCTGCAACACTCGGTGTCACAAAGGAAACAACAGCTACAGATGAGATACATGTGTTATAGTGATCTGTTTTCTGCTACACTGGATTATAAGCACATTTGATTTCAGAACTGATGTCTACAGTAAGTGTCCAGTTAAAGAAAATTCAGTGGGACATTATTTTCTTCAGAAAATGCACTTCCATGATCTCTGAAACTGCAGAATGCCCAGCTGACTTCTCCAACAACCCATATGAGTCAGAAAGAAATATAGAGGTGGCAGAAATTCATTATTTGTCAGACAGATTGATAGCCATGATAGATAGTATTTCAATTTCTGCTTTACAAAACACTCGTGTGGTTTATTTAACACCATGTTATATTCTAGATGAGAAAACAATTTAAACATGTAAAATGTCAAAAGAAAGCATTAAGTGATTTGAGATTTCTTTTAATTTCAAAGAAAAATTTACTTTTACTTTGGAAGGAAAGTAGATTATGAACCCTCCAAATCCTGCAAACAGCAGATTTATCCCTCTCCAGCCTGCTCTGCTAATGACACCAAGTTGTCTCCTTTGTGTTTTGCGTTGCTTGTTTGTTTTAAGGAAGAAAGCATAAATAGTATCTCCAATTACTAAAAATACATAACAATGGAAGCAAAGAAAATGATGCTCTGTGCCAGGAGCCATCCCTCCCTGGTGCCTCAGTGGCACCCCGTGAGTGCCCCTGCCCTGGGCTCTGTTCCCATGCTGGCTGTGCCTGTCCCTGTGCCACAGCCCACGGGCAGCTCCTGCTGCAGCTCCTGCAGAGTGAGTAGCCCAGAGCATTGGATTTAAAGTTACCCTTTCCTCTGTGCTCTGGCACAAGGCTGTACCTCACCCCATGGTAAGCCTCTCAGGGCTGCAGTACAGGTTCTGCTGTTGCCACCTTTACTGAACTTGCCCTAATGTTTAAAATGTGTTTGAGGAAAAAAGCTAGTGCAGGAATATCTGTGTTTCTTACCCCAGTCTGGACTCGGGAAATCTGCCAGTTGCCTAGAATACTCATTTAATTGTAGATATACCTTTATCTCTAGTCTGCCTTATAACTACATGACAGAAAAATGCAAATCCTTCACTATGCTACAATTTAACAGCAGGACTCACTGACGCCTTACAATATTTATTAGATCTTTTATTTATTGTCAGTTGCCTCCTTTTAAGTATGGCATGGACACACACAGACACCTACATTGTATTTTACTTATATCAGTAGGTGTGGATCATTTTCCAAAACTAGTAAAAAGGATTTTAAAAGGTGTCTGTCATCTGCAAAGCTTTTTATTATCCAGTGTCAGACACTGGAAATTATGTACAAACTAAAGCAAATGGAACAAAAGTTAATTATCTAGTACGGCTATTGTTATTATGTAGAGGAGCCAGCCCCTATTGATTAATGAGTCAGTGTTATGTTTGCTCACAGGAATATTAATATCTTGTGCACAAGAGAAGTCATTAAAATGAGCAAGGAAGACCTTGACTTTAAACTTAAAGTGCACATTGCTCTAGTTATGTGAATCATTTTGTCAGGTATAGCATCATAGTCATAAATTATTGAAACACGTAGTTATTGTAAAGATAATTCACATAGCCTGTTTGAAATTAAACAAGTCAATACTCTTCCCATTATGTTCTTCATTGTTACAATTAGGAGACTTCAGGTGGACAAAAGATTTAGGAGATAGAATAAGACTGGTGTATGAGCCTTGCCTCACCTAACCCCTCACAGCATGAGAAAACTGGATAATGCTGTGTCCATACTGACCTGATGGAAAGTGTGGGATGGGTCAAGAGAGAAATCCCATAAAGTGAGGGCTGAGCACTCCAGATGGCCCAACAATAATTAGCAAGTAGGTATTAAGGTGTATTTCAGAATCCTGGTCCATCACATTCCCTCTTCAAATATTCCCAAACCATCAAGATATACACTGAAAAACCTACATTACTATTTTTTGAAAATGTATGTTATGGCATTATGAACATAATAAACATTTACTGGAAATACAACTGTACCTGCTTTTGCATCATGCTAAGACCTCAAACTTAAAAATCAAAATGGATGTACAAAGTTGAGGTCCACAATTCATTTGCTAATGCTATGTTACATTACTCTGACAGAGCAGAGGGACATTTAGCTGGGAGTATATTTTATTGTATGCAATTTACATGCTATTATTAACAGCAAGCCAAAAGCAGTCCTGGTATAAATGAGAATTTGGTGTCATGTAATTTAAAAAGAGAAGATATCAAAAGGGAATATAATTTAATTTTATTAATGTATAAGTAGAGCTAGGGAAAAAATTAAAACTAAAATATTGGAAATATTAAGCAGTATTTGGGGGAATTTTTTTTGTAGGTATGTTGTAAGCAGTCCCTGTTTCTGTAAAATGCAGGCGTAAGTTTGAATCTACACATTGTGTTTCCTTAACTTTAATGCGTTACTCATGTACTTCATAGTAAGCATATGTTGGGGTCTTGGCAGAAAGTATTGATCCATCCAGAATTAGAACCCCATCTTTGAAAAAGTGGATCTGTGGGACCAAACCTGTATGAACTTTCCTGTGAGCCTCCACCAATCCCAGTGAGCACCAAACCTCTCTCTTTCTTCAACATAACTCATTTCCACGACCAGCTGTTACCTTGTTTGGCTTGTTGTGACAGCAGAACAAGGGACTAATCTCCAGAAGTAGCTGATCAATAAGAAACTGTCCAAAGGAGAGGAACAGAAGCAGCCAGTGGTCTGGAAAACATAATCTGCTTGGGATGGTTGAATGAGTGGTATAATTTAACCCAGAGAAAGTAACTAAGAAGGTGTAACAGACTTCAACAAATATGCAAACATTTATGGGAAGAAAAGAGGAAATTATTGTGCTCTGTGTTCAACTCCATTATTGTGCTGTTCTCAAGGGTGGACAGATCAAAGTGTAATCCATTTAAACTGTAGCAAGGAAGATGTCAATTAAGAATGCTTGGAGGTAGACTGCATGGTGGTGAGGCCGAGGCGATTCATCCTCTGTTTCCTTTTGTGTTCCACTGTTTTAAAGCTTTTTCTTCATGCTGGTCCTGCAACAGAAGACGAGAATGGGTTGTAGGAGGAATATAGGCTGTCTAGAGAGTTGCAAGGTGCAGGGAATTTGGCCTCTTCATCCACTTCCCTCTCTGTTCTGGCAACCTCTTTAGCAGGGCCTGAGGCAATGTACAACATTGCTCCTGCTGTGCCACGAGTCTGGATGTGGCTGACCCAGAGAGCCTTGCAGGATACAAGAATTCAGCAGGGAGACACACAGGGGAGAGCAGGAATGATTTTTTTAACTGGAACCTCAGCCAAATGTCAACAGAATTTCGGGTAAGGCAGCAAAGCTGCTTCTGGCCAAGAGGATACCTCTCAGTGCAAGAGAATTCCCAGATGCAAACACAGGGAAGATGAGAACATCTCAAAGTAAAAGTTACAGAAATCCTCTATAATGGAGCCTAAATCCAGAGTATTGTATTCCTTCTGTTCTGGATCATGCCAGAATGGAGAGCTGGTGCTTCATGCTGAGTCCCGGCTGTGTGACCAGGTGTGTGTACCCAGCACCCACGGGAATTCTGCTGCTCCTGGGCCCCAGGACAGGCACCAGCATGGGCTGGGCTGGCACAGAGTGCACTGAAGGAGACAGGAGTCTCGAGAGACAAAGTCTGCTCTTAATTAGTGTGGCCCACCTTACTGACCTCGATTTGTCCTAGCATTTCCCTGGCTGTTGATGAGCTACTGTCCAAAGAATTGCAAAACAAATGTTTCAGTGTCATTCACAATGCCATAAAAAATGACAGCATCTCAGAGGACACCTTTAATATTCTCGAACTATATTACAGATACATTTTTGGTAATTTAATAAATGAATATTTTGGGTTGAATTTAGTCTGGCTGTAGCTTTTTTAGTCATGGGTGGGTTTTTGTTCTCACTCTGCTAACTTGCAAGGAGTAAAAGAAATCAAAACAGATCTAATAGTTTCAATTAAGCATCTTAATTTTTTGCATTTAAAAACAAATCTATCACATTTGCACTGAAATGTTTTAAGGTTAATAGATTACCTCTGAACCCCAAGGAAATCAAGCTTCTTGTGCCTGCCTGTCATTTACTGGAGTGGTTACTTATCTGTCAATATTTCTTGCTTTTTTTTCCAAGTCCCAGGCCTACTTGATCTTGTCCATTTGGCACTGCTGGAGGAATAACAAGTTTCTTCCCATCATGCATCTTTCTGGGATACATCATGACAGAGAAATCTCAAAGCCCAGGTCAATTATAACAGAAGATGTGTAGCACCTCTGCCCCCACTGCGTCTTCTGGGGATCCACTTGGCAAAATGATAAAAAACTATTTTTGAAGACTTCCCATGATCTGGCACTACTTAGAACTAAGTTACTGGCACAATGTAAGGAAATATGCAAATGCAGCTCAGCTCCTCTCTTTGCCAAGGAGCCAACTAACATCACGTGTGAGGAGGGGCTGAGGCTGGCAGAGCCCTCACCGAAAGGTAATTACTTTTTAATTAGAATTCATTGAATAAGAGATAGATACCTTCCATACTTTCTCCCACTGATGATTTTAATATTCCTCTGTCAGGTATTATGAGGCAGTAGCTGACAGTGAGTTACATGAAGTAATCCTGTAGCTGGTAGCAACTTGCATAAAGTAACCAACTAAACCATTTGTCTTGGGTAAAATATGGTCCCTGTCCTCACTTTTTTCCATGGAGTCTGTCACTGGCGTGTTGATGTAGTGTTTGTTTACTCTCATTCCTGCAGGAGGAAATATCATAGTTCATGTATCAAATTACTGTAACCTACTGGAGCATTTCTATTTAAAATAATGTATCATGATATATTCTCATAATGCCATTGATGTATTTTCAGGACTTCTAATTTTTACAAGTATATAATCTGAATATCATTTATCTAAGTGTGCAGTCGTAAAATCTGTGGTAATATCTGATCTCATTATAAAAATCAGCACCTAAGAATGGACTAGAGTAACTAAATCTGAAGCTGACTGGATATTTGTGATATTTTGATAGAAATAAGAAAGAATTTCAGGTTTTTTCTTTTTTGCTGCAGGGCCTCTAAACACAATCTGACATGTGATGTATTTTTGAAGTCAAAGTTAATAATTCTCTTTACATAAAAATAAATACCCCCTATTGAATACTCGCTCTAAAATTAGAATTGCATATTTCTAAGTAATATACCTAAGGAAAGTGATTTATCCTAATGCAATAATGGCATAGATTTACAAAGCTTGAGTGATACAATGTTTCTCGTTATGGTTGTAAAATATTTGTTGCCACTGTGGGATTTTCTAGATCATTATTTTAAAAAAGGAAAAACCTACTTTGACAGATGAACTGGGGCCATTCTGAGCAAATCACAGATACTTCATATAACAAGGCCTCCAAAGAGGGGAGCACAGACTTATTACTATGGCAACCCAGATCAAAACACTATTTTAGTGGAGAGTTTCCAGTTTTACAATGCAATGATGATTGTTTATAGTACTATTGAAACCAGATTCTGCAAAGGTTCAAGAAATGAGCTGACAAGAGGAAAATCATTATAGATAAACTGGGGATACGTGAATGACATATTGTGGAATCTGCTATTATTTGATCAAGTGATGAAATTGTGGCACAAACATAGATAAATAATGGTACATGATACAGTCTGATGGATCCTACTTTGTTGATTGTGTTTTATTGTGTATCTGGAAGATAATTACTGGTTCAATGCTGCAAAACACAAAAGCAGATTTAATAATAGAAATTACTGAACTTTGAAAAAACCTATTAATTCTCTCTAAGAATTTATAACATTTAAATTTTAAAATCCTTTAATTCCCAAGTCATTGAGTAACACCTACATAATAACAAACACCACCTACACCCAGTGGTGGGGTGCTTTTTTCTGAAAGTCCATTATGGGCTGGAATAATGCATGCTTATTCCTGTATCAGCTAATCAGTGCTTAGAACTGTTAGTCCTACAGCAGTGAACCTCTTCAAACCTGCCTCATATCTGCAGCAGCAAAACAAGTTGATTTTTCCCCCTCGTGGCCGTAGCCTAGGAGCAGCTCTGGGCACCCTCCAGCTGGTTTCTGCCTTGTGTCTGCTGGCTCAGACAAGGGAGGTGGCTGTCACCCTCCTTCCGTGCTGGAATGGTTTCAGTGTAAGGGCCAGGGAGCCTGGGGACAGCGATCTGTTTTCTGCTTAGGGTTATTTCTCAACACAAGAGACATGGTGAGCTTACTTGTTCTGGCTTCTTTCCAAGTTCATCCTTCACCTCAAGATCTTCAGAAAATCATGATCACCCTCACCAAACTTCTTGCTAGCCCCACTTCCCATTATTGCTTTAATGCTCATTATCTTGAGCATTAATGCTCAAAATCTTGAGTTCACCTGTCCATGTAACTGGGCAGCATGGAAAAGGTCTCCACTCCCACAGCATGGACAGAGAGAGCTCCTGGTGACTTCTTTAGGGCTACAGAAGCAGCCCCCATGCAGGCAGAGAAGTTCACAGCCTGAGAAATAAAGCTGGAAAGAAGAAAGGGGAATGAAGAGTGATCACAGCAACATTTCTGTACCTGTAACAGTTCTGATCATTCCTGAGCACGTCTCTGGCACAGGTGCTTCCCTCTGCAGGATGAAACTTGTTTCCTGCTTTGATGTTTCTCTCTGTGGGACTGTCTGAGGGGACAGGTCTGAGAACAGCAGGGCCCCGGGACCTCCTGAGACGTGTTCTCTCTCCATCCCCAGAATTGTTTTCTTATGGGATCCTCAAGGTGAAAGTGTCTGTGAGCTCAAGGCAGTTTTGTTCCCTGAAAGAAAGAAGAGATTTACTTACAGGAGCCCTTAATCATTGACTGAAAACACAAAGTGGATGAAATGTTTTCAGAAGGATGATTTACTATGTAGTTTGTATATTATCGTGGATGGAGAGGCTTTAGCTCTTCATGGGGGTTTGAAGCAAAATTTTACCTTACATTTGGTATTTCAGATGATGCAGAGAAAGCATTTTCTGGTGTAGTCATACTTGGACCAGAATACAAAACACATCCTTTAGTAAACTGTGAAGCTTTAAGTTGTTCAAATGACACTTACCCAGCAAATAATTTTGAACTTGGGAGCATTAGAGAGGTCATATTTTTACACGCCTGATCTGCTACTGGGCAATCTTTTTTAGCCATTAAGAACACCCAGCCTGTTTTCAACACCAGATACTATGCCTCATCCCTGAATTATATTTTCCTGAGTTTATGATGACCCTTTCAAGGAAAATTAAGCCACTCCATTAACTCTGAGACCAGAGCACCCTTCAAAAATTTAATCCAGTAGAGCAGCTGATGGTGTTTATTTCTCTTCCCTAATGGACTTGTAGTTTCTCTGTCATGCAAGGACTATTCAGACATCATCATACAAGTATCAGGAGTGTCTCAGCTCCTGAGAGAGGCCACTGGCTCCACCCATGGAACAAATATAATCTAATATTGTTCCTGGAATACAGACTGAGTCACCACAAAAGTAAAAGGAAGCAGTGAGTGCTTTCCACTGACTCCAGTATGTTCATACACTCCAGCCTTTTCCATCTAACCTCACAAACATCTGTCCTCAGCCAAGAAACAGCAACAAGGATGTCAACAGCTGTTCTGTTCAGCCAAGTACAGTGCTGATGTTAAAGTTTTCCGAGATCACTGATGTCCTACATTATTAATCAAGGGCCTCAGAAATAATTCTGCTGACAGACTACTTATGAAATATGTCTCCTGACTTCAAAGTGTGGTCAGCTCCCTGTCATATAGCATGGAGCACAGATGAAGGCTGCAGGGCTGAGATTCAACTGGTGAGAACTCTGTTAGTCACTTGGAGGTCTTAAGAAGCATCCAACAGAAATGGCTGAGGTAACCACAGGTCTCTCATTTTCCCTTCCAGTTTTTGGCAGAGTTACCTTTATTCTGGAATGTCTCCACTAAGGCACATCTCCAGGATTCATGTAACAATAATAGCAAAGAACATTTCTTGCCTTTGTTCATCCTTGCTTCCCAATACTAACCTGTGTTTATCCAGTTTACCTGGTTGCCCTGCACGGTGGATGCCCTGTGTGGCCAGTGGTAGACAACATCTGAATATAATCACTTGTTTCCTCAATATTTCTGATTGTGCTTCCCACACTGCTCTAGAGAGGACACCAGAGAGATGGTTTCTATCTTCCTGTGACATTTCATGGTGACCAAGATAACCAAGACAGTAAAGACAACAATCTTCTCATTTAATAAAGTGCTGTACACCAGCACAGACTCTTTTTTTTTTTTGCCTTAGGCCCTATTCATTTGGACACTTACTTACATTCTCTTGGTCTTCAAGCTCTCTATCAGGTCATTGTATGAGGCCTGTGGTGGATGTGAGATGGTGAAAACAACCTGGGACTGAATTTTTCAAAATCAGTTTAAAAATCTGAGAATATGAAGTGAGCACATTTTTCTGATATTAAATAGAAACAAACTTCAAGGGGAAAAAAACCCCATCTAACACCCTAGAGATGACCATTGCATGAAACCTCTCACAGACTGGGCAAAGCGGGAATAAGAAAATTTTGAGTATGAAAGTAAGTCCAGGAGAGAGAGAACAACCTGCTGGCTCAGAAATTTCTCTGTTCCCCTCTTGGTCATTTTCTGCAGCTCAAGCTCTCAACAACTTTTGTCAGTCAGAATTTAGCATTGTACCTCCAGTTCACAGATAAAGTAAGACCTTTGTTAAACAGCAGCTTCCTGGTACAGAATGTCTCATAAATTTGAAATGCAGAATGGCTCCTACATTTCAGAGAGCTGCCAAGTGAAGATGCCTTTGTGAGTCACAGCAGTGGCTCTGGGGAGGATTGTGTCCAAGGAAGTACAGCACAGAGCCAGGCTTGGGTGGGTCTCTGCTCTCCATCACTCTCATATATATTAAGAAATAATTGCATAATCTCATCATCTACATGCTTGGAAGTCAGCACAGCTTTATTCCTAACCAGATCCCCTGCCACAGGATAAATCCTCTCCATCTAGCTCATCTATCAGCTTTGTGTAAGTGCTCCATCCAGTTCTCTGTACTGTTTTTATCCACAAGCACTGTCGGGTTAAAAAGTGGATGACTTACCTCCCCAAGCGATCTGAAGAATTCAGTGCCACACAAACATGCTTAATGCTGGATAACCATGCACCTTCCCCAAGTGAATTTTTAATGGCTGGGGCTGCCTTGCATAGTCTGCCGAGCAGAAGGAGCTGTGATTAAGCCCCACACTCCGTGATTTCCATCCAAAATTTTCCGCTCAGCGGTAACAAAATCTTATGTAGTTTTCACTAAACTCTCCTCCAATTTCCCACTGGCTTTTAGTATGTGCAGATAATTCAGAATAAAGCCCCTTGTCACAGTAATATGTACTCTAGCGTAGCACGGAGGAGCTGTTTCACCATGTAAAAGCCATATTGCCAAGCTGTATTATGCTTTACCTGTCACCATGCCAGGAAACATTTAACAAGGAAGGAAAACAAGGAGAGTGCATGTGTTGCCAGCTATTCAATATAGGCCATTTACTGTTAAACTGTGGAAAGGTGCTGGAGTTTAAATGCACACTGGATTTCTTCTGATACTGGTAGCAAGAAGCTGAAAGGTTTTGCACTGTTGACCCACAATTCAGTGCCGCTAATTTGGACCTGGGCTGTCTCACTAGGTCTTTATGGTTCACTGCTCTTTTCTGAGCCTCAAGGGGTTTTTTAGTTTGTTTGCTTGTTTGTTTTGAAAAAGTTTATGCTTCAGGAAGAGAGCGTTTGGCCAAGTAACCACCTTCTGTTTCCGTGAGAAAGGGTGGCTGGGACTGCTTGAGCCGCTGCAGGGACGGGGCTCAGTCTCATGCAGAAAATAGGACAACCTCTGAGGTGCAAGTGTCTTGCATTGCAATGCCTTCATCCCCAGCAGTCCAAAGCCCTGAGGGACCCCATGCAAGAAGTGGAGCTTTTGAACAGTGCTAACACTCACCAGCAGAGGAAGCTGGAAAATAAGGGGTAGCTCCTGCCTTTTGGGGGGAGCTGAAGTACCACCCTTCTGTTCTGCTCCCTGCTGCAGGCCCTGAGCGTGCCATTCATGTGAAGGGCTAGTTTGGTGACAGCCATGGAGCCGGGACTGTAGAACATGTCCTCCCTTTAGGTAAGTGGGAAGAACAGCAGCTGCAGTGTGCAGAGTCCTGGCATGTGGTAAATCAAACTTTGTCTTCCTTTGTAGAAAACGGGGTGCCTTTGGTGGAAAGAATCAGATGTGCCTTCAGTGCAGCCCTGCTCTGGACAGCTTGTGGTTTGCATGCAAATTACAGCCACAGAAGAGGAAACAGGATCACTCAGCAAGATCTGGTACAAAGCACCCCCCAAGAAGTCTTAGTAAGTAGCTGTGTAGTTAAGCTATGACATTATGGGTATTTGTAGTTTGTATGATTCGATGCTTTTATTGTTTAAATTGTTCAGTTTCTCTATGGTTGATTTGGGCTGTTGTTGGAGCACTAGCAGCTAGTTACAGTGTGCTTTTGGAGTAAAATTTCAGCTCATGGATGCAGAGTAGTGAAAGGTAGCTGATGGAGAGGGCCAGGCTTTGACCTGAAGCAAGGAGCTGTGTGCCTCACTCCAAAATGTCCTGGAGTCTGGTTTGAGCACTGCACTGAAACCCGGAGAGACCAATGGCTGTTGCAAAAACGAGGTTGATGAGTGTTTTGCAACAACCTTGTTATAATGTGATCCACTGCGATCAGGTGTGTTATTCTGTCACTTGAGCACGTGTCACTGTAACACAGTTTGAATCCAGGGCACAGGGGGATTGAGGCGCCCTCCATTTACAGTTGTTTCCATGTAGGAACCTTGAGCTAAGGGAGGAAAAACTGAGCTAGGCAAGACATTATACTCTGAGCAAGACCCCGTGAGGACCTTGTAGTGCTTAAAATGTGGGAGAACATTGCAAGTGTGGCTGCACAGCAACTCTGGGCCTCTGCAGAGGCTGCGCTGGGGACTGGTGGAGAACAAGGCTGCTCTGAGCCACAGGAGCAGTGAGGGAAGGTGGTGGGGCTGGGCTTGGTGCCTGTACCTGGGCTGTTCCTCACCCTGCTGCCCCTGTAGGGATGGTGCAAGCCACAGAGCTGACTGATCCTCCCATTCGCAAAGTGCATTGAAAATAATGTTTCAAGGTGGAAACAAAAGGCTAATTAGATGCAATCAGCAGCTCCTTGTCTCCTTCCTCTACCCAAATGGTGCTGCCTCACTGACCCTGACAGTCATTTTATCAGTCCCCCCTTGACTGGCCTCGAAGTCTCCCCACCTGGTGCTCCAGTGCTAATTGGTGCAATTAGCCTCTCCCTCCCTGGGCTAATTGCTAAAGACTGTCTCTCCATTCTCATGGGGACCAGAAGAAACCTGTACTAGAGGGGGGTCTGCAGCCACAGAGACACCGAGGGGAAAGTGGGGAGCTGGGATGGGCTGGTTTGCTCTTCTCCATTCTTCTCACGTTCACTCACACAAAGCACATAACTCTTTCTCTGAACAACACATAACATTCCTCTGGTTCGTACTACCAATAAAGTAACAGGCTCTGCAGCACCGGGGAGCCAGCCATAGGATCTCTGGGGCCCTGCGTGGCACTCAAGCACTTGGGCTGCTGATATGCACGAGGTAAAACTCCTTAGCTGTCTGCCCAAGGTCTTTGTAAGACACAGTTTATGCAAACACCTGTCTGGAGAATATTGTGGGAAGTTGCTCAGAGGCTTGTGGTAGTAGAAAAGTTAATATCCAGATTGTTTAAAAGGAGCTAGGAACAAAAGCCCTATTGGCTCTTCAAAAGAATAGTGTGATCTCTATACAAAAAAATACATGCTCTTGAAACTGCTACATGTTTAATATTAATACAAGTATTTGTTTGTGACTGTATTTGAAATGGCTTCAGATGACAGGTTGTCCTCTGTTGTCCTCAGCAGATAGCTGAGGGAGCCTTGGTGAGAAGAATCTGATTAGAATTAGAAAATAGATTTACAAAAGAAAATATTGAAACTGTCTTTTCATACTGCGATCTGACAGTATTTAACAATACCTTCACTTTTCTAAAAATACATTATTTAGGGCTGTAAATTACACTACTTCTAGATTTCTCATCACCTGCCATTAATGTAACTGGGAGGAGAGTATGACAGTTGACTGATGCTGACCACTAGACCTGCAAGGACATGTGCAGCTTCCCCAGCTCTCAGCACAGGGCTCAAGGCTGTAAACTGGACTCTTGGGATGCAGGCAAGATCCGCACACAGGTGCAAGGGTTGCTGCAGGGGTTTTGTCACTGTGTGCTTGGCTGGCGTGGAGGTGGTTGGGACCTTACAAAGTGCAGTGACCTGCCCTCAGACAGTGCATGTGAGGGTGCAGGGTGGCAGTGTCAGAGCAGAGCTGCCAACAGCAGAGCTCAGTTATTCTCTCTCCAGTGCAAGGAACATTTATGCAGTGAAGTGTCAGAGTCCAGATTTAAAGACAGCTCTACAGCCACACTCAGGGGGAGCAAGAGGAGCAGATAAAAATCATCTTCTGATGAGTAAATCATGTATTAGCTATCCTCCCTGAAGTCAGCAGGTGAGGATTGAGGGGTGTGCTTAGGAACATGACTTTCCAAATCCATGGATCCAGGCAAGGGCTGGGGAGCTTTCCCCCATGCAATGTGTGCAGCTCTTGCCATGCTGACGAGTGAGTCCAGCTGAGCAGAAGACCAGAGTCAGATCAGTGAAAGATCAAGCTAAACCTGGGTGGCAGCAGAGCTGGTGTCATGTACTCAAAGAGCTTTACCTGCATAAAAATGATTTTGTGTTGGTTTGACCTACAGAATAACAGCATGCCTAGCCAGGGAAAGGGAGGAGTGGAGAGGGAGCCTCTAACAGTTTGAACTTGTCAGTCTGGACATCAAACCTTGTACATGATTCCATTGTTAATAGATACTCTATTCTTGTAGATACTCAATGTATCACTTGCCAGGCAAATGAAGAGGTGTTTAAGGCAAAAACAATGGGTTTGTTGGTTTAAATTCTGAAAAATTACTGCTGATTGTATACTCTTTGTGTTCAGGTAAGAGAAACTTAGGGAATTAGAGAGAAAAGAGATGTCTGTGCAGTTGATTTTATGGATTGACCTTTGAGAAGAAATACCTGCAGATGAGGTATTTTCTGTTGTTGAGACCACATATGTGAATGAGCAGAAGCTAAAGCTTATGTCAAGCTTGATAATGTGGCTGGTTTTTTCCAAGTGTTACCGCATTGTCCAAAAGAGATAACCTCTATGAGATGAGGCTGTGTTTATTTCAAGCTATATAATGTCTTGCACTACCCCAGATTTTTCAACCTTCCTCAGGTTTGACCTCAGTTTTTCAAGCTATGTTCATCTTGTAAAGCTGTTCATATATCCAGGCTTGGGGACGTACATCAAGATATGGTTTGTGGATAGACACTGACACTTAGAAAAACACCATCAAACCAGGAAAACATCTGCCATGAACAAAGGTTTAAGGAACTATTCTTATCTCATGAAGAAGATGGATGGATGGTGCAGGGCACTCCTCTGGATTTGCTGTGAACTTTACACTGCCCTGCTGGTGTGGGGAAGGCTGTGTGGTGAGGGGGCAGAGGTTGGCACAAACAACCTGAAGCAAGAGGGAGGTAGGTTGGGCCACAGAAGCTCTCAGTGCCCTTGAGTAAGTGGCTTGACTTGCTCATTCCTTAGGGTGACCTTGGACAAGTCTCTTAAAATCCTTTTCCTCAGTCAACCCAGCTGGCGAATTTGTTTGGGGGTGAAGAAACACCAAAATGACATTGAAAAGCAAGCTGTGCCCCTGCATTGCCCTTTGCAGGGTAAACAAATCATACCCCAACATCCCCCCCAGTCCGCCATCGGGAGTTTCCAGTGTGTCCTTTGTGGAGCCCTGTGGAAAAGCCTGGATGCAACATAAACTACACAAATGGTACACTTGCATATTCAAATCTAGTGCAATGTTTGTTCATCTCTCAAAACGTGTGTACAGTACTGATCACTGTATTATCTGTGTGCGTTCTGCTAATTAGCAATGCAAATATAGAAAGATTTCCTCTCCTTTCCTCCTTTTTCATAAGCAGGGAAAAAAACCCAATACTTTTTGTTCTCTGGTACCTTTTCCTTCATAAAAAAAAAAAAAAAAGAAAAAGGCAAGCTAGATATAAAAAACCGGTGTATTCACATCTATCGGAAAGATAATATTATAAGTGTGAAAGATGGTTTTCCTGAAAAAGGACAGTTTTATTCATTGGCTAACAGAAAGCATTACTTTTACAGTTCAGGGTAGAAACTGCTATAATTCTGGTCGTATTGTTTCTTCTGGCAGGGAATAAACTCTCTCTCGTTTTTATACCTAGAGGTGAGTTTTTACTCTTTCTCTTTGAATTATACTGGTGGTCATCAGAGTGGTAGTGGAACAAGAGTGTGATGTTGCTGGAGTACTTCAGATGTAGTTGCTCAAAGCACTGCCACTATAATTCAAAGTGAAGAGAGTCAAACTTGCAGCAGGCGCTCCAAAATGGAGGACACCGAGGTCTTTGTTTACTGTCCTCGTCCTCCTTCCCTTTGGGCAAGAGGCAGCGTGTGACATCTGCGTTGCTAGGTACAGGGAGTTACAGCAATTACACACCAGCCACCGCGCTGGGGACGGGCTCGGGGACAGCGGGACAGCGCCAGGCAAAACAGGGGGCCCTGCTGCCCACACAGAGCCACTGGCCAGCACAGGGCAAGGGACTGCTTCCTGCTGCTGATGGGCTCTCCTCAGCATTGGTGGCTGATTTAGGAAATAAAGGTTTGAAGACACCTGTTCTAGACAAAGCGTTGCACACCTGTGATCGGCAGAGCTCCGCTACCAAAAACTAGTTCGCGTGAAAGGAAAATGTGAACGTGTTTCCATGATTTTTTACCCCCCAACCTCATGTTTTGCACTTTCTACAAAATACTTAGGCAGGATTGTCTTTTTATAACCCTTACCATAAGTCAGAAAATTGTACTTTGTCTACATGGCTAGCAGGATGTATATTTTTATGTAATGGATCTGGGTCAAAATCAAGAACATCAAAATCCTGAGTCTTCAAGACATTTGAGCATTTGTGATGCTGTCATTTGCAGCTCCCCTTTGTGTTTCTTTCAAAAAGGAATTCTGGAGTGAGCCATATGATTTATTGTGACCATTCCCAAATATATCATTGTCCCTCAGAGTTACTCAATTCTTTTTCTTTATTCACTGGATCGTGTGGATGTTCTCCCCATGGAGCTGCATGCATGCACTTGGCACAGACATATCCCAGCACATAAAAACAGTGACCTGGGCATGCACAGAGCTCTTTTGAACACCTGAGCACACCTACTAATTTTCTTGAACTGAAACCAGACCCCATTACTGGCCTAAGCTGTGCTGTGCAGCACGGGAGTGGAGCCAGGAAAAATGTTCCTCTGTTTTCTGCTTCACATGGCTCCTGCTTAACCAAGGAACAGCAGCAGTTCTGTCCAGGCTGTGTGAATGAGTCTGTTCCCATCTTAAGGGAACAACCTCTCAGGGCACATATCATTGTGATGGCCCTTAGCAGCCTATGTCCATATGCAGAACTTTGTTTCAGTCAGATATTCCTGTTGGGTTTTTTAAAGGCATTTTTTTATGGTGGAAAAATGTAAACTTTTCTTTGAGGGTTACCTGAATCTCTCTGTAATTTATGGCAGCACCTTGACTCTGGAAGAAATTGCATCACGTCCCCATGAACAAAACAACCTAGTGGAAAGAGTAAGATAAACTTGCAAGCTCTGCTTGTAATGTGGAGCAACAATACAGGAACATACTGTTCTGCTGCTGCTACTCTGGAGAAAGAATGAGGGTAAAACGTGTGAGAGAGCCACAGTTAAATTACTCACTATTAGCCCCTACAGTGTGCTTCCAACCTGCGTTGATATATATATACAGAGAGAGGGAGAATGTCACAGTTAAATTTTTTTTACTAGTATAATGAGGAAAGAGACCAACAGAAGAAGTTCCCTTGGCTAATTTTCTAGCCAGCAGCCACTGCAATGTTCCCACTAGGAGAGACTGAAGGAGTGAGAGAGTGATATAATAAATAATGACTGGCTCTGCTGGTAAGGAGAAATTATCACTGTGCTTGGGGGATCTAAGGATGTGCTCACCCAAGACACAGGGAGGGGGAGGGGGCCAGGAGCACTCTGTCGTGTCTTGAGAAGAACATTCTGTGATGTTTGAATTAAAAAGGATTTCAGCCACTGCTTTGTCTGCTGAAACAGGGATGGGAACAGCTGGATGGAGGGGTTCTGAATGAGATGCATTAAAAGATGTCAAAGGAGTTTCCAGTCTAAGCTCCTGTTCTAAATCTCCTCCATAAAAAGGAGGTGTAAATCAAGGGTGGGTTCACAGCCAGGCTCAAGGATGTGAGTCCCACTGATTCCCTGGGGAATACAGTCCTGTGCCATGGGCACAGACCATGACAGATCATGCCCTTGGTGGGCTCCTTGCCCCCTTGCCTGAGGCTGAGCAGGTTTGAGCCACAGAGGAGATCTGAGCAGAGGCTGAGGAAGCTGTGTGCAGCTTGGGGTCTCACCACAGCCACGGCTAAGGCTGCACTGCTGGGATCCAAGAGCCATTCTGCTGGGAAATTATGCAGAAAAGGTCCAATTCTGGCTATAATGCTTCCTCAGGCAAAAAAAAAAATTAGCTTCATATTTTAAAATCTGAAAGGCTTTTTTTCTTTAGCATAGATTAAAAAGGAGAGCAAGCCATGAAAAGTCAGATCAGTAAGATGAACAGTGTGTGCTTTTGCCTCTGTGTTTGTATTCAAAGCCCTGTCTTGCAATGTGGCACTTGCCCCTGCAGGCAGGCACAGTCCTTAGAAACAAAAAGGTGCAGTTCAGAGAAAAGGTCTCTTGAAGGAAAGAAAATAAGTGTTCTGGCTTAGCCAGACACCAGTTATTGGGCTTGGTGCAGGGCAGTTGGGTACGGTGTGATGGGCTGAGATGCAGATGTCAGTTCAGATGGTCAAGTGGTCCTGCCTACCCTTAGGTTCTATTAATTAAACTACATAGGAAAAGTCATAGGAGTTGGGTTTGCTAAAATCTCTTGACATTCAATGATAAAATCAGCTACTCTTGTGAGATTTGTGTTATTTTAGAAAAAAAAAAAAAAAAAAGAAGAAGAAGAAGAAGAAAAAACTCCTTAGAAAGGCTTGGAAAATTTTGAAGCCATCTAACCTGAATTAGATTCCAGGCTGAAGCTTGAATTGCAGACTTTAGATGAAACCCCATAGCTAAACAGGGCCTCCTTTCTCATTCCCAAAAATAGTATGCTACTTTCTACATTTTGCCACATACGCTGTTTCATATACAGAAATAAGTAATCTGGGATTTACTATGACTTAGTTCCTTTAAATGGAAGCAACTTTCACATGTAGAGTTGAATATTTCCTTCCTGGACTACATTTCAAGCTTCTCAAAAGAAAAGCAGCACCCTTTTTTTTTTTTTTGTGCTCCAGCATCATGAAAATCTGCATGGTGAGATGCATTTCTCACCACATGCCGACTGCAAATTGTATTTGAAATGGAAAGTATCAATTAAATCAGCCTTTCTGAACTGCCTGGTGACAGCTGCCATGCTGCTGAATGTCGACGACACTTGTAATATCAACAGATTTGGGCCCTTGCACTGGAGAATATGAAACACTTTCTAGCCATTTAAATACAGGCTTTGCAAGCAGATTAAGATCATCATTTCCATCACTAAAGACAAAAATGTTCACTGCAAAAGCCTTTTCTTCATGAGCACACTCAGTAGCACCTACTCTGTGCTGGTTTTGTTCAATGGTTTCAAACCTGGCCCAAGCTGGTGGAGGGGCAGAGTGAGGTTGGTGTGTGAGGTCAGTGCAAGGCTGGGCTGATGCTCAGATCAGCCAAACTGCTCTGGGAATCCACAGATTTGAGGGTCTGGAGACAGATAAGGAGCCCCTTGGCTGGTCTAGTCAGGAATCTCGCCTTGGTTTAGGGGACAGGGCTGCTCCTCACCCACTCTGCCCCAGCACAACAGGAGGCAAAGCTGGACACAGAGAGAATTTTAATATAATCTAAAACCAAGCCAGTTTGCTTTACAAAACAGCCATTTGCTTAAGCTATCTGTTCTTTGGAATGAATGTCGGGTTTGAGTGAAGATGCCTTTTTTCCCAGGTTGCAGTTCCTGAGCTGAAGGGAAAAATGGCAGGAATGCCAGGGGAGAGAATTCCTCTGGGATCCTCAGCATCTCTGGTAGACAGTGTGCCTGTGGAACTGCTGGTTGTTGTGCAGTTGGGTTTTTGCCCTGTGGGTTTCTTTGTTTTGTTAAGTATATAAAATCTTGTATTTATTCCAAATGAAAATATTTAGTTTATTTTAACTCTTTAAAATCTGGGAGAAGGTAGAGGCGTCTTTGTTTTCATGGAAGCTGCAACCTGCAGTGAAAGGGAGATGATGTCAGAATGTATGGTGAAACATGGAAAAACAAGTAATTTAGCAAAACCAAAATTTCTTTGCCATTCTTGCACGATAAAAAATCCCATGCAGACATGAGGCACAGTCTGGTGTTCCTACACCAGCACAGAATGTGAGCAATCCAGCTCCTATAAAGTCTTGTGGAAAGCATGGCCTGGGTATTGCTTTTGTGAATAGCAGATGCACTGCATTTTTCATATGAGCAGTGTGCCTAATCATGTGTAGTGTACAGTACTTAGGTTAACAATATAAACTAGACCCTGAGAAATATAGCTATTGTAATCTTTTCATTATTTATCCATTTTAATCTCTATTAGGAGAATATGTATAATTTATTTTTTATTTCTGCAATGAATAATATAACTAAGATCTCTTTATACTTTTTATTTGAAAATTCTGTTTTAAAGCACTCTGTTGGATAACATTCACTATATTTTCCTTTTTTTGATAATAAAAATGAAAATAATATGCTAAGCTTTTGTACTGCAATGCATATGAAAATGCCCTTAATGCAGTGATGTGCCTGGCACTCCAGAGATTTGAGAACTGCTTTAGCTGTGCACTGAGACCTTGGAGTTGTATGGCCCAGCACCAAAGACCTGAATATTCATGCTAAATTGTTGGATTTTTGTGCTTTTAAAATCTTGTTTTGAATTTCTTCTCCTCTTCACTCCTATTCAGATTTTACCCTGCTTAAAACTGTTGTTGTCAACATCAGAATCACTCTTTTTGCCAACAGTTTAAATGACGATTGGGCATGGACCTCAATGCTGCAGCCTCAAATAGGCCAAATCCCAGGTAGGGAAGGGGTGAGTAAGAGATTTTTCTGGCCAGAGAAATGTGATCCAGAGGCCATGGCTTCTGCAAGAATGCTCCTTGATATTGCTGAGCCCCTCTCTCAAGCTGTGGAGAGCTCCCCAAAATGTCCAATGCTCAGGGATTTTCTCCACAGTGAGGTTGAAAGAGTCTGGATGCATGTGGTCTTCAAACCTCTTCAAAGATGTAAATTGCTAATTATTATTAATCATAGTCTGGCAGTCTCCTAAAAAACCCAATGTATTTTGGGTAAAAAATAAAAAGAGCTGTCTTTATCAGCTTCCTTTCGTAAAGGGAAGGGTGTCAAGGGTCAAGGCAGAAAGACAAGGACAGAGAAATGTAAATGTACCTCAGTCATGACAGAGGTATTCCTTGAGCACAGGTATTCCTGTGCTCAAATCCTGGCTGCCATGGAGGAGACAGGTCCCTGTGCTGCCCACTGCCATCAGCCTGCATCCTTCTGGAAAGATTGGCTCTGATTTTGGGGAGCCAGTCTCAAGTCCCCACAAGAGGTGGCAAGCTGAAATTTTGTCCCAAATCTTGTCCTTGAGAGTCTCCCCTCTCTTCTAATAGTTGCTATTGCTTTTACAGGTATTTACCACTCTAGAAAAACAGAGCAGAATAAAAGGAGTGGGGAAATTCTGGTCCCATGGGGTTTATTCACTAAATTAAAGGATTGGTACAACTTATTAAATGAGTCTTGTTGGTCTAGAGACATGTGATTGCCAAATTAATTTGGTATACAATAAGGTTAGCTTCTTTCAAAATTCCCTGCGTGACTGTGAAGAGACAGCATTGGAACATCCTAATTCAGGATTAAAATTCTTCAAGAGGTACCCACTTAACTCCTCTGGGGTGTCCCTGCTGCCCTCCCTCCCTTGCGATTGGAAGCAGCAGCATCTGCAGCAATGCAGATTACAGCTGTAGTCTAAGCAAAAGCCAAGAGTTTTGGACACCAAGAAAACAGCCCTTCCCACTCCCTGCCTCATGGAAGGAAACACATTGTGCCCACGGATGTAGGGCCCCAGGGTGGTTTTAAATTAGCTGAAGGCGCCTGCATGAAGTTTGACTGCAAGAACAGTGTGGTAAAACACATATTACCACTTTCCTACATTATTGTTAATCACTATTTTCTAGAACAGTTAAACTGCCATCCCCTTCCAGAGAATAATTACTGCTATTTAATTGTATTTATAATTTAGTATACACCTGAAAAATATGCTATAAAATATCAGGGGGGTTCCCTTTAATACTGGTGTTCCATTTACAAACTGTCACATTTATAATGCGTCTTTAATCTTCTGTGGTCTGCTAGAATTTTATATTAAAGTCTGCTTTGTGCTTTAAATATTAAAGATTCTGCAGTACTTCAAAAGGTGATAATGCCTGATGCTCTGGTGGTGCTTAAATCTCAACAGCTAAATATATTGAGGAATGTTCGGTGGCCCTGGCTTAATTAAACATGTATGTGTATTTTCAAATGCAATCTTTTTCTGCTTGTTAGGTTTTTGACAAACCTCCAAACAGGTCCAGGTGGAACAAAGCATGTAAACAAGCTTGTGAATGCAAGCTTAAAACACTCAAATTAGCACCTTCTTATAATTAATATGCAAACCCTGGGATCTCTGTTATTGATAATGCCATTTAATACTATTTGCAGCTGAGCTTTATATTCTAGCCTTTTAATTTTTCTAAGCTGTGTCCACTTTAATTATGTGAAAATGTACTGTTAGAGACAAGTCATCCAATGAGACCCTATTTACTATGAGCAACTTACTCTGCCCTGTGTAGCATAGTATAAATTACAAGGCTGTGGGAGCACTTCAGTAACCATTGGCTTTTCAGTGTTTAATGGTCTAATTTAGCACATATGACTAAACCTGAGCCATCGAGGTACGCTCATAGGTTAACACACAGTCTTTTCATTGTTTTCATTGCTGGCTCCCCACCCCCCGTGGGTAAATAAATTCACTTATTGCATCTTCTTCTAGATTGGATTGCAAGTGCTATAGGGGAGCCAAACTCTCTCTGGTAGGAGCAGGCATGATAGCCACTGGTGAGGCTCTGCTCAGCACCAGGGAAGGATGTGAGCCCCTCTCAGCACCCTGCTACATTTATTAGGAACAGGAGTGTTTTCATGGGAATAAAATTGCTCTGACTGCAGCGTCTGCTCTTGCAGGTTTTTAGAAACTGAAGAATGTTTCAGAAGGATTTTCTTCATTCCAAAATAACGGGACAGCAAAGCTTGACCGCCCCAAAAGATGCAGAGATTGTGCCCCATGGCTGGTCAGTCCATGTGGCCATTTTCACTGGCAGTCATGGTGGTCTGACCACTCTTGCCCAGTAAATTGGTGCAGTCACAGACAGTGGGTACAGTCATGGTCTTGTGTTAATGACATGCTGCTTTGCTTACCTTAAAACAAGTCCATATCCAAATGACCTGACCTCTAATTTCTTTTTAAATTTTGCACATAGGTTTTCTGATTAGGTGTTTCATATTTTTAAAAAGATAGACATGTATGAACACAGACATATTAAGGCATAGGCATATGATTTGATGCATGTATCAACAAACCAACTAGCTCTGCATGTATGTGGGAACACTGCCTTCCAGCTCTGGATAAATAGAGGCTGGCCATCATTCCAACAGGGAAGGAAAGATTTCATATGTGAAGAGATATGGGGAATTATTTCATTTGTTTTGGTGCCAATATGCAGCAATTTTCCGAATGCATTTGAAATATGATGAAAATATCTATGCATGCACCCGAGAAATGTTCTTTTATTCTCCTGTAATAGGTGAGGCGATGGCAGAAGCTGGGGAAGCTGAAATAGATCTGCTGCAGTTTTACAGGTGAGGCAATGTTGGCAGCAAATGACAAGCAGGCTATAGTTATTATAATACCCAGGGCAAATCAGCAAGCACGCACAGTGATAGACAAATCTAAATTAATCATAGCAAAGGTGGTGTGGCATTTTAATGTAAACTTACTCTACTGTACGGGAACTTGTAAGGATATTGTAAAATAGGTGAAATACCAGTAAACATATGTGGCTAACAAAATGTTTTTTCTAGAAAATACAAATGCAAGCTGGACTACTGCAGCTGCCTATTTTTAAGACAGCTAACTTTTTAAAATTTTTATTTTAGCAACACCCGAAAAGCCTAGTGATTGCTTTTGGCAAACATAGGACTACAGTAATTTTAAATCTCTCAAACAAGCACCTTGAGAAATCAACCTCCCCATTTTATCTTGCATTTTAATGTTCTTCTATTCAGACAGAAGGGACTGGTTAGCTAGTTGTCATTAAGTCCTTATGAGTGAAAACTGTTTGTTTCCCTGTAGAATTCCGCATGTTTTCTCAGCCTGTAACCATCACCTATAATTAAAATGTCGTCCTAACAACATCAAGGTGCAGAGAGTAAAGGAGTCAGTTCACCTCTGGAACTGCACGCTCTGTGGAGCTCCACAGCCCCTCAGAAATGGAAGCTCGCAGAAACTGTCTCTGTGATCTTTAATGGATTTTTAAAGATGACAAGAAAGGAAATGGGAAACTAAAGGCATGGAAGACATAAATTCCCTAAAGGTGCATTCTGAAGTAAATCAGAGCAACTGAAAAAGTGAATTCTTTGAGCCCTGGGATATCTCCCAGGTTTTTCAGCTGGACACTTACAGCTTGTCGGGTCCCTGAACACCTCTGCTCTGGGCATGCTTTGACACAGTGAGTCACAGAAAGATGAACAACATCACCTGAAGTGCTGTTTGAGGGGCAGAAAATTGCTCCCATTGCACACTGCTGCCTTTACTCTAAATCACATGACTGACTACAACCTTCCTTCTATAAAAGAAGTGCCATTTAGGTATGTTAACTTCTCCAGCTGCAATAGGCATCCTTCTCTCCTTATTTCCACAACAGTTAAATGCAGTCAAAGAAAGAGGTGAAGATCAGGTTTTATAAAATCAAACTTGAATTGTTCTCAGGGCTACAGCTGCACGAAAGCTAAATAACAAAAGGCAGGAGCAAGAAGCTTAAAAAAGCTCTGTTACCAAATATATGTTATTTAGATATGTCTGTTTCTGTAAACTGGTAGAGGAAAGAAGAAAATCAGTTTGCCTTCCAAAGATATCTGAATACAGCTGTGCTTTGTAATTCTCAGTGACTAATACAGGCTGGGGCTGAACATTGTCAAACCCTCTGGAAGAAAAGAAGACTCTATTTTTAGGCAGCTTCATTTATTTATTCATTTTATGAAATCGTATAATATGTATTCATCAATCAAATAGAATTTGAATGTAGGGTTTACAGGAAAATTACAGTGTAAATCTCATGTCTTTATAATGAAAATATTTTAGTGTATGAACAAACACATGCACTGGATATATTTGAGTGGGAAGGAGGTTTGTGCACTGAGGACTCAGCCCTGCTCCCGAGGCTGAGCTCAGTATGAAGGACCCAATGCAGGGTGTTATGTTGGGGAACTAACAGGACCCAAATCTGTCAGAGCAGCCACCAGTGTCTGTGTGGGTGTTATCAGCCTGCTCACATCACAGCTTTACACTGAAACATTGGAGGAATGACTGCATTATGGTACTTAATTACTTTGGACTCTCCTGGATGTTCATTCTTACTAAAAAAAAATATTCCATTTTAAAATTTGTCTTCTTTCCTTCTATTTGTCTGCAATCTACTGGTAAGCAATTCAATTAACTGGTTCTTGAGTTCCAAGATCACTTTGGAGAAACTATAGTTACTACCTTTTATATTTTTTTATGTGCAACACAAATGTTGCATTTATGTCTCCTTCAGAAATAAAAAAGCCTTCTGTAGAGTGAAAGGAGGGATATTGGTAAAGATGGTGGTGAGTACTGCAGAATGCAGTATTCTGATAATATATATACAGGAGCAGTACCTGTAGACTACTCTGATTGGAAGGTGTTATTCTGGCTTTCTTCTCTGCTGTGGATGGGTCCAGGGAAAATGTTGCTCTTTTCAGTCAGTCACATTTTTACTCAACTACCATTAATAATAGCAGTCAGATATGAGAAAAGGAAATATTTTCTGTTTTCATTTTCTCCAGTATTGTGAATCATTGATTCTTATTTCAAGTATGAGTTAAGCACTAAAGGAAGATGACTTGCTCAAAACTATGAGTGTTATAAACCTAATTATGGTGGCCTGGAAATCAGTTGCAACCTCCATGTACCAGCATAATTCCTCCAACATTTAAGTAAAATTTGTTTGGGGAAGGACAAGACGGGAGTTTTAAAAATCAGCTTTATTACAGAGTGAAGCACAGCAGCATGAGAGGAAGCCACTGAAGGACAGGGATTCAGTGCTTGCTTAAGCTGAAGGTAAGACATATAACTGCAGCTAAATCCTTTGGCAACAGGCACAGCAGCATCCTTCCCCAACAGGTAAAGGGGAAATGCAAAGGCCAGGGTAACTTTGCGTGCAGGGCAACACCATCTGTCACTGCACAGGTGCAGGATGAGGCTCTGCCAGGAAGTCCAGCTCCCTGTGTGAGCTTTGCTTCAGCAAGGGGCACGAGATCAGCCCCAAATCTGAGCACCTCCCTGTTACAGCAGGGCTTGGGTTTATTAGCTCTCTGGCATTGGAGCCCTATCAATTAATCTACCTGGGTACCTGGGAGGGAGATGTGAGAGGGATATGATCACATACTACCCGATACTGCACATGGGGAATGGCAACAATTGTAGTGAGAACTCAGGGTGGGGTCCTAAGAATTTGTCTTAAATGACTCACAGCTCTCTTTTCCTTTTCTTCCTTTTACCTTGTACTACTGGCCAGTTTTCCATTAATTCTCTCTGCCATTTTGCTTTCTGATGCCATTATCTCACTAAAAAACCACCCCAAACCAACCCTTATTTCTATCAGTCTTTGTTGGCAACTCTATGTTTAAAGCACCCACTTGTAAGCAATTAATTCCTCCCCACACCCATACACAAGTTAATCACTTTTAAATATTTAAATTTAAAAGAAAGAAATAATGACATTGTATCGGTCTGTTTTCTGAAATGTTATCATTTTCAGACTCCAATGCACTTTCTTCTGGTGAAATGTTCCTCATATCTCTCTCAGACTGATTTATTGGATTGTTGCTTTTGTTTTTCTTGGGGGGGATTATGTTGGTCATTTTTAGTGGTGCTTTTGCCTCCAATCAGTAATACATTTTTACAGCTTCAAAACACTCCAGGATCCACAACTTGTAAATGTCTCCAATTCTTGATTTCTTTCAAGTTCCTGCTACGTTGGAGAAAAGGTAATAGCAATTCCAGAACTGAAGGAAACAGAAATCTTGCCATGTTATCAACCAGCTGCTGCCTTTTCTACTGATAGCACTTAATTGCATTTACAATTTCCTCAGATTTCCAACTATTTCTGTCAGATTTGCTTTTAACTCACTACAGATTGTGTGCATTGACTGTGCAACAACCTCACTCTGAGCTGAAATATTTAATCACTACCCGTGGATAAATGTTTTCATACTTTATGCTATGTTGTTTAGAAGTGAGGCATATATAAGGAACAAAAAATCTGTCAGTATGCATTTTCTATTGGAATGTTGCATAGGTTTTTAATTGGAAAATAGGCTTTTAAAGGTAATCATAGCTGAAGACTAGAGTTAGGAAGTGAAGCATATTTTTGCGTGATTTTTCTTCTTAACATAATGAACCTTTTTGTGTCTGTCATGGAAAACATGGAAATTTCATTCTCTTCTCTGTAACTATCTTCACTTAAATGTTTTAGGTTCAGTTGCTTTGAATGGTTTGCAAGTAACCTAAAGGGCTGTGTTAATATTAGCCTGCAGTGAGCACATACTGGCACTTTGTTGCTGTTTGGAGAAATGACCGGTTTACTTGGTTATATTGACAGCTCTACTGTAAAATTTGCTGGCATTAAAGGTCAAAAAGACCCAGTTTTTCCTCCAGTTGCTTCTATCCAAAAGAGAATAAATCTCAGAGCAGAATCACTTCTCTGACAATAATTTATGAATTATGCACTGACTGTGTTTGAATTGAGAAAGGCTTTCATATCCTTTCCATTAGCTCAGATTAAGTTTTCATATAGATGCTGGGAAGCATGCTAGCAATATCCTTAGCTCATTTTTATGAAAATTTTATCAGTGCTTTTTTCTGTACTACACTCCAATTGGGATGTCTCAGAATCTAAAGCTCAGCTTTGGACATGAACTTCTCTCAACCTGGCTGGCTGCTGCTCTAAAGGTTTCAATATTTTATGGGCTCTGGCTAACTCAGCCGTGAGATTCAAGCTGCAGAGATTTAACTCTAATGTAAAATCATGAACGGATGAAAACTGGGATGTCATAAGTAATACATCTACAAGAGCAGGATGCAGTTACCATTTTTAAAAGGTTTTTAAAAAGAAAACAGCATTCTCTACTCCCTCTTTGTATCCTAAAATGAAAAGCCTCTGAGCTATTGTACTAATACATAACCATCTTTTCTTGCCTGCTTTTCTTCAATTGCTGCTTAATTGTTGTGGGTTTTTTCCTTCAGGTCCACCATCAACAAGAAAGCCCCTAATGTCAGCTTCCTAGAGAAATGGGCATCACATCGCTTAATGTTTATAGGCCAAATCCATTCCTTAGCATCTTCCCTTTTTGTCTCAAAACTGATTTAAAACATTTGGAAAATCTGTCTATTCAGCTGGAGTGTTCTGGTGCATTCTTTCCTAGAAACAGTGGGGTCAGATGCGATCTGTCTGATGGACTTCTTTGCTGCAATCTATAGCCGTTTCCCCTGAGTCCTGCCGAGCCTGGCAAAGCAGCGCAGCCCTATAATGGCCTCAATGACAATATGTTCTTTGTGTGAAAGAATCCAGGGGGAAGTGCTGGAAGGTGCTCTGGTCAGTAAAAAAATAGTTTTAGTGCTTGCTTATTTTTATCATTATGTACGTTGCCTCCACTGGAAATATTTTCTTGACAGTAAATAAGCGTCACCATAAAACATTTAACAAGCATGAAGAGAACAAATACAGAGTCCTTTTCATCTTAAAAGGCTTCAGTTGTTAATGTCTGTTATTAGCACGTTTCATTTGAGAGGGCATAAAAGAGGGACTGTATCTTGCGTATTTTTGGACTCACAGTCAAGAGTTTAATCTGTACACAAATGTAAGTCCCTTATGTGTGATGACAGAAAGATTTCTCTTCCTCTTTAAAAATGTGACCTAGTCCAAAACTCTGTTAGGACAACATGTTGACCGAGCCCTGTAGTTGCATTTTGGCACGACTATTCAGACATAATGCATAGGTATAATCAGGGAAACCCCTCTGCAGAAAAGACTTCATCTGGTCCCATAACTGGTGCCCATCTCTGCCTTCCCCAGGATGCTGGTCCAGTGTGCAAGTCTCGCCTTTGTTTTTTCTGGGTGCCAGCAACACCTACTCACCCTGTTAACTGCAAATCACACTCTGCTCTTTCAGCTTTGCACACTATTCATTAACAGCTATAAATATTCAGAATCAGAAACATCCCAGTCCTGTATCAACACTGCATGAGACAAAACACAACTGTGCTGCTCTGCTGTATAGGCTCACAGTACACAGCTCAGCATTAAGTCCTCCATCACCTCTCCTTAAGCACTTGCAATTAATGCACTCTCCAAATAATTTGAGGTGCAGAGGAGTTGGACATGGACAGGTAAGTGGTACCTCTTTTTTTTGTAAAATTGCAGTCATTTGCTTGATCATAACCACACTGTCACTGTAATGCTGTAATGCTGTCACAAAAAGGTGGCTTCTGCAATGACGGGGTACCAGCCTACTGTGGTGGAAGGAAGAAGACATTTTAAAAGGTCAGTAATAGGCCAGTTTTTACACTTTAACTTCAGTCACCTACACCCAGGCAAGGCAAAACGTTTATCTGGGTTGGCATCACCTCTCTGAGCTTCCCCTTGGCCAGTGCCATCATCTGGGCAGGGCCTTTCCAAGTGGTCACAAGAGCATGGCCAAGCATTGCTGGTGGCAGCCACACTGAGCACCTGCTCAGCCAGCAGCCCCTGAGCTGTCCCCCACGAGTGCCCAGTGCAGCTCAGCACAGCAGCCCCTGAGCTGTCCCCACAAGTGCCCAGTGCAGATCAGCACAGGGCATCCCCCTCCTGACAGCACCCCCCTCCAGCGTTAAACCTTGCCTGAAAATTTAAAGCCAAGTCCCCTGACTGATTCAGAAGCAATAGCCCCACAGAGGTGAGCAGATTTACCAGCTGTCCAGCTTCTCTTGTGATTGATCTCTGAATGTTTGATGTTTGATTTGCTTTTGCTCCCTTTCAGCTGTGAGGCTATTTGCATCTGTGCTGTCCTCTCCCCATAGTCTTCTCTCTTGGCAATGGGCTGGGTTCTGTCGCTGTGGTCCTTCTCTGTATTGCAGATCTGCAGTAATCCCCACCCCCATCTTGTCAGTGTTTCACGTGGGAGTGGGGAAATTGTGGGGAACCAGACTGAAATAGCCTAAAAGGAAGAGTTTTGCAGTTTGATTACTTTTACCAGATTTCTTTCTTCCATGTTGGAGCCACCTAAGGTTTTCATTTGATGTTAGGCATTGTGTGAAGACCTTCAGCTAGGACATCTGGCATGGCTTTCAAGGTTTTGCTGTGGCATGTTGCTGCTGAGTATCCAGCTCTGGCACCGTGACTGCACAAGGCTTTGTGAGTGTGATGTCAGGTGTCTGGGGGAGACTCCCAAGGAGCATGAAAACCAGGTAATTCCAGAATATCCAGAAACTGTAAGGTGTTGCCAATCCCCAGATAGGAGTGTACCTTTACTGAAGAGCCTCTTTGGTTGCAACTATTTGTTCATAAGCATTTTCTCCTAAATGCATCTCCATAGTGAAGTTCTCAGAAAGTGCTTTTCAGAAATGGTGACAATTACAGAGCTTGGGTCAATATCTGCATTTTTTACAAGGGAATGTGATTAAGGTATCTTTGTTAGCTGCTCATTGGAGATAAGATGGGTACAGCTGGATAAGGGGAAAAAGGTCTCCCTATACTATAGAACTCAGTGGGATTACAAAAATCTTGTCCTGCACAGTAGGAACATGGATCTGCCCCGGGAAAAGGGGGTGAAGGGAGAGGGGTGGCATGGAGGAGCACGTGCAAAGTGATCTGCTTCCAGCACAGGGAAGACAGGCCTGGGTATCCCAGACCCCAAGCAGGGTGCTCTGTCCCACAGGACACTGCCAGTGGTGGGTTAGTCCCTATTGGGCTGGGAGGTAGGTGGCAGCCTCACTGATCACCCCTCAGGTTTGGCTGGGTCACTCCCTTTTGGATTTCAGTAAGGTGTCATGGTTAATACTGGTGTGCCTTTCTTAGACAAGTAGATTTTATTCCTAAAGCTGATGTCAAAAGATTTGGTACCCATGGAGCCAACACCATTTTTCAGACCCACCAGTTTATTTACCTGGCTAATAGGATTCTCCATCATGGTGAGACATGACAGCAGAGTGTGGCAAGATTTGCTTTCTGTTGTGGGGGGTGAAGATGCTGAGTCTTTGGCCTACTCTGAGGCCTGGCTGTCCCTCACTGTTCCCCAAAATGAAGTTGTTCACTAAAGACAAACCATATCTTAAATAGAGCCACCAAACAAAAAGAGATCCTTGAGACATCTAACTATGCCAGATCCTGTCTTAATGCAAGAAGTCAGAGAAGATGTACTTTTCTTTTCTTTATATTTTCTTACCTATATTTCTTTACTAGTTTTGTTTTGCTTGCATTTTTAGGACTCAATTTTCTTTTCATCACACAACCAAGTCAGGCTGTTTCTGAGAGAGAAGGAGGGCTGCCAAGAGCTGATGAGCAGGTGGGTTTCTGGTAGCTGCCAGCCAGGTGTTTTGTTAGCAGCAACTCCACCACAGTGGCAAGATGAAGGTACTTCTTGTGACTCCTGTCCACTTGAGGCCTCAAGTGGAAAAAGACCAATAACTGTAAGATCCAGAAGAAATGCTGCAGACAGTGTTGTAGCCTGAGAGTTTGCAGAGATGGGAGTTTTCTTTTCAGAGCACACCTGGCTGTCTGTAGACTATGGGACACCTTACTCTGCCTCAAAGAAAGGGAGTTCCACACAGTTTTCCATGGAAAAGAGTTGCTGTATGTGCGTGTTTGTATCCTATAGCAGCAGTATAAGGCACACAGATTGCTGAAGCATACCCACAATCCAGAGGTAGTCTAAAATGCATAGCTATTTCTAAAACAACATAAACTGTCATGCATTTGATGGCTTTCCACATCCAGATGGACATTACTTACATGGCCAATCATTAAAGGTAAACCATATGGCCATCTCTTCTTTTTTATTGTGAATTTCTCTCATATGTCAGTGTCTAGAATACATTTGGAGTACTTGATTAAAATAGGGGCATACGTTTGTCCTTTCCACCCTACAAGCATTTTACCAGCCAGTGAGCTCTAACCGGCTGCAGAAAGGCAGATTTTGTATGTTTCCTTGCACTGGGTCTCTTTTTGTAATTCCACTATGCTCTCTCCAGACAGTGCCATTAGAGCATGTAAAATTTAATTTCCATCTCATCAGTGTCAGAAGCTGATCAAAGATTGCTCACAAAAAATTTTTTGTGCTACTGGCTGCACCCAGAACATATGGGCATAGCATTAGTCACCATAGCCTCCCCAGCTCCTCCAGCAATTATCATCAAGGAGAAGAGGCACGTCGTCGTGCACTTTAAAGGCAGACACACATTTCTCACTGTTTCCTGATAGCAAACACCTCTAGGATGGCAGGATAAGTCAGAAATTGAGCCTTATACAAATCTGTAATGTAAAGAGTTGACCTCATTGTCACCTAAACCACAGTGCCTAGGGCATGTGTGTTATCAGCCACGTGTGTGTACTTTGTCTGGGGGCAGCCCTCCAGTGTGAGCAAATACAGCTCCTGCCTAGGGCAGCGAGGCTGATAGGGTGGCAAGAAACAGCAGAACTGGGATTTTTTCCTTGTCTAATACCAGCTTCTTTTTTCTGCCATAATGTACTGAGGAATGACACTTTCCTTACACTCCTCACACCAAGGGGTATTTTCTGTTGGCTAAACAACACAGAGTATGTCATTTTACTTAACCATCTTTGTAATCTCAGATAATGAAGCCACCAGGCACATATAAAAATTAGCATTGTTACCCCAAGTAGACAGGGTTCTGGGTAGACTTCTCCCTTTGCTTTGTTTGGGAAAATGCTCATTACAGTGCAGTTTACAGGAAATGGCCAGGGCCTTTACAGCATGCTGAAATTGTGCCATTGTCTGGGGGAAGCACACACTGCCTTTCTCCTCAAGGCCTTGGGGGGGATCTTGATTGTTGTTTTTCAGCTGTTCTCTCATCTTGGATTCTACAAGGAATGAAATGCAGTGAGGTGCTGTCGATGGGCACCTCAATGGGGTGCAGATTAGGAAGGGCCACTGGACCCTGGAAACATGGTGAGCTACAGCTGGCAGGGAGGAAGAAGAGGTCTGAGGGTCCTGTCACACTCTATGTTCAGTTTTAGCAAATTTGTTCGTGGCAGAGGTTTTTCTTTTTCTTGGGCACCTAACTTTAGTGTAAGCATGGCTCAAAGCAAAGTCCAAGTCACCCTTTGGGGCCCTTGAGAATTTACAGGGCACAAGGGCCTCACCTCAAAGTAGCCACTGATCACTGAAAATAATATGCAGAGGAATTTTCATATCTCATCAGTTCCATGAGGACTGCAGAGATCAGAACAAGAAAACTTGCTGGCTGATACAGAGCTTATTTGAAAAACATTTGAGGACAGTGCACAGACACACAGCTTTTTGTAGCTCCTTGTCTCTCTTCATGTAGACATGCATCAACAATGATACCTCCTCCTGCCATACCTTGGGTACTGCCTTTTCTCAGGAAATTCACCTTGATTGGATTTCTTTTTCTATGGGCTCATACAAATCCCACAGACTACCATTTTGTAACTGTTTGTTATAAATAACCATATGTATATTAGATAAATATATAGTTGGTTTTTGCCTCCCCTGAGTGCAAAGAGGAGTGAATATATCACTTCCACTCTGACTCTGTTTATGTGATGATGAAGTTGAGAGTTTCCGTCCTTCTGTTTTATACCCTGAGATAGGGACATGCTTTGAATTATGTAATTTCTTTCTTTCTTTACTCCTTCAGATGATCTTTCAATAGCTGCTGTGGTTGCCTCTCTGTCTGTCCACACAACAGAAAAATACAATACAGAAACCTTCTACTTTGACATTTCCATCAGGAATAAACTTCCCTGTATGCCTGCCCTTTGCTAACTTCCCACTTGTGTTTGAGTTTGCTTCAAAGAGTAAATAGGGAGCTGTTCCCAGAAGCACAAGATTTCTTTGTGAGAAACCACTCTACAAGCTAAAGGTAGTTTTTGTATCATGCCAGATTATAGTCTTTTTATATGACAATGAACTTTTTTCAATTGTTGCCATAGTAAGTTAAAAATTAGTTACTTGTCTGGAAGGTGTTTAGGCAAGATTTGTCCTTAGGAACATCTAATTGTATTTTTGAAGCAAGATCTGTGCTATAAATTGAACCATCTTTCTCTCTGTTGCCTTTTTTTCAGTAATGATTTTCAGACTCCTTAGGTCTTGCATGTCATTGTAACAGATTATATTGACCACAAATGATATGTGTATATACAGTCCTTTAGCAATTTAAACATATATTTTCTTCTAGAGAACTACCATAGAAAAAGGAGTGTTGTAGAAAAAAAAATATTTCCTTCTGTGTATTTTAGGGAAACTGTGCTTTAGAAAGGTGAGACCAAGAGTAGAGGATGTGATTTGTTGGGTATCCTGTGCCTTAAGACCAGATGAGACTCCCCCAAAGGAGAGGTTTGCTTATTCCCATGCAGTGGAGCATCTAAAGCCAGCAGGACAAAGTGAATCAGGTCATAAATGCACAGTTTGGAGGTTATCTTGTTCGAAGCAGTAATTGCACTACCCAACACTTGCTAAGAAGCTGCTGTTTGCAAGGCAAATATTTTGTATCAAGCCATTACTGGGTTTGTTACGAGCTGTGGACACATAATAAAAAATGACTACAGTAATATCTTGATGATAGTCCCTACACTGATCAACTGCAAATGATCTGATTAACAGTCAGCTGCTGATTCCCAGTTTAATTAATCCTGATGGGCTATTGATGCGCCACAACTGTTTGTCCTAATAATGAGGTTTGAAATTAGACTGCGACAAGCCACTTAGACAGCTGCCAAGGAAAATAATCATTTAGGAGAGGAGGGCGAGCAATGGAGACAGAGGCAGAGGAGGAATGGCTGCTATTTGACAGAAAATTCACATGGCTGTGTCACATGTGTTTTATTTTTACATTTGGAGCACATTAACTGTACCAGCAGTAAGTGGTGACTGCGAGACACATAACTAGCTTTACAATTAAGAGTGCTACTTCTCATCAGTATGCAAAAGCTAAACATGAAACATGAAGTGTGTTAATAGCAGAATATATGTAGCTACAGACCATTGAACAATTTAGGTCAGTCCTTTGCAATGTTTAATTAGACTAATATATCTGTTTGCAATTAATAACAGATGTGACAAGCTAATGTGTCCATGTACTGACAAATTAACCTTTGCCCATCAGCTGCTCGGATCTGTGAGAAAAGTGCCATGTTTTGCCTCTGTTCAACTGAACCTAAATAAAATTGCAGGATAATTATAAACATAAATGTTAATAGAATGTGCTTTCCATGGGAAGCAGAGACCAAAAGCAAGTATTTCTCAGCCAGGTCGTTGTACTGTACTTTACCACGTGTCAAAACCTGCAAATTATATTTTTCCATTTGTCTCAGTGCAATTAGTGTGTGGTTTGACAGATGCTAGTTCGATAGTCCTCACCGCCAGTAGACCTGGGACATACCAGAAACCCTAAATTAATAGCCAGGATAAGAATGCTTCCATAGCCATTCAATCTTTGGCTTTATTTGCTGTCTGCAAGCAAATGTGCCCTCAATTTGTGACAAGCCTTGCCACTGAAGTGACGTGGCAGACATGTCTGTCAGGACTTGGGCTGAGGCCATCAGCATATTCCAGACAAGTAATGGGAACATCTCTCACCCCCTGGGCTGGTGGTCTGTTTGCATTTCCAATATCACCTCTCTATCATTCTTTTTCTCTCTCTCCTGCTCCCACCCCCTTATATTTTTTTTTCATATGTATATAAAAATATATATATTTTAAAATTATAGGCACCTTGTATGTATGTTACATATACATATTGTAGGCATCTTTCCCTGATTTGCATTAAGATCTGTTCATAAACCCCTGTAATTGGTGGAACTTATTGAGATTGTGTTTGCATATGAGTATAAATATATATATATATATATATGTATGTATATATGCATGTGTGTATATGTACCCACATTCATACATATATACAAACACATGTAAATGTGTGGGTACATATGTATACATGTATATGCACTTGTCTATTATTTATAATACAGGTACTTGCAAATAATATTATAAGATTTTAAATACCATTAATTAAGTAGTTATTTTCCTCTAAATCTGATCTAAACTGCAACCTTTTTATCTCTAAGGTTTCAAAAGCGAGTGGCATGTTTGGGTGTTCCACATCTCCATGCTGACCACTTCTGCAAGAACAGCCTTTTTGGGCACATTGACAGGTTAGTTTCCTTAAGTTCTCTCTGTTAATGGCTCTCAAAGACTAGATACTGACCTGGGCAGGCCCAGTACTTCCATCCTGAAAGTCTTGCTCTGCATTTTTGCATGCATGTTGATTAGGAACTAATGGCTGGCATCCCTGGAGGCTGCCTTTGTGCTGAGATGATATCAGACCTGTTGTGTGATTCAACATGGCCTGTCTGTGGGACTAACCAAGCCTGGGACTCCCCTGGGACCCAAAAGATAAGGCTGTAAAGTGCTGGGCACTCTGGGGGAATTTTCAGCACCCATTCTTGAAAGGTACTTGGCACTAATACCTGAAATTTTGGTCCCATGATCAGTCCCATCTTTGGATCATATTTATAGTATCACATCTGAGATTGAGTAGTATCAAGTCATCAGCAGCCTAGAACTAGCAACAGGATTTGAAGAAAATCTCATAAAAAGAGGGCAACATTAAAACACAAAGGAGCTATCAATTATGTGTGCTACTGCTCCTTTGGACACTTGCTTTGTGCTGTGGAATATACACGTAAGGACTGGGTGTATATCGACATCCCTCACCCAAATAAGTGTCAAGAGGTAAAGCATTATTATCTCTCAGCCATAAAACCACAGTCTCCACTCATTTTCCCTCCTAAAGGTCAGACATTCGCAGCCTGCATGTACTGCCCCTAAAATGAATGCCACACTGTCATCAGCATTCAGCACCACAGCTGCAGAATAAAGGGAGCCCAGCCAGCCACATGAGAAAGAGGAGATAAAAAGAAACCAGAAAGCAAAAATAAAATGCCTTAAGTCTGTGCAGCAGACTTTTGCCCTCCCTCACTAATCAATTGTCCTCCTGGTGTTCGTTCTCTGCACCAAGTGACTGGCATGTGGGATGGGCTGTACAGAGAGCAGCAATCCCAAATACACGTGGGATGGGCTGTGCAGAGAGCAGCAATCCCAACTACACGTGGGATGGGTTGTGCAGAGAGCAGCAATCCCAAATACACGTGGGATGGGCTGTGCAGAGAGCAGCAATCACCCAGACCCACAGCACAACCCCGGCCCATGCAGGCCAGAGAGGCAGTGAGGCACCCTGGAGCTCCTCCATGCAAAGAGCAAACAAGTGCTGCTTCCACAGCACAGAGAACTCATCCTCCTAAGCTCTGAGGGACCTTGAGACCCTTGTTCCCTTTCACTCAATATAAATTTTGTTTTACAGTGAAATGTTTCTCTGCAAAAGCTGTCCTTAGCAAGGGGAGAGGAGGTGCAGAGCAGCAGGAGCCATGGGGGTGCTCCACATGCCTCTTTGTGGCATCTCTCCCTGCTGCCTTGGGCTCTGTTGATAAACCCTTATCAACAGATAAGGGATTTATTCAGTGTGGACCACGGGCAGGGTTGTCACCCACCATGTTCATCAGTGTTACAGCAACAAGTCACAGGACATTCCTACATCTTAAGGCCAAATATTCTATCCCGTAAACTGTGTCTTAAATTTTTAAGTGAAATTACCACCTCACTTGAAACTCTGAATAGGCATTTTTTAATTCTACCTTGGAATTATTTTCTTTTTTAAATTTTTTTCCTTCTGATCTGTTAGGAATATTCATCCTTCAAATTATAAATAAGTTTAGAAAGGTATGTAATCTGAATCAGCTTGGAATGCAGCTTATTTTGACACATCAACAGTCTGGGTAGAAGGAAGCAATCCCAATCTTTCCCTCAAAGCTCTGATGTGAGGGCAGTGGAAGTAAGGGTAGAAGGAAGAGACTGTGTGCTGAGAACTCCAGCATCACAGCTGGACGTTTGCCCAGAAAGGAACAAGCCCTGTGACAGAAAATGCTGCCCAGAACTGCCTGGGTAGAGCCTATATGCGCGTTTATGGAAGAGGCATACAGAGCAACAGCCAGAGTTTCAGGCCCTTGTTTTCCTTTCTGTCCTGAGTTTTGCTCTGTGAGTTTGGTGACAGGACAGGACAGGGGACACTGGTGTGTGTTTCTCTCTCCAGAGCAGCAGAGGGGAAGAGTTGCTCCGTGCTCAGGAGCTGGAATTGCCCAGAGCATGACCTGCAGGGCACCTGTGCCAGCTACACTATGGGCTTATCTCTTCAGGTTTGCTTTTAATAATTGTTCAACAGCTCATGTGTTTGAAGGAGGGAATAGATTTTGAGATTACTCCTGCCCCCTCTTTGCCCTGTGTATCCCTGGGAGCGTGGCAGAAAGGTAGCTGCTGGCGCTCAAGGAAAAAAGAAGTGTAATGGATTGGAAAAGTGTATACTTTACTTTGAAAAGTTCATCCACATGTTTCTGGGTAGTTAAAAAAAAAGAAAAAAAGGAATCTATAAATGCTACATAACTTTTTAATGAATATGGCCTTTAGTTAGGCTGAACTTCCAAAAATGGGTTTGAACCACTACAATACTGTATCCTGATAGATTCCTGTGTTTGTGCACTGCCAGGAAACCACTGTCACAACTGTGTGTGCACCTGATAGAGCAGATACAGAACCAATCATTTCTAAATGAAGTGTGAGGCTTTGGAGTGGATTTGTCCCTCTCAGCCCAGTTCTGAGAGGCTCCTCAGCAGGGAGTGAGTGGTTTACTGCCTTGTGTGGGGCTGCTGAGGTGAGTGATGTACCTGAGCCTGTTCCTGCAGGAAGCCAATACAGAGGTTTGGAAAGATGATCAGTTTAAAGCTGAAGAAAGTCCCTGTCCTTTGGGTTCCTGCCACAGCAAATCTCCCCACAGAGGTGCCAAAGGTGGATGCTGTGTGCAGGATCCCAGCACAATCCCAGTCCACATGCTGAACACTGGATACTCTCTTCTGAGTATTTAAGCAGCAAAGAGGAAATGAATGAAAATGTGATATTCAGCATATATACAGGCATAACAGATAAGTTGGAATTAACTCTTTGACTGTCATTCTTGCTATTTTACTTTAAAATGGGAGGCTTTTTATTATTTCTTCATGTGCACATCAACTTTTGTGTCTCTCATTGCAAGACTTGCTTCATTTCTCTGTAGAGCTACAATCAAAGGATACATGTATGAGGGGCCCAATAATTTTCAGAGATTTTTATTTCAAGCCATTAAAGCTGAAATACATTACTCCCTTTCCAAAGCTTTCAGAAAATAAGCAGATGAAAGCTCTGGGCTTTCTGTTGTTCTTGTTCTTCCACTTGTACAAATAACACATAATAACACCTGCATTCAAAAACTGGGTTTTTTGCCCTTCATATCCCAAACCAGTATAAATTGATGTGGTTCAGATCAGCTATTAAAAATTCCTCTCTACCTTTGCCTCAATTTATAGCAAAGCAATATGGCTCTAGTAGACTGGTATTATGAATAAATGGTATTACTGCATAACCTATCATGTGAAATTAGATTCTCTATCAAAAACAAAAGTTTTAGCAGGATGAAATTATGATTCTGTGAGCAGGTCTCCTGCTCTGGCATCAACATTGATGCAAAATTGATGAAACTTCCAAGTGAAATTGCATTGTTTGATCTTCACAGTCCTGGAATAACATAGCCTAAAGCTACAGTTTCTGTAAACTTACTTTGCACAAACGACTTAGCCAGTACTGATGTATTGACATAGTGTGCCCATGAATGACATTAGGGCTACTTAGAAAAGAGACAAAATAACAGCAAAAGAATGCAGCAATTGGTTCTGAAATTACCTTTTTCCAGTGAACCTCTCTGAAAAATTACCTTTTTCTGCTGAATCTCACTCAAAAATTACCTTTTCCAACTGAAGCTCTCTCAAAGTGCCTTGATGTTAAGCAATATAGTTTTTAGTTGAAAATGTCACAAGGCCATGAAAAGAAATTGATAGAAAATTTCAGGGTTCCTTGTTGATATTTGAAGCAGCCTGTGGATTTTTGTTCTTTAACACAGATCTTCTCTGCTGTGCTACCACTTTGATTTCTGTATTGCCCAAACCAGCATGTTTCTAGGCTTAATGGCTTCACTGGAAGGAATGTGAAGGTGATTTAGTTATTTCTGTGGAGATGATGATACCAGGAGAAAACTGGTAAACAGATATCTCCTGAGCCCTTTCCAATTGCATACAAGGTGTTGGTTTGTTTTTAATAGTGAATTAGAATAAATAATCTCTCTCAATGTCCTTCTTTTTAACACATCTCTAAATGCAATGGTACCCTGACTGTCTGAGCTACTTAGGTGAAGGTGCTCAGATATTTGTCTACATATGTGGCTGACAGGAAACAGTGATCCAGAGCTCGTGGAAATCAATGCAAGGACTCCCACAGCATCAGCAGGCTTTAGTTCCAACCTGTAACTGGAAGTTCAGAGAGCAGGTGACTGTCAGCAGGAATTTAGAGTGGAGGATTGCAAAGGCAGGGATCAGGTTTTTCTGTACTTGATAAGGCTGAAGCCTCAGGCTGTTCATGCAGGTGGATCTAACACCTGTGCACGGCCTCAGTGAGCTGTGGCAGGCAAAAGAGGCAGTGTATTAGCAAAACTGGGAGCCAGGAGACACCAAGATTAAAGGTATGGGCACCTGAATAAGATACCAAGAGACAGCTAGGGGATAATTTTACAGTGCAGTGGCAGTAATTGCGTGTGTACAAGTTCTTACTGTGGTACATGCAAAGTGAACTTCCTCTGAGGAGTGAGGTACCTTGCATTTACTGAGGATTTGAGCATGGATGTAGGCAATTGCTGCAGAGGAGCTGCTCTCTGCTAGCTCCCACCCTTGGAATGAGTTCTGATGCTCATAACATAGGGGGGAATTCATCTCACTGCAACACTTGGTCTAAAATAGCAATTAAAGTTCTCTCAATGTCAATGGAGACAGAGAGACCCCATCAAGAGAGAGAGACCCTGTTCACAGAAGGGATGAAAATAGGAAGTTGTGGTCATTCCAGTGGCCTGCATGGAGTCCAGCTGCCATGCTCCATCCCGTGCCCAGTCCTGCAGTACCCAGCCCTGGGGTTAACCTGGGGGATGCAGCCCTGCTGTGCACTGCTCTCCTCCTCCCAGCAGCCTGGCCAGCTCCTGAAGGAACTGCCTTGAGGCTGCTCTCTCCTCCTGTTGAGAGTGGAGGGGCGTCCCAGACAGCCACGAGGGGATGGGGCAGCTCCATCACAAAGATGTGGGACGAGGGCTGGCTGCATGGATGCTCTGGGCTGATTGAATGAGCTGTGCATAGGAGATCGCCTCTGAAACACAGTGCAGCTCCAACAGCTTATGGAGACAGTGAGCAATGAGCTGCCCAACAAAAAGGGAGAAATGCAGTCTTGGACTGTGTAACTCCCCAAGGGCCATTGTTTCCAGCTGGATTTCGTGGGAGAAAAGTTGTACACAAGTTGTGATTTTAAACATAAATTGTTTAAAACAGATGATAATTTGATAAATTAATTGAGCACAAATGTATTAGAGATAATATTAAGAAGATTAGTTATGAATCCCTTTTGGTTGTGTATTGTGCTACAAAGGAACAAGAACAATGCATTTAAGAGAGGATACTTGAGCATCAGCTATTGTCAGTCGATGAACACTGCAAGATCAGCTTTGAAGTTTATATTTAATTAATATATTGAGCAGATTTAGCCAGATAAAAGCCTACAGGAAGAACAAAATGCTCCTCATAGAAAAGTGCATCTTGTGTAAGTTTTCAAGGCACTGTAGAATATGTTTATTGCAAGTTATGGAATTTCAAACTGATCCCCCTGAATCCACGGAAAACATAAGATTAACCAGAACCCTAAAAAATGTGAAAAACTCACTGCTTCCCTTAGAAAATCTATCCAATACCTTCATTAATGTCATGTATATTGACTTAAATCATCAGTCAATGCTTTCTGCCTGTGGGTCTGACATTGTTACCAGGATTGTAACTACAGCTGGCTGGAAATAGACAGTTATGCACAGTGAAAGCATTTGAGGTTTCAGAATTTGTTATCAATATCTGCAACTGCAGAGGAATGAGCCCTTCTGTGTTATTGCATTAACTGAGGTTTAGTGAAACTGATGGAGACATCCTAACACACTTTGGGCTGGATGTATGTGCCTTGCCAGAGGTGGAGCAGGGCTGGCTCTGAGTGCCACCTGAGTGTTGGTAGGAAGGTCACAAAGCATTTTTGCATAGTTTTGGAACTGGTTTCTGCCTTTGCCAGTCCTCCTTTAGCTCTTGGAAGGCTTAGGGGGTTTTTCCAGCAGGGGTGAAAAGCAGGATGTGCATGTAAGTATTTATATTCACAGTATAACAGTAATTTACAGTATGCATACCCAGTAAGAACATCTGGCATGGGGTAAATCTTTTTGGTAGAGGATGCTCATTTTTATAAAAAATCCTATTTTCTTGTGCCAGTCCAAATCTTTCTGGGTGCAAACAGTTTGCCAGGACTGATGTGGGGAAGAAGGGAGCACCCCTCTACCTGTGGCTCAGGTAAGTAGCAATATAAAGCCCTTGAGCCCACAGACAGCAGTGGAGGCTCCTCAAGGGTGACACCAGCACAGGAGGGGCAGATACCTGTGCAGAAGTGTGTGGTCTGCAGAGCAGGGTGCATTGAGAGCCAGGAAGCTAACAAAGGGAGGTTCACAAGCAAATCCTGCAGGAAACAGACTCTCCACAATGTTAGTGCATGGGAAGCCACACTGTGTCTTTTCCGAGCCCATCCTCTTCTTGTGCCATAATACCACACAGAGGTGTAACTCTTTACCAGGCCAAAAGGGTGATTTCTGTGAAAATCTCTTACAAAGTAAAATAATGTAGCTACACCCCTTATCAGGCAGGACAGCAAATGTCCTACAGTTTACCTGAAGGAAAGACTACTCTGAATCTTTTCATTTAAAAGACATGGAATGTACCTCTTTCCAAATCAGCATCCATTTCAAAGGAGTCAGCTCTGGGATCCCACAGCCCAGCCAGGTCTACCTCTGGGTCTGCCTCTGCTGAGCTCAGCTTTTGGAGTTTTGTGTGGCCAACGTGCCCCAACAACTCCCAGAGGAAAGCTGCTCTGTTGGAGGAATTGTCTGTTTGTTAATCAGGAGACACAGGCCAGCTCTTTTAGCAATAATTAGCATGGTGCACTCGGGTATCCTGGCATAGAGAGATGAGATTTAACACTCAGTTACATTTCATGCTGAAACAAATCCATTACAACCTTTGGAATTTAAATTGTTGCTACCCGATTAACCTGCTAATGGACACAGGATCACAGAATAATCTGAGTTGGAAGGAACCCAGAAGGACCATCAAGTCCAGCCCTTGTGAATGGCCCAGACACATATCAAACCTGTGACCTTGGCATTATTGGCACCACGCTCCAACCAACAGGGCTCTCCTGTCTATAGTTGTACAAAAATCAAGGGGAGAAGTGTGATTTTGTGGATTTCTAATAAACAGGAGCTCTTTTTGGGAACTGAATTTTGAGCAAAGCTGAATGCCAAGGGATAAGTTTGCTGTTATTTTATTAAGATGGGCTGGGACTGAACACCTTGCACATGTAAACCTCAGAGTGACTGGGAGCTGGAGATGACCAGAAATGTAGGCTAGAGCAGTGGAGGTCCCCCTTGCAGAATAGTTTGGGTAAGTACACTCCCATTTGAAATTTCTACAGGGTTACATGCATAGTAAACCTATGATATTTCCTGCCCCATTATAATTTTATGTTCCTTAAAAATGAATACCTGAAGTACAGACTATAAAAGCAGGACTGAAGTCATTACTGGGCCAGATAGGATACTATCAAAGTGTCTGTGACTCCCCACATACATTAGTGTGGAACTTGCTTTCCATAAAGAGCCCAGTAAAATAACTGCTCTCCAAACAAATCCTCCTAAGCAAAATGCTCAGCTTAAAGTCCAAATCCTCTGATGACTTTTTTTTAACATCATATATATTTTTTGTGTTCTTTCAAGTGTTCCTGATGTTATTTTTCACCTTACAAGACATGTCGTGTGCCTTCATCCCCCGTAATTTTGGCGGCTGTGTCAGTGCCTGGGCAGAAGTGACGCCTGTTTGCATTTTTGGTAGCTCACCTGCGCATCCACGCTCCCACCCCACTCCGGTGTGAGGAGGAGGAGGAGGAGGAGGAGAGCCGTGCTGAGTCCAGCCCGACAGAGGCTGAGGTTTGATCCCCCGTGCCGGAGCGGCCACCGAGCCGTGCCCGGAGGGATCACGGAGCCTGCCCAGCCCGGGCCATCCTGCGCATCCCGGAGGTGCCGCTGCCGGCGCTGTTTGGGAGCCTGCCGCTAGATGTCCCATGGATTAAGCGGAGCCCAGGAGCGCTGGACACCGCCGGCCCGGCCCGGGGCGTTTGCGCGGCCAGGGCTGAGGGCGGAGGGCAGGGAGGGAGCCGCGCTGGAGCCGGAGCCGGAGCTGGACCTGGAGCTGCAGCCGGAGCTGGACCTGGAGCTGCAGCCGGAACCGGAGCCGGAGCCGGAACCGGAGCCGGAGCTGGAGCCGGAGCCGGAACCGGAGCCGGAGCTGGACCTGGAGCTGCAGTCGGAGCTGGAGTTCCCAGCACGGGTTCCCAGCACCGCTCCCTCCAGCTGGGGGAAGAACAGCTCCAAGGAGCTGCCCAGGCTGATTTCAAGCCCGTATTTTAAGGCCCAGCCAGACACACAGCTGCCCTGCTGTCAGACCAGGCTGGGGTTAAGGTTTCCACGGCCTCTCAGCACACAGAACTGCCTGCCCCGCGGTCAAGCTTGTCCTTTAATTTATTTTCTTTTTAAAGGTGTACATTTTTAATATAAGCAGGTGCCACATTTTTCTTTTACAAGAGGAGTGCAAGACTCTCCATGTTGATTTCTACGAGACTGAAGACAAATTGAAGACAGTTTTTATTTTCTGTTGTAGTCTGGAGAGGTCCAGGGTTACAAAATGGACAGCCCAGAAGCTCAGAAACATGAAGGAAAAAGCTCAGAAACATGAGGAAGTTGACACTACCTTCTGCAAACCCCTGCTGCCCACGAGAGGTCCAGAAACCCTCTTCCATACATTTCATCTGTAGCTTCTTTCATTTCATCCTTAGCTTCTTTTCTTTCATCTTTAGCTTCTACAAACACGTATATTTTTTCAAATGTTTAGACCAGGGGAAGCAAAGGAAGCATTTATCAATATTTTTTAAAATCCATTTAAATTATGGAAATAAAGTCTGAAACACTGCACTTCTTTCTCCTCAAGGGCCCCTTAAGGAGAGTCCCAGAGAGACAGGTGTAGCTTGCTTGCCAGAAATATGGGACTGGAACTGGGGAAATGAGCGAGCTAGTATAAGACAAACACATGTGGGGGGAAAAAATAGAAAGAATAGTCACCTGGAGCCAATTGCCATGGACCTCTTTTATGTGCTGGAAAACCTCTGACAATACATAGCTGGCCAAAAAAATTCAGACTTGATAGCAAAAAATATGCAGCTTGTATTTATGTCTTTGCTCTTTAAGAAAAAATTTTAAAAAAGAAAAGGAAGTATGAGTTATTTTGTGATCATTTATATATTACAGGGAATATGAGACTCACTTGATTAAAAACTAGCTGAAACAATACACCTGTTTAAAAATCCCAGTAGATTAGTTTATATAAGGCCAGGGATTAAGGATATCTCCAATGTCATTCACCTTTATTTTTTGGTGTGCTGCATTATGGCAACCTTGAATCTTTCTGCCCTAGCCATAGGCAGTGACATCCAGTAGTGAGGGCAAAAATGAACAACTACAACATTTTTTTCCCAACATCTAAATTTACCTGATAAGTAGCTCAAAACATGGTTCTCCTCTGTGACCACCCTCAGGCTGCTGAGCACTTGTAGGCAAAATGCCACCCAGCCCTTCACCCAACAACCAGGGAACAAGCAGAGCAGTAGAAGAATTAAAGGATTGCCTACTGGAATTTATTTTGGGAAATTGTTATTATTATTGTTGTTGTTATTATTGAAATTTCTGAGTTTGTTGCTATTAATTTGGTTACCAATACCCCCACCCAAAAAGCAGGGAACAAGCAGAGCAGTAGAAGAATTAAAGGATTGCCTATTGGAATTTATTTTGGGGGAGAACTACTACTACTACTACTACTACTACTACTACTACTACTACTACTATTATTATTATTATTATTATTGTTGTTGTTGTTGTTGTTGTTGTTACTATTATTACTATTATTACTATTATTATTTTGTCGTTGTTGCTGTTGTCGTTATTGTTGTTATTGAAATTTCTGGGTTTGTTGCCATTAATTTGGTTACCAGTGCCCCAAAGGAGACAATGCAGTTTAAAACCTGGGGCTTTCAGTACAGCAGCAGAGCCAAACCTCCTGCAAACAGAGCTGAATCCTGGGCTGTGGCAAAGGATGAGAAGGGGAAAAAGGTCGAGTCATTCATGATAGGAGAGGTCTGTCAATGACATTGGTGGTTGTGCTTATCTCCACTGTGTGAAAACCTTCTTTATTTAACAAATTAATGCTCCCTCTGTGGAGCACAGAAATGTAAAGCAAGTGACTCAGAGCTGGCTGCTTGCTCTGTCAGGGCCAGCTGGCCAGGGGTTACCCCGGTACCCTGGAGGAATGAAAGGTGAAACTGGAACAGAGCAGGACAAACCCTTCTGGAAAGCAGACCACAAGGTGGGCTTGGAAAGCAGTTCTGCTTTCTGCTGCTCTGCTGGCTTTCCCAGAGACAGAAAATGTTGGATGTGAAAATGTCACTGAGGAAAAGGGAGAACCAGGAGGAGGAAGCCTATGGATCAGCTCTAACCCTCTGGGTTAGGGGGGCTCATGAGGCATAACAGCCCCACAAGGTTCACCATATATCCCTCAGTGAATTACCATGTTGGTATGGATGCACTGATGGCTGATGTCCTTTGAGTTAAGTAACAGAATAAACATGAATTTGTACTCTTAAACCCCCTCCTGCTGTGTTTAATGAATTTTTAGTTCAGGATGTACATAAATAATCAGGCAAATCAAATAACAGGAATTACATTTTACAATAAAAATAATTAAACCTAAAGTATAGACTTAGTCTCTGTTATACAAAGAAATGTAAATAATCTCTGGCAAGAAGTGCAGGAGTTCACTTACCGAGCTTTAACAGTCACCACACTGAGGGGTGGGAGGCTTATACAAATATTGTCTTTTATTATAACATGAAAAACATAAAGCTGTATCAAGAGTAATTATAATTTCTGAAAGCTATTGGAAAATAATGTAAATTCCTGCATTGAACAATTACTTTTTTACATGAATAACAATTTCAGTCAAGTTCATTAGTCAAAATTAAAACCAGTTTATTAGAAAAGCATCATTAAAACGTGTGGTGCAGAATATTCTTCTAACTGGGACATGAAGCAATAGTGAAATAGCACTGAATGGCATTTATTATTGCTCTTCTGAAAACGGAAGATTTTCTGTGGCTGAGACTAGATACTCCATTTGCCAGCTTGAGTTTTGCTTTGTGTTGGTTTGTTGTTTTTTTTGTGAGCGTACTGTTATTTCATATTCTTTTTTTCATTCCTCTGTTTAGAAAGAAAAAAGTGAACAAGCGAAGCACAACCTTTGGTAGACTGATCTGTGACACCCCATAATCTTTTGATACTGCCTTGATTTCTAATTGTGTTTTTCACATTTTTAGCAAAAGAAATATGAAAAAATCAGGAGTGTAACCTATATTATTATACTTTAATGTGATGTTCTACTTTTCTGTTTGTAGTTCTTGAAGTTTTTGTCTTACTTCATTAAACATTTAATAAATCACTGCCAGTTTTGTGACAGATTTTAACCATAACACAAACAGCAGGAGGTGTAAACTCAGTTCAGTTCGTATAGGCATATAATATCCGTGTCGACATCATCATCCCCTCAAGGCATATTGGCAAAACGGCCAATGGAAGCTAAGCTTTTTCCGACAAAGCTTCGAAAATAAAGTTTTCTTCTTTTATCTTACTACAAATCAATTGGAGCCCTTACAGCAAAATCCTATAAAATAACTTCAAACACCGCTTCTTAGTCTAAAAATTTGTATTATGGCTAAAACTCTTTGAAGTTTTATGACTGAAGTTTGGAGAAAAATGATTTAAGTGCTATCTGCTAGACATCAGAGTGTCAAAATTTCTCTCAGTTTTCTTGACACATAAACTGCTACCTACTGTATGTTTTCTAGAGGTTTTTTTCTTTCTTTTAACCACCTAACCCAGCTTGCTTGATGAAAGTTTCTTAACTGCAGTTTATCCCACTGAATTAATACCCTTTTAAGCTTTGGCTTAAAATAACTGATTGCTTTATTTTTGATTGTCAGCATCTCTGACAACACAGGTGGCAAGGAGGTGGGGAAAAGAGCTGCTTTGCAAGTGTCATATTGATTTTTGAATAGAAAAGAAACAGGTAAGGTGCCCAAAACAACACATTTGCAAAATGCACAAGTGAGTCCTTGCTTTGGGGCAAATGTTGGAGTAAGGTCTATTGCAGTAAGCTGTTTCTCAAAGGGGAGAAGAAAATCCTCCTGCAGGAAAAGCTGTAGGGTGGGTGGCTCATAGGACACCCAGAAATGCTGGCAGTAAATAAGGTTTCATGCTGCTCCTTTTGAAATATGTCTGAAAGAGAGCCCCTCACATGCTGCAGCATGAGTGGGCAATGGTTAAGTGGTTAAATACTTTTTGTTGATCCTGAGGTACCTAAAGGCCTGAGGAGGCCAGGAGCAGCATGTATCCTGTCCAGCTGCCATTGCTCTTTTCTCTCAGACTGAGTTTGGTCCTTTTAACCCAGGCACCCATCAGTGCCCAGCACTGACATGGTGTTCTGGGTACAAACATCACCATGAAATGTCATTTGGAAGAGCTTTATTTGGTTAAAGTTTCCAGGGTGCAAAAACCTGAGGAATAACTTTGAAACTAGGGGCACAAAAATAAAAAAATTATCTAAAGCATACCTTTTGTTTGCCTTTTTTGTTTCATTTTAAAAAATCAGAAAATATTGTCCAAATTCTCCATAGAAGAAAAATGATGTTGCATTGACAGAGTTGCATCAAAGTGGCATGTGTCAAAATTCAATGAGATGCTTACCACACAAAAATTAAGCAAGGAGCATGAAATACTCTGCAGAGAACAATGGCAAGAAAATGTAAAAAAAACCCAAGCCAACAATTGTGTCATTCTGCCTACTAAAACCTTGCAAGATTTTATTTACCAAACATGACTGTTTTGTTTTGATAGGCAAGCAAAATATAATAATTTGAGGGAAGAAGGAGGAAAAGGGAGGGGGTCCATTATCATCACCTTGGGAAAGGATTGGTGAAATAGATTTTGTGCCTGAGCTGGTAAATTCACATGACTGGAATAACATAATAAAGTGACTTAAATATAAATGCCATGTAAGAACTACTCCATAGTGAACAGTTAAAATTAGGGCACTCAAAAGAACTTCCTCATCAGAGCCTGCCTTTGCTGCTAATTTGCAGAAGTAGATCTGCTGTCTTTCCTTCTCCGTTCCTCTTGCAATACCTCAAGGCGTGCTGGGGGCTCACCCATCATGTGCTGGCTCATAACAAGTTGAGAAGAGGGAGCTCAATTGCAGTGTACAAGAAACTGCAGTGTAGGTCTGAGGGGCTGCAGGAAACCATCAACTGTTTAGAACGGGAGAGCTGGAAAAAGATCTTGCCAAGGAAAACATGCATGAAGTCAGATGGCATGTTCCCCCAGAGCAGCATGCAGAGCACTGTGAGGGGGGAGCAGAGCTGGTCAGGGCAGGGAGCTCCAGAGCACACTAAGGACAAAGCCCTCTGGAAGGCCACTTCATGCTTGATGGGCTTTTAATGCTGAACAATTGCAAATTGCCATTAATGCTCCAATAGAACACAGATACACAAGACTATTCCCTTCTGTCATGAGACATTAGGTCAAAAGACTGGATAATAACAGCAATATTAGTCCCACCAGAGAGCTGGGCTGACACAGGCTGCATGGACATGTGGGCATGTTTTTGGCACTTCAGGCAGTGCCATGATCTAACTTTCTCATGTCACACAACACATGGCATTGAGCAGGCCCTGGGCTCTAGGAGGCAGCTCTGAAAATGTGCTTTGCCTTTTCATGGTCTTTTCACCTGGCCTGTTATGACACAGTAGGTAAAGGAAGCTGCAACATAAGAAAATGGCTGGGTAGGTGTTAAACCCCCAAACAGTTTAACACACTCTTCCTATACTGATTCTCCACTATAAAACACCAGGCTGCAATGCAGATGATAAAGCTCCATCTGACAACAAAATCCTGACTTCACACTACCAGTCACATCGATCAACATCTGAACTAATGTCAGAGTCTTCTCTTACTAATGAGCTGCTGCACTGAGATGCAGCTTTGCTATCAGTCAGATACCTGTAATGAGGTAGAATGAATGGCAAGACCCCTCTTCAGACGCTTTCTCTCATCTAGCCACAGAGGGGCTTCGTTGTTCACTTATTTTTGGTGCAGACAAAGAGTTTCTTCCTGAAGGTCTCTACCAGTATCATACAGTTACTCTAGCACCTATTTTATATGTTAGCTGCAGCTGTTTGGAAAATTTCTACCAGGAATGAATCTTTTTTTCTTTTTTTTCCCTTCTAATCATTTGCAATCCCACTGCTTCCATATAAGGGGCTGTAGTCCTAGTGCTTGCATATAATAACATTTTAATGTACACTTCAAATTCAAATGAAAGTACCTTGCCATGTTTCCAAGTTGGACATGTTCATGTAGCAGTCTGCTTTCCTTAGATTATCTGGCTAGAATGCACATCTGTCCAGCTGTTTGTGCTTTGATTTGAAGCCACAGCTACCATGCATTGGTGTATCCTATTTACCCATCCCTTAATATCACAGGAGGGATGTTCTCCATATCCATAGCTTTCCATCAATATAACAAAGCCACCCTCATGATTTCTTTATTTTTCTTTGCCTGTCATGCTACTGCTGAATGGTCTGAAGTGGTTACTGTCAGACCCAGAGGTTCCACCCAAATCTGATCCAAGGCAGTTTGCGAAGAAGGTAATTTACAGCTGCAGCAATTGAAGAAGCACCCTAAAACTATAATAGAGGAAAACTCAATAAACAGCAAGGAAAGCTCCAACATTTGTTATGAGCACTCTCTTTGGGTACTAAATTAAGAGCACGGCGGTTTTCTGTTAAGTCTCAGCACTGGGGTTAAGTCTCAGCACAGACAAGTTAGCTATTATTTGTTACTCCCATGAAAAAAGTCATTACAGAAAGGCTGGGCTTGGGTTTGTGTTGCAAACTGAGGTTGTGACTTGAATCTTTCTCATCTTCCCAAATATTTCAGTCAGGTTTTCTTTTTCTTTGTCTTAAACCAACATCTTATGTCTCTCAGTGGCAGGTCTCAGCATGCAATTATTTATGCACATCTCATTCCATGCCACATAAAAAGGGTTATCAAGTTTGTATCTTTAAGACTAATGAGCTGTTGGTTAACACTTTTGAGGCAATTAACCAGAGCTATCACTTCTTATCCACCGACAGAGATGTTGTTGCATTCAAATTTCTTTCCGGGGCAAGACACAGGTCTGGAGTTCAGCCCCTGCTTGTTTGCCCTGCCAGACAAGGCTGCAGGTGATGGGCAATGGGAAGCCATGGGTGACCCCTCCACCAGAGCCCTTCTATGGTGCTTTATGTGGTCTCTGACATCAGCTGATGACATTTTGGGGCAGATACCTATCTAGTGGCACACAGCAGAAGTGTTTGCATTTGTTCTGCCACACATGCAGCCCATCTCAGACCAGTTATCAGGGCATGGCAGCTTTTCACACAGCCAAGCATCTCTCCTGCTGCCTGCAAGGGACCTGGCCAGGACTTCTCAGCACCCTGTCAGTGTCTGGATGCTGCATCAGTCCCTCAGGGCCAGTGGCATCTGGCTCAGGCTAAAGCCACCCTTCAGGCTCCTCTAACTGCTGCCAAGTGACCAACAAAGCAGCCAAAATCAGGGCAGAGCAAATACTCTTCAACAATGGTTTTAACCATTATCTTCAACTATAGATACACAGGAAAATCTGGTGAGGGTGTGATGAAGTCTCCTAGGGTGCATCTGCTGTGAAGATGCAGTGACTTCTATTTTCATGCTCAAGCCGCTACTGGGAAGAAACCTGTAAGGTGCAGAGTTTTCTTCTGCCTTTAAAATACATGCCTTCAAAACACATACATTATTTCCTGAACAATTGAGATTTTTTCCTGTAAGATATATTTTTTTGGTGAAAACACTAATGCTTCAAATGCATCTCATTGAAAATATTTTTTTCCTGTTTCCAGGATTAGTATGTCATTTGAAGTTAATTTTGTGTTAATAGAAAGGGAGGGTCTCATTTTTCTTTTCAAGTACGTCCTTGTCAAAAGACCATTTTTTGCCACAGTGCATTTTGCAGAAATCCTGTGGACCCACTTGGCTGTGGGAGGAAAATATCCTGGCTGCCAGGAGCAGCAGTCCCACCGTGGCCAGTCCAGCAGCCCGTGTGTCCCGCAGGTGCCTGTGTGGACACTCAGCCACAGCTTCTGCAGAGGAGCAGGAGGGAGCTGGTGCCTCGCTGGGGCACAGGGGCTGCCTGCCTCCTTCCCTGCTGGGGGGCAGCACGACAGGCCTGTCTGCGAGGAGACACAGCAGCACAGCAGCGCTTCCCTCGGTGCGAGCCTAAGGAGCTCTTGTCTGCAGCCTGGGCTGAGCATCCCACCAAGAGAGAGGACGAGGGCGAGCCCTTGGCAGCACACGCAGCCGTGCTGCAGGTGGCAGGGCAGTCCCCTAAGGAGACACAGTCAAAGCCGTGGTTCATCCTCCTTGATGCACATCCTGCTCACAGGTTTTTGCTGGCAGAAGTTTGCACAGCCCTGGGCTGCACCTGAGAGAAGGATTCTGCTACCTGGACTGTGGCTGTCATTCCCTAATGGTACAGAAAAGCACTGGTGGGAAAGTGTGGCAATTCTTAAGATGTTGTAAATAAAATAAATCCATGAGGCTAGAGGGAGGTGATGTTCCACCTGAGAATCATATGTAAACTCTGAAATATTAAAAGCACCCTGGTGAAAGCATTGCTAATTAAAAGGATAAAATATGCACGCATAGAGAACAGATTATTTAAAACACAAATTATTTCTTATTAAGATAATAGTGTCTAACTAAATGTTGAAAGAGCTGGATAGTAGTTTACACTGTAAAATGATCTGTTAAATATGTTCTTGTTAACATCAATACAGCTATTGACAAGCAGATCCAATTTTGCTTTACTTTGAGAGAGCAGACAATAGCAAGTTTTACGTGCTATCTTATTTTACAAGCATTAATGAACAATTAACCAACACTAGCACTCTTTCCATCTGTAATCCTGTAGTAGGATCACTAATCTCCACCACTAGCAGCTAATGATGAAGGTCTCTTAAGCTTTACTTCTTATCTCAGCCAGTTCTTAATACTCACATAAGTATGCTTTCTGAGCAGGGCGGCCCCCTATTGCTCTGCGACTTGAATACAAAAGACTGGGGAAATTTTTGAAGGGTTTTCTGTTCAATAACACTTCTATACTTATGTTTGCCTTCCTACAACAACAAACACAAGTGATCAGCAGAGGACTAGCAAGGTCACTAAGGGCTCTGTGTTTCCATACTTGCTCTAATACTTATAAGAATGTATTCATGCCCTATTATATATATTCCCTGGCTGCTCAGGCAGAAGCTCTAAACTAAACTAAACTGAAATGAAATAAAAGGGAAAAACCAGAAGACTAAAACAGTGTTTACTTCAAGAACAAGTCTGCTGTTTGTATCGAACAAAAGGAAGCTGGAAAGTGGCTGCCATTAAAAATACATGCAAGATAAACTGAAATTTTTATAGTACACAGTACACATGACATTTTCTAACTTCTCTTTCAGAGTGTTCTTGTGTATACCATACACACGAGATCTGTGTACTGGGATGGCAGGGGAATTCACCATTCTGTTAGGCTTTTCTGCAATAGCAAGTAAAGCAGCAACAACTTCCCAAACAGGAAACTGAGAGCACAGTGGGTTCTGTTCCAATCCCCGCCAGGAGAAGGTCTTCCATAGTCAGGGCAGTCACCTCAGTAGTAAAATTTGTGCAATTAAAATTGAGATACGCAGTCCTTCATCTCCTTCATCTTTTGCTTTCAAGAGAGATGAACCTAAGTAAGAGTAATAAACTTTCACTAGTCCATTTTATTTATTCCATGCACAATGCTTGAACATGTTGGCCCCAACCCAAGCAGAACTCAGGACAACTCAGGGGTTGTTTCCTGGCCTAAATGAAAGCCCTGAGAGAACTACTCCAACTGGGCCCAAACATCCACTGCAGATACTGAGATTGTTGGAGATAGGGAACAGCAGTTGAGTAGCAAAAGACCTGCTTCCCATCAGGGAGGTGATCCAGTCCTGTTAAAATCTCACCCTGACCCTGCTTGCATTGAGCTGTGTGGCTGATGAATGAGAATCAAGTTGCCTCATCATGCTTGGAGCTGGAGGTACATTATCAAATTGCAACAGATTACCAGGATCTGAGAACAAACATCTCTCCAAGCCATTCCCAGAGATGTTTTAGCAATAACTAACAGCATGAGGTACTGCTGAAGAAATATGCTTTATAAGCAGCTATAAATTGAGAATTAACATTTCTAATGCAATCAAAAGCTGCCATCTTGCATGCTCTGTTCCAGGGAAGGAATTCTACTCTAAGGCATAAAGGAAGCTGAACTCACCTGGCACCATTCCTTAGAGATGTCTTGGGAAAAACTCCTACTAAGTGTCACAAGCACTAACAGGCCCTACACAGATACAGCCTGGTTTTTTCTTGTGTCTGTACAAGACATATCAAAATGCTGACCTTTTCCTTCACCAGGGCTTCTCAGCACAGACAATAAACAGCATTACTTAGAGGAAACCCCCCACTTCTGTACCTCTGCAGGAATCCTGACTAAGCATTGCTTTTACCACATGGCTTCCTTTTTCTGTGACTGCCCATCATGGCCCAGGTGCCCGTGGCACTTGCCAGACATGCAGAAAGAGAGATGTGCTTGCTTGGGTCAGCCCAGCTACCTTCAGAGGGGTAGCTCTCTGGCTGGGACACAGGGGCAGGCTGGCCAGCCTTACCTGAAAAGTGAGGTGCTAAAGTAGCCTGGGTGCATGTGATGGGTGTGGGGGTGAAGGAAAAGAGAGGTTCTGGGACTGCTTTCAGTCTTTATTTATTCAAGTAAAATTTCTATTTAAGTCCAGACGAATTTTGTCAAAGTGAAGCCAAGCAAGTTGTCAGAAGCAGATCTTATCAGGAGGCCTGAGCAAGATGTGAGTGAAATGACTGCTTATGGACAAATCACCAACCATTAGTGAGGAAAGAAAAAATATTTTAATATGTTTCACCCAGCTTTTCCATTTTTAAGCCTTTGCTGTTTGGCTTCATATCTGATGCATGGAGATTTGCTTGATGTGACAGTCACCCACAGTGTGGGTGGAAAGCTCATTCCCACTCCCCTCTGCAGGCTTCAAATCTCAGCAATGACTCCAGGTGATGATGGCAGGATCAGAAAATGGGGAAAAGCTAAATGGATGGAGCTAATCCCAGCTTGACAGAGTCTAGCTTCTCCATTACATAGGATAAAGTTTAGTGGGTTTATTTGGATCACCTGTATATTGCACTGTGAGACTCACCTGTCACCCTGACTGCATAGCAATACTGGAGCCATCTTCAACCAAGCTCAGTTATACTAGTACGAGAGAGAAGAGATTTAAGTCTATTAACCTGCATTTCTGTTCTAAAAGGGCAAATTATTCAGGGCAGAGGTCTAGAGGAACACAGTTAAACCCATTCTGACACTTGACATAGAACCTAGGTACAGATTTTCCTGAATTGGACAATATACTGTCAGCACATCAGGGAAGATATTTAGAGTAGAGAAAGAAGTACAGCCCTGGAACATCTCTCTTCCACAAACTCTCTTTTGTAAATACCTGTCAGGATTCTGGGGATACTTCCCCGGAAAAGTCATGCAAATGGCAACATCTTGTAAGATCATCTGTTAAGAGAAGGATTAACAAGAAAACAAAAAGCTGAGGCTGTGAAGCAGATTCTGGAGAGTGGCCTGTTTGTCAGTACTCAGCACCTCCTGCTCATCTGCACAGCTGTCTGCCCCAGGGCTGGCAGGGGCAGCTGGATCAGAGCTACAGTGATGGGCTCTTGCAGGAGCTGAGCATGACCACAACCTGGTCAAACAGATCCTTGGATCAAGCATAAATAGTAACTATTTTCTTTCAACTGTTCTCAAAATGCTCATTTACTTCATTTAATTTTTGTATTTTTCCACAGGGATGGCATTTTTAGTCATACCTGCTGTACAAAGAAAATGTCAGTGTTTAGTGCATTGTTTTCATTTTTATGATATGCTAGAGGTGAAGGTGGAAGCTAATTAACAATACTGTTTCCAAGATAGCAAAAGAGCTTGTCTGTGATGTTAGTGCTTTGTATTAACCAGGATGAAGCCAAAACCTTGGTTCAACATTTCCACTTCATAGATAATATCAGAGCTACTTCTCCACCCCCACCAGATCACATATTCATTACCCAAATTGCCTATCCTCAAAGTGATAATATAGTGTGGTACAACATGCCCCGACAGGACACAAATTGACTCTGTGCCTAGATACTATACAGACAGTGTAAAGCAAATATCTCACTCTATTATCTGTTGTCTCTATGAATCAACAGATTACATGGTTCACTGGGTAGCTGAATAACTTTTGCACAGTTTGCTCATATCTATTTACACATATTCTACAAAAAATACATTAACACCAAAGGACAAATGTAAAAAAAAAATATACCTGCAGAATCCAGATAAATTACACATGTGAAAAAACACAATAAACAGTAGTGCTTAAATTTCATATACAATATCTGTAGATATGAAAGGAAACTCTTCTCTCACGACCAAAACCTGAATCCTGTGAACCTTAAGAGGAAACTTTAATTTGTGACTATTTGTTTGTAGGTAAGATTATGCACTGCATTTTAAAGAGTCCTCAGTGTTGCACAGAAGTGGGGTGTAACAACAGAGGGTCCTTCACTGATGATCCCCATGGAGGTGCACCTCACCCACCTCTATGCTGCAACCTTTCAGAGCTCCACATCTCTTGTGTTCACTGTTGTTCCCGGTCACTGATTTGTAAAACATGCCATTTTTGGGAAGGGACAGCAGTATGTCATGTCCTCCCTTTTCATACCTTGTGCGACAATATAGCGAGCAAAGCAGCCTGTCCATGTCACTGCAGAAAGGAGCAGCGCTTTAGCAGCTGGCTACCCCAGGATTTACACACGGCTCTCAAGCTGCATGTGGATACCAGCCGCGCTCTCTGGATCACTTGGCGTGGTTTGTCAGCTCCTTCCAACACCACACTCAAGAAACAAAAGTGAAGATTGTGCAAGGAAAGTACAAAATGTCTATGCCTTCAGTGCTGCACCTTCCAAGCCCAGAAAGTGCAAATTCACTGCCATACATATATACCTGTGTGTATGTATCTATATCTATCTATCTATACACACTCACGCTCCAAGTTACATTAAAAGCTATTCCTTCTTTTCTGCTTCTCTCTTGCTTCCGGCTCTTCCCTCCCAAATACCTTTTAAACCTATTCCTTGATTAGGTCAGAGCTCCACCTTTACCCTGTCTCACTCTCCAGAGTAATTCTTCCAGGCATTCCTAGTTTGTCCTCAGACAGTGGCGCTGGGAGCTGCTGCATTTGGCTCCTGCCCTATTGCCTGTCTCCTGTGTCCCTGATACACCTTCTCCCAGCAGCTCTCTTCAGTAGAGATACTGGCTGTGAGCACTTTGGTCCGCCTAAACATCAATTGTTTCTTTCCTTTTTTCAAAAGCTTAGTTTGCCTTGAATTTCTGGGCCAATTAATTCAAATTTAATACTACAATGAAGCAAAATAGTCTAACAGTGTATTGTAACATGTGGAAATTAAGTGGTAGTATCACAAACTGGCAGCTATTCATCCAATTATATTCCACAGAATGGCAACAGTAATTAATTTTAAAATTAAAACTAAAAAGAGGGATGCATTTAACTAAATTTAGTACCATGCAGTACCTGTTTGCAGGTATGAAATAAACACTTTGAAGGTAAGACTTTTTAGTGCTAATTAAGCGACTAATGAACAGTCAAAACCTGCTGCATATTGGATTTTTAAAAGAGCTCATGGTTAAGGGGATTTTTGGGGCTCTGAGTTGGTTAATAATATTTAATTTGAAAATAAAGATTTGTTAAAACTGGTAGATTTTCCTTTGTAAACTATGTCTGCTACTTTGTGCAACAAATTCTACATGTTTTTGGTAATGGAAGACGCTGTTGCAACAGCCTTTTGTGCATCCTGATTGAAAATTCAGCTACATAACCCTCACTGAACTGTTTATCTTATGTACTTATTTAACTAACATTCAAACTGACAAGTCTCCTATTTCTGGGCTTTCTTTTTATACTTTAATGTATGCCTTATCAGATGAAACTCAGATACTACCAAACTTTGCATGTTTTTGATTTTGCACATAAACTGAAGGGCAGAATTCCAGTCTATGTCCTCAGTCATTCAATCTTTCAAGATCTTTGAACAAGACTTCAAACCCTGAAAAAATACAACCCAAACACAGACTTGCTTCTCTGTCTGTACAAATACGTGAAGGAAACTGGTATGTCAGGTTTCAATGTAGGCAAGCCTAATTGAAGCTTTAACTGCATTCGAAACAAGAGGCAGGCAGCACCTCCAAACTGCTTTATTCAAGGGCAGGAAGACATTCAGGAATAGAGCTACTGGAATTATTCATTGCAAATAAATTATCCAATTAATTTAGTCAAATTTTCTTATCATTAATAATTCAAAAACTGCTCCTGATAGTGGTGGATGTGTGCATCAGCCCTGATCCTGACAACACTTAGACACACATTTAGCTTTTCATATTCCCCATAATCCCATTGAACTCCATCAATTTTCTCAGTGAGCTGCAGGTGAGCCTATGGAGAGTTGGTGAACAGCTTGCTTCTCTGGGTAGGTTTTTAAGGAATAATCACTTGCTTGAGTCATGCATTATTGTGTCTACACCTAATGAATGATATCTCTCCAACAGAAAACTGAATTCTGAGTAGCAAAAGATTAATGTTCTTGTTAAAGTCCTTGTCCTTTTATTTATTTTTTTCACATGAAGATATTTTATGTGAATAAAGCAGCACTTTCACAACCATTTGTTGAAAAAATCCAAATACTGATGCAAATATTCATAATAGTGAATAAAACAGGATATACCCTATATGAATGCAGACCATGAGAACAAAGGGTTCTGTGTTTGGCTATAGTGACTTATGAAGAATAATGTTCCCAAGAAAAGGCACTAGTGAAAATGCCATGCATTGGAAAGCACTGTGAACTGCATTTTTGAGGATGACAGTCATTATAGGTAGCCTATTGTGCAATTTAGCTTCCTGGCCTCTGTCTATGTTTTAAATTTTGTCACAGTAAATATACAATAGGTCCTTCTGCACAGAAGCCCTCACACTTCCAAGGAACTTTAGCAGAAATAAAATCTCACCTGGCTTCTTCTGTAATGATCAAGAAAGCTGTGAGATATTTGTTGTCATGCCTATGTTCTCTTCATAATTCGTGACTCCTGTTGCCATGCTCTTGTGGGAAGCTTAAATGGTTGTCACTGCTAGTTTTTTAAGGATATCTTATTTTCTTCTGAAAGAAGAAAATAACTATCAGCAAATTTATAATGAGCTTTCTCATGTGCTGGTTCCTGTTCTTCTATAGGTTCAGGGTTTTTGTACCTCAGTTAACACACTTTCAAATATAGAATCATAGAATTATTTTGGTTTGAAAAGACCTTTAAGATCTCTGAGTTCAACCATTAACCCAACACTGCTAAGTCCACCACTAAACCCTGTCCCTAAGTGCCACACCTACATATTTTTTAAATACCTCCAGTGATAGTGACTCAATTGTTTCCCTGGACAGCCTGTGCCATTGCTTGACAATAAATCAAATATTGGAGCAAGTCCCCTGTAAATAAGATGCAATTAAATGTAACAATTCTCATTGATGTTTTGAACAATTATGCACATCCAGAGCTGTGCTGACAGCTAGGTATAATGCCTTGCAAACTTTCAATTATCTGCTGCCCACCAACTGCTGTCTCACTCAAACCAGCACGAATCTCAGATCACTTGGGTTCTTTCTCAGGGGGACCCATCAAACATAACGTGATCCCAGAGTCTGACATCACAAAACATGATAGCTAAAATACAAAGAGAAGCAGGCTTATTTTAGTATCTGATATCTGACAACAAGTTGGATATTGTGAGTATTTGATTCAATTTTGTGTGTCAGATGGCAGTGGAGCAGACAATAAGGTGTCCACAGTATTTATGAACAGGCAAACACCACAGTTCACTGACAAGGCAAAATAATTTTAGGTAGCACTGAACCTGTCTGCTTGCATTATGCTGGGGCAGATTTCTAGGTTGGATAGAAAAGCTGCAATTTATTTTTTTCTCTAACAAAATGCTGATAACTACTCTCACTGCTAGCACAGAACAGGATAACTCTGATCACTAGGTCCTTTTGTCACCCTCTCACTGAACTCTTCTTTAACAGAGACATTCTCATTTGCACTCAGCAAAATGCCAGGCTAGATTTCAATCATGTTGACGTACTATCCATCTATCATAGGAAAAAAAAAAAAAAAGATTACCTCTAAGGTCTCAAGGAGCAATAACCTGCTGGAGTTTCAAATCATGTGGCTCTGGACAGTGCTGGAGAGGCATGAACTGATGCTCCATTGCAGGTATGCTCAGTTACCAGTTTCTCTAGTCTTTCAAACAAAGCACGTGTCTTTCTGTCATTGCTCCCCTGACCATCAGTTAGGAAGAAAATTAACACAATTTCTATTGTATTATTAGGGAAAGTCTTCCCACTGAATTTTCTTGTGCCTGCAGAAGGAGCTACCACAGCCTGTGATATAGCAGTCACACTGCCCACAGTGCACTGTGACAATGCATGCACCCCTGGGCAGGCATGGATGCTCCCTTCAGTTTCACAGAGTTAAGTCTTTCCAGGAGGGCCAAAGGCAACAGAGCTGTACACAGGAAGACCTAGGGTAAGCATGATACTCAAACCAATTCAGTGCTCTTACATCAATGCAAAATACAAATAAAAATGAGCAACAGATGCTTGCTTGACTGAGAGCAGCAGGTCTGTGGGTACATTGAAATTACACATTCTGGGGTTAGACATTACAGGTCTCCTAGTACAAAAACTCTTAACATTCATGTAATCGTGGGGGATGAAGAATTGGGGAAACTGAATGTCACTGCCAACAGGGCACTCACTAATATGGTGGCAAAACCACATGCCACCCAAAATCTTTGGGTTGGAGCCACAGCCTGGAAAAGGCTAAAAGCACCGTGTCTGCCTCAGCCTCCCCTCAGCCCTTGTGTGGAAGGAGCTTCATTGCTTGTTGATTTGAAAAGATGAGCAGTGAGGCTTTCCTTGTTCAGCAAGGAAATTTTGGCCCCAGGTAGCCAAAGGTGCCTCACTTTCTATCATGCCAGGCTGCCCAGGGCATGTGAGGCAGTGGAAAGACACTGCCCCTCTGCTAAAGAGAAGCAGCCATGGGGGGGTCCTGGTGCCCATCAATGCCCTGAAACCCACTCCTGCTTCCTCACTGGTGCCTCTGCTAGGGAGCTCTTTGATAAGTAGCCTGCCTGGTTAGAAAGATATTTCAGTCAGAGGTTTTCCTTGGGGAGAATGGGGGGAAGGAAGGGGAAAAAATCAACTATTCCCTCTGAGAAAGTTTCACAGTGTTTCTGTGCATTATTATTTGAATCTGACCATATTCAGAAACACATTTCTCCCCAGAATTGCCAGCTGGAGCCAAATTCTCTGCCCTGACTGCACTCAGAAATTTTCATCCTAATCCCAAACTATTCATCCCAACACTTCTGCTGCCATCAATAGATTTAAGATGTTTTTAATGCCTTCCTTGAACTTGCCTTGTCTCCTGTCAGCCAGCCAGAAGTGGTTTTTATCAGGAATAAGATTCAAAGAGTCTGCCCTGCAGCAATCCCATCGTGCACTTCTTTGTCAGAATCCTAATGACGATTTATATATACTTAAGAGACTATCTCCAGCTGTAAAACTGAAAAGCTTCTGGGGGTCTGTACAGTTCCCTGACCTCAGACCTATTTTTATATTTTGATCTTGGGGATAGTGCCTCCCAACACTCCGAATCCTCCAGTTATCCCTGCGGTAACAAAGTGCTAGCTTAACCAGTAGTAGCAAGACTTAAAACAGGGCACTCAGGATCAAAGTGACTAACAAACTTGAGTATTAGCCACTGTGTCAGCCCTAGAGACAGCCACGTTCAACCAAAACATGTATATGGCTCAGTCTCCATGCTGAAATGAAACATTGTGCTCCAGAGGACGTGCATCTAAAGAGCCATTTTCACTGAGGTAGGTACGAAAGCATGCTCAATTTAACATGCTAAACAGGCATCCACCACAGACACTCTCCTCCCAAGCAGAGAGGAATTATACTATTATGTTGCTTTTAGGCTTCATGGAGCTATTTCCAGGATTTTTCCGGCATTATTTGCTTTTACTTTCATCCCAAACATTTATAAAAGAGATTTTAAATTTTTGATTCAGAGCAAGTGAGAAAATATGAAAGCGTGTGAGAGCACTGAGGAGTCTGGATTAAGACAAAAACATAAGCAGGATAAGGTTGTGTCAATGAACTGACACTTCATTTTCCTTCTATTGTCTGATTACCAGAAGAGCAGTACACTAGCAACAAGATGATCACATGAAGGCGGGAAAACACAACTGTCAGGCTTCAAGGACAAAGCCTATTCTTACATTGCCATTCCTTAAATCCAGACATTAGAGCAAAAGGAATGAGAAAAAAGCAGCTCACTCATGGATAGCTTACTGAGGATACTGCAAAAGATTATGCTAATCTTCACTTCATTGTCCTCTGCAAAATGTTTTCATACCATGCCTTTTATCTTTGGAAGGGATGCACAACCTCTCAACTCTGTGACAGCGAGCACTTTCTGTGTGGTTTCTGCGTAATTAACACCAGCACTAGACCTTTTCATTTTTGCTACTCAAGCTTATGGCCTTTTAAGGGTACCCACAGGGGAGCATCCCTCACCCCTTTGCTTGCAGCCTAAGTGATAGTCTCAGCTTATCCTTAGCTACATATACCATCTGTTAATAGCAGAAGGATCAAAAACTTTTGGCTAGCCTGCATTTTTCAAAGAATGGGGGCAGGCAGCATAAACAACACATTAGACAAGATTTCTAAGAGTTTTAATTCTGAGTTGGGGCCTAAAGACTTTCAGTTTTATTTAAACTGCCATTGCATTATTGTCTAGATTATGTTCACATGCACATCTTAGGGGGTGGCTTGAATTAGATAAAAGTCTGCATTTAAGACTAAATTCATTCTAGTATAGTCCGATTTTATCAAAGCAGTGTGACATTTTGGATTTTTGGTTGATCTGAACACAATAAACACTGAAGCTGCAATTTTGCCCCTCAGTAATCATCCCACTTTTGACAGTAGAATCAGGTGCTTGAGAGTGTATTTGATACCAGTGACAGTGGGAATTGCATCTCAATAGTGACACAGGAATTGCCCCTGAAAACACAGATCAAATCTGACACTTGCAATCCCACACTTTTCTTCCTTACTTCCAGAAATTGTAGAATACTTAAAAAGTAAAAGAACCCAAATTATTGTGGTGTTTGAGCATTAATATTTACTTTCACTAGCTTTCCCTCAGGCATATTTTACTAAGAGTGGGGTTTTCATGTGTTTTTTTTTTTCCAGATACATTTTTTCCCTGGTCCATTTTCCCACCAGACTCTGTCATGCTGGTGGCCTGGCCTCCAGACACAGACACCCCATTTCTTTGGAAGGCAGAAAGAGCAAGAGCAGCACATGTTTGCAAGGCTCCCCACCCGATTTGCCCCTGCCCAGCAGCCCTCATAGTGGCACAGCAGCTACACCTGGGAGCAGGGCCAACACCTGCAGAGGTTGGCAGAGCCCCTGCAATTCCCAGACCCATCGAGGCTCCATTGACTCATCTTCGTCTCCTGCCCCTTTTGACTTTGTAGGAAAGCTATTAGTGACCCCATGAACAACAAACAACAGTGGTATTTTGATGGCATATCACAGTTGAAGCTGCCTGGGAAGTGGACTAAGGTGCAGAGAGTGAGAGATTCTGCCTTGCCTTTCTGGGCATCGCACTGGTAGATGGAGCTAATCTCCTCTATGGATGTCCAGAAGCACCAGATGTGGTTATGTGGTAGGAGAGGGCTAAAAGCACAGCTTTTCTTTCCATTTCCAAGTGCATTGACATATTCTCCCCTCCCTGAGAAAGACAAATGTGCCTTGAGATAGTTTGGCAACATGACAGATGGTAACTACCACTGTGGCTTATTATAGTGCTGCCAATGTCTCAGATGTGCATTAAACTCATACACTGACAGGAAGTCTCAAGGAAATGTTCTACATTTTTCTGCAAAGGCATAATGCCTTTTCAAACAAAAACAAACAAAAAACCCCAAACAAATAAACAAACAAACAAAAAAAAAATAAGAAGATTTAAAACCCTAGCTGTCAGGATGTCCGGTACTAAAGGGTAAATACTATAGAGAAACTCATGTTCCTGCTCTGATGTAACACCATGTTCTTAAATCTGAAACCAGCCTGTTCATTGCTGCACATAAAGAACTCAAAAGCCTCACAACTGCACCCAGTTCTCCTCCAAACAATCTGAAATTTCTACCTACCATACTGAGAAAAGGGATGCAAAGGAAATACTTGGAAGAGCATTTTTGAAATCTTACAGGTGGGCAGAAACAGTTTCATTCACGTCACTTCAGTGCTCAGAACTACCAAATATAGCTTTTTAGGTTTTTTAAATACCACCCTTTGAACTGTTAGGACCTTTTATGTTTTCAAGTGCTGTCAAAACCAATGCAAATTCTTGTGGAGAGTACAGGTCATAGGATGTTTGTGCTCACCTTTCTTCGTGGGAAACCTGAGCCAAAACCCTGCATTATGTGGCAATCCCTGTCCATACCTGAAAAATCAAACTGTAATTTGCCATTATATCTTCTTTTGCTTAGAGAAACCGCCAAGAAAGGACTTTTAGAAAACTGTGCCAAGGCTGCCAGGATAAAACAAAGGTGAAGAAGTTTTCACACTTTGTCAGGCTCCAGCTTAGTCCTATGAGCCTTCTTTTTCATCAGCACTGCCAATAACATCTATTTACAAAGAAATTTTAGGGAAAAGGAACTGCACTGAAAACTGTTACCACAGACTCCACTGCCATGAAGCAGTTACTGAAAAAAGTAGGAGAACAAAAATTTTTTTACATTTTGAAGATGTTGTGCAAAAAATATTTAATGATCTAAAAAGTAGGAGGCCACTTTAGTATTCTCTATAACACAATTCACTTACGAGTTTTTAATCGTTATAAAAATAATTTTCCAAAGAGATAATTACAGAAATAATTTTGGCTGGTGAATTCAAGCAAAATTCATGCAATTTGTGGAGAAAATTGAACAACAAACTGTCAATACAGTGTACAAACTATAAAATGGGTGGGAGCAACTATATAAAATTAAAGTTCTGGAAAATTCACATGATAAGATTTCACTCTTTCTTCTAAAAGAGAACTACCCCAGTGTGATATCTCAATGCATGCAAAAAACTGCCAGCCATCAGACAGGATTTTTTCTCTGGTTCTTCAACTGACTTACATGGAGTTATTTCTATTCTGCACCAGTATAAATTAAATAAAATGAAAATGCATGTTTCTGTCTGAACTCTGAAGGCCAGATTTTCAATCTGTGTAAACATGAACAATTTAAGAAAGCCCCTGTGTCATGTGAATAACTTTAAACAATCTTAATAGGACTATATTATATGCAAATATAAAAATATAATATAACATTTCTTTGTTGCCAACATTCACAGCAGGCTTACAGTGCAAATAAAATAACAATTCTTGTAAGCTGTCTGAAACTGAAAGAAGGCAATTTCCTTTCCTGCCTTCAGTCAGAATCCAGGTACAGTGACATTCCAAACAAAATTAAATAAGTCTGTGTTTGTGGGAGGAAAATCTTCATTAGATTCAAACAAATAAGGTCAAAACCTTTGTCTCGCTGCCCTAACCCTGTTGTCTTACAGGAGTTTCAAAAATTTTCCCATGATTTTGGAAAAAGGAGATAAATTTGCTAGCATCTATTTTAAAAATCCAAAATGCCATTCTCAGTAGCCAGTCTATTAAATCTTCTATTAACTAGAGAGGAAAAGCCTCACCAGTGTAATAAATACACCAATAATCTAGTTTGAGTTTCATAAAATTGGCAGTCCACCTAACAGCCACAGTTCCTGCAAGTGCTAAGAATCACTGGTTTCTGTCTTCAGCAATGCAATTTTGTGGAATTATATTACACAAGACCTCATACACCTCTGCAAAACAGCATTGCTGTGAAAACACCACTTACTGGCTACCTAGAGTTTTACTTGCTATAAGCTGTTTAGACCACATGAAACCTGCAATACACTGTTAGATCTTTACAAATTTCATGAAATCTTTTTCGGATATCCAAAAAATCCTGAACTACTTGAATCTTTTGTCTGCCAGCACTGGGGACTGACCCATAATCTCTTTCCCAGCCAGTACACCAAATCTGTAGCCAACCTTGTCACTGACTCCAACAGCTGCTTAAATTCACCAGAGGGGATAGCAGCAATCCTACTTCTAAAAGAACACCACAAGGCTTACGTTCATGATGCCTTGAGGAGACACTGAAAGGAAGGTCAAAGGTGAAGAAAAGATAAAGTGCAGTACAAGAAGATCAGTAAAGTTGAATCTTCTTGATGGAAAACTCATGTCTGCTTCTTCATGATGCAAACAACATAACTTCATTTCAAAAAGCCTCTGTTTTTTGTTGATTTTTTTCCCTTCCCTTTTGCTTTGGAGTATTTTGAAGTTTATTGAAGTTTTTTTTCCTTTTTTTTTAGGTCAGAGCTCTGTGCATCTAAAAGCCTTATTCAGTTGTTCTTGTCACGAGTACTTTGTCTTACACAGGCTGCATTACTCTTGTAAACAGAGGCAGCATCAAAGTGAAAGCAGATAGAGTCACATCAGTGGATTAAGGCCTTCTGCATGATAAAGTAGCTACCTAGGGTGGGATAAACTTAATATGTGAAAGAATGTTATTGAGGAGGAATAAAGTGCCAAAACTCTGTCATTCTCTTAGTAATGTCCTAATCTAATGCCTGACACCAAGGCCTTAGGCCAGTGTTAGTGTTAATCAATGAAATACCCATCTGTGTTCCCTGTCCTTATCGCTATTTAGAACTAGCCTAAACTCAATTATTTTCCCTTAGAGACCAAGATGGGATATTAAGTTGAGTGAAAGGGATTGTGTCTCACAAAGAAATCCCAGTGTTAAAATGCAGAGGTGTCAACATTGCTAACTAAATTTCAGTTAAACAGAGATTAAATGCTAGTTCTTTGGACATGAAACACTGCATAGATTAAATCTGGTTAAAAATCCTTATTTAGAGAGTGGCTAAAAACTGTTAAGCAGTTTAATCAACTTATAATGTAAATTTTCTTCCCTCGTATGCATTATTTATCCCCTGCAATAACCATCGTACAATAAATGTTTGAAGAGTACACTCACTAAAGCAATAGGAAAGCACAGTCTCTTGCTGTTAGCCAGAGCTGGGAATGATACAGACATTGCCAGATACATAATGGTTATCTGAGGAGTATGTAATTTATCCCACGAGTGAACTGCAAATCCCATAATTCAAAACTGCCTCAGTCACAAATGAGTTATGGAGGTGTTTTTTACAAGAGGGAATAATCTCACATCCCATCGATATTCATGATTGTATTTTTGGTTCGTATCGCCAAGATAATTTTTTTTTTATTTTATTAAAATTTCAAACTTGTTTGGCTTCTCTTTTTGTGTCTTTTTTTTTTTTTAATCAGATCACTCTAAAGAGAGGAAGATTCTGCAGAAGCACACAGCCGTCTTTTCTATATATTCAAGTGGATATAAAGAAAAGAAATTTTAAAACCTCCAAATTAGCAAGGAATAAATGTTTTCAACTGCTTTGTAATGAGCACATTTTTTAGTTTAATTTCCGAATAGTATCTGGGCTGAAATCACTATATGCATTTCTTAAGAATTTTCTCTTCTGATTTCTTTTTTAATTGTAAAATAATTTGGAGCACCTTATTACCACAAAATTTTAAAAGTTAACAGTCAAAACTGCTACAGAAATGAGCTACAAAACTATTTTATTCTAAATGAAAAGACATGCATTCTCTTGGGTATATATGAATTTAAAAGGGCACTTAAGTGACTAAAATCAGGTAAGAATTTCTAAGACATAATGGAAACACCAGAGGAAAAAACAGAAGGAACATCTCTTTGGCTCACTTTCTCTGCTAATAATTCACCAAATGTAACTATCCTCATGGTACTGGTCTTACTCTCAGTATTTTTGTTTCTCTTTGAAATAGCACTACAGCTTTTTTAATCGCCAGTGTGCATCTTTGTTTAGCATCTCAAGCAAATTAACTGAAGAGAAAGAAATAACATTTTTGTAACAGAGGTAAGTACATAATGCTGAGAGGGCATTTGGTGCTGCAAATATGTTTTTTCCTCTTAGCCAGAAGCATGGGCATAAATGCAGTGAAGCTCTCTGACTATGAGGATCCCTGCTCTTTCCCTTCTCTCTCCAGCAGAAGTTACATTTAGTATATTCTTTCTCATTGGTAAGTAACATACACATTTTCTCATTTGCAGATTAGCCTCTACTTTTTTAAACTTTGAGTATTTTTCATTTAAAAAATAAGAGATTTCTGTCTTGGTTACTTGGGACCCCAGACATGGGAGCTGGTTTTATGTCATATGCAGTCAAGAAGAAAAAACAAACATGATTGTGTGAGAGCTTGGGGCTGTGGGTTGTTTCCTTTTTTCCCAAGGCAGAGGGATACAATATTTCAAATTATAGCAGTTGTGAAATTTTGGTTTACACTGTGCAAAAAATGTAAGTAGTTCTTGGGTCATTTAGATATTTCTCAGGGGGACAGTTGGAAAAGTTCATAAAAAAACATTGTTTGAAGCCCAAAAATGTAATTTGTCAAGATTTACAGGCAGTATTAAAGACTTGAGGAACTAAGGGATTCAAAAATCTGCTTCTAACATAGCTGAGTGAGCTTTAGCTTTACTTTAGAAAGCAACGTCTCTTCCTGGGTTAGCAGAAATTGTTAATGATAATATACAATAGAAGGTTGGTGCAAGGGCTTCTCTTAAAAAAAATATGCTTTTTAGATCAATTCTCCTCTCCAAGGTCTCAGTATTACTTTGACTGAATAAAATTGTTCCTAGAGGGTTGTATTACAAAGGCTGAGTCTACCCGATTTTGATGATTCCCAAACTTAAAGAGAGGCACACACCACAATAAATAAAAACACACTGCTAGTAGCAGGCATTTAGAAGTCCCATACTGATGAAAATTTGAACCCTGCTATTCTTATCACAAATCAACATTTCATGTTCTGAACAACAAATACTGAAAGAATGTTCTGTTTAAAATTCTTAATACTTCTTTACTTTTTTCCCCCCCTTTTAAATTTAGGGGTACTTGAGTGGCTTTAGATGGATTTAGGGTTATGTTGGTGGTTAGGGTGAGTGTCTGAAGAGGTCATTGAAAACCTTGCACTCACAAACTAGGGTGAAGTTTTGTTACTTGCTTCACCCTCCAGACTGGCATTAGAAGGCATTGTGTTATTATGGCTCCCATCTCACAAAACAGACATAAACCTGAGGATTCATCCACATGTATGTAAGTAAAAGTCCAGACTCTCTGCCATGAGTTGCATCACTTTTATCAATACTGAAGCCCTAATTCATTTTCCTGCTTGAATCCCCCTGAAGTTGTTAAAAGCAGTGTACTTTCTGCCTGTAATTGCTGGATGCTATTTCTGTATATGATAAATACATGCTATACTGCACAAGTGATTTAATTTCAGTGATAGTTATATGCTTCCCTGCTTATCAGTTTACAAAAAGTATGGAAGACCTCTCAAATTCCTTTTAGGAAACATTGTGAGGTTTGAGATTCTGGTGGTGATGGAGGCTAAGGCTAAGCTCTGAACATTCACAAAAAGCACTTAATACAGCGTGGTGTTTTCTTTCTTTTAAAATTTTAGAGGTAAGGGGTCCCAGAAAAAATGAGGTGGTAGCACAGATTGCCTTGGAGAACTTTGCACACAATCTGAATCCAAATCACCAGTATATCTGTAGGAAATTATCTTCTCTTGTACTGATGGAGAATTGTTTTCACCGACAGAGAACTGAGACAGGGAACATACCTCAGGCAGACAGGCAGAGCAAGGAAAGGCTCCTCAGTCCCATGTGAACCCCCATTCTATTTCAGTCATGGGCCAATCTCCCAAAACCATGCTAGTGCAGAATGGCTCTGCCCCACCTCCATCACAGGACTGGTGCTATAAGCTACAAGACAGCCAATCTCATGCAAAGGACACGACCTAATTCAATTCCAGTATAAATTATGTATGAATATTGTAGCACAAGACAGTTGGGAAGCACATTGTGTAATTCAGCAGTTCAATCATATTTGTTGTTAGTGTACAATAGTGTACACTATAGTTGGAGAGAGGAACTGTCTCAGAGTCAAGTGGATCAAAAACAGTCTATGAGAGCCAACTAAAAAAAGCTATTGTACTTAGCTGACTGAAGTGGAGAATGAAGTAGTCTCCCTCAATTAAGGAAAGTGTGGTGGAGCTGATTAACCTGCTTGTTACCTTGGCAACCTGAGATTTAGATTGTGAATGAATATGTAAGGCTGTGGATACCTTTCATCAAACAAGAGTCTGGTGAACAGTTTGAGTGAGAGAACTGCAAGCTGGAAGGTACTGGCACTTAATCTGTTTATGAGACAACACTTAATTTATAAGAGGTAGTCATTACTACTGCATATGCAAGTCACCAATAAATAGAATGACAGCCATGTGCCACGCTCCAATCTGCCATGCAGGTTTGTGCACACAGACCTAAATACTCAAAACCCTTCATCGATGCAATTCCTCTGAGCCACTGCAAAACCTACCTGGCTTTGGGTTGGGCTGAGGTCTCACAGCATTCCCTGAAATCACCAGAGCTCCTGTGTGCAAAGTGCCCATGCTTTGGGCATTGTGCACCTCATCTCTCTGTTCACTTCATTCCTTGTCTTTTGTGCACCTCAGACTAATGGATAAGACTTCATATTTATTAACATTAAGCATCTTTCACCAGCTCTCCACCCCTTTGTAGAAAAGGCCTGAGGCTACATTCTCCCCTCAGTTACACCTGTCCAATCCCATTGACTTCAGTAAGATTGAACAGGTGTAAGCAAGGAGAAAATTTGGCCCCCTGTTGTCTATGAATAGCATTATCTGTGTTCACCACTGCCTTGACTTTATGTCGCTGGTAAGTATAATTAATTTATAGTTTGTCTTATTCTCTTAGTTGTTTAATAAATAGATGAAAACAGAAGACTCCTGAGGGACTTACTCTAGTTACCTGTAATAGAAACTCCCCTACTGATACAGCTTCTTCAGGAATATCCCTAATACTTCCTCTTCTTTTTATCAATTCTTTATGAATTTTCATTATCTTTGGATTTTGCAGTTCTGCAGAATCACATTTCTTGTGTGCCATGACATGATTTGTTTGGAAAGAAATGTTGATACCTCTAGCTTTTGAAAATGGAGCTGTCTTAAACTGAAAATATCTTCTATTTGACTTTTGCAAAGACCAACATCTGCACGAGGAACACCATCAACTAGCACTTAGTTACAATAAATCACATTGCCATAAAGACTGTTACTTGAATTAAAGCAAAGACAAAATCAGGGAGTATTCAGGGAAGACAGCTGATTCTTTATAATTAACTGGGTTTGTGAGCCTAGGTTGAGGCTTTCTGAATAGCAGTTACTGTTAGTCTTAGTTTTCTATCTGACCACATTCCAAATGCTTCAGCACTAAATCTATCCTTTATTAAACTAGGAATGCATGAAGCTGTTTCTTGGTACTAGCATAATCAGTCAAACGTAGGCAAACAGTCAACTAAAGCAGAAAAAAAAACAACTTCACCTCAGTGAGAAGATCCCTCCAATGAGATCATAATGACCAATTCCACTAGAACCAGTAAATTTAAGGTTAACACACTTTAAGCACCATGAAAGAAATTAGCAATCCTTACATGTCTTCCATATGGGACTTTTTTGCTTTCTAAGTCCGTTACAATAGGTACTACCATCATCCCTATCTTGTAAGGGCGTCAGAAAAAGGCACATTTAAGCCAAAGATCATTCAGCAGGTCAAAGGCAGAGCAGGCTTTCCAAGGTCCAGTTTAGCATGCTGTTCTCTAGGCCAAACCTATTGTACACTACAAGAAGTCAAATGAGTTGAATCCCATTCCAATATGCTCACTTCTAGACACTGAAACCTTTGCACATCCCAGTGCAAAAGAAACCCAAAAGAGTTGGACTTGGCTGGTATAATACTTTCATGTTTTGCATTACTTAAATGCTATCCATTATTTCCTCTAAACTTCTAGTCAAACCTAAGCAGCAATAATAAGTTTACAAAGTCAGGGCACTGATTGATTGGCAGTGCTTTTTGCTGTATTAGTGATGCATTTGGAGTAATTATTGAATGGCCGTTCCGTCAAGAGCAGGCCACCCGCTCCACATGTGGCACTCTTCTCACCTTCTACTAAATTAATGTCTCTCCTCCTAGACATATGGATTTCCTGTCAAGGAAACAATCTCCTTCTAGTAGAGATACAACAGACTATTTTGCCAGCATTGTGCAACTTTCAGCTGATAACTACAGCTCAATGTATTATGCATGTTCTACTGCTCTAATAAATATAGGATTGACTTGTTTACTACCAGCACTGTTGTCTTGATTAGCACTGTGTTTCTCTAGGCCATTATTCATTGGTGAGAGGAACCTGCTTTGTTCTCCATTAATCCAACTGTGTGAAACAAACTGGTTAATTTTTCAGCTTGTGTTGTTTGTTACTTAATGAGGAGAAATCGATTATTTCATTGCTGTCATTAACACCCTATTTATGAAGTGCAACATTGTTTATTTTTCTACTTTGAGCAACAGATTAGACAAACAAATTCTTGTTTCTACACTGAGATTCTGTCTCAAAAGTTACCTCACTGGGGCAAAATGGACATCCAGAGTCCACAGCACAGTGACCTGGAATAGTCTTCAAGACAAAGCTCTTTGGCTATGATTAGTCAGGAATGATTTTCCCTTTTCATTGCCAGAGTTGATACAGGTTTTTCATCTAGGATCCAGAGCTCATGCACTCTGGTTGTTCAGGTATCTCCAAAGATTCTAAACAGGAAAATAACCATGAATCTACCCAAACTTTGAAACACCACCCATATTTCTGCAGCATCTAACAAAGAATTCTCCAGTGGAACTTAAAGGGTTCTTCAGACTGCCAGCAAAGTCCCAACAAAACACTTGCATTTTGTTTAGTATAGGCAACAGAGAGCTGCTAGCCAAGGTCTGCTGCCCTGTCTAGGGATGAGGCTGCTCACTTGAGTACCTGATGCACCAAGGCCAACCAGACTGCTGGCTATTGTCCCTGTGACGAGGGAAGGAGGAATCACAATGAGTAGAAAAAAAGTCCGGCAAAGTGTCAGGAACAAAAGAGAGAATGGACTGAGAAATGAAGGAAATATGTCCATAGAGGAAGAAAATCCTAGTATAAAGCTGTAGATTAAAAGATTAGACATAATACTGGTGAAGCACAGGCGTTAAGACAGCCCCAGCTGCTGCAGGAACAAGCTGCCCAGAAGCTGGGTGTATGGGATGGCCCAGGTTCTCAAACACAGGGGCCCTTGGTCTGCATGTTAGATCTGTAAGCATCCAGTCTGGTTATGTAAAGTGACAAGCATCCAGCATGCTCTACTTAGCCTTCCACAGATTTTAGACTGCCATTTGTGAAAACTTAGGTCAACAGAGTATCCATTGCTGAGTAGCAGATATATTTAATTACCTTCAAAACATTATGGTCATTAAAAGTCCAAGATATTTTTCCCATCTGATGCCATCTTAGAAAGCTATATTCTGGGCAGAAAGGAAGCCATGGGTCTAATCCTGTCCTTTCCAATTCTTTCTGGGTGTCTCTTGAGTCACTGTAGAGATTAACCTAAACTTTACAACAGTTAAGTTTTCTGCTATGGTACTTCCAGGAATGACCAAGCCGCTGGATGAGAACTAGCTCTCCAATTTTTTTGGCTTGTTTCTCAGTCTGCCACAATTCTGATTCTTTTCTTCATCTGTTCATCTGTGAGGTAAAGCATTGTAGAGTCAACCTCTCATTGGCATTTGCATTAGATTGCCACCTCTGCTAAACTGCAATTGTTTATGGATGTATTTTGAGGGGACACAGACCATACAGGAAGGACAAAAAAATCTACAACAGGACCGTTTCTGTAGAAGAAAAGAACTTTAACCCCACACTTCTTAGTAGATAGAAAATATACATCTCACTTTAATTCTATGAGTGTCAGCTGGAAGCACAATACCTGTAAAACTAGTCATACTTCAAAAGAAGGATGGGAACTAAAAGGAAAAGAAGTCAACCAAAAAACACATCTACTTTTCTTTCAGATCTGAGAGTCCATTGAGTGCACCCTTTTGCATTGCACTAAAACACAGCAAGAAAGAGTGTTCTTGTAGCATTTCAAAGAGAAGCCAAACATGCAGAGATCACTGTATCTCATGTTACTTTGGAGAGAAGAAGGACTGTGGTGGCTGGGAGACTCCCAGAGAGCAACAGAAAGATTTTCTTAAAGGATTAACATGTAGTGTCCACAGGACATCACTGATTCACTTCACTGGCTCCCTAGAAACCTGAACTGTCCTTGGTGGTATTCTGTGAGGTGACTGTTATTGAACAGGATGACATTGCTGTAAGAGTTCTTTCTTGCAGTCCTCAGAAGCACTTGTAAAAAGAATCACAGTACACACACAAGTCAGAAAGTTACTATGTGGAGACAGCTATCTTTTTTACAGAACATATCGTATCAAGGAATCTCTGATGTAAAGCTGTCTTTGCCTCTCTTCAGCTTGTCCTAGAGGTTGTCACTTGAATAAAAGCATGATTTTGTTACAGGATGCCTTCCATCTTGTTCAGTTTTTACAGGCCAATGTTAAACTATGTCTCCCATATGGTGTCACCAATTCATAAGCACAAAAAGACCAGCCAATCTACAATGAATTGGTAGATACAGGAGAAAAAAAATCACAGAGATTTAATACTAGAGGTCAGGAGAAAAGACATGAGGGAGCAGGTTGGACGATTTTATTCCCAGTTTTAGTTAAACTTGCCATAATTTTCTGGATAACCCATTTAAGCTCTGTGCCTCATGCATGCCCTCTCCTCTGAAGCACTAGATCTGAAGGAAATCCATTTTGGGAACAGAGTAAAGCATCACAGCTCTGACCTAGCAAGAATCTGCCTAATTTCTTACATGTGAAGTTAGTCTGAAGAAGGGAAGGTCCCAGTCATGACTTTGTTGTGCAGAACTTTGTTGCACTCTGTAGATATAATTTAAGAATCAGGCTGACCTTTGCACTCCAGTTGGGTCCTTCTTCCTCCCACCACCAAGCGTTCAGCCAATGGTTGTGAACCAGAGAGCATGAGCACACATGGATCAAAAACGGAATGCAGGGTACACCTTTAGATCATCACACAGACAGATTACTTAAGTACTGCTAGAACAGATTCTGCTTATTTTAGGAAAAAATAGACACTTTCTTGCCTTCTAGTGGTGTTCGTGTTCAAACAAATGTTCTTCATCCTTCATAAAGGCTGCACTCACCCTGGACATGTGAATTATTTTCTCTTTATTATTCTCTATTGTTATTCTCTCTTTACCTCCAAATTTTGAGGACCTATGTCACCACTAAGCCTTCCTGAAGGAGTAATTTGTTACAGTTTTTTGCTGTATCTTCTTCCTAAATAACATTTGCTGTGTTGTGCTATTCTGAGAAGTGACATTATGAAAGCGGCAACAAAGGGCTCCATGTTCAGAGAGGCTTACTAGATTCCTAATTAAATATGGTTAAAAAACACCTCAAAGAGTGCCAGATATGTAACTTTCATCCTGAAGACTCAAGGTGAGATCTGACCGTGAGCCAGGCTCTCCCTTTACTTCACAGCATTACCAGCAGTGGTGCAGCTGCAGCACGATGCTCTGACTGACAGCTTCACTGGGGCTCAGAGCTTTACAGCAGTGAAAGATCTGTCCCAAGGGATCCCTCAGCAACGTTCCCCTAAGCAAGTGCCTCACTGGGATCTGCAGCATCCTCGGAAATGCCAGAGCTCAGCCACTGCAGCAAGCAGGAGCTGAGCATTTTGGGGAACTACATTCTGGCACAATGGAGCAAGAACAGTATAGGGTGCATCCAAGAGCTCCTCCAATGACTTAGCTAAAAGGTTCAAGAATTAACAACACAGCAGTTTACTTCATCTTCATGCACTGCCACAGTGTTGCAACTGCCTTTATGTGGACTGAACCATTTTAATATAATTTAAATTTATCTGGGTGGAATTGCCCTGAAACAGTCAAAGAGCTCACACAGGATTTATTTGACATCTGATCTGTAGGCTGTATTATTCTTCAGCTATAGGGCAGTAGTCAACCAGAAGGAGTAGATTCTTATGCTACTCAGTCATGCCTGCACCTGCAACTGCTCTGCCCCCTTCATAGGAGTTAAATGGATTTTTTTTCTAGATAGCTGAAAGGTAAAGGTCCTGTTTGAAATAGTATTTGAGTACTTTAGGTTTTTATTTTAAGTCATATATGTGATAGAATAGCCACAGTTCTACTTAGGCAGCTACTTTTATTACTTAAATCAAAATAAATTATATGTAACAAACACCTGCTTTAGATATCAAAGCAGGCAAACACACCTACTCATCCATATCAAACTGACATGCTATTTTTCAGAGCAGAATCACCTCTTGAACAAATAAAGATGCTTTTAAAATGCTACAAGCAATTAATTTTTTTCTTGTTACTGTGCATTTGTGTTGTGTGTTAAACTATTCTGGTTTCTCCATTTCTCTTTCTCTTCTAACAGAATCAACCATGGCAATTACAACCAAGGTTGCAAATAGATTCCCAGAGATATATAACTGTTTTTTCCTGTGGACCAGCAACTGGACAGGAATGGCTCTTCTCCCATTAGATATTACACTCATCCTGCCCATAATATGCTATAAGTCAGAGTCTCATCTAACCTAAGGGAACCGTTTCCTTTATTCATTTCCCCACCATACTGAAAATACCACAAGAATATATTCTGTCTAAGAGAAATAAAAAGGTTCCTGTAGATATAGTTTGGGTTTGTGTGTGCTGCTGAAAGAGGTCAGCCCTGTTAATGGCATGTGGGAAGTATGTATACAAACGTGCTCACTGCTGGGCAATCACCAGCCTTTAATGTGTGGAGAAATCAGCAGAGACTCATATGTATGTTTTATTAATTCTTCCTCTATCTTGGTCTGTGCAGGCCTGGTGCATGCAGTTATTTAGGAATTTACATACCATTGGTTCTAAGGTTTGAGGACAGATAAGAAAATTGATTAACTACCACACAAATCCAGCTATGTCTTTGAAGAGTCAAGGCCTCCATATAGTCATGCTGGTGTTCAGCTGAAAAACTGTGAAGGAGGATGCGAGTACCTATCAAGCCAGGAAGGTGAGCTACAGCTCACAGTCACCTTATTCTGACACTGAAAAGAAGAATCACACCCAATACTCCATCTAGCCCAATGTTTTGTTTGCTCTGTGAATTTTATAGACAAAGAGGAACAAAAAGTCCAACAATTCAGGGACATTGTCTAAAGACATATACAAAATTTTACTTCCCTTACAAACAGAGTTACTTTCTAGTCACCTAAAAAAAAGCAAAAAATACCAAACCCTACACAAACAAACAAAATGTCTCCACCAACAAAATCACCAGAACTCTGCAGCCTTTCCTATTCTGTTTGACAAAAGTAGAACATATTGTTCTGTGTGCAGCTTTTTCTGGCTTGTTTTCCAGCTCAAAAGCCTAAGTTGGGGAACAAGGACAATTTCTGCTAGTTTTCTAAGGGAAGCTTGGAAGAGCAGGTTTACTGCAACAGATATATGAAAGCAGGTCCCAGAAAACAAGGCAGGTGACCAAAACATGGATTACAATATCAAGGAGCACAGAAATAGCAAGAGAACATGGCAATTGATTCTGAAGAAATAACTGCAATATGTGTAGGGCAATGTTCATATTTCAGCTCTTAAAGCCACTCAAAGCAGTAAGCACAATCACCAGCTGCTCTGTAAGGATCATACAGCTGAGAGGTATTTGACTCAGATATGTGAGACTGTCCTTCATAAACCAAGTTACATTACATTCAGGTTAGTTCCCACACTTCCACACAGAACACCATAGGCAGAGAGCTAGATGTGTTTTTGCTCTGTACATATTAAATAAACCCAATGTACAGACAACAGCTGCTCCATGAGCCTTCCTCTAGAGAAGGGAAGAGCTCAGATGTTTGCTCCCTTATTCAAAAAGACAGTAAAGTGTATCAACATCTGTGAATAACCTCTACCATCAGGAGAGTTTTTGTCAAGGATAAACTAAATAAAATCTCCACAATGTGTGAAAGATCAGTCTGATTTCTTATTCTGACAGAATCATGAATAGTCACTTAAATAAATCTTCAATGCCGGCTGTAATCTCTCTCCAAGAAACTTCCCTAAAACCAAGATGGCTTCCTGATCAACAAGACAATAACTGCACAGAAGCAGAAAAAAAAGTAAGGTTTACAGTATGTAGTCTTACAAAAATCTAAAGGACAATGTTTGATTGCATAGGTACATCCATGGTAGACAGTGAGGCTTACATACAGGAGAGATTTGTTTCACATACCTGGTTCTGAAATGTGTGAGGTGCAGATCTACATCCAGTGGCATGTCTCATGGTAAGCTTCTTCACTATGAGCACCTCTCCTTTTGCCATGCTCCTGCAAGGCTGTAAACAACTTGGAAAGCAGACACAGGATACCGAGCTCCTGTCCCTCTGTCCCTACAGACTTTACCTGGCAAAGTTCTTGGTGGAATGAGATTGTCTTCTCCTCAGAGGATCCTGGCTCTGGTTGGGACCAAGGGCACAAAATGATAGTTTCATTGCCTTCTGCTTAATCCACACTTGTGGCAGCAGGAACTAACATCCAATAATACCATGCTAGACTACACCATGGTTGAATGGCTGTCTCTAGAAGGATGAAAAACCTTGACACAGCATGATATATGCCTCCAGTGAGTCAAATTCTATTCTCAGGTGGAAGGAAATAAACTCAGAGTGATTACATATGGACTCACATCAACACCAGTCCTGAAAGCAGAATTTGACTGACTGTATCTTCCCTAGCTGATTTTACTAATGATTGATTTTTTTTTTACATGAGCCACACCTAAATCTCCCATCAGTGCAGAAAGAACTCTGCATGAGTTGGCACAAAATAAGATCTTTTCTGGTCAGGTTAGCAACGGTCCTGCTGGACAGGGCTGAGCTGAAGTTTCCTGGAATCCTAGGCAGAGGCAGGTATCAGTATGGACTCTAGGACCCAAGCAATTCACCCTGATTAAACCACTTACCTTTGAGAAGGTAGGGCCAATGGTGCTTACAGCAGGGTGAGGCTCAACGTTTTGCTGACTGCTGTTGAAATTGGTAACAGACTTTGCATATTATATCACCAGGTTTTTTTGGTTGTATTTCACATGCAGTGTTTTTCTGCTTTTGACTTTGAGGTGTGAGGGGGAAGGCTCTAATCATATGGCCTTGTGCAGATGCTCCATTTGCATTTCTATTAATCCAGGCCCTCCTGGAGACGTTTGAGCATAGGCACAGCATGCTCTGCGTTTGAACTTGTGAGAACCCACACCACTGCTTAATAACTTAATACATATGTATAGCCTCCTTCAGCAGCCCACTAGGAGGCAGAAGCAGGGGGAGGCGCTATTAGTGCATAGGCTGCAGGGCTCTATGTAAATGCATTTTGACAGGGAGGATAACTTGCCGAATAAAGAACCCAGCTCCTTAGTGCTGGGCTGGTGCTGATTTAGGTCAGAAAACTTGTTTTACCAGAATTTGTACAAATGAGAGCTCACATGGATCTGCTGGAGAATGTTTAAGGTATCTTAGCAACTTTGCTCGCAGCACATGAATGTAATAATGATACTTTCCACACAAACTGTCTTACAGGAACAAAAAATACATCTGAGTCTTTGTTGCTCTCTACTTTTACCTTTCCTGAACACCTCTCCTCAGAGGGACACCCAACCCTGCCTCAGCAAAGTGCCACAATAACCACAATAAGTGGCAATTTCACCATGTTTGAAGTGAATAGTTAATGGCTTAGAACAGCAGCCTCTAGATACAATTGAGCTGAGATCTCTTAATAAAAACCAGATTTCGTTGGAAAACAGAGTCAAAAGGGAAAGGTTTTTTATGGAAGATACACTCTGGAGACCATTTCTACAGAACACTAGAAAGAGGTGAGGTAAAATTCCCCCAGATGTCAGCAGAGATGGGTGTAAGCAGAGCATCAGGGCTGCCATAGTAGCATGCCTGTACAGCCTGTGATCTGTCAACCCCTGCAAACACCCTCCAACCCCAGCACATCCTGATCCATGCAGTTACCCAAAACCTCTGCCAACCAACCCTGGAACATCCTCATCCAATTCTCAGTCTGAAAGAAGCAAGGTAGGGATTCGAACATTTGATACATCCAGTAAGAAGCAACAGGTGGGAGAAAGAAGGGAGGAAGAACTGATCCCGAATGTCTCCTTTTTTTCTCTTCAAAAAGTTCCACTGCTCATTTTGATGCAAAATAAAAATTAAACACCCCTCAAATTTCTTCTCTCCCACCATTCGCGCCACCTGCTTTCCAGCCAGCTCCAGCAGATGAAAGCTGTTAATGTCAAACTGTCTGCAAGGACAACACCATAATTTTCTTACACTTAAAAAAAAAAGAATCCATTACTCTCTCCACCCTCAGCACACCTCTGAAGTCTCCATTAAAGTCTTCTCTATACAGGCCCAGCTCACAATGAATTTACATCAAATTCCAGGAAGAGGTTCCTAGCTGTCCCATAATAAACAAATTGGGAGAAGGAGGGGGATGCCAACCTCCAGGACAGACACTGGCTGCAGACAAACAGCCACACAGGCAGTAACTGATGGGGCCTTAGCCTCTAAAGTGGCAGGTGAGACAAATGAAAAAATGACATGCTGAAAGCACACTAAGAGAGGAGGCAGAGCCCAGGTCTGAGAGTCAATCTTAGTCCATCAGGTAAAGAGAACAGATACGCATGGGGATAATTGGTGATGAGACACTTGAAATTAGGTGTATGATAGGTCCCCCACTGCCCAGCCACATTCATTTTTCTTACACTCAATGAGCACTGATGGGCAGGGGTGAGCTAAGAATATTTCTTAAACCTTTGCATTCTCCTGTCACATTTCCATGGCTGTGTCTATTCCTCCCAGACACACAGACAATTGCCTTATGCAGGCTGTCACCCACACTGCTGCTCTGCCGGCGTGTGGCTGCAGGCAGAGCTCGCGGCACAGGCCCTGCTCATGTTCCCACAAGTCTCAGCAAGAGAAAACAAAGCTCAGCCTGCCTGTGTCCAGGCCATGTCCTCACACCAGCACCACATGCTACTTTCAGCAGCCCAGCACAGCAAATGAAATGGGGGGCTGAGACATGGCAGGATGCCCAGTTTCCAGCCCAGGGGGCTCTCAGGGGTGAAGGGCAAGGGTAGCCCCAACCTGGCCTCACCCACACCTGTGAAAGGATGTGACAGATTAAATCCCAGGCTGAGGAGCAGTGGGAGATGGCTATTCCTTCACATTGCCACCCATGTCAAAATTGCACATTCTGACTTCTCTCATCTCAAAGCCCACAGACACAGCAGGAGGGGGTGGGTGGGCAGGAAGGCTGGCAGCCCCCAGGCCAGTCTGGGCACACTGGTTTGAGTGGAGCAGCTCAGGGTGCTCTGGCCACTGAGGCGACGGGGCTGCCACAGCGTGCCAGCACACATGCTGCTCTCAAGGATGGGCACTGGCCCCTGCCCACCTCACACGTCCTGGGGATGGGCACTGGCCCCTGCCCAGCTCACATACACCAGGAGGCACAGCCGGCACACCCTGCAGGGCAAGCACCCTACTCCTGGGGCCGGTGCCAGGGTCCCAGAGAAGCAGAAAGAAGCCAGCCAGAGTGAGGCCTCTTTCCCCCTTCCAATTAGCACTCAATGGTATGAAGGTGTCCCTCAAACCACAAGTGCCACAGCTGAAAAAGGCAATGCCCAGCCTCACAGGGATGGCTCCTGCTGTCCCACAGAGGAGCAGCCATTCCCTCCAACACCTGCAGGCAGCAGCTCGCCTTGCTGAGGCCAGCAACGCCCACTGCTCCCTTTTCTTCACGAGCTTCTTGCAAATGATGTGAAGCCCATACTTATTAATTTACATTAAGTTCATTTAACACCAATGAAAGAGACCAGAAGTGTCTAATGAGCAAACTGTAATGAGCTACCAGTGACTGTTAATCACATTCAGTTTATGCATTCTTGCTTCATTCTTATAGAGTATTGTTGCAGAATAAATGCTTTGCTCTTATCCTACAAGAGGAAAAAAAATCTCTAGGTATTGTACCAGTGAATAACAAAGGAATGAACAAGCCTCTGGTCTTGCACTGCATATAATGATAGAGATGCTGTGAATTCTAGGGACAAAGTACATGAAGAAGTACCCACAAGTACTGAAAATTTAATTAAAAGTCAGAAAGCCATTGCAATGAAGACTCAGCAGAAAGCCATTTATTTTTAAAATCTAATATATTCTTCATGACTAAAGGCTAAAGCACACGCTGACTTACACATTTAGCTGTAACTGATTTAAGCTACTTGATGATTTTTTGCGCACAGGGTGGCGCTCAATTTGCAATGGAGTAAATTGGCAGAATTTAATTTGGTGGATTTTTTTAACTCTGCAAAAAGAATCCTCATTAAAACCTCTCGATAGGCTGTATACTTTTTTCATCATTAACCAGCCTAACTGCAGGTAAAAGAGATACAATTATGGATTTATATAAATCCTATTGTCAATTTACAGCTCAAAGACTGGTGAGTTACCTCATTTTAAATAGGTTATTTTTTCCCCTTAACCTTTCTTTGTTTTAATGAGGATTTGGTTTGTCATTGTCAGGGTGCTTGTTTGCAGGAAAGTTTCTCATCATGTGAAGAAGGTGTAAGGAAAAAGGACAGAAGACCTCTTACTGAATTTCAAACCCCATCACAAACCCTGTCCTGGACATTCTGTCTTTAAATATTCACCTTTCCATGAAGACAGTCAGATCTCAGCTGCTGATTCCTCACTCTCTCAGCCCTACGAGTGCTCTATCTCATGCTTTGACACTTTCAACCTTACTCATGCCCAGTTTTTTCTTCTTTGCTGCACCTTATTTTATCCCACCTCCCACCAAAGCACCATTAAATTCTTTGTTCTGCCTCATTCAGAACCACCAGCAACTCCAGGATTCTGACCACACAGGCTATGTAGGAAATTGACTGAAAACTGCAACTTAAATCCAGAACTCTCAAAAGATGAGGGCAGCCAGAGCTGTCATTGAGAGACCCTTCTGTTCAACAAGAGCCCAAGGTCCAAAACAAGGTCCCGCATATTCAATGAGGCAGATTCTCAAGTGACAAATTACACAAGTTACTCAAGAAGCTGAGCAGCTGCCCCACTAAATGTTTTTCCATTAACAGAATGACAGAATCATTTAGGTTGAAAAGGGCCTCTGAGATAATTGAGTCCAACTTTTGACTGAACACCACCTTGCCAACTAGACCATGGCACTAAACACCATGCGCAGTCATTTCTTGAATACCTCCAGGGATGGTGACTCCACCACCTTCTTAGGCAGTCCATTCCAATGTTTAACAATCTTCTCCATGAATAAATTCCTCCTGATGTCCAGGAGGAAGACTAATTTAATTTCTGGGTTTAATTCTTAGTCTCCAAGTAGGTTGACAATGCTAATCAAGAGGAAGGCAGTCACATTTATATATTACTTCATAACTGCACCCAGAAATGCAACTACTCCTCTTGCTTTACTGAAATGCTGCCTCCCCTTTCCTTTACCAAGCTCCTCCAGCAGCTTCTGAAGGATAAGGTTGAGGGCTGAAGGGATAAGGAGGGAGCTAGTGGCTGATGTCATCTTCTACCAGTCTGTTACCCACAACTCCTTCATTTGAATGCTTTCAGAATTTTGCTTACAATTTCATCACCCATCTGCATTTTAAATATTAGCCTGCAACATACTAGAATGGATACAGCAAGCCAAGGGTGAAGGAATTATTCCCATAACTTAGAAGAAAGAAACTAAAAACACAAAGAAAAGGGATTTGTAAGAGGGTCTGGATTTTAACCTTCCTTGCGGTGAGAGAATAAGCACAGCTACTACTCTAAGCACTTAGATGTTGAAAGCTGTTGTTTTTCCTCTTTGAACTTTTTAGCAGTTGTAGCAATTAAATGATAAAGTTGTCTTTAGCTCATTAGATGATGAGTTAATTATATGCCAAAATTAACTTTGTTGAGCTCTTAATAGAACATCTTTTATCTGAGTAGCCACAGACTGTGTTAAAATTCTTAATGATCTGGGCTAAAAATCAATAATTTGTATGACTTCCATATATGAACTGGGAATTAAATGTATCTTTAAAATGTACTATAATGATAACCTCAAGCTGAAATTGAAATAAAGATATTCCTTGGCGATTTCAAGGACAACACTTTCACCAGTGTGGAGGCCGTGTAAGCCACTAAAGAACATTGCCACTGGGGACAGCTCTCCTGCCTGCAGCACAAAGATAAATCAAGCTAAGACTAAGTCCAAGATTTTGATTTTTCAAGTATTTTTTTGCTGCAGCCCTGTGTTTCACATTTGTGATCCTCCTATACATATCAATGTTCAGTCAGGACTGACTGTTGTCTTCTCAAAAGTTGGAAGAGTGGATACATTTTGAGAACTTATATACCCCTATCAATGATCAAAAGAGTCTAATCATTCCCCCATGCAGGGAGCTGATAGATGCAGTGCCATGCTTTTCCCCATGTAATCAATTGCTAGCTAATTTGACAAGAGCTCAGCAACCATTCTGTAGTTCAGTTCACTTTAAAGCTTTTATGTTTAAGGAAGCAAAAGTCCTATTGTTTGGCACATAAATTGCGCGTGTTCAGCAGAAGACAATGAATATATCTTACTGAATATAACTCTGTATGACATTAATGTATGAATTGGGGAGATGTCTCATTAAAATGATAAAATCCTCAATCTGAAGTGTCAATTATCAATAGTTTAATGCTTTTTCTTCCTTTGGATTCCCATTTGAGCCACCCACAGAAGACTAATTTCATATACTCTCTGGTACCAACTCAGAGACAGAAAACTTTAAAACTGAAGACTGGTTTTACTAATGAGGCCTAAAGGCCACTGAAATCCTTGTGATTTCAGCAAAGTTTCACTCAGAGTTATCAAGAATTATTCTTCATAACCTTGACTTACACTGTGACTATCACCTTCAGGTTCATTCTCTTCCCCTAATGCCAGAGAACACCTTCTGCTTGAGAGATTGACAAGCATGGCTCTCTGATGATGTTAAGCTGTGACTTGCCTTGTAGCCTGCACCACGCCTGAGTTAGCCTGTGTGGAAGTCTGGACAGAATTGAGCCAATTTTTAAGCCTCACCATCAACGCATTAATGGTGATGAATTAAGTAGAGAAAAAAATTATAAAAATAACTATTACTTGCTACTTTTTTGTCTGATAACAAGTTTAAGTATTTTTGAGGTGATGAAATAGGAAGAAAATAAATATAAGATTTCAATTTCACAGTTAAGAATAAAAACAGAGTTGTAAAATCTTTCAAGCATCTTTCAGCTAAAGGAATTCTGTGCATATTTTTAACAGCATGGCCCCGTTTATGATATTTACTTGCAACAAATCTGTACAGAGTCCATACATCTCAGACCTCCCAGACATGGCAGGTTGCTGGAGAATAGACTGACCTCTCACAACTTGACCTTGTAGAAGGTGCCTCCTTGGGTGCTATTGCTGGGACAAATCAATTTGAGCAGATATGGTAAGGCAGGCTGAAAGATGGGAATTATCAGTCAAGATTGCTCTGCCAACAGGCACAGATCACTGTACGATAGCAGGCTGAAGGTTGTACTATTCCCTGAAGGCAGTTTGGTAAATAAGGAGGTTATGGGTATGTTACTGTCAAGCATGAAGAAATTTTTGTTGATATATTCTCAGAAACTAATTTTTTTCTTTAATAACCTGCAGGGCTACTCTTCAGCAAAATTACCAGTCAACTTTGACAGCCTAGGCTACAATAAGCTGAATCACACTCCAGGTCTTTAAACATTTGGTTTGCTTTTTCTTACTAGCTTGTTTCAAGGGTGCTTAGGAAAGTGTAATACAAAGTAAAACTGAATCTTTTCAGCTAATCAAAAGAGAGAAGTCTTCTCTCAAATCAGAGAAAGACTACACCTGTTTAAAGATGCAAATTGATAATGGAGTTGCACATCAAAACAAGACTACTGTTCAATTTTTAAAAGGTGTAAATTGCTAATCTTCAGTCTTTTTAAATAACTTATTAAAAGTTTCTACCAGTGAAATTTAACACAACTCTAAACAAAATATGTTAAATATGGTACAGTGAGGATACATAGCCTTCTTCAGTCTCACATTTGAAATGCAGTTATCTTGGTTACCAACTCTGGCCACTTTTTCACTGCAAAAGAATCAAAATTTGAAATTGCCCTTCCTACACCTACAGAATAAAGGATTGTGTTTCCCTTTCCCATCTCAATATGCACAAACAGGAAGCATAGCACCACAAAGGGACTCAAAGAGCAGAACCTGCCCATACCAAGAACTGGGCCAGGAAGTGTTACCCTCAGAGGGAAGCAGACCACCAAGTCAGGGCATTCTGTGTACTTGTATGCAAAGCCCCATTTTCAATTAAAGCATTTAAGAGAGCATTTAAGAGAGCATTTAAGAGACTGCTAAGGACGTCATAACACAGGAGAAATTTATAGTTGGCCCAAAAAATTAAAACCGCAGATGGCAAATCATCTTCTGATACCTTTCTTCTTGGTCAAACTAACTTCGTTTGATTTGACAAGTATTAATTAGAAATTACCTGTCTGCTCACTGGTGATCAGCTGAAAAAGGAGCCTCCACAGAATTCTCTTTCTTGTGTCTTACTGTGAGACATCAGACAAGGCACTAGCTTTCCTGCAGTGCTGAGCAGCCTGGCTCCTTCATCCTCTAAGAAAGCAGACCCTGCAATTCAACAGCAAAACTGTGAGCTGCCTTAAGAAATTTCAGCTCCCCAAAACTCCATCACACCCAGAGCTGGAATTTGTTGCATTGCTTTGTTTTGCTTTCCTTCCTTCCTTCCTGCTACAAACTCCCCAGTTTCTTGCACAACTCCTTTAATTTAATTTCTCACCCCCTTGACTAGAGACAGAAGTAGGAATTAGCATTACTTTCACATCCTCCACTTCTCCTCACATCTCAGAGCAATGATGTTTTTTGTCTCTACCAGACAGCTCAGAACCTGACCTGGAGCCAGCTGGACAAGGCTACAGTTCTGCTCTCCAGGGGCCTGACAGTTCATTCAAAATCATCCTGAAACTGCCCACAGACCTCCGTGGCCTATAATGCCCACACCATGTGGGGCAAGCAGCCAGAGTGACAGTGACCCCAAGGTCCTACTTTGGACACCAGATACTCACGTCTGTTGGTTGCCTAATTTGATCAAAATTGCCCTAAACCATCACATTTTGATAGAACGGATGCTGGAGACATTCATTTTGTTCTGCATGTGAGGCAGGGCAAGGCAGAGTGGAAACTAAATCAAGCCACAAAATGGTGATCAGCCCCAAAATAAGCCATTCAAAGGACATCAGTTTTCCAATCACATTCTTTGGAGAGGTGGTAAAACTTAAAGGTGTAGGGAAAAGGCATCCCTCATGTACACTTTGTGGGGTGGTGAAGTTGGGAAGGCAGCCTCTTGAGCCTCAGAGCAATGGAATGCAGGCAGTGGTCTCTCCAATTGCTCCTCCAGTCTAAACTAAAAGGTCCCTGCCTCTCAGTCTTCCTGCTGTCCCTTTGGCCAATCTTCTGGCTAGACTGGGTAATATCATTCTGAAAAGTAACTTCCCAATGAATCAGCCACAGAAAAATCTGAATTTAACCTCTGACCCTATGGAATCACCTCCTCAGGGATATCAGCAGGTCCTGGCTTTATGAAACAAAATCTCAGATTGCATGGGTAAAAATACTTCCTTTAATGAATGAAATTTGCAAAGATGCACTGACCAAAAAAATAAAAATAAATAAATAAATTATTTTCACTGGGTCGTAAAACTGGTGGAAATGTAGAATTTCCTAGCTTTGTGTACAGATGAGATGTCAAGATGATTTGAAATACTTCCTAGATGTAAGAACAAAAAAAGATGAATAAATAACATACAACATATGTGGAATATATACCAATCCTGCAATTTGCCTCATTATTTCACAAAAAAGAACTACATAAACATGAACATGCCAAGGATAAGACATGATGTTAAGCTACTGCAGTAATATGTCCTTTAGCTATGTGGGTAGGTGGCATGGATGGATCCAGAATAAACACATATACACCTTATTTATTACCTGTCTCTATCCATATGTTATTTCCCACTGTCCTCAGCAGATTCTTTTGTGTGTACAGAGTTCAAGTAAAATGCTGAATGTTATGAATGCATAAGCCAGTGTGAGATTCAGAAAATTGAAAAAGACCAAGCTATCACCCCAAAGTTGCCTCAGTCTTTGCTTGTTCTTTTTTCCTCAAAAATGCAAGTTGCATTTTGTTTTGGTGGACCAAGGAAACTACATCATCCCATGACTCTTTACTCAATTTTCAAGTCTGTTCAATTTTGTCTTCTAGAGAACAAATTGACGAGAGTGGGGCTGTTACTGTCCTGCTTGCCACAGCCTAAATGGAACTGTTTTGTATAGTAGTTTGTACCTGATTTTTTAGGTATCAATTTTGTGACAGCCAGTATGTGTATAAGAACACGCTTTTCCTCCTCATTCCAATAAAGTGTTCATCATGAATGGAACTGGACAGGTAAGAAAACAACATATTCTGTGTCTATCAACCATCAGCATGGTTTGAACAGTCACACAACATATATAGAAAAATGAGTGTTGTCAGCAACCACCATGAAACTACCACCAGTAATTGCTGCACCATCCTTGTGATGTGTCAGACCTTACTAAGTACTTGTACTACACCAAGTAGATAAAACCCACACTCCAACTGTGTGGTGTTTATGTTGCTACTTCAGTCTGCCGGTTCTCTTGACAGAATTTCTGTCCGGTAACCCAATCTGAATAAGCCATGACCACATAAGCCTCCAATACAGAGGAAACATCAAGCCCTGAGTTTCTTCTTGCAACTCCTTCACAGATGAAAACTAGTCCAGGCACACCTATGTGTCAATTGTATCTCACCTGTGGGGTGCAAATAAGAAATTAAGTCCAACTTTTTCTACATTGCTGAGTCAGGAGTGCATGTGTTTGCACAGTCAAATAACAATCTAACTTTTACATTCTTAGAAATAATGGCTTCTCTGTTTGGATAACTAGCACGTTCTGCTGCCCCATGGGATGTTACTTACCTTGGCATACACTCTGACTGTAACTCATCATCGTTGCCAATGTCAGCTGGTCCCCATGGGGCGTGTGGACAGCTGGAGGTGCGTGAAGACTCATCTTTCTGAGAAGAGTATAAGCATTCTTAGACCAATCATGAAGATGAGTTGAGGACACAGCTCACAACCTGAAGCTGAATAAATGGTGAATGGAGTGTTAGTTGCATACCTACAATCCCTACAATTATGGAGGAATCCTCTTCATGAACATGTTTCAAATTAACGAGTGTGATCACATTAACCTGCAAAGTGGTCACCTGAAGAAGAAACCTTATTAAATGGCTAAAATCACTGGCTATATTCCCTCCAACTACATAGAAAATTTCTTTATTGTCTCTTGTGAGTCACAAACTCAATATGCAACTGGAAATGTTTGTTCTCTTTATGTGGTTGTCAGATTTTAATAAATGCCAGATTAAAACAGGCAATTGCCATTTTGCCCAGGGTTCAGAAAATACTTTGACTCTGTATTAAATATTTTCCCTTCATCAGAGGAAGAAGAATTCAGATAAGTGTAGATTAAGACACAGGAGCTTTAAAAGTAGCAAAGGCTCACCAGCAGCTTCTGCCACTGTTTCACTGCGTGCTTTGTAGTAAGTTGTTTTGTGTTGCTCATTCTTCCTGCCTAGGCCAGTGGAAGTCTGCTCTGTCTGTCAAGAGTAATCCTAATATTAGGAGACTCCAGGCAAAGGACGGAACATGATCTGGCACTCCCTGTGGCTGTTTGTTTGATGCTGATTTCACAGCCATCGAATGAGCCCTTAACCTTGTCACTCGTAGCTCCTTTTTGGCAGAATGTCAGGTAACAAAATTGGCCTTGAGAAAATGCCAGACTTTTCCAGTTCCAGTTTCCAGTCCTCAACAGAAGATCCAGTCGTTTTGTCAGCAGTTACTCAGCCCTTGGTATTCCCAGGTCATTTTCACTAAGCTCAGAAGCAGAATGCACTGTCCCACACTCCATTTCACTAGTGCTAAACTTCTCAAAATTTCCAGGGTAAGAACCTATATCAGTTGTAGGATTTTAAATATAAATCTCAAAACATGTATTTTGTACTGTAGAAAAATCAATAAATAAGCAATTTACCTGCTATGTTAGACTACAATGATACCAATAGGTGGAACTAGTTACACTCCGACAAGGAAAGGAACAGTGACTGGTTCTAAGCCACAAAAATTGGGAAAAATATATTTCTAGGCAGATGCACAATAGAGAGAAAAATGGTGAAGTTTGCTACCTGAAAAGCACTTACACATGTTTTTATATTAACAATATAATAAGTTTTTCAGTGTTCAGATTAGTTACTATACTGGTTAATTGTCTGACTAAATGCCCAAGTCATCTCCATACCAAACCCTTAAGGTACATATCAGACACAGGTCAATATTTTTGATCTCACAGGTTTTGAGATAGCTTCAGATTTTATTCCTCAGTACCTCCCAGTAAAAGGGGGTGGATTTTTTCTTTTTGTTTAATTTCTGGGACAAAGCAATATGTTAGAAGTACCTGTTGATGAGCTGGTATTGCAGAGCTAATGCCATGACTATAGATTTTCTCTCACTGGTCATGTATTTGTTCAATATGATCTCCATTTTTTTCCTCCATAGTTTGATATATGTATCTATATATGTATTTAGATACCTATTTCTTAGCTGCTAGAGCAGGAGGAAAGGAAACTCCCTCTAGTTCCTCTTCAAGCTCTGCAGAGTGCTGTTTCAAATCAAAAGTCCTTATTTATTACTAAACTTCCTTCATAGATATACTATGTTGGTAATCCATCTGCACGTTTATAGTTGCACTAAGACAAATAAATCCATGAGCAGCAGCCTTCAGGGTGTTTATTGTGTTATTTAGTAACATGTAACAAGAGCTGCATGGAAAAGTCACCATTTGGGGAGTTTTACCAGCCCGTCTCTGAGGCCAACACAAAAAGAAGAGGATGCTGGTTTCAGACCAGAACAAATTGCTGTGATGTTTCTGGTGCCCAGCAACATCTGCTAACCAAGATGGTTCTAATGGATTTATCTCCTGTCTGGGGCCCTCTGCTCCCTGTGCTACAAATCATCAAACACTACGTGGTCAGGTGAAAAGCCTGACCCTCAGCACCCTCAATGAGCAAACTAAAAGAGCATGTGCACTTGATGAAGGTTTATCACAAGGGAACCTGCTGGTTCCTCCATTCCTTCAACATCTACAGGGATGACACCTTGCTCTTGAGCTGTAACTGTGCATGAATGATGGTTTCTCCATCTTTAGTGACATCCCCTTTAGCCTGGAGATGGAGCAGGCAATAACAAGGAAAAGAAAACCCCCAAACTGGCACCAGAGTTTAGGTAGTAACTTCAACTCACCAGAGCATTGCTAAAATCACAAGGACAAGAAAAGAACTCCATGTGACCCATCACTGACAAACACTTTCTCCTAAGACTAAACACTGAAACCAGCAAACCTCCAGAACCTGTTCACACCTTCTTGTAGGGCTTCACAGCTGCATTCTACTTGTACTTGTCCAATGGAAGAATCACAGGGGGATCTCTGCAACACTGAACCTTTGAGCAGTGCAAATGGTAAAAAGTTGCTGACTATTTAGATATCTGAGTCCTCCCCTTCAGCCCTCCAACCCACTTGGAGTAAACATGCAGGTTTTCAAAATGCTCAGCTCTTGATTCACAGGCTGGAGGTGAGGTCAGGGCTAGAGGGACTCAGTGGGGCTATCACAATGTGAGATAAAGTTGAGCAGCACATACAAGCCACTGGCATTCTGTAGTGAAATCAATACATTCCTTCAGAAACTTATTAAGGCAAATACAGGCTATGACAGGAAGTTTAGATGACTGCAATAGAGCACCCAGTGCTGTGCCTTAGATCTGAAGAACAGTAGTGCAAATGGGAGAGAATTTGCGTGGAGTGATCTCTATCAAACTGCAAGCACAATTTCTCTCTCACTGGCTGGAAGCTTCAGTAGCTAGACCATCTCCAGGGTGCTTCTGAACCCTTCTAAAATCAAAAGTAAGAATAAACTTGGGCAGCTCTAGGAAAATGGAAAATTCAGGAGGCAAAAGGAAATGGAAATCTTCCCCCGTCAGCTCAGACAGCCAAAGCCACACTACAGCTTGACAGAGTAACGCATCTTCCAAGTACAATCACGTGTGCAGGATTCTTCTCATTTTTGTTACTTTGTCACAATGACTTTGGCTGAGGAGTCCTTTTCAGCCCTGCAGCCCCTTCAGATGTATTTGCTGAAGACAATCATAGCAAAATACGAATGTTAGCCCTGTAGCTGTACATCATTATACAGATGTGAAGACAAATACAAGACGGTTTTAGAAGAAAACTGAAGTGAAAAAGGTAAATGTGTTGTGACCTTAGAGCATATGCCACTATTTTCTGAAGTAATCTTTACTGAATTCTTCTTTCCAGCTTCTTGATTCTTGTTTTGTTAGAAGTTGCACGTGGCTCACGGCTCCTTCCTTCGTGGGCAGATCACGGGACGCGGCCCGTCGCGCCCAGCCTCGCACACTCCCGTCACTGCAGAGCGTGTGCCTCCCCATGTGCTGCCTCCTGCTCTGCAAGCATCCCTGAGAAACAGGGACTGACAAGACAAATTTCCTCCCGACAAAAGAAGGTTTTTCTCCCATTGGATTCATAGCATTAAGCTGCTCAATGGAATTTCAGAATTAAAACCATTATTATAAGACATCAAATGCCTTTTGTATTAGTATAATAAAATAATATAATCATCTCTTGTCCATGTACAGGGAGGAACTGCAGTACCAGAAGAACTGTTGAGCTTTGTGATCCCCTCCTGCCTTTTTTCTGGAAAGGAAACCAGCTGAGACATCACAAAGAAAATAACCTACCTCTGGAGCTGCTATTGATACTGCACTGCATCTTAAATGTTTCTCTGCCAGAAAATTCCTCTGCTTTTGCTAAGAATAGCCAGCAGAAAGCTGGCAGAGAGTATCATCATTTTTTAATGACTGTAAAATAACAGTCTGTTATAGGTATGCTTAAGCTTTGCAAACCATCAAGAAAGACTGAAATTTGACAAAACATTGGAGGTAAATGGCTACTAAGCACCTGAGTGCATTTTATTCCACAGAGAGGCTGAAAGTCAAGGAAAGATACAAGGCAAAGTCTCATTCCATAACACAGTTTAGGTATGGTTGCAAAGGGCACATGCATTTCAGCTCTGGTTGAGATTTGTGTTAAAATGGCCTCCCAGGAGTATTTCTCTTTGGTTCTACCTTCTTCTGTTTTTGTAGTAGATCAAATTCCTCTTCAATGAACAGAAGGGAAAAGAAGACATCAAGCTATCCTCCAGGTGAGAACACTTCATCACATTAATGATCAGGTTAACTCAGCTGTGCTTCCCAAAGCTTCAGTTGGAGAGGGAGGTAATCTTTTTGGAGATGAGATAACATCATCTTTGACACAGCTGTGGTATATCTGCAGTGGGCACTATTATGCACAAGGCAATGCAAGTACTTTAAATACCTCTGAATTTGTAGGTATTTGTTGCTGGGGAATGTGCTCTGGGAGGCACCAGTGGGGAGAACAGTTTGCAAGCTCAGCACAGCACAGGCAGCTGTGGGACTCACAGAGCTCACCAGTACTGCATCAGTCCTGCATAGCTCCAGATTTTGGCAGCTTTTTGAGGTCCAGGGTTTTAAAGCAGCAATCTTCTGTCATTTTAAAACATAAACTGGAGACCGCAGATAGCATTCAACTTCATGAAGTGGATCAGCTTTAAAAAGTGGCATCATAAACAAACATAGGGCAGCCCCATGTTTATTGAGTCTCAGTGGTTTACAAATAAAATCTTTTTTATAAGCTTTTAAAAAATATCCTCTTGTAGCCACTGCAAATACAGCTTAGAACCTGCAAATCAGACTGAGCTTCAGCACACATAGTAGAAGTTAACAGTCCAGTTGTTGGCCTCCCCTCTCCCTGCATAACATTTAAACAAGCACAAAAATACAGGACGTATAAGCAAGGACCATCACTAGGATCTGCAATTTAAACTCATTTCCTATTCATACAAACAACACCGTGGTTATCAGAATAAAACCTTGATTACTCTCTTATAGTCATATTGGTTCTGTAGCAGGAATAAATAATAGTAAAACCTTAACTGCCATTAAAGTAAGCAAATAGGATTGCAATACAGGAAAGAGGTCCACAGAGTAAGTGTGTGCTGCTTTGATCTACTGCTTTCAGAAAAACAACACACGTTAAATTCAACTCCTAAGTGGAAAAAGGTCAGCAAGCAGAATTTCCACAATAAAAGCTCTGTGGTTGCAGGTGTTCAGTTACATACATCATCTCCTCCCCTGAAGATGAATACCAGGATTTGTGATCAACTTGACACAAAGGATTGTACTGCTCACAGCAGGATTTATTTACATTTACTCTGAGAAGGATGCTCTCTCCCTTCCTCTCTCCCTCTCTAAAATATGGCCAGCAATATAGTAGTACCTGCACACTCTTGCCATTTGATCACATTTTCAGTAGCACATTTTATTTCCAGGATAGACTAGGACATTCTCCAACTTCTGCATAGTTTTTCTTGACTAAATTATTCGCCACCTTGCCTTTCTCTTGATGCCCTCATACTCAAGTTCAAGTTCCTGCACTCTAAGTCCTGGGATCTAAACATCCTTGCGAACCATCTGCTGAGTTCAGGGATCTATTTAGATTTTCTGCCTGAAAGTCCACCCGGGATCTGAAAAGGCATTTGCAAAAAAGTTTGGTTCATGCATTTCCTCAACAAAAATGATATTAAAAAAAATTAAATTGAAGTTACTGTTTATCCTATCTTAAACAATGCAAAAGGAGGCTAAGATGTTACTTCCAGATACACTGTATTTTACTATCCCTTTCTCCTCTTCCATTACCTCCAATTCAATATAAACTTAGTATCCAAGGCAACTCCCGAGCTATAAAGCATGCAAGCCAGGCTCAGAAGGTGTTTTCTTCCAAGTGACTGCTGAGCACACTGGAGCAGTTGGTGGCCTGTCTCACATCCTGGCATGTTCTTACAGCCTGCAAATGTAAGGATCCAGCTCCCTCTCACCCTGTGTCTCTCCACAGGGCCTCTCCTCCACACGAGGTTTTGCTCCAAGATTTCACGAGGGAACTAGAGGCTTCTTTTAAATTTCCCTGGCCTTACTGCATCCTGACTGCTGTGTTGCCCCAAAACAAACCCTGCGCCCAAGGAAGCTCCAGCTGGTTTACAGCCCAGCAATCTTCCATGACATTACTGGAGGAAGAAACAGTTGCTATCAAGGCCCATAAAAGAGGGTCTCCCATGTTCTCTCCAGCCCTGAGCAGCCAAGCTCTCTGCTGGGCTGGACGGCTGCCGGGCCCTGGCAAGGCTGCAGGGCAGCTAAGGCACAGACAGCTGACAGGCCACTTCTTTCCTTCACGGATTTTGGCAATTTCCTCACAGCTGTCTTATGCCGCCGACATTACTTGTCAATGAGTTTATGAGCTCAAAATAAAATGAGCGCTTTTGAAACCTCTCCTTCTCTGCTGCCACCTTGTTAACTCCCTCCCAGAGCTGCCACGCAGTTACACCAGAGACACCTCCTTGTGCCCAGCCACTGCACAAGAAAAGTGGCCAAACACGAGTGCCCTTCAGACAGCCTGCAACAACCCTGCCCAATTACTCCATCTAAAATTGCCTGTCTTGCAGGGAATGGAGCTGAATAAAATCTCCTACCCAATCCCAGCAGGATGACCCTGTTTCCCAACATGTTGTCAGTGCACAAACAGGGAGCACCAGCAAGGAATCAGGGAGGTGTAAGAGGGGGAAGGGAGCATGAGATTTGTGTCTCAAGTCCCACATTCACCAATAATTATATTTACCTGCATTTTTAAAATTAAGTGCTTTCTTTTCCACAACTCACCTGAAATCAGATAGATTAACTGCTGCTCTGAAAACAAACTGTAAACAAGGAATAAGAAGCAAATCAACCCAAGCCAACCCAAACAAAGCACAGCCCAACTTTCATAATTATTAGAACCATTCGCTTTCATTAACAAGGGGGTAATTGTTTCTGTTTTGTAATTTGATCTGAGATAAAAGGAGTTAGTTAATAATTTATACTGTACTGTGTAAAAGGGGCTGTGAAAAGACTACGGAAGGATTTGAATTAAACAGTCTTTCACCCTTTTA